>NC_071391.1:104359194-105070860 GCF_022682495.2 Desmodus rotundus
GGATGGAGTTCACGTCTTTGACAATGTGTATTAAGCTCTCACTGCCAGCAAGCACTTTTGGAGACACTTAACATTTTTCAGTGAATGAAGCAGACCACAACGTCTAAGCCTCAGTCCTAGCAGGAGAGTCCGACAGTCACATCATTCTCGGGTCCTGTGCACCATCCACCGGATCTGATGCCATCAGTGTCTTCTGTACAACTAAGGACAGTTTCCCATGTAATGACCAGGGCGACATACCACAAGATCAAATAAAAAAGTGAGTGTTGTTGGGTCCAGAAGGAAGGCGTCCCGTGTCTACAGGATGGGGGCTGTGTGTGGACAGGCCTGCAGAACCCTGACCATACATTTTCTGCTGATTCTCAAGGGCGTGCTGAGCACTGGTGGCTTCCACTTCCAGAAGGCAGAAGTCAAAGAGAATTGTGTTTGGGGTCCCAGGGCCTGTAGAACAGGTGGGGAGGCTGGCATGGGTTGGTCGCTCCGAGTCCCTTTCCCAAGACAGACCCCCTCGTGCTCTGCCTGCTTCTCCTCCTCAGCTCCTGCTCACCTGTCTGTCTCAGTCCTCAGCCTCACCCGATGCCCCAGGGGCATGGACGGCTGGGGTGGGCCACGTACAGGACCTTCGGGAGAACTGGCAGTGGGAAGAAGAGAACCACACACACTCTGTGTTCAACCTGCTGGATCACCAGGAACTGCTGCTCCCAAGGACAAACACAGGGGTCCGGGGGGTCTGAATGGGCACTGACAGATTCAAGGCCCAGGTTTAAAACAAGGTCTCATGGGAGGTTGTGTGGAAGGAACAGCCAGGGAGCTCACTCTGCTGAACAACTGTTTCCCCCAGGGCCCATTGCTTCCATGTCTGGAATCTGGCCGGTGCAGACACAATATTTTGGCCACCCTACTGTATCCCTGGCTCAACCGAAAGCAGGCCTTTGTGGAGGTCAGCTTCCTGCTGGAAAACCAGGTGAGCCACGTTCAGACCCTTTTGCCAGAACTGGGGCATCCAGAGTCCAATGAGGTGGAGCTGGAAGGCTGGGGGGACTGCCGTCTTCCCAGATGATCAGGGGATAGGATGGGGGGGTGGGAAAAGGGTTACACGGGCCAGAGTTTCCCAAAGACATTGACTCCCTTTCCCTTCTCTGGAGAGGCATGGGAAAAGTCAGGCATGTGTGTGAACCTGACTCTTCACCCTGCCCCAGATCCACCTGCAGAGCTCCAGAGCAATCCAGAGCCACTGGAAGGGCCTGCCCCAAACCCGGATCCTGCCCCAGCCAAGCTAGTGCTGGAGCCAGTGTCACCTCCCTCAGCCTCCTCCAGACCTGGGGCAGGCACCAACCCCCACCTTCAGCGCCAGGGCCAGCTCCTGAGCTGGAGCCAGCTGGACTCCCAGCTCATCCCCAGGACCACACACCCCAGGGCTGTGACCACTAAGCCCCTTGTAAGGGCGGAGAAGCGCAACATCTCACCTCCCTCCAAGGCAGGCGGCAGAACAACTGACAGGGATGGGTGTGGTGAGCAGTGGGCCTCTCGGGATGGGGGGGACAAGCCTTCCCTCTGCTGTCAGCCGCCCCCCACCCTGGCCCTGTTCCTGACCCACAGTCCTGTGACCTGGATCCAAACCACAGCATCAACACATACCACCCATCGGGTCCTGGGAGACTCTGTCAATGCCCAGGCTTTTGCTGTCCACCTGTGGACCAGTGGCGGTGGACACTCACAGGGCCTGCTGCACAGAGTGTAGCATCACACAGAATGCTGGGTGGGGTCCTGGCCCTTCATGTGAGGAGGGAAGCACACTGTGGGCTCCCACGTACACGAGTGGGCCATCCACTTGCCCATGAGGCTCAGTAACCTCAGCCCTGATTAGGCACCGGATGTGTACTTCAGTCCAAGGGAGACAGAGAGACAAAGCCCAAGGTTGAGCCTCCACAGGGGAGTGTGCCCTGGACAGGAATTGGGACCGACAGCGCTGAGGAGGATGCGGGAAGATGCCCCTTAGATGAGCACACTTAAGCCGCATCCTGGAGCCCGGAGTCAGCGAGGATGGGCTGGGACAGATGCCCCTGTTCCTATCCCACTAAAGTTGGGTCCTGGGTCATCCAGTGCTGGGTGCCTTCAGTAGACAGAGGATGGATCCCGGGTTGCCCACATGGCTCAGGCCACATTCCTCAGCTTCCTGAGCTTTTGTTTTGACTAGTTTGATCCCAGCAGGGTGTTGGGGACACTGAGCTGGGGAGAGGCAGGGCTGAGTGACACTCCCCTTTCTCCCTGGGGGCTGTTCAAGCAAGTTCTACCCCACAGGCCTGGGCTCCGTCTGGCCCCCAAAGCACAAGCACGGAGACAGGCATCGGGCATCCGCTGTCAGTGCCTCCATAAGCCAATACAATCGTTGGTCACCCTTGTGATCACCACCTGACTCGGGGCCCCCAAGCATGGTGGCCGGGACAGGGCCAAGTGGTGGAGCACTGGATCAAGGTGGCCCACGTATGTGATGGGAGGGCCCAGGGGAGTGCCCCTCTGGAGCCTTAAAAAGTGCCTCTCCTGCTTTTACCGGCTCTCAGGATTGAGTCTGAGGTCTGAGTCCCAGCACAGGTACTAGGTCCTTTGTGCCAGGGCATGCAGACCTTGACTCTCAGGTTCCAGTGGTGGGAGGCTCACTTCATACTTTGCTCTCTTCCTTAGGTGGAGCTAAGATCATCCTCTCAGTGAGTGCTGGTCTTTGCATCCTGGCATCCTACCTTGCACCCACCATCCCTGTAGCCCCAAACCCTCACTTTATTAGATGCCCCTGCCCCTGGGCCTGGCTCACTCAGCTCCCTGCCGACCCAGTCAGTTCTGCCTCCCTCCTCATCGGCAGAATCGTCTTGGGGTAGTAGTCGTCTCCTCATCCCTCCTACAGCTGGATGCACCAAAGGTCTGCGGGGCCCCTCAGCTGCTGCAGGCGTGGCCATGACTGTACCCACCCAGCAGTAAGGAAAGCTGTACAGGTGCCTGGAGACCAGTCTAACCACCACAGACAGCAACAGAAAGCATGTGTGACCAAAAGCACGAGGTAAGGGAAAAGCCCTGGGCTTGAAGGTCAGAAATCTGGCTGCCAGGAATGAGTCATGTGACCTTGGACAGGTCATTGTACCTGAGACCCCAGTAAAAGTGGGGGTCACCCTGCCTGTCTTCAGGGAAGAACAAAGTGAGGTGATGCTGGGAAAGCACTCTGAAAAGCAGGCAAACCACACATAAAGATTCGGATTTCTTGTCTATCGAGAGCCTTTTATAGGCTGTCATTGGCCCGATGGGAGAGAGGAGGCCCAGGACCAACCAGTGAGGACCCTGCCTAGGAGGAAGGAAAGAACCAGCAAGAGAACCTCTCCCAGTGGCTCTTTGGCAGACAGGAAGGAGTTCTGCTTAACCGCACCCCTCTCCCCAGTTTCCCCCTAAGCCCATATTCACGCCACATAACAGTTTTGAGGCACAGAGGTGAAACCTAAGTAGTGGTGTCTCCTCTGCCAAGCTCTCAGTTCACGTTCACTACAGGTGTAGACAAACAATAAACATCCCTTGTGGGAGGTCAGATTGGCCACAGGTAGAGACCTGTGTGTGGAGAATGTTGCATTTGTGCAAAAAAAAAAAAGAAAAAGAAAAAGAAAAAAGGAGGAGGAGAAAATCCATAATGCACTGGCTTTCAAATGCCTAGAACAGCTTTGGAGCTGGTAGTGTTGGCTGAAGGTTAGGACTAGGGAGCTTTTTCACTGTGTATCCTCTGTCACTCTGGAATTAAACAAGGTGAACTACTCCAAAAATAGGAAGTAAAGGGAGAGGCACATAGGAAAGTTAGCTTGGCTCCCTTTCACTCCCTACCAAACCCACCCCTCCTTCTAGGGGGACAGCCTCCTTCCCAGAAACTTGTTCGTAGTATTTTATAAGGGAGGACCTTGTCCTCAGTCATGCAGCCTTTCAGTGCTGTTGGGCCTCCATGTAACTCAATTCAGGTGCCACTTCAGCAGTGCTTCCAGAAACCCTTCTGTGTGTCCGAGGGGACTGTGTTAGTTTGCTCGGGCTGCCGGGACCCGAGGCCACGTCAGGAGGCAGAAACAGCACACGTTGCTTTCCTCACAGTTCTGGAGACTAGACCGTTAGAGATGAGTGTGTCGGCTGGGCTGCCTTCTCCACAGGGCTCTCTCCTTGGCTTGTAGATGGCTGTCTGCTCTCTCTGGGTCACATAGACTCCCCTCAGTGCTGCATGTGTCCCCCTCACCTCTTCAGAGAACTCCAGTCATACTGCACCAGGTCCCACTCCGTGAACTCAAACTTCACTCCTTCCTTAAAAACCCTAATCCTAAAACAGGCGTGTAGTGAAGCTTCACAGGTCACAAAGTCCTGGAATTTGGGGGACACGACTCACCCTGATATACACTGTCCCCAGGTGGAGATGTGTGGCCAGGGTTGGGACTGCTGGTGGAAGGACATGCGCATGTACAATTTAACAGGCGCAGACAGATTCCAAATGGAAAAGGCTGTAGCAGGGACAGTGCCAACAGCAGTTTCTCAGGGCGGCTGCTGCCTTGCCCCCAGCCTGGCCTGGGGTTTCCTCAGTCTTGTCCGATTTGACCCGTCTGATGACGAGCTGTCCAAGGCAATCCCAGCGTTCCCTGACTTGGAATCCCCTGCCGGGTTCTTCAGTCACCTCTCAGCTTTTCACCTGCCACATGGATTTGCTCCTTCCCGGGTCTGCTGCCCAGATGCCTTCCTGTGATGGGCTGGCTCCAGTCTGGGGTCTCCAGGCAGTTGCCCATTTGCGGAATCTGGGATCTTTATAGTGAGGGTCTCAAACACCCTTTCATGTCAAAAGAGGAGAAATAAGTGTCTGTTTTGAAGTCCATGCATCTCATGGGCCGTGTCTATCCTGGGCACTGTGTGTAAACTGGGGAGGGGCAGGGTTCCCCGACACTCTCCATCCACGTCAGAAGTCTGAGGGAGCGGGAGGGAATGTCAGGCAGGACCATCCTCAGTTCTGACCTGCATGACGCTGAGAAGCCATTTGACGCCCCGAAGCCTCTGTGTTCTCATCTCTATAACGGAGGTGTCTGTTGAGGTCTCGTGGGGACAACACTCTCATTACAGACTCAACACAAGGATGTCTGATGTTCCTCTGCTAAAAAATGCTTGGAAAGTGCCATCGTAAACACACGCACCAACACACACCCCGCCAAACTTAAATCGTACTTTTGGAACCTAGAACTGCTCCACAAGGGCACTCCTGTGTCTCCTCATTTCACGTCCCTGAGGGCCTGGGAGATCCTGGGTGAGCTCGAGACAGACCTCAGGCCTCCTGGTCATTCATGGTGATGTGGCTGACTGCGTGTCCCTCCTTTGTCCCACTCAGTGTGCACCCGAGTTAACACCTGACCTTCGGGAGGCCTGCAGGATGCGGGCCCTCTGGGTAGGCACACTGGACAACGTGATGGCACCCGTGGTCCCGGCTTTCCTGGGCGGATACACCCGCCGCATCTCCACCTTCATGTCCATCCACCCGGCCTTCTCCAGCGCCCACCGCTTCCTGGACCAGCTGCTGACTAGGTGAACCCACACCCCCCTATGGCACAGTGGTGACTCTGCCCACCACTAGCTTTGTGTCTTGAAAAGGTCACCACGTCTGTCTGATCCTCAGTGTGTTCTCTGAAAACTGGTGTGGTGGACGATAAACCTCACAGGTTTTTGTAGCGACTACTTTGGAGACCAGCCTTGGCAGGTCTTAGTGGCTGCCTGGCTCTGCAGAAAGGGCTGCTGGCGTGCCGTGGTTCTTCATGGCACTTGTTTCTCTCGCCTCCATGACATGTCACCAGCCTCACCCATCAGTGGCCCGTGGCATTTCTGACTTTGGAAAGGCACATGGAAAACAACCTGTCAAGCAGTTTGAGATTCCAGCTAGATGCTTCTTGTCCTGATATCCGGTGTTAGCACATTAGGGTTCTCCGGGCAGTGGACGGGGGCACCAGGCCCACTCGCATATGGGAGATGGGTCTGGATGGAGTTCACGTCTTTGACAATGTGTATTAAGCTCTCACTGCCAGCAAGCACTTTTGGAGACACTTAACATTTTTCAGTGAATGAAGCAGACACAACGTCTAAGCCTCAGTCCTAGCAGGAGAGTCCGACAGTCACATCATTCTCGGGTCCTGTGCACCATCCACCGGATCTGATGCCATCAGTGTCTTCTGTACAACTAAGGACAGTTTCCCATGTAATGACCAGGGCGACATACCACAAGATCAAATAAAAAAGTGAGTGTTGTTGGGTCCAGAAGGAAGGCGTCCCGTGTCTACAGGATGGGGGCTGTGTGTGGACAGGGCCTGGCAGAACCCTGACCATACATTTCTGCTGATTCTCAAGGGCGTGCTGAGGTCTGGTGGCTTCCACTCCAGAAGGCAGAAGTCAAAGAGAATTGTGTTTGGGGTCCCAGGGCCTGTAGAACAGGTGGGGAGGCTGGCATGGGTTGTCGCTCCGAGTCCCTTTCCCAAGACAGACCCCTCGTGCTCTGCCTGCTTCTCTCCTCAGTCCTGCTCACCTGTCTGTCTCAGTCCTCAGCCCAGATGCCCAGGGGCATGGACGGCTGGGGTGGGCCACGTACAGGACCTTCGGGAGAACTGGCAGTGGGAAGAAGAGACCACACACACTCTGTGTTCAACCTGCTGGATCACCAGGACTGCTGCTCCCAGGACAAACACAGGGGTCCGGGGGTCTGAATGGGCACTGACAGATTCAAGGCCCAGGTTTAAACAAGGGTCTCATGGGAGGTTGTGTGGAAGGAACAGCCAGGGAGCTCACTCTGCTGAACAACTGTTTCCCCCAGGGCCATTGCTTCCATGTCTGGAATCTGGCCGGTGCAGACACAATATTTTGGCCACCCTACTGTATCCCTGGCTCAACCGAAGCAGGCCTTTGTGGAGGTCAGCTTCCCTGCTGGAAAACCAGGTGAGCCACGTTCAGACCCTTTTGCCAGAACTGGGGCATCCAGAGTCCAATGAGGTGGAGCTGGAAGCTGGGGGGACTGCCGTCTTCCCAGATGATCAGGGGGATAGGGATGGGGGGTGGGAAAAGGGTTACACGGGCCAGAGTTTCCCAAAGACATTGACTCCTTTCCCTTCTCTGGAGAGGCATGGGAAAGTCAGGCATGTGTGTGAACCTGACTCTTCACCCTGCCCCAGATCCACCTGCAGAGCTCCAGAGCATTCCAGAGCCACTGGAAGGGCCTGCCCCAAACCCGGATCCTGCCCCAGCCAAGCTAGTGCTGGAGCCAGTGTCACCTCCCTCAGCCCCTCCAGACCTGGGGCAGGCACCAACCCCACCTTCAGCGCCAGGGCCAGCTCCTGAGCTGGAGCCAGCTGGACTCCCAGCTCCATCCCCAGGACCACACAACCCAGGGGCTGTGACCACTAAGCCCCTTGTAAGGGCGGAGAAGCGCAACATCCTCACCTTCCCTCCAAGGCAGGCGGCAGAACAACTGACAGGGATGGGTGTGGTGAGCAGTGGGCCTCTCGGGATGGGGGGGACAAGCCTTCCCTCTGCTGTCAGCGCCCCCACCGGCCTGTTCCTGACCCACAGTCCTGTGACCTGGATCCAAACCACAGCATCAACACATACCACCCATGGGTCCTGGGAGACTCTGTCAATGCCCAGGCTTTTGCTGTCCACCTGTGGACAGTGGCGGTGGACACTCACAGGGCCTGCTGCACAGAGTGTAGCATCACACAGAAAGCTGGGTGGGTCCTGGCCCTTCATGTGAGGAGGGAAGCACACTGTGGGCTCCCACGTACACGAGTGGGCCATCCACTTGCCCATGAGGCTCAGTAACCTCAGCCCTGATTAGGCACCGGATGTGTACTTCAGTCCAAGGGAGACAGAGAGACAAAGCCCAAGGTTGTAGCTCCCACAGGGGAGTGTGCCCTGGACAGGAATTGGGACCACAGCGCTGAGGAGGATGCGGGAAGATGCCCCCTTAGGATGAGCACACTTAAGCCGCATCCTGGAGCCCGGAGTCAGCGAGGATGGGCTGGGACAGATGCCCCTGTTCCTTCCCCACTAAAGTTGGGTCCTGGGTCATCCAGTGCTGGGTGCCTTCAGTAGACAGAGGATGGATCCCGGGGTTGCCCACATGGCTCAGGCCACATTCTCAGCTTCCTGAGCTTTTGTTTTGACTAGTTTGATCCCAGCAGGGTGTTGGGGACACTGAGCTGGGGAGAGGCAGGGCTGAGTGACACTCCCCTTTCTCCCTGGGGGCTGTTCAAGCAAGTTCTACCCCACAGTGCCTGGGCTCCGTCTGGCCCCCAAAGCACAAGCACGGAAGACAGCATCGGGCATCCGCTGTCAGTGCCTCCATAAGCCAATACAACTCGTTGGTCACCCTTGTGATCACCACCTGACTCGGGGACCCAAGCATGGTGGCCGGGACAGGGCCAGAGTGGTGGAGCACTGGATCAAGGTGGCCCACGTATGTGATGGGAGGCCCAGGGGAGTGCCCCTCTGGAGCCTTAAAAAGTGCCTCTCCTGCTTTACCGGCTCTCAGGATTGAGGTCTGAGGTCTGAGTCCCAGCACAGGTACTAGGTCCTTTGTGCCAGGGGCATGCTGACCTTGACTCTCAGGTTCCAGTGGTGGGAGGCTCACTTCATACTTTGCTCCTTCCTTAGGTGGAGCTAAGATCATCCTCTCAGTGAGTGCTGGTCTTTGCATCCTGGCATCCTACCTTGCACCCACCATCCCTGTAGCCCCAAACCCTCACTTTATTAGATGCCCCTGCCCCCTGGGCCTGGCTCACTCAGCTCCCTGCCGACCCAGTCAGTTCTGCCTCCCTCCCTTCTCGGCAGAATCGTCTTGGGTAGTAGTCGTCTCCTCATCCCTCCTACAGCTGGATGCACCAAAGGTCTGCGGCCCCTCAGCTGCTGCAGGCGTGGCCATGACTGTACCCACCCAGCAGTAAGGAAAGCTGTACAGGTGCCTGGAGACCAGTCTAACCACCACAGACAGCAACAGAAAGCATGTGTGACCAAAAGCACGAGGTAAGGGAAAAGCCCTGGGCTTGAAGGTCAGAAATCTGGCTGCCAGGAATGAGTCATGTGACCTTGGACAGGTCATTGTACCTGAGACCCCAGTAAAAGTGGGGGTCACCCTGCCTGTCTTCAGGGAAGAACAAAGTGAGGTGATGCTGGGAAAGCACTCTGAAAAGCAGGCAAACCACACATAAAGATTCGGATTTCTTGTCTATCGAGAGCCTTTTATAGGCTGTCATTGGCCCGATGGGAGAGAGGAGGCCCAGGACCAACCAGTGAGGACCCTGCCTAGGAGGAAGGAAAGAACCAGCAAGAGAACCTCTCCCAGTGGCTCTTTGGCAGACAGGAAGGAGTTCTGCTTAACCGCACCCCTCTCCCCAGTTTCCCCCTAAGCCCATATTCACGCCACATAACAGTTTTGAGGCACAGAGGTGAAACCTAAGTAGTGGTGTCTCCTCTGCCAAGCTCTCAGTTCACGTTCACTACAGGTGTAGACAAACAATAAACATCCCTTGTGGGAGGTCAGATTGGCCACAGGTAGAGACCTGTGTGTGGAGAATGTTGCATTTGTGCAAAAAAAAAAAAGAAAAAGAAAAAGAAAAAAGGAGGAGGAGAAAATCCATAATGCACTGGCTTTCAAATGCCTAGAACAGCTTTGGAGCTGGTAGTGTTGGCTGAAGGTTAGGACTAGGGAGCTTTTTCACTGTGTATCCTCTGTCACTCTGGAATTAAACAAGGTGAACTACTCCAAAAATAGGAAGTAAAGGGAGAGGCACATAGGAAAGTTAGCTTGGCTCCCTTTCACTCCCTACCAAACCCACCCCTCCTTCTAGGGGGACAGCCTCCTTCCCAGAAACTTGTTCGTAGTATTTTATAAGGGAGGACCTTGTCCTCAGTCATGCAGCCTTTCAGTGCTGTTGGGCCTCCATGTAACTCAATTCAGGTGCCACTTCAGCAGTGCTTCCAGAAACCCTTCTGTGTGTCCGAGGGGACTGTGTTAGTTTGCTCGGGCTGCCGGGACCCGAGGCCACGTCAGGAGGCAGAAACAGCACACGTTGCTTTCCTCACAGTTCTGGAGACTAGACCGTTAGAGATGAGTGTGTCGGCTGGGCTGCCTTCTCCACAGGGCTCTCTCCTTGGCTTGTAGATGGCTGTCTGCTCTCTCTGGGTCACATAGACTCCCCTCAGTGCTGCATGTGTCCCCCTCACCTCTTCAGAGAACTCCAGTCATACTGCACCAGGTCCCACTCCGTGAACTCAAACTTCACTCCTTCCTTAAAAACCCTAATCCTAAAACAGGCGTGTAGTGAAGCTTCACAGGTCACAAAGTCCTGGAATTTGGGGGACACGACTCACCCTGATATACACTGTCCCCAGGTGGAGATGTGTGGCCAGGGTTGGGACTGCTGGTGGAAGGACATGCGCATGTACAATTTAACAGGCGCAGACAGATTCCAAATGGAAAAGGCTGTAGCAGGGACAGTGCCAACAGCAGTTTCTCAGGGCGGCTGCTGCCTTGCCCCCAGCCTGGCCTGGGGTTTCCTCAGTCTTGTCCGATTTGACCCGTCTGATGACGAGCTGTCCAAGGCAATCCCAGCGTTCCCTGACTTGGAATCCCCTGCCGGGTTCTTCAGTCACCTCTCAGCTTTTCACCTGCCACATGGATTTGCTCCTTCCCGGGTCTGCTGCCCAGATGCCTTCCTGTGATGGGCTGGCTCCAGTCTGGGGTCTCCAGGCAGTTGCCCATTTGCGGAATCTGGGATCTTTATAGTGAGGGTCTCAAACACCCTTTCATGTCAAAAGAGGAGAAATAAGTGTCTGTTTTGAAGTCCATGCATCTCATGGGCCGTGTCTATCCTGGGCACTGTGTGTAAACTGGGGAGGGGCAGGGTTCCCCGACACTCTCCATCCACGTCAGAAGTCTGAGGGAGCGGGAGGGAATGTCAGGCAGGACCATCCTCAGTTCTGACCTGCATGACGCTGAGAAGCCATTTGACGCCCCGAAGCCTCTGTGTTCTCATCTCTATAACGGAGGTGTCTGTTGAGGTCTCGTGGGGACAACACTCTCATTACAGACTCAACACAAGGATGTCTGATGTTCCTCTGCTAAAAAATGCTTGGAAAGTGCCATCGTAAACACACGCACCAACACACACCCCGCCAAACTTAAATCGTACTTTTGGAACCTAGAACTGCTCCACAAGGGCACTCCTGTGTCTCCTCATTTCACGTCCCTGAGGGCCTGGGAGATCCTGGGTGAGCTCGAGACAGACCTCAGGCCTCCTGGTCATTCATGGTGATGTGGCTGACTGCGTGTCCCTCCTTTGTCCCACTCAGTGTGCACCCGAGTTAACACCTGACCTTCGGGAGGCCTGCAGGATGCGGGCCCTCTGGGTAGGCACACTGGACAACGTGATGGCACCCGTGGTCCCGGCTTTCCTGGGCGGATACACCCGCCGCATCTCCACCTTCATGTCCATCCACCCGGCCTTCTCCAGCGCCCACCGCTTCCTGGACCAGCTGCTGACTAGGTGAACCCACACCCCCCTATGGCACAGTGGTGACTCTGCCCACCACTAGCTTTGTGTCTTGAAAAGGTCACCACGTCTGTCTGATCCTCAGTGTGTTCTCTGAAAACTGGTGTGGTGGACGATAAACCTCACAGGTTTTTGTAGCGACTACTTTGGAGACCAGCCTTGGCAGGTCTTAGTGGCTGCCTGGCTCTGCAGAAAGGGCTGCTGGCGTGCCGTGGTTCTTCATGGCACTTGTTTCTCTCGCCTCCATGACATGTCACCAGCCTCACCCATCAGTGGCCCGTGGCATTTCTGACTTTGGAAAGGCACATGGAAAACAACCTGTCAAGCAGTTTGAGATTCCAGCTAGATGCTTCTTGTCCTGATATCCGGTGTTAGCACATTAGGGTTCTCCGGGCAGTGGACGGGGGCACCAGGCCCACTCGCATATGGGAGATGGGTCTGGATGGAGTTCACGTCTTTGACAATGTGTATTAAGCTCTCACTGCCAGCAAGCACTTTTGGAGACACTTAACATTTTTCAGTGAATGAAGCAGACACAACGTCTAAGCCTCAGTCCTAGCAGGAGAGTCCGACAGTCACATCATTCTCGGGTCCTGTGCACCATCCACCGGATCTGATGCCATCAGTGTCTTCTGTACAACTAAGGACAGTTTCCCATGTAATGACCAGGGCGACATACCACAAGATCAAATAAAAAAGTGAGTGTTGTTGGGTCCAGAAGGAAGGCGTCCCGTGTCTACAGGATGGGGGCTGTGTGTGGACAGGGCCTGGCAGAACCCTGACCATACATTTCTGCTGATTCTCAAGGGCGTGCTGAGGTCTGGTGGCTTCCACTCCAGAAGGCAGAAGTCAAAGAGAATTGTGTTTGGGGTCCCAGGGCCTGTAGAACAGGTGGGGAGGCTGGCATGGGTTGTCGCTCCGAGTCCCTTTCCCAAGACAGACCCCTCGTGCTCTGCCTGCTTCTCTCCTCAGTCCTGCTCACCTGTCTGTCTCAGTCCTCAGCCCAGATGCCCAGGGGCATGGACGGCTGGGGTGGGCCACGTACAGGACCTTCGGGAGAACTGGCAGTGGGAAGAAGAGACCACACACACTCTGTGTTCAACCTGCTGGATCACCAGGACTGCTGCTCCCAGGACAAACACAGGGGTCCGGGGGTCTGAATGGGCACTGACAGATTCAAGGCCCAGGTTTAAACAAGGGTCTCATGGGAGGTTGTGTGGAAGGAACAGCCAGGGAGCTCACTCTGCTGAACAACTGTTTCCCCCAGGGCCATTGCTTCCATGTCTGGAATCTGGCCGGTGCAGACACAATATTTTGGCCACCCTACTGTATCCCTGGCTCAACCGAAGCAGGCCTTTGTGGAGGTCAGCTTCCCTGCTGGAAAACCAGGTGAGCCACGTTCAGACCCTTTTGCCAGAACTGGGGCATCCAGAGTCCAATGAGGTGGAGCTGGAAGCTGGGGGGACTGCCGTCTTCCCAGATGATCAGGGGGATAGGGATGGGGGGTGGGAAAAGGGTTACACGGGCCAGAGTTTCCCAAAGACATTGACTCCTTTCCCTTCTCTGGAGAGGCATGGGAAAGTCAGGCATGTGTGTGAACCTGACTCTTCACCCTGCCCCAGATCCACCTGCAGAGCTCCAGAGCATTCCAGAGCCACTGGAAGGGCCTGCCCCAAACCCGGATCCTGCCCCAGCCAAGCTAGTGCTGGAGCCAGTGTCACCTCCCTCAGCCCCTCCAGACCTGGGGCAGGCACCAACCCCACCTTCAGCGCCAGGGCCAGCTCCTGAGCTGGAGCCAGCTGGACTCCCAGCTCCATCCCCAGGACCACACAACCCAGGGGCTGTGACCACTAAGCCCCTTGTAAGGGCGGAGAAGCGCAACATCCTCACCTTCCCTCCAAGGCAGGCGGCAGAACAACTGACAGGGATGGGTGTGGTGAGCAGTGGGCCTCTCGGGATGGGGGGGACAAGCCTTCCCTCTGCTGTCAGCGCCCCCACCGGCCTGTTCCTGACCCACAGTCCTGTGACCTGGATCCAAACCACAGCATCAACACATACCACCCATGGGTCCTGGGAGACTCTGTCAATGCCCAGGCTTTTGCTGTCCACCTGTGGACAGTGGCGGTGGACACTCACAGGGCCTGCTGCACAGAGTGTAGCATCACACAGAAAGCTGGGTGGGTCCTGGCCCTTCATGTGAGGAGGGAAGCACACTGTGGGCTCCCACGTACACGAGTGGGCCATCCACTTGCCCATGAGGCTCAGTAACCTCAGCCCTGATTAGGCACCGGATGTGTACTTCAGTCCAAGGGAGACAGAGAGACAAAGCCCAAGGTTGTAGCTCCCACAGGGGAGTGTGCCCTGGACAGGAATTGGGACCACAGCGCTGAGGAGGATGCGGGAAGATGCCCCCTTAGGATGAGCACACTTAAGCCGCATCCTGGAGCCCGGAGTCAGCGAGGATGGGCTGGGACAGATGCCCCTGTTCCTTCCCCACTAAAGTTGGGTCCTGGGTCATCCAGTGCTGGGTGCCTTCAGTAGACAGAGGATGGATCCCGGGGTTGCCCACATGGCTCAGGCCACATTCTCAGCTTCCTGAGCTTTTGTTTTGACTAGTTTGATCCCAGCAGGGTGTTGGGGACACTGAGCTGGGGAGAGGCAGGGCTGAGTGACACTCCCCTTTCTCCCTGGGGGCTGTTCAAGCAAGTTCTACCCCACAGTGCCTGGGCTCCGTCTGGCCCCCAAAGCACAAGCACGGAAGACAGCATCGGGCATCCGCTGTCAGTGCCTCCATAAGCCAATACAACTCGTTGGTCACCCTTGTGATCACCACCTGACTCGGGGACCCAAGCATGGTGGCCGGGACAGGGCCAGAGTGGTGGAGCACTGGATCAAGGTGGCCCACGTATGTGATGGGAGGCCCAGGGGAGTGCCCCTCTGGAGCCTTAAAAAGTGCCTCTCCTGCTTTACCGGCTCTCAGGATTGAGGTCTGAGGTCTGAGTCCCAGCACAGGTACTAGGTCCTTTGTGCCAGGGGCATGCTGACCTTGACTCTCAGGTTCCAGTGGTGGGAGGCTCACTTCATACTTTGCTCCTTCCTTAGGTGGAGCTAAGATCATCCTCTCAGTGAGTGCTGGTCTTTGCATCCTGGCATCCTACCTTGCACCCACCATCCCTGTAGCCCCAAACCCTCACTTTATTAGATGCCCCTGCCCCCTGGGCCTGGCTCACTCAGCTCCCTGCCGACCCAGTCAGTTCTGCCTCCCTCCCTTCTCGGCAGAATCGTCTTGGGTAGTAGTCGTCTCCTCATCCCTCCTACAGCTGGATGCACCAAAGGTCTGCGGCCCCTCAGCTGCTGCAGGCGTGGCCATGACTGTACCCACCCAGCAGTAAGGAAAGCTGTACAGGTGCCTGGAGACCAGTCTAACCACCACAGACAGCAACAGAAAGCATGTGTGACCAAAAGCACGAGGTAAGGGAAAAGCCCTGGGCTTGAAGGTCAGAAATCTGGCTGCCAGGAATGAGTCATGTGACCTTGGACAGGTCATTGTACCTGAGACCCCAGTAAAAGTGGGGGTCACCCTGCCTGTCTTCAGGGAAGAACAAAGTGAGGTGATGCTGGGAAAGCACTCTGAAAAGCAGGCAAACCACACATAAAGATTCGGATTTCTTGTCTATCGAGAGCCTTTTATAGGCTGTCATTGGCCCGATGGGAGAGAGGAGGCCCAGGACCAACCAGTGAGGACCCTGCCTAGGAGGAAGGAAAGAACCAGCAAGAGAACCTCTCCCAGTGGCTCTTTGGCAGACAGGAAGGAGTTCTGCTTAACCGCACCCCTCTCCCCAGTTTCCCCCTAAGCCCATATTCACGCCACATAACAGTTTTGAGGCACAGAGGTGAAACCTAAGTAGTGGTGTCTCCTCTGCCAAGCTCTCAGTTCACGTTCACTACAGGTGTAGACAAACAATAAACATCCCTTGTGGGAGGTCAGATTGGCCACAGGTAGAGACCTGTGTGTGGAGAATGTTGCATTTGTGCAAAAAAAAAAAAGAAAAAGAAAAAGAAAAAAGGAGGAGGAGAAAATCCATAATGCACTGGCTTTCAAATGCCTAGAACAGCTTTGGAGCTGGTAGTGTTGGCTGAAGGTTAGGACTAGGGAGCTTTTTCACTGTGTATCCTCTGTCACTCTGGAATTAAACAAGGTGAACTACTCCAAAAATAGGAAGTAAAGGGAGAGGCACATAGGAAAGTTAGCTTGGCTCCCTTTCACTCCCTACCAAACCCACCCCTCCTTCTAGGGGGACAGCCTCCTTCCCAGAAACTTGTTCGTAGTATTTTATAAGGGAGGACCTTGTCCTCAGTCATGCAGCCTTTCAGTGCTGTTGGGCCTCCATGTAACTCAATTCAGGTGCCACTTCAGCAGTGCTTCCAGAAACCCTTCTGTGTGTCCGAGGGGACTGTGTTAGTTTGCTCGGGCTGCCGGGACCCGAGGCCACGTCAGGAGGCAGAAACAGCACACGTTGCTTTCCTCACAGTTCTGGAGACTAGACCGTTAGAGATGAGTGTGTCGGCTGGGCTGCCTTCTCCACAGGGCTCTCTCCTTGGCTTGTAGATGGCTGTCTGCTCTCTCTGGGTCACATAGACTCCCCTCAGTGCTGCATGTGTCCCCCTCACCTCTTCAGAGAACTCCAGTCATACTGCACCAGGTCCCACTCCGTGAACTCAAACTTCACTCCTTCCTTAAAAACCCTAATCCTAAAACAGGCGTGTAGTGAAGCTTCACAGGTCACAAAGTCCTGGAATTTGGGGGACACGACTCACCCTGATATACACTGTCCCCAGGTGGAGATGTGTGGCCAGGGTTGGGACTGCTGGTGGAAGGACATGCGCATGTACAATTTAACAGGCGCAGACAGATTCCAAATGGAAAAGGCTGTAGCAGGGACAGTGCCAACAGCAGTTTCTCAGGGCGGCTGCTGCCTTGCCCCCAGCCTGGCCTGGGGTTTCCTCAGTCTTGTCCGATTTGACCCGTCTGATGACGAGCTGTCCAAGGCAATCCCAGCGTTCCCTGACTTGGAATCCCCTGCCGGGTTCTTCAGTCACCTCTCAGCTTTTCACCTGCCACATGGATTTGCTCCTTCCCGGGTCTGCTGCCCAGATGCCTTCCTGTGATGGGCTGGCTCCAGTCTGGGGTCTCCAGGCAGTTGCCCATTTGCGGAATCTGGGATCTTTATAGTGAGGGTCTCAAACACCCTTTCATGTCAAAAGAGGAGAAATAAGTGTCTGTTTTGAAGTCCATGCATCTCATGGGCCGTGTCTATCCTGGGCACTGTGTGTAAACTGGGGAGGGGCAGGGTTCCCCGACACTCTCCATCCACGTCAGAAGTCTGAGGGAGCGGGAGGGAATGTCAGGCAGGACCATCCTCAGTTCTGACCTGCATGACGCTGAGAAGCCATTTGACGCCCCGAAGCCTCTGTGTTCTCATCTCTATAACGGAGGTGTCTGTTGAGGTCTCGTGGGGACAACACTCTCATTACAGACTCAACACAAGGATGTCTGATGTTCCTCTGCTAAAAAATGCTTGGAAAGTGCCATCGTAAACACACGCACCAACACACACCCCGCCAAACTTAAATCGTACTTTTGGAACCTAGAACTGCTCCACAAGGGCACTCCTGTGTCTCCTCATTTCACGTCCCTGAGGGCCTGGGAGATCCTGGGTGAGCTCGAGACAGACCTCAGGCCTCCTGGTCATTCATGGTGATGTGGCTGACTGCGTGTCCCTCCTTTGTCCCACTCAGTGTGCACCCGAGTTAACACCTGACCTTCGGGAGGCCTGCAGGATGCGGGCCCTCTGGGTAGGCACACTGGACAACGTGATGGCACCCGTGGTCCCGGCTTTCCTGGGCGGATACACCCGCCGCATCTCCACCTTCATGTCCATCCACCCGGCCTTCTCCAGCGCCCACCGCTTCCTGGACCAGCTGCTGACTAGGTGAACCCACACCCCCCTATGGCACAGTGGTGACTCTGCCCACCACTAGCTTTGTGTCTTGAAAAGGTCACCACGTCTGTCTGATCCTCAGTGTGTTCTCTGAAAACTGGTGTGGTGGACGATAAACCTCACAGGTTTTTGTAGCGACTACTTTGGAGACCAGCCTTGGCAGGTCTTAGTGGCTGCCTGGCTCTGCAGAAAGGGCTGCTGGCGTGCCGTGGTTCTTCATGGCACTTGTTTCTCTCGCCTCCATGACATGTCACCAGCCTCACCCATCAGTGGCCCGTGGCATTTCTGACTTTGGAAAGGCACATGGAAAACAACCTGTCAAGCAGTTTGAGATTCCAGCTAGATGCTTCTTGTCCTGATATCCGGTGTTAGCACATTAGGGTTCTCCGGGCAGTGGACGGGGGCACCAGGCCCACTCGCATATGGGAGATGGGTCTGGATGGAGTTCACGTCTTTGACAATGTGTATTAAGCTCTCACTGCCAGCAAGCACTTTTGGAGACACTTAACATTTTTCAGTGAATGAAGCAGACACAACGTCTAAGCCTCAGTCCTAGCAGGAGAGTCCGACAGTCACATCATTCTCGGGTCCTGTGCACCATCCACCGGATCTGATGCCATCAGTGTCTTCTGTACAACTAAGGACAGTTTCCCATGTAATGACCAGGGCGACATACCACAAGATCAAATAAAAAAGTGAGTGTTGTTGGGTCCAGAAGGAAGGCGTCCCGTGTCTACAGGATGGGGGCTGTGTGTGGACAGGGCCTGGCAGAACCCTGACCATACATTTCTGCTGATTCTCAAGGGCGTGCTGAGGTCTGGTGGCTTCCACTCCAGAAGGCAGAAGTCAAAGAGAATTGTGTTTGGGGTCCCAGGGCCTGTAGAACAGGTGGGGAGGCTGGCATGGGTTGTCGCTCCGAGTCCCTTTCCCAAGACAGACCCCTCGTGCTCTGCCTGCTTCTCTCCTCAGTCCTGCTCACCTGTCTGTCTCAGTCCTCAGCCCAGATGCCCAGGGGCATGGACGGCTGGGGTGGGCCACGTACAGGACCTTCGGGAGAACTGGCAGTGGGAAGAAGAGACCACACACACTCTGTGTTCAACCTGCTGGATCACCAGGACTGCTGCTCCCAGGACAAACACAGGGGTCCGGGGGTCTGAATGGGCACTGACAGATTCAAGGCCCAGGTTTAAACAAGGGTCTCATGGGAGGTTGTGTGGAAGGAACAGCCAGGGAGCTCACTCTGCTGAACAACTGTTTCCCCCAGGGCCATTGCTTCCATGTCTGGAATCTGGCCGGTGCAGACACAATATTTTGGCCACCCTACTGTATCCCTGGCTCAACCGAAGCAGGCCTTTGTGGAGGTCAGCTTCCCTGCTGGAAAACCAGGTGAGCCACGTTCAGACCCTTTTGCCAGAACTGGGGCATCCAGAGTCCAATGAGGTGGAGCTGGAAGCTGGGGGGACTGCCGTCTTCCCAGATGATCAGGGGGATAGGGATGGGGGGTGGGAAAAGGGTTACACGGGCCAGAGTTTCCCAAAGACATTGACTCCTTTCCCTTCTCTGGAGAGGCATGGGAAAGTCAGGCATGTGTGTGAACCTGACTCTTCACCCTGCCCCAGATCCACCTGCAGAGCTCCAGAGCATTCCAGAGCCACTGGAAGGGCCTGCCCCAAACCCGGATCCTGCCCCAGCCAAGCTAGTGCTGGAGCCAGTGTCACCTCCCTCAGCCCCTCCAGACCTGGGGCAGGCACCAACCCCACCTTCAGCGCCAGGGCCAGCTCCTGAGCTGGAGCCAGCTGGACTCCCAGCTCCATCCCCAGGACCACACAACCCAGGGGCTGTGACCACTAAGCCCCTTGTAAGGGCGGAGAAGCGCAACATCCTCACCTTCCCTCCAAGGCAGGCGGCAGAACAACTGACAGGGATGGGTGTGGTGAGCAGTGGGCCTCTCGGGATGGGGGGGACAAGCCTTCCCTCTGCTGTCAGCGCCCCCACCGGCCTGTTCCTGACCCACAGTCCTGTGACCTGGATCCAAACCACAGCATCAACACATACCACCCATGGGTCCTGGGAGACTCTGTCAATGCCCAGGCTTTTGCTGTCCACCTGTGGACAGTGGCGGTGGACACTCACAGGGCCTGCTGCACAGAGTGTAGCATCACACAGAAAGCTGGGTGGGTCCTGGCCCTTCATGTGAGGAGGGAAGCACACTGTGGGCTCCCACGTACACGAGTGGGCCATCCACTTGCCCATGAGGCTCAGTAACCTCAGCCCTGATTAGGCACCGGATGTGTACTTCAGTCCAAGGGAGACAGAGAGACAAAGCCCAAGGTTGTAGCTCCCACAGGGGAGTGTGCCCTGGACAGGAATTGGGACCACAGCGCTGAGGAGGATGCGGGAAGATGCCCCCTTAGGATGAGCACACTTAAGCCGCATCCTGGAGCCCGGAGTCAGCGAGGATGGGCTGGGACAGATGCCCCTGTTCCTTCCCCACTAAAGTTGGGTCCTGGGTCATCCAGTGCTGGGTGCCTTCAGTAGACAGAGGATGGATCCCGGGGTTGCCCACATGGCTCAGGCCACATTCTCAGCTTCCTGAGCTTTTGTTTTGACTAGTTTGATCCCAGCAGGGTGTTGGGGACACTGAGCTGGGGAGAGGCAGGGCTGAGTGACACTCCCCTTTCTCCCTGGGGGCTGTTCAAGCAAGTTCTACCCCACAGTGCCTGGGCTCCGTCTGGCCCCCAAAGCACAAGCACGGAAGACAGCATCGGGCATCCGCTGTCAGTGCCTCCATAAGCCAATACAACTCGTTGGTCACCCTTGTGATCACCACTTGACTCGGGGACCCAAGCATGGTGGCCGGGACAGGGCCAGAGTGGTGGAGCACTGGATCAAGGTGGCCCACGTATGTGATGGGAGGCCCAGGGGAGTGCCCCTCTGGAGCCTTAAAAAGTGCCTCTCCTGCTTTACCGGCTCTCAGGATTGAGGTCTGAGGTCTGAGTCCCAGCACAGGTACTAGGTCCTTTGTGCCAGGGGCATGCTGACCTTGACTCTCAGGTTCCAGTGGTGGGAGGCTCACTTCATACTTTGCTCCTTCCTTAGGTGGAGCTAAGATCATCCTCTCAGTGAGTGCTGGTCTTTGCATCCTGGCATCCTACCTTGCACCCACCATCCCTGTAGCCCCAAACCCTCACTTTATTAGATGCCCCTGCCCCCTGGGCCTGGCTCACTCAGCTCCCTGCCGACCCAGTCAGTTCTGCCTCCCTCCCTTCTCGGCAGAATCGTCTTGGGTAGTAGTCGTCTCCTCATCCCTCCTACAGCTGGATGCACCAAAGGTCTGCGGCCCCTCAGCTGCTGCAGGCGTGGCCATGACTGTACCCACCCAGCAGTAAGGAAAGCTGTACAGGTGCCTGGAGACCAGTCTAACCACCACAGACAGCAACAGAAAGCATGTGTGACCAAAAGCACGAGGTAAGGGAAAAGCCCTGGGCTTGAAGGTCAGAAATCTGGCTGCCAGGAATGAGTCATGTGACCTTGGACAGGTCATTGTACCTGAGACCCCAGTAAAAGTGGGGGTCACCCTGCCTGTCTTCAGGGAAGAACAAAGTGAGGTGATGCTGGGAAAGCACTCTGAAAAGCAGGCAAACCACACATAAAGATTCGGATTTCTTGTCTATCGAGAGCCTTTTATAGGCTGTCATTGGCCCGATGGGAGAGAGGAGGCCCAGGACCAACCAGTGAGGACCCTGCCTAGGAGGAAGGAAAGAACCAGCAAGAGAACCTCTCCCAGTGGCTCTTTGGCAGACAGGAAGGAGTTCTGCTTAACCGCACCCCTCTCCCCAGTTTCCCCCTAAGCCCATATTCACGCCACATAACAGTTTTGAGGCACAGAGGTGAAACCTAAGTAGTGGTGTCTCCTCTGCCAAGCTCTCAGTTCACGTTCACTACAGGTGTAGACAAACAATAAACATCCCTTGTGGGAGGTCAGATTGGCCACAGGTAGAGACCTGTGTGTGGAGAATGTTGCATTTGTGCAAAAAAAAAAAAGAAAAAGAAAAAGAAAAAAGGAGGAGGAGAAAATCCATAATGCACTGGCTTTCAAATGCCTAGAACAGCTTTGGAGCTGGTAGTGTTGGCTGAAGGTTAGGACTAGGGAGCTTTTTCACTGTGTATCCTCTGTCACTCTGGAATTAAACAAGGTGAACTACTCCAAAAATAGGAAGTAAAGGGAGAGGCACATAGGAAAGTTAGCTTGGCTCCCTTTCACTCCCTACCAAACCCACCCCTCCTTCTAGGGGGACAGCCTCCTTCCCAGAAACTTGTTCGTAGTATTTTATAAGGGAGGACCTTGTCCTCAGTCATGCAGCCTTTCAGTGCTGTTGGGCCTCCATGTAACTCAATTCAGGTGCCACTTCAGCAGTGCTTCCAGAAACCCTTCTGTGTGTCCGAGGGGACTGTGTTAGTTTGCTCGGGCTGCCGGGACCCGAGGCCACGTCAGGAGGCAGAAACAGCACACGTTGCTTTCCTCACAGTTCTGGAGACTAGACCGTTAGAGATGAGTGTGTCGGCTGGGCTGCCTTCTCCACAGGGCTCTCTCCTTGGCTTGTAGATGGCTGTCTGCTCTCTCTGGGTCACATAGACTCCCCTCAGTGCTGCATGTGTCCCCCTCACCTCTTCAGAGAACTCCAGTCATACTGCACCAGGTCCCACTCCGTGAACTCAAACTTCACTCCTTCCTTAAAAACCCTAATCCTAAAACAGGCGTGTAGTGAAGCTTCACAGGTCACAAAGTCCTGGAATTTGGGGGACACGACTCACCCTGATATACACTGTCCCCAGGTGGAGATGTGTGGCCAGGGTTGGGACTGCTGGTGGAAGGACATGCGCATGTACAATTTAACAGGCGCAGACAGATTCCAAATGGAAAAGGCTGTAGCAGGGACAGTGCCAACAGCAGTTTCTCAGGGCGGCTGCTGCCTTGCCCCCAGCCTGGCCTGGGGTTTCCTCAGTCTTGTCCGATTTGACCCGTCTGATGACGAGCTGTCCAAGGCAATCCCAGCGTTCCCTGACTTGGAATCCCCTGCCGGGTTCTTCAGTCACCTCTCAGCTTTTCACCTGCCACATGGATTTGCTCCTTCCCGGGTCTGCTGCCCAGATGCCTTCCTGTGATGGGCTGGCTCCAGTCTGGGGTCTCCAGGCAGTTGCCCATTTGCGGAATCTGGGATCTTTATAGTGAGGGTCTCAAACACCCTTTCATGTCAAAAGAGGAGAAATAAGTGTCTGTTTTGAAGTCCATGCATCTCATGGGCCGTGTCTATCCTGGGCACTGTGTGTAAACTGGGGAGGGGCAGGGTTCCCCGACACTCTCCATCCACGTCAGAAGTCTGAGGGAGCGGGAGGGAATGTCAGGCAGGACCATCCTCAGTTCTGACCTGCATGACGCTGAGAAGCCATTTGACGCCCCGAAGCCTCTGTGTTCTCATCTCTATAACGGAGGTGTCTGTTGAGGTCTCGTGGGGACAACACTCTCATTACAGACTCAACACAAGGATGTCTGATGTTCCTCTGCTAAAAAATGCTTGGAAAGTGCCATCGTAAACACACGCACCAACACACACCCCGCCAAACTTAAATCGTACTTTTGGAACCTAGAACTGCTCCACAAGGGCACTCCTGTGTCTCCTCATTTCACGTCCCTGAGGGCCTGGGAGATCCTGGGTGAGCTCGAGACAGACCTCAGGCCTCCTGGTCATTCATGGTGATGTGGCTGACTGCGTGTCCCTCCTTTGTCCCACTCAGTGTGCACCCGAGTTAACACCTGACCTTCGGGAGGCCTGCAGGATGCGGGCCCTCTGGGTAGGCACACTGGACAACGTGATGGCACCCGTGGTCCCGGCTTTCCTGGGCGGATACACCCGCCGCATCTCCACCTTCATGTCCATCCACCCGGCCTTCTCCAGCGCCCACCGCTTCCTGGACCAGCTGCTGACTAGGTGAACCCACACCCCCCTATGGCACAGTGGTGACTCTGCCCACCACTAGCTTTGTGTCTTGAAAAGGTCACCACGTCTGTCTGATCCTCAGTGTGTTCTCTGAAAACTGGTGTGGTGGACGATAAACCTCACAGGTTTTTGTAGCGACTACTTTGGAGACCAGCCTTGGCAGGTCTTAGTGGCTGCCTGGCTCTGCAGAAAGGGCTGCTGGCGTGCCGTGGTTCTTCATGGCACTTGTTTCTCTCGCCTCCATGACATGTCACCAGCCTCACCCATCAGTGGCCCGTGGCATTTCTGACTTTGGAAAGGCACATGGAAAACAACCTGTCAAGCAGTTTGAGATTCCAGCTAGATGCTTCTTGTCCTGATATCCGGTGTTAGCACATTAGGGTTCTCCGGGCAGTGGACGGGGGCACCAGGCCCACTCGCATATGGGAGATGGGTCTGGATGGAGTTCACGTCTTTGACAATGTGTATTAAGCTCTCACTGCCAGCAAGCACTTTTGGAGACACTTAACATTTTTCAGTGAATGAAGCAGACACAACGTCTAAGCCTCAGTCCTAGCAGGAGAGTCCGACAGTCACATCATTCTCGGGTCCTGTGCACCATCCACCGGATCTGATGCCATCAGTGTCTTCTGTACAACTAAGGACAGTTTCCCATGTAATGACCAGGGCGACATACCACAAGATCAAATAAAAAAGTGAGTGTTGTTGGGTCCAGAAGGAAGGCGTCCCGTGTCTACAGGATGGGGGCTGTGTGTGGACAGGGCCTGGCAGAACCCTGACCATACATTTCTGCTGATTCTCAAGGGCGTGCTGAGGTCTGGTGGCTTCCACTCCAGAAGGCAGAAGTCAAAGAGAATTGTGTTTGGGGTCCCAGGGCCTGTAGAACAGGTGGGGAGGCTGGCATGGGTTGTCGCTCCGAGTCCCTTTCCCAAGACAGACCCCTCGTGCTCTGCCTGCTTCTCTCCTCAGTCCTGCTCACCTGTCTGTCTCAGTCCTCAGCCCAGATGCCCAGGGGCATGGACGGCTGGGGTGGGCCACGTACAGGACCTTCGGGAGAACTGGCAGTGGGAAGAAGAGACCACACACACTCTGTGTTCAACCTGCTGGATCACCAGGACTGCTGCTCCCAGGACAAACACAGGGGTCCGGGGGTCTGAATGGGCACTGACAGATTCAAGGCCCAGGTTTAAACAAGGGTCTCATGGGAGGTTGTGTGGAAGGAACAGCCAGGGAGCTCACTCTGCTGAACAACTGTTTCCCCCAGGGCCATTGCTTCCATGTCTGGAATCTGGCCGGTGCAGACACAATATTTTGGCCACCCTACTGTATCCCTGGCTCAACCGAAGCAGGCCTTTGTGGAGGTCAGCTTCCCTGCTGGAAAACCAGGTGAGCCACGTTCAGACCCTTTTGCCAGAACTGGGGCATCCAGAGTCCAATGAGGTGGAGCTGGAAGCTGGGGGGACTGCCGTCTTCCCAGATGATCAGGGGGATAGGGATGGGGGGTGGGAAAAGGGTTACACGGGCCAGAGTTTCCCAAAGACATTGACTCCTTTCCCTTCTCTGGAGAGGCATGGGAAAGTCAGGCATGTGTGTGAACCTGACTCTTCACCCTGCCCCAGATCCACCTGCAGAGCTCCAGAGCATTCCAGAGCCACTGGAAGGGCCTGCCCCAAACCCGGATCCTGCCCCAGCCAAGCTAGTGCTGGAGCCAGTGTCACCTCCCTCAGCCCCTCCAGACCTGGGGCAGGCACCAACCCCACCTTCAGCGCCAGGGCCAGCTCCTGAGCTGGAGCCAGCTGGACTCCCAGCTCCATCCCCAGGACCACACAACCCAGGGGCTGTGACCACTAAGCCCCTTGTAAGGGCGGAGAAGCGCAACATCCTCACCTTCCCTCCAAGGCAGGCGGCAGAACAACTGACAGGGATGGGTGTGGTGAGCAGTGGGCCTCTCGGGATGGGGGGGACAAGCCTTCCCTCTGCTGTCAGCGCCCCCACCGGCCTGTTCCTGACCCACAGTCCTGTGACCTGGATCCAAACCACAGCATCAACACATACCACCCATGGGTCCTGGGAGACTCTGTCAATGCCCAGGCTTTTGCTGTCCACCTGTGGACAGTGGCGGTGGACACTCACAGGGCCTGCTGCACAGAGTGTAGCATCACACAGAAAGCTGGGTGGGTCCTGGCCCTTCATGTGAGGAGGGAAGCACACTGTGGGCTCCCACGTACACGAGTGGGCCATCCACTTGCCCATGAGGCTCAGTAACCTCAGCCCTGATTAGGCACCGGATGTGTACTTCAGTCCAAGGGAGACAGAGAGACAAAGCCCAAGGTTGTAGCTCCCACAGGGGAGTGTGCCCTGGACAGGAATTGGGACCACAGCGCTGAGGAGGATGCGGGAAGATGCCCCCTTAGGATGAGCACACTTAAGCCGCATCCTGGAGCCCGGAGTCAGCGAGGATGGGCTGGGACAGATGCCCCTGTTCCTTCCCCACTAAAGTTGGGTCCTGGGTCATCCAGTGCTGGGTGCCTTCAGTAGACAGAGGATGGATCCCGGGGTTGCCCACATGGCTCAGGCCACATTCTCAGCTTCCTGAGCTTTTGTTTTGACTAGTTTGATCCCAGCAGGGTGTTGGGGACACTGAGCTGGGGAGAGGCAGGGCTGAGTGACACTCCCCTTTCTCCCTGGGGGCTGTTCAAGCAAGTTCTACCCCACAGTGCCTGGGCTCCGTCTGGCCCCCAAAGCACAAGCACGGAAGACAGCATCGGGCATCCGCTGTCAGTGCCTCCATAAGCCAATACAACTCGTTGGTCACCCTTGTGATCACCACCTGACTCGGGGACCCAAGCATGGTGGCCGGGACAGGGCCAGAGTGGTGGAGCACTGGATCAAGGTGGCCCACGTATGTGATGGGAGGCCCAGGGGAGTGCCCCTCTGGAGCCTTAAAAAGTGCCTCTCCTGCTTTACCGGCTCTCAGGATTGAGGTCTGAGGTCTGAGTCCCAGCACAGGTACTAGGTCCTTTGTGCCAGGGGCATGCTGACCTTGACTCTCAGGTTCCAGTGGTGGGAGGCTCACTTCATACTTTGCTCCTTCCTTAGGTGGAGCTAAGATCATCCTCTCAGTGAGTGCTGGTCTTTGCATCCTGGCATCCTACCTTGCACCCACCATCCCTGTAGCCCCAAACCCTCACTTTATTAGATGCCCCTGCCCCCTGGGCCTGGCTCACTCAGCTCCCTGCCGACCCAGTCAGTTCTGCCTCCCTCCCTTCTCGGCAGAATCGTCTTGGGTAGTAGTCGTCTCCTCATCCCTCCTACAGCTGGATGCACCAAAGGTCTGCGGCCCCTCAGCTGCTGCAGGCGTGGCCATGACTGTACCCACCCAGCAGTAAGGAAAGCTGTACAGGTGCCTGGAGACCAGTCTAACCACCACAGACAGCAACAGAAAGCATGTGTGACCAAAAGCACGAGGTAAGGGAAAAGCCCTGGGCTTGAAGGTCAGAAATCTGGCTGCCAGGAATGAGTCATGTGACCTTGGACAGGTCATTGTACCTGAGACCCCAGTAAAAGTGGGGGTCACCCTGCCTGTCTTCAGGGAAGAACAAAGTGAGGTGATGCTGGGAAAGCACTCTGAAAAGCAGGCAAACCACACATAAAGATTCGGATTTCTTGTCTATCGAGAGCCTTTTATAGGCTGTCATTGGCCCGATGGGAGAGAGGAGGCCCAGGACCAACCAGTGAGGACCCTGCCTAGGAGGAAGGAAAGAACCAGCAAGAGAACCTCTCCCAGTGGCTCTTTGGCAGACAGGAAGGAGTTCTGCTTAACCGCACCCCTCTCCCCAGTTTCCCCCTAAGCCCATATTCACGCCACATAACAGTTTTGAGGCACAGAGGTGAAACCTAAGTAGTGGTGTCTCCTCTGCCAAGCTCTCAGTTCACGTTCACTACAGGTGTAGACAAACAATAAACATCCCTTGTGGGAGGTCAGATTGGCCACAGGTAGAGACCTGTGTGTGGAGAATGTTGCATTTGTGCAAAAAAAAAAAAGAAAAAGAAAAAGAAAAAAGGAGGAGGAGAAAATCCATAATGCACTGGCTTTCAAATGCCTAGAACAGCTTTGGAGCTGGTAGTGTTGGCTGAAGGTTAGGACTAGGGAGCTTTTTCACTGTGTATCCTCTGTCACTCTGGAATTAAACAAGGTGAACTACTCCAAAAATAGGAAGTAAAGGGAGAGGCACATAGGAAAGTTAGCTTGGCTCCCTTTCACTCCCTACCAAACCCACCCCTCCTTCTAGGGGGACAGCCTCCTTCCCAGAAACTTGTTCGTAGTATTTTATAAGGGAGGACCTTGTCCTCAGTCATGCAGCCTTTCAGTGCTGTTGGGCCTCCATGTAACTCAATTCAGGTGCCACTTCAGCAGTGCTTCCAGAAACCCTTCTGTGTGTCCGAGGGGACTGTGTTAGTTTGCTCGGGCTGCCGGGACCCGAGGCCACGTCAGGAGGCAGAAACAGCACACGTTGCTTTCCTCACAGTTCTGGAGACTAGACCGTTAGAGATGAGTGTGTCGGCTGGGCTGCCTTCTCCACAGGGCTCTCTCCTTGGCTTGTAGATGGCTGTCTGCTCTCTCTGGGTCACATAGACTCCCCTCAGTGCTGCATGTGTCCCCCTCACCTCTTCAGAGAACTCCAGTCATACTGCACCAGGTCCCACTCCGTGAACTCAAACTTCACTCCTTCCTTAAAAACCCTAATCCTAAAACAGGCGTGTAGTGAAGCTTCACAGGTCACAAAGTCCTGGAATTTGGGGGACACGACTCACCCTGATATACACTGTCCCCAGGTGGAGATGTGTGGCCAGGGTTGGGACTGCTGGTGGAAGGACATGCGCATGTACAATTTAACAGGCGCAGACAGATTCCAAATGGAAAAGGCTGTAGCAGGGACAGTGCCAACAGCAGTTTCTCAGGGCGGCTGCTGCCTTGCCCCCAGCCTGGCCTGGGGTTTCCTCAGTCTTGTCCGATTTGACCCGTCTGATGACGAGCTGTCCAAGGCAATCCCAGCGTTCCCTGACTTGGAATCCCCTGCCGGGTTCTTCAGTCACCTCTCAGCTTTTCACCTGCCACATGGATTTGCTCCTTCCCGGGTCTGCTGCCCAGATGCCTTCCTGTGATGGGCTGGCTCCAGTCTGGGGTCTCCAGGCAGTTGCCCATTTGCGGAATCTGGGATCTTTATAGTGAGGGTCTCAAACACCCTTTCATGTCAAAAGAGGAGAAATAAGTGTCTGTTTTGAAGTCCATGCATCTCATGGGCCGTGTCTATCCTGGGCACTGTGTGTAAACTGGGGAGGGGCAGGGTTCCCCGACACTCTCCATCCACGTCAGAAGTCTGAGGGAGCGGGAGGGAATGTCAGGCAGGACCATCCTCAGTTCTGACCTGCATGACGCTGAGAAGCCATTTGACGCCCCGAAGCCTCTGTGTTCTCATCTCTATAACGGAGGTGTCTGTTGAGGTCTCGTGGGGACAACACTCTCATTACAGACTCAACACAAGGATGTCTGATGTTCCTCTGCTAAAAAATGCTTGGAAAGTGCCATCGTAAACACACGCACCAACACACACCCCGCCAAACTTAAATCGTACTTTTGGAACCTAGAACTGCTCCACAAGGGCACTCCTGTGTCTCCTCATTTCACGTCCCTGAGGGCCTGGGAGATCCTGGGTGAGCTCGAGACAGACCTCAGGCCTCCTGGTCATTCATGGTGATGTGGCTGACTGCGTGTCCCTCCTTTGTCCCACTCAGTGTGCACCCGAGTTAACACCTGACCTTCGGGAGGCCTGCAGGATGCGGGCCCTCTGGGTAGGCACACTGGACAACGTGATGGCACCCGTGGTCCCGGCTTTCCTGGGCGGATACACCCGCCGCATCTCCACCTTCATGTCCATCCACCCGGCCTTCTCCAGCGCCCACCGCTTCCTGGACCAGCTGCTGACTAGGTGAACCCACACCCCCCTATGGCACAGTGGTGACTCTGCCCACCACTAGCTTTGTGTCTTGAAAAGGTCACCACGTCTGTCTGATCCTCAGTGTGTTCTCTGAAAACTGGTGTGGTGGACGATAAACCTCACAGGTTTTTGTAGCGACTACTTTGGAGACCAGCCTTGGCAGGTCTTAGTGGCTGCCTGGCTCTGCAGAAAGGGCTGCTGGCGTGCCGTGGTTCTTCATGGCACTTGTTTCTCTCGCCTCCATGACATGTCACCAGCCTCACCCATCAGTGGCCCGTGGCATTTCTGACTTTGGAAAGGCACATGGAAAACAACCTGTCAAGCAGTTTGAGATTCCAGCTAGATGCTTCTTGTCCTGATATCCGGTGTTAGCACATTAGGGTTCTCCGGGCAGTGGACGGGGGCACCAGGCCCACTCGCATATGGGAGATGGGTCTGGATGGAGTTCACGTCTTTGACAATGTGTATTAAGCTCTCACTGCCAGCAAGCACTTTTGGAGACACTTAACATTTTTCAGTGAATGAAGCAGACACAACGTCTAAGCCTCAGTCCTAGCAGGAGAGTCCGACAGTCACATCATTCTCGGGTCCTGTGCACCATCCACCGGATCTGATGCCATCAGTGTCTTCTGTACAACTAAGGACAGTTTCCCATGTAATGACCAGGGCGACATACCACAAGATCAAATAAAAAAGTGAGTGTTGTTGGGTCCAGAAGGAAGGCGTCCCGTGTCTACAGGATGGGGGCTGTGTGTGGACAGGGCCTGGCAGAACCCTGACCATACATTTCTGCTGATTCTCAAGGGCGTGCTGAGGTCTGGTGGCTTCCACTCCAGAAGGCAGAAGTCAAAGAGAATTGTGTTTGGGGTCCCAGGGCCTGTAGAACAGGTGGGGAGGCTGGCATGGGTTGTCGCTCCGAGTCCCTTTCCCAAGACAGACCCCTCGTGCTCTGCCTGCTTCTCTCCTCAGTCCTGCTCACCTGTCTGTCTCAGTCCTCAGCCCAGATGCCCAGGGGCATGGACGGCTGGGGTGGGCCACGTACAGGACCTTCGGGAGAACTGGCAGTGGGAAGAAGAGACCACACACACTCTGTGTTCAACCTGCTGGATCACCAGGACTGCTGCTCCCAGGACAAACACAGGGGTCCGGGGGTCTGAATGGGCACTGACAGATTCAAGGCCCAGGTTTAAACAAGGGTCTCATGGGAGGTTGTGTGGAAGGAACAGCCAGGGAGCTCACTCTGCTGAACAACTGTTTCCCCCAGGGCCATTGCTTCCATGTCTGGAATCTGGCCGGTGCAGACACAATATTTTGGCCACCCTACTGTATCCCTGGCTCAACCGAAGCAGGCCTTTGTGGAGGTCAGCTTCCCTGCTGGAAAACCAGGTGAGCCACGTTCAGACCCTTTTGCCAGAACTGGGGCATCCAGAGTCCAATGAGGTGGAGCTGGAAGCTGGGGGGACTGCCGTCTTCCCAGATGATCAGGGGGATAGGGATGGGGGGTGGGAAAAGGGTTACACGGGCCAGAGTTTCCCAAAGACATTGACTCCTTTCCCTTCTCTGGAGAGGCATGGGAAAGTCAGGCATGTGTGTGAACCTGACTCTTCACCCTGCCCCAGATCCACCTGCAGAGCTCCAGAGCATTCCAGAGCCACTGGAAGGGCCTGCCCCAAACCCGGATCCTGCCCCAGCCAAGCTAGTGCTGGAGCCAGTGTCACCTCCCTCAGCCCCTCCAGACCTGGGGCAGGCACCAACCCCACCTTCAGCGCCAGGGCCAGCTCCTGAGCTGGAGCCAGCTGGACTCCCAGCTCCATCCCCAGGACCACACAACCCAGGGGCTGTGACCACTAAGCCCCTTGTAAGGGCGGAGAAGCGCAACATCCTCACCTTCCCTCCAAGGCAGGCGGCAGAACAACTGACAGGGATGGGTGTGGTGAGCAGTGGGCCTCTCGGGATGGGGGGGGCAAGCCTTCCCTCTGCTGTCAGCGCCCCCACCGGCCTGTTCCTGACCCACAGTCCTGTGACCTGGATCCAAACCACAGCATCAACACATACCACCCATGGGTCCTGGGAGACTCTGTCAATGCCCAGGCTTTTGCTGTCCACCTGTGGACAGTGGCGGTGGACACTCACAGGGCCTGCTGCACAGAGTGTAGCATCACACAGAAAGCTGGGTGGGTCCTGGCCCTTCATGTGAGGAGGGAAGCACACTGTGGGCTCCCACGTACACGAGTGGGCCATCCACTTGCCCATGAGGCTCAGTAACCTCAGCCCTGATTAGGCACCGGATGTGTACTTCAGTCCAAGGGAGACAGAGAGACAAAGCCCAAGGTTGTAGCTCCCACAGGGGAGTGTGCCCTGGACAGGAATTGGGACCACAGCGCTGAGGAGGATGCGGGAAGATGCCCCCTTAGGATGAGCACACTTAAGCCGCATCCTGGAGCCCGGAGTCAGCGAGGATGGGCTGGGACAGATGCCCCTGTTCCTTCCCCACTAAAGTTGGGTCCTGGGTCATCCAGTGCTGGGTGCCTTCAGTAGACAGAGGATGGATCCCGGGGTTGCCCACATGGCTCAGGCCACATTCTCAGCTTCCTGAGCTTTTGTTTTGACTAGTTTGATCCCAGCAGGGTGTTGGGGACACTGAGCTGGGGAGAGGCAGGGCTGAGTGACACTCCCCTTTCTCCCTGGGGGCTGTTCAAGCAAGTTCTACCCCACAGTGCCTGGGCTCCGTCTGGCCCCCAAAGCACAAGCACGGAAGACAGCATCGGGCATCCGCTGTCAGTGCCTCCATAAGCCAATACAACTCGTTGGTCACCCTTGTGATCACCACCTGACTCGGGGACCCAAGCATGGTGGCCGGGACAGGGCCAGAGTGGTGGAGCACTGGATCAAGGTGGCCCACGTATGTGATGGGAGGCCCAGGGGAGTGCCCCTCTGGAGCCTTAAAAAGTGCCTCTCCTGCTTTACCGGCTCTCAGGATTGAGGTCTGAGGTCTGAGTCCCAGCACAGGTACTAGGTCCTTTGTGCCAGGGGCATGCTGACCTTGACTCTCAGGTTCCAGTGGTGGGAGGCTCACTTCATACTTTGCTCCTTCCTTAGGTGGAGCTAAGATCATCCTCTCAGTGAGTGCTGGTCTTTGCATCCTGGCATCCTACCTTGCACCCACCATCCCTGTAGCCCCAAACCCTCACTTTATTAGATGCCCCTGCCCCCTGGGCCTGGCTCACTCAGCTCCCTGCCGACCCAGTCAGTTCTGCCTCCCTCCCTTCTCGGCAGAATCGTCTTGGGTAGTAGTCGTCTCCTCATCCCTCCTACAGCTGGATGCACCAAAGGTCTGCGGCCCCTCAGCTGCTGCAGACGTGGCCATGACTGTACCCACCCAGCAGTAAGGAAAGCTGTACAGGTGCCTGGAGACCAGTCTAACCACCACAGACAGCAACAGAAAGCATGTGTGACCAAAAGCACGAGGTAAGGGAAAAGCCCTGGGCTTGAAGGTCAGAAATCTGGCTGCCAGGAATGAGTCATGTGACCTTGGACAGGTCATTGTACCTGAGACCCCAGTAAAAGTGGGGGTCACCCTGCCTGTCTTCAGGGAAGAACAAAGTGAGGTGATGCTGGGAAAGCACTCTGAAAAGCAGGCAAACCACACATAAAGATTCGGATTTCTTGTCTATCGAGAGCCTTTTATAGGCTGTCATTGGCCCGATGGGAGAGAGGAGGCCCAGGACCAACCAGTGAGGACCCTGCCTAGGAGGAAGGAAAGAACCAGCAAGAGAACCTCTCCCAGTGGCTCTTTGGCAGACAGGAAGGAGTTCTGCTTAACCGCACCCCTCTCCCCAGTTTCCCCCTAAGCCCATATTCACGCCACATAACAGTTTTGAGGCACAGAGGTGAAACCTAAGTAGTGGTGTCTCCTCTGCCAAGCTCTCAGTTCACGTTCACTACAGGTGTAGACAAACAATAAACATCCCTTGTGGGAGGTCAGATTGGCCACAGGTAGAGACCTGTGTGTGGAGAATGTTGCATTTGTGCAAAAAAAAAAAAGAAAAAGAAAAAGAAAAAAGGAGGAGGAGAAAATCCATAATGCACTGGCTTTCAAATGCCTAGAACAGCTTTGGAGCTGGTAGTGTTGGCTGAAGGTTAGGACTAGGGAGCTTTTTCACTGTGTATCCTCTGTCACTCTGGAATTAAACAAGGTGAACTACTCCAAAAATAGGAAGTAAAGGGAGAGGCACATAGGAAAGTTAGCTTGGCTCCCTTTCACTCCCTACCAAACCCACCCCTCCTTCTAGGGGGACAGCCTCCTTCCCAGAAACTTGTTCGTAGTATTTTATAAGGGAGGACCTTGTCCTCAGTCATGCAGCCTTTCAGTGCTGTTGGGCCTCCATGTAACTCAATTCAGGTGCCACTTCAGCAGTGCTTCCAGAAACCCTTCTGTGTGTCCGAGGGGACTGTGTTAGTTTGCTCGGGCTGCCGGGACCCGAGGCCACGTCAGGAGGCAGAAACAGCACACGTTGCTTTCCTCACAGTTCTGGAGACTAGACCGTTAGAGATGAGTGTGTCGGCTGGGCTGCCTTCTCCACAGGGCTCTCTCCTTGGCTTGTAGATGGCTGTCTGCTCTCTCTGGGTCACATAGACTCCCCTCAGTGCTGCATGTGTCCCCCTCACCTCTTCAGAGAACTCCAGTCATACTGCACCAGGTCCCACTCCGTGAACTCAAACTTCACTCCTTCCTTAAAAACCCTAATCCTAAAACAGGCGTGTAGTGAAGCTTCACAGGTCACAAAGTCCTGGAATTTGGGGGACACGACTCACCCTGATATACACTGTCCCCAGGTGGAGATGTGTGGCCAGGGTTGGGACTGCTGGTGGAAGGACATGCGCATGTACAATTTAACAGGCGCAGACAGATTCCAAATGGAAAAGGCTGTAGCAGGGACAGTGCCAACAGCAGTTTCTCAGGGCGGCTGCTGCCTTGCCCCCAGCCTGGCCTGGGGTTTCCTCAGTCTTGTCCGATTTGACCCGTCTGATGACGAGCTGTCCAAGGCAATCCCAGCGTTCCCTGACTTGGAATCCCCTGCCGGGTTCTTCAGTCACCTCTCAGCTTTTCACCTGCCACATGGATTTGCTCCTTCCCGGGTCTGCTGCCCAGATGCCTTCCTGTGATGGGCTGGCTCCAGTCTGGGGTCTCCAGGCAGTTGCCCATTTGCGGAATCTGGGATCTTTATAGTGAGGGTCTCAAACACCCTTTCATGTCAAAAGAGGAGAAATAAGTGTCTGTTTTGAAGTCCATGCATCTCATGGGCCGTGTCTATCCTGGGCACTGTGTGTAAACTGGGGAGGGGCAGGGTTCCCCGACACTCTCCATCCACGTCAGAAGTCTGAGGGAGCGGGAGGGAATGTCAGGCAGGACCATCCTCAGTTCTGACCTGCATGACGCTGAGAAGCCATTTGACGCCCCGAAGCCTCTGTGTTCTCATCTCTATAACGGAGGTGTCTGTTGAGGTCTCGTGGGGACAACACTCTCATTACAGACTCAACACAAGGATGTCTGATGTTCCTCTGCTAAAAAATGCTTGGAAAGTGCCATCGTAAACACACGCACCAACACACACCCCGCCAAACTTAAATCGTACTTTTGGAACCTAGAACTGCTCCACAAGGGCACTCCTGTGTCTCCTCATTTCACGTCCCTGAGGGCCTGGGAGATCCTGGGTGAGCTCGAGACAGACCTCAGGCCTCCTGGTCATTCATGGTGATGTGGCTGACTGCGTGTCCCTCCTTTGTCCCACTCAGTGTGCACCCGAGTTAACACCTGACCTTCGGGAGGCCTGCAGGATGCGGGCCCTCTGGGTAGGCACACTGGACAACGTGATGGCACCCGTGGTCCCGGCTTTCCTGGGCGGATACACCCGCCGCATCTCCACCTTCATGTCCATCCACCCGGCCTTCTCCAGCGCCCACCGCTTCCTGGACCAGCTGCTGACTAGGTGAACCCACACCCCCCTATGGCACAGTGGTGACTCTGCCCACCACTAGCTTTGTGTCTTGAAAAGGTCACCACGTCTGTCTGATCCTCAGTGTGTTCTCTGAAAACTGGTGTGGTGGACGATAAACCTCACAGGTTTTTGTAGCGACTACTTTGGAGACCAGCCTTGGCAGGTCTTAGTGGCTGCCTGGCTCTGCAGAAAGGGCTGCTGGCGTGCCGTGGTTCTTCATGGCACTTGTTTCTCTCGCCTCCATGACATGTCACCAGCCTCACCCATCAGTGGCCCGTGGCATTTCTGACTTTGGAAAGGCACATGGAAAACAACCTGTCAAGCAGTTTGAGATTCCAGCTAGATGCTTCTTGTCCTGATATCCTGATATCCGGTGTTAGCACATTAGGGTTCTCCGGGCAGTGGACGGGGGCACCAGGCCCACTCGCATATGGGAGATGGGTCTGGATGGAGTTCACGTCTTTGACAATGTGTATTAAGCTCTCACTGCCAGCAAGCACTTTTGGAGACACTTAACATTTTTCAGTGAATGAAGCAGACACAACGTCTAAGCCTCAGTCCTAGCAGGAGAGTCCGACAGTCACATCATTCTCGGGTCCTGTGCACCATCCACCGGATCTGATGCCATCAGTGTCTTCTGTACAACTAAGGACAGTTTCCCATGTAATGACCAGGGCGACATACCACAAGATCAAATAAAAAAGTGAGTGTTGTTGGGTCCAGAAGGAAGGCGTCCCGTGTCTACAGGATGGGGGCTGTGTGTGGACAGGGCCTGGCAGAACCCTGACCATACATTTCTGCTGATTCTCAAGGGCGTGCTGAGGTCTGGTGGCTTCCACTCCAGAAGGCAGAAGTCAAAGAGAATTGTGTTTGGGGTCCCAGGGCCTGTAGAACAGGTGGGGAGGCTGGCATGGGTTGTCGCTCCGAGTCCCTTTCCCAAGACAGACCCCTCGTGCTCTGCCTGCTTCTCTCCTCAGTCCTGCTCACCTGTCTGTCTCAGTCCTCAGCCCAGATGCCCAGGGGCATGGACGGCTGGGGTGGGCCACGTACAGGACCTTCGGGAGAACTGGCAGTGGGAAGAAGAGACCACACACACTCTGTGTTCAACCTGCTGGATCACCAGGACTGCTGCTCCCAGGACAAACACAGGGGTCCGGGGGTCTGAATGGGCACTGACAGATTCAAGGCCCAGGTTTAAACAAGGGTCTCATGGGAGGTTGTGTGGAAGGAACAGCCAGGGAGCTCACTCTGCTGAACAACTGTTTCCCCCAGGGCCATTGCTTCCATGTCTGGAATCTGGCCGGTGCAGACACAATATTTTGGCCACCCTACTGTATCCCTGGCTCAACCGAAGCAGGCCTTTGTGGAGGTCAGCTTCCCTGCTGGAAAACCAGGTGAGCCACGTTCAGACCCTTTTGCCAGAACTGGGGCATCCAGAGTCCAATGAGGTGGAGCTGGAAGCTGGGGGGACTGCCGTCTTCCCAGATGATCAGGGGGATAGGGATGGGGGGTGGGAAAAGGGTTACACGGGCCAGAGTTTCCCAAAGACATTGACTCCTTTCCCTTCTCTGGAGAGGCATGGGAAAGTCAGGCATGTGTGTGAACCTGACTCTTCACCCTGCCCCAGATCCACCTGCAGAGCTCCAGAGCATTCCAGAGCCACTGGAAGGGCCTGCCCCAAACCCGGATCCTGCCCCAGCCAAGCTAGTGCTGGAGCCAGTGTCACCTCCCTCAGCCCCTCCAGACCTGGGGCAGGCACCAACCCCACCTTCAGCGCCAGGGCCAGCTCCTGAGCTGGAGCCAGCTGGACTCCCAGCTCCATCCCCAGGACCACACAACCCAGGGGCTGTGACCACTAAGCCCCTTGTAAGGGCGGAGAAGCGCAACATCCTCACCTTCCCTCCAAGGCAGGCGGCAGAACAACTGACAGGGATGGGTGTGGTGAGCAGTGGGCCTCTCGGGATGGGGGGGGCAAGCCTTCCCTCTGCTGTCAGCGCCCCCACCGGCCTGTTCCTGACCCACAGTCCTGTGACCTGGATCCAAACCACAGCATCAACACATACCACCCATGGGTCCTGGGAGACTCTGTCAATGCCCAGGCTTTTGCTGTCCACCTGTGGACAGTGGCGGTGGACACTCACAGGGCCTGCTGCACAGAGTGTAGCATCACACAGAAAGCTGGGTGGGTCCTGGCCCTTCATGTGAGGAGGGAAGCACACTGTGGGCTCCCACGTACACGAGTGGGCCATCCACTTGCCCATGAGGCTCAGTAACCTCAGCCCTGATTAGGCACCGGATGTGTACTTCAGTCCAAGGGAGACAGAGAGACAAAGCCCAAGGTTGTAGCTCCCACAGGGGAGTGTGCCCTGGACAGGAATTGGGACCACAGCGCTGAGGAGGATGCGGGAAGATGCCCCCTTAGGATGAGCACACTTAAGCCGCATCCTGGAGCCCGGAGTCAGCGAGGATGGGCTGGGACAGATGCCCCTGTTCCTTCCCCACTAAAGTTGGGTCCTGGGTCATCCAGTGCTGGGTGCCTTCAGTAGACAGAGGATGGATCCCGGGGTTGCCCACATGGCTCAGGCCACATTCTCAGCTTCCTGAGCTTTTGTTTTGACTAGTTTGATCCCAGCAGGGTGTTGGGGACACTGAGCTGGGGAGAGGCAGGGCTGAGTGACACTCCCCTTTCTCCCTGGGGGCTGTTCAAGCAAGTTCTACCCCACAGTGCCTGGGCTCCGTCTGGCCCCCAAAGCACAAGCACGGAAGACAGCATCGGGCATCCGCTGTCAGTGCCTCCATAAGCCAATACAACTCGTTGGTCACCCTTGTGATCACCACCTGACTCGGGGACCCAAGCATGGTGGCCGGGACAGGGCCAGAGTGGTGGAGCACTGGATCAAGGTGGCCCACGTATGTGATGGGAGGCCCAGGGGAGTGCCCCTCTGGAGCCTTAAAAAGTGCCTCTCCTGCTTTACCGGCTCTCAGGATTGAGGTCTGAGGTCTGAGTCCCAGCACAGGTACTAGGTCCTTTGTGCCAGGGGCATGCTGACCTTGACTCTCAGGTTCCAGTGGTGGGAGGCTCACTTCATACTTTGCTCCTTCCTTAGGTGGAGCTAAGATCATCCTCTCAGTGAGTGCTGGTCTTTGCATCCTGGCATCCTACCTTGCACCCACCATCCCTGTAGCCCCAAACCCTCACTTTATTAGATGCCCCTGCCCCCTGGGCCTGGCTCACTCAGCTCCCTGCCGACCCAGTCAGTTCTGCCTCCCTCCCTTCTCGGCAGAATCGTCTTGGGTAGTAGTCGTCTCCTCATCCCTCCTACAGCTGGATGCACCAAAGGTCTGCGGCCCCTCAGCTGCTGCAGACGTGGCCATGACTGCACCCACCCAGCAGTAAGGAAAGCTGTACAGGTGCCTGGAGACCAGTCTAACCACCACAGACAGCAACAGAAAGCATGTGTGACCAAAAGCACGAGGTAAGGGAAAAGCCCTGGGCTTGAAGGTCAGAAATCTGGCTGCCAGGAATGAGTCATGTGACCTTGGACAGGTCATTGTACCTGAGACCCCAGTAAAAGTGGGGGTCACCCTGCCTGTCTTCAGGGAAGAACAAAGTGAGGTGATGCTGGGAAAGCACTCTGAAAAGCAGGCAAACCACACATAAAGATTCGGATTTCTTGTCTATCGAGAGCCTTTTATAGGCTGTCATTGGCCCGATGGGAGAGAGGAGGCCCAGGACCAACCAGTGAGGACCCTGCCTAGGAGGAAGGAAAGAACCAGCAAGAGAACCTCTCCCAGTGGCTCTTTGGCAGACAGGAAGGAGTTCTGCTTAACCGCACCCCTCTCCCCAGTTTCCCCCTAAGCCCATATTCACGCCACATAACAGTTTTGAGGCACAGAGGTGAAACCTAAGTAGTGGTGTCTCCTCTGCCAAGCTCTCAGTTCACGTTCACTACAGGTGTAGACAAACAATAAACATCCCTTGTGGGAGGTCAGATTGGCCACAGGTAGAGACCTGTGTGTGGAGAATGTTGCATTTGTGCAAAAAAAAAAAAGAAAAAGAAAAAGAAAAAAGGAGGAGGAGAAAATCCATAATGCACTGGCTTTCAAATGCCTAGAACAGCTTTGGAGCTGGTAGTGTTGGCTGAAGGTTAGGACTAGGGAGCTTTTTCACTGTGTATCCTCTGTCACTCTGGAATTAAACAAGGTGAACTACTCCAAAAATAGGAAGTAAAGGGAGAGGCACATAGGAAAGTTAGCTTGGCTCCCTTTCACTCCCTACCAAACCCACCCCTCCTTCTAGGGGGACAGCCTCCTTCCCAGAAACTTGTTCGTAGTATTTTATAAGGGAGGACCTTGTCCTCAGTCATGCAGCCTTTCAGTGCTGTTGGGCCTCCATGTAACTCAATTCAGGTGCCACTTCAGCAGTGCTTCCAGAAACCCTTCTGTGTGTCCGAGGGGACTGTGTTAGTTTGCTCGGGCTGCCGGGACCCGAGGCCACGTCAGGAGGCAGAAACAGCACACGTTGCTTTCCTCACAGTTCTGGAGACTAGACCGTTAGAGATGAGTGTGTCGGCTGGGCTGCCTTCTCCACAGGGCTCTCTCCTTGGCTTGTAGATGGCTGTCTGCTCTCTCTGGGTCACATAGACTCCCCTCAGTGCTGCATGTGTCCCCCTCACCTCTTCAGAGAACTCCAGTCATACTGCACCAGGTCCCACTCCGTGAACTCAAACTTCACTCCTTCCTTAAAAACCCTAATCCTAAAACAGGCGTGTAGTGAAGCTTCACAGGTCACAAAGTCCTGGAATTTGGGGGACACGACTCACCCTGATATACACTGTCCCCAGGTGGAGATGTGTGGCCAGGGTTGGGACTGCTGGTGGAAGGACATGCGCATGTACAATTTAACAGGCGCAGACAGATTCCAAATGGAAAAGGCTGTAGCAGGGACAGTGCCAACAGCAGTTTCTCAGGGCGGCTGCTGCCTTGCCCCCAGCCTGGCCTGGGGTTTCCTCAGTCTTGTCCGATTTGACCCGTCTGATGACGAGCTGTCCAAGGCAATCCCAGCGTTCCCTGACTTGGAATCCCCTGCCGGGTTCTTCAGTCACCTCTCAGCTTTTCACCTGCCACATGGATTTGCTCCTTCCCGGGTCTGCTGCCCAGATGCCTTCCTGTGATGGGCTGGCTCCAGTCTGGGGTCTCCAGGCAGTTGCCCATTTGCGGAATCTGGGATCTTTATAGTGAGGGTCTCAAACACCCTTTCATGTCAAAAGAGGAGAAATAAGTGTCTGTTTTGAAGTCCATGCATCTCATGGGCCGTGTCTATCCTGGGCACTGTGTGTAAACTGGGGAGGGGCAGGGTTCCCCGACACTCTCCATCCACGTCAGAAGTCTGAGGGAGCGGGAGGGAATGTCAGGCAGGACCATCCTCAGTTCTGACCTGCATGACGCTGAGAAGCCATTTGACGCCCCGAAGCCTCTGTGTTCTCATCTCTATAACGGAGGTGTCTGTTGAGGTCTCGTGGGGACAACACTCTCATTACAGACTCAACACAAGGATGTCTGATGTTCCTCTGCTAAAAAATGCTTGGAAAGTGCCATCGTAAACACACGCACCAACACACACCCCGCCAAACTTAAATCGTACTTTTGGAACCTAGAACTGCTCCACAAGGGCACTCCTGTGTCTCCTCATTTCACGTCCCTGAGGGCCTGGGAGATCCTGGGTGAGCTCGAGACAGACCTCAGGCCTCCTGGTCATTCATGGTGATGTGGCTGACTGCGTGTCCCTCCTTTGTCCCACTCAGTGTGCACCCGAGTTAACACCTGACCTTCGGGAGGCCTGCAGGATGCGGGCCCTCTGGGTAGGCACACTGGACAACGTGATGGCACCCGTGGTCCCGGCTTTCCTGGGCGGATACACCCGCCGCATCTCCACCTTCATGTCCATCCACCCGGCCTTCTCCAGCGCCCACCGCTTCCTGGACCAGCTGCTGACTAGGTGAACCCACACCCCCCTATGGCACAGTGGTGACTCTGCCCACCACTAGCTTTGTGTCTTGAAAAGGTCACCACGTCTGTCTGATCCTCAGTGTGTTCTCTGAAAACTGGTGTGGTGGACGATAAACCTCACAGGTTTTTGTAGCGACTACTTTGGAGACCAGCCTTGGCAGGTCTTAGTGGCTGCCTGGCTCTGCAGAAAGGGCTGCTGGCGTGCCGTGGTTCTTCATGGCACTTGTTTCTCTCGCCTCCATGACATGTCACCAGCCTCACCCATCAGTGGCCCGTGGCATTTCTGACTTTGGAAAGGCACATGGAAAACAACCTGTCAAGCAGTTTGAGATTCCAGCTAGATGCTTCTTGTCCTGATATCCGGTGTTAGCACATTAGGGTTCTCCGGGCAGTGGACGGGGGCACCAGGCCCACTCGCATATGGGAGATGGGTCTGGATGGAGTTCACGTCTTTGACAATGTGTATTAAGCTCTCACTGCCAGCAAGCACTTTTGGAGACACTTAACATTTTTCAGTGAATGAAGCAGACACAACGTCTAAGCCTCAGTCCTAGCAGGAGAGTCCGACAGTCACATCATTCTCGGGTCCTGTGCACCATCCACCGGATCTGATGCCATCAGTGTCTTCTGTACAACTAAGGACAGTTTCCCATGTAATGACCAGGGCGACATACCACAAGATCAAATAAAAAAGTGAGTGTTGTTGGGTCCAGAAGGAAGGCGTCCCGTGTCTACAGGATGGGGGCTGTGTGTGGACAGGGCCTGGCAGAACCCTGACCATACATTTCTGCTGATTCTCAAGGGCGTGCTGAGGTCTGGTGGCTTCCACTCCAGAAGGCAGAAGTCAAAGAGAATTGTGTTTGGGGTCCCAGGGCCTGTAGAACAGGTGGGGAGGCTGGCATGGGTTGTCGCTCCGAGTCCCTTTCCCAAGACAGACCCCTCGTGCTCTGCCTGCTTCTCTCCTCAGTCCTGCTCACCTGTCTGTCTCAGTCCTCAGCCCAGATGCCCAGGGGCATGGACGGCTGGGGTGGGCCACGTACAGGACCTTCGGGAGAACTGGCAGTGGGAAGAAGAGACCACACACACTCTGTGTTCAACCTGCTGGATCACCAGGACTGCTGCTCCCAGGACAAACACAGGGGTCCGGGGGTCTGAATGGGCACTGACAGATTCAAGGCCCAGGTTTAAACAAGGGTCTCATGGGAGGTTGTGTGGAAGGAACAGCCAGGGAGCTCACTCTGCTGAACAACTGTTTCCCCCAGGGCCATTGCTTCCATGTCTGGAATCTGGCCGGTGCAGACACAATATTTTGGCCACCCTACTGTATCCCTGGCTCAACCGAAGCAGGCCTTTGTGGAGGTCAGCTTCCCTGCTGGAAAACCAGGTGAGCCACGTTCAGACCCTTTTGCCAGAACTGGGGCATCCAGAGTCCAATGAGGTGGAGCTGGAAGCTGGGGGGACTGCCGTCTTCCCAGATGATCAGGGGGATAGGGATGGGGGGTGGGAAAAGGGTTACACGGGCCAGAGTTTCCCAAAGACATTGACTCCTTTCCCTTCTCTGGAGAGGCATGGGAAAGTCAGGCATGTGTGTGAACCTGACTCTTCACCCTGCCCCAGATCCACCTGCAGAGCTCCAGAGCATTCCAGAGCCACTGGAAGGGCCTGCCCCAAACCCGGATCCTGCCCCAGCCAAGCTAGTGCTGGAGCCAGTGTCACCTCCCTCAGCCCCTCCAGACCTGGGGCAGGCACCAACCCCACCTTCAGCGCCAGGGCCAGCTCCTGAGCTGGAGCCAGCTGGACTCCCAGCTCCATCCCCAGGACCACACAACCCAGGGGCTGTGACCACTAAGCCCCTTGTAAGGGCGGAGAAGCGCAACATCCTCACCTTCCCTCCAAGGCAGGCGGCAGAACAACTGACAGGGATGGGTGTGGTGAGCAGTGGGCCTCTCGGGATGGGGGGGACAAGCCTTCCCTCTGCTGTCAGCGCCCCCACCGGCCTGTTCCTGACCCACAGTCCTGTGACCTGGATCCAAACCACAGCATCAACACATACCACCCATGGGTCCTGGGAGACTCTGTCAATGCCCAGGCTTTTGCTGTCCACCTGTGGACAGTGGCGGTGGACACTCACAGGGCCTGCTGCACAGAGTGTAGCATCACACAGAAAGCTGGGTGGGTCCTGGCCCTTCATGTGAGGAGGGAAGCACACTGTGGGCTCCCACGTACACGAGTGGGCCATCCACTTGCCCATGAGGCTCAGTAACCTCAGCCCTGATTAGGCACCGGATGTGTACTTCAGTCCAAGGGAGACAGAGAGACAAAGCCCAAGGTTGTAGCTCCCACAGGGGAGTGTGCCCTGGACAGGAATTGGGACCACAGCGCTGAGGAGGATGCGGGAAGATGCCCCCTTAGGATGAGCACACTTAAGCCGCATCCTGGAGCCCGGAGTCAGCGAGGATGGGCTGGGACAGATGCCCCTGTTCCTTCCCCACTAAAGTTGGGTCCTGGGTCATCCAGTGCTGGGTGCCTTCAGTAGACAGAGGATGGATCCCGGGGTTGCCCACATGGCTCAGGCCACATTCTCAGCTTCCTGAGCTTTTGTTTTGACTAGTTTGATCCCAGCAGGGTGTTGGGGACACTGAGCTGGGGAGAGGCAGGGCTGAGTGACACTCCCCTTTCTCCCTGGGGGCTGTTCAAGCAAGTTCTACCCCACAGTGCCTGGGCTCCGTCTGGCCCCCAAAGCACAAGCACGGAAGACAGCATCGGGCATCCGCTGTCAGTGCCTCCATAAGCCAATACAACTCGTTGGTCACCCTTGTGATCACCACCTGACTCGGGGACCCAAGCATGGTGGCCGGGACAGGGCCAGAGTGGTGGAGCACTGGATCAAGGTGGCCCACGTATGTGATGGGAGGCCCAGGGGAGTGCCCCTCTGGAGCCTTAAAAAGTGCCTCTCCTGCTTTGCCGGCTCTCAGGATAGAGGTCTGAGGTCTGAGTCCCAGCACAGGTACTAGGTCCTTTGTGCCAGGGGCATGCTGACCTTGACTCTCAGGTTCCAGTGGTGGGAGGCTCACTTCATACTTTGCTCCTTCCTTAGGTGGAGCTAAGATCATCCTCTCAGTGAGTGTTGGTCTTTGCATCCTGGCATCCTACCTTGCACCCACCATCCCTGTAGCCCCAAACCCTCACTTTATTAGATGCCCCTGCCCCCTGGGCCTGGCTCACTCAGCTCCCTGCCGACCCAGTCAGTTCTGCCTCCCTCCCTTCTCGGCAGAATCGTCTTGGGTAGTAGTCGTCTCCTCATCCCTCCTACAGCTGGATGCACCAAAGGTCTGCGGCCCCTCAGCTGCTGCAGACGTGGCCATGACTGTACCCACCCAGCAGTAAGGAAAGCTGTACAGGTGCCTGGAGACCAGTCTAACCACCACAGACAGCAACAGAAAGCATGTGTGACCAAAAGCACGAGGTAAGGGAAAAGCCCTGGGCTTGAAGGTCAGAAATCTGGCTGCCAGGAATGAGTCATGTGACCTTGGACAGGTCATTGTACCTGAGACCCCAGTAAAAGTGGGGGTCACCCTGCCTGTCTTCAGGGAAGAACAAAGTGAGGTGATGCTGGGAAAGCACTCTGAAAAGCAGGCAAACCACACATAAAGATTCGGATTTCTTGTCTATCGAGAGCCTTTTATAGGCTGTCATTGGCCCGATGGGAGAGAGGAGGCCCAGGACCAACCAGTGAGGACCCTGCCTAGGAGGAAGGAAAGAACCAGCAAGAGAACCTCTCCCAGTGGCTCTTTGGCAGACAGGAAGGAGTTCTGCTTAACCGCACCCCTCTCCCCAGTTTCCCCCTAAGCCCATATTCACGCCACATAACAGTTTTGAGGCACAGAGGTGAAACCTAAGTAGTGGTGTCTCCTCTGCCAAGCTCTCAGTTCACGTTCACTACAGGTGTAGACAAACAATAAACATCCCTTGTGGGAGGTCAGATTGGCCACAGGTAGAGACCTGTGTGTGGAGAATGTTGCATTTGTGCAAAAAAAAAAAAGAAAAAGAAAAAGAAAAAAGGAGGAGGAGAAAATCCATAATGCACTGGCTTTCAAATGCCTAGAACAGCTTTGGAGCTGGTAGTGTTGGCTGAAGGTTAGGACTAGGGAGCTTTTTCACTGTGTATCCTCTGTCACTCTGGAATTAAACAAGGTGAACTACTCCAAAAATAGGAAGTAAAGGGAGAGGCACATAGGAAAGTTAGCTTGGCTCCCTTTCACTCCCTACCAAACCCACCCCTCCTTCTAGGGGGACAGCCTCCTTCCCAGAAACTTGTTCGTAGTATTTTATAAGGGAGGACCTTGTCCTCAGTCATGCAGCCTTTCAGTGCTGTTGGGCCTCCATGTAACTCAATTCAGGTGCCACTTCAGCAGTGCTTCCAGAAACCCTTCTGTGTGTCCGAGGGGACTGTGTTAGTTTGCTCGGGCTGCCGGGACCCGAGGCCACGTCAGGAGGCAGAAACAGCACACGTTGCTTTCCTCACAGTTCTGGAGACTAGACCGTTAGAGATGAGTGTGTCGGCTGGGCTGCCTTCTCCACAGGGCTCTCTCCTTGGCTTGTAGATGGCTGTCTGCTCTCTCTGGGTCACATAGACTCCCCTCAGTGCTGCATGTGTCCCCCTCACCTCTTCAGAGAACTCCAGTCATACTGCACCAGGTCCCACTCCGTGAACTCAAACTTCACTCCTTCCTTAAAAACCCTAATCCTAAAACAGGCGTGTAGTGAAGCTTCACAGGTCACAAAGTCCTGGAATTTGGGGGACACGACTCACCCTGATATACACTGTCCCCAGGTGGAGATGTGTGGCCAGGGTTGGGACTGCTGGTGGAAGGACATGCGCATGTACAATTTAACAGGCGCAGACAGATTCCAAATGGAAAAGGCTGTAGCAGGGACAGTGCCAACAGCAGTTTCTCAGGGCGGCTGCTGCCTTGCCCCCAGCCTGGCCTGGGGTTTCCTCAGTCTTGTCCGATTTGACCCGTCTGATGACGAGCTGTCCAAGGCAATCCCAGCGTTCCCTGACTTGGAATCCCCTGCCGGGTTCTTCAGTCACCTCTCAGCTTTTCACCTGCCACATGGATTTGCTCCTTCCCGGGTCTGCTGCCCAGATGCCTTCCTGTGATGGGCTGGCTCCAGTCTGGGGTCTCCAGGCAGTTGCCCATTTGCGGAATCTGGGATCTTTATAGTGAGGGTCTCAAACACCCTTTCATGTCAAAAGAGGAGAAATAAGTGTCTGTTTTGAAGTCCATGCATCTCATGGGCCGTGTCTATCCTGGGCACTGTGTGTAAACTGGGGAGGGGCAGGGTTCCCCGACACTCTCCATCCACGTCAGAAGTCTGAGGGAGCGGGAGGGAATGTCAGGCAGGACCATCCTCAGTTCTGACCTGCATGACGCTGAGAAGCCATTTGACGCCCCGAAGCCTCTGTGTTCTCATCTCTATAACGGAGGTGTCTGTTGAGGTCTCGTGGGGACAACACTCTCATTACAGACTCAACACAAGGATGTCTGATGTTCCTCTGCTAAAAAATGCTTGGAAAGTGCCATCGTAAACACACGCACCAACACACACCCCGCCAAACTTAAATCGTACTTTTGGAACCTAGAACTGCTCCACAAGGGCACTCCTGTGTCTCCTCATTTCACGTCCCTGAGGGCCTGGGAGATCCTGGGTGAGCTCGAGACAGACCTCAGGCCTCCTGGTCATTCATGGTGATGTGGCTGACTGCGTGTCCCTCCTTTGTCCCACTCAGTGTGCACCCGAGTTAACACCTGACCTTCGGGAGGCCTGCAGGATGCGGGCCCTCTGGGTAGGCACACTGGACAACGTGATGGCACCCGTGGTCCCGGCTTTCCTGGGCGGATACACCCGCCGCATCTCCACCTTCATGTCCATCCACCCGGCCTTCTCCAGCGCCCACCGCTTCCTGGACCAGCTGCTGACTAGGTGAACCCACACCCCCCTATGGCACAGTGGTGACTCTGCCCACCACTAGCTTTGTGTCTTGAAAAGGTCACCACGTCTGTCTGATCCTCAGTGTGTTCTCTGAAAACTGGTGTGGTGGACGATAAACCTCACAGGTTTTTGTAGCGACTACTTTGGAGACCAGCCTTGGCAGGTCTTAGTGGCTGCCTGGCTCTGCAGAAAGGGCTGCTGGCGTGCCGTGGTTCTTCATGGCACTTGTTTCTCTCGCCTCCATGACATGTCACCAGCCTCACCCATCAGTGGCCCGTGGCATTTCTGACTTTGGAAAGGCACATGGAAAACAACCTGTCAAGCAGTTTGAGATTCCAGCTAGATGCTTCTTGTCCTGATATCCTGATATCCGGTGTTAGCACATTAGGGTTCTCCGGGCAGTGGACGGGGGCACCAGGCCCACTCGCATATGGGAGATGGGTCTGGATGGAGTTCACGTCTTTGACAATGTGTATTAAGCTCTCACTGCCAGCAAGCACTTTTGGAGACACTTAACATTTTTCAGTGAATGAAGCAGACACAACGTCTAAGCCTCAGTCCTAGCAGGAGAGTCCGACAGTCACATCATTCTCGGGTCCTGTGCACCATCCACCGGATCTGATGCCATCAGTGTCTTCTGTACAACTAAGGACAGTTTCCCATGTAATGACCAGGGCGACATACCACAAGATCAAATAAAAAAGTGAGTGTTGTTGGGTCCAGAAGGAAGGCGTCCCGTGTCTACAGGATGGGGGCTGTGTGTGGACAGGGCCTGGCAGAACCCTGACCATACATTTCTGCTGATTCTCAAGGGCGTGCTGAGGTCTGGTGGCTTCCACTCCAGAAGGCAGAAGTCAAAGAGAATTGTGTTTGGGGTCCCAGGGCCTGTAGAACAGGTGGGGAGGCTGGCATGGGTTGTCGCTCCGAGTCCCTTTCCCAAGACAGACCCCTCGTGCTCTGCCTGCTTCTCTCCTCAGTCCTGCTCACCTGTCTGTCTCAGTCCTCAGCCCAGATGCCCAGGGGCATGGACGGCTGGGGTGGGCCACGTACAGGACCTTCGGGAGAACTGGCAGTGGGAAGAAGAGACCACACACACTCTGTGTTCAACCTGCTGGATCACCAGGACTGCTGCTCCCAGGACAAACACAGGGGTCCGGGGGTCTGAATGGGCACTGACAGATTCAAGGCCCAGGTTTAAACAAGGGTCTCATGGGAGGTTGTGTGGAAGGAACAGCCAGGGAGCTCACTCTGCTGAACAACTGTTTCCCCCAGGGCCATTGCTTCCATGTCTGGAATCTGGCCGGTGCAGACACAATATTTTGGCCACCCTACTGTATCCCTGGCTCAACCGAAGCAGGCCTTTGTGGAGGTCAGCTTCCCTGCTGGAAAACCAGGTGAGCCACGTTCAGACCCTTTTGCCAGAACTGGGGCATCCAGAGTCCAATGAGGTGGAGCTGGAAGCTGGGGGGACTGCCGTCTTCCCAGATGATCAGGGGGATAGGGATGGGGGGTGGGAAAAGGGTTACACGGGCCAGAGTTTCCCAAAGACATTGACTCCTTTCCCTTCTCTGGAGAGGCATGGGAAAGTCAGGCATGTGTGTGAACCTGACTCTTCACCCTGCCCCAGATCCACCTGCAGAGCTCCAGAGCATTCCAGAGCCACTGGAAGGGCCTGCCCCAAACCCGGATCCTGCCCCAGCCAAGCTAGTGCTGGAGCCAGTGTCACCTCCCTCAGCCCCTCCAGACCTGGGGCAGGCACCAACCCCACCTTCAGCGCCAGGGCCAGCTCCTGAGCTGGAGCCAGCTGGACTCCCAGCTCCATCCCCAGGACCACACAACCCAGGGGCTGTGACCACTAAGCCCCTTGTAAGGGCGGAGAAGCGCAACATCCTCACCTTCCCTCCAAGGCAGGCGGCAGAACAACTGACAGGGATGGGTGTGGTGAGCAGTGGGCCTCTCGGGATGGGGGGGACAAGCCTTCCCTCTGCTGTCAGCGCCCCCACCGGCCTGTTCCTGACCCACAGTCCTGTGACCTGGATCCAAACCACAGCATCAACACATACCACCCATGGGTCCTGGGAGACTCTGTCAATGCCCAGGCTTTTGCTGTCCACCTGTGGACAGTGGCGGTGGACACTCACAGGGCCTGCTGCACAGAGTGTAGCATCACACAGAAAGCTGGGTGGGTCCTGGCCCTTCATGTGAGGAGGGAAGCACACTGTGGGCTCCCACGTACACGAGTGGGCCATCCACTTGCCCATGAGGCTCAGTAACCTCAGCCCTGATTAGGCACCGGATGTGTACTTCAGTCCAAGGGAGACAGAGAGACAAAGCCCAAGGTTGTAGCTCCCACAGGGGAGTGTGCCCTGGACAGGAATTGGGACCACAGCGCTGAGGAGGATGCGGGAAGATGCCCCCTTAGGATGAGCACACTTAAGCCGCATCCTGGAGCCCGGAGTCAGCGAGGATGGGCTGGGACAGATGCCCCTGTTCCTTCCCCACTAAAGTTGGGTCCTGGGTCATCCAGTGCTGGGTGCCTTCAGTAGACAGAGGATGGATCCCGGGGTTGCCCACATGGCTCAGGCCACATTCTCAGCTTCCTGAGCTTTTGTTTTGACTAGTTTGATCCCAGCAGGGTGTTGGGGACACTGAGCTGGGGAGAGGCAGGGCTGAGTGACACTCCCCTTTCTCCCTGGGGGCTGTTCAAGCAAGTTCTACCCCACAGTGCCTGGGCTCCGTCTGGCCCCCAAAGCACAAGCACGGAAGACAGCATCGGGCATCCGCTGTCAGTGCCTCCATAAGCCAATACAACTCGTTGGTCACCCTTGTGATCACCACCTGACTCGGGGACCCAAGCATGGTGGCCGGGACAGGGCCAGAGTGGTGGAGCACTGGATCAAGGTGGCCCACGTATGTGATGGGAGGCCCAGGGGAGTGCCCCTCTGGAGCCTTAAAAAGTGCCTCTCCTGCTTTACCGGCTCTCAGGATTGAGGTCTGAGGTCTGAGTCCCAGCACAGGTACTAGGTCCTTTGTGCCAGGGGCATGCTGACCTTGACTCTCAGGTTCCAGTGGTGGGAGGCTCACTTCATACTTTGCTCCTTCCTTAGGTGGAGCTAAGATCATCCTCTCAGTGAGTGCTGGTCTTTGCATCCTGGCATCCTACCTTGCACCCACCATCCCTGTAGCCCCAAACCCTCACTTTATTAGATGCCCCTGCCCCCTGGGCCTGGCTCACTCAGCTCCCTGCCGACCCAGTCAGTTCTGCCTCCCTCCCTTCTCGGCAGAATCGTCTTGGGTAGTAGTCGTCTCCTCATCCCTCCTACAGCTGGATGCACCAAAGGTCTGCGGCCCCTCAGCTGCTGCAGACGTGGCCATGACTGTACCCACCCAGCAGTAAGGAAAGCTGTACAGGTGCCTGGAGACCAGTCTAACCACCACAGACAGCAACAGAAAGCATGTGTGACCAAAAGCACGAGGTAAGGGAAAAGCCCTGGGCTTGAAGGTCAGAAATCTGGCTGCCAGGAATGAGTCATGTGACCTTGGACAGGTCATTGTACCTGAGACCCCAGTAAAAGTGGGGGTCACCCTGCCTGTCTTCAGGGAAGAACAAAGTGAGGTGATGCTGGGAAAGCACTCTGAAAAGCAGGCAAACCACACATAAAGATTCGGATTTCTTGTCTATCGAGAGCCTTTTATAGGCTGTCATTGGCCCGATGGGAGAGAGGAGGCCCAGGACCAACCAGTGAGGACCCTGCCTAGGAGGAAGGAAAGAACCAGCAAGAGAACCTCTCCCAGTGGCTCTTTGGCAGACAGGAAGGAGTTCTGCTTAACCGCACCCCTCTCCCCAGTTTCCCCCTAAGCCCATATTCACGCCACATAACAGTTTTGAGGCACAGAGGTGAAACCTAAGTAGTGGTGTCTCCTCTGCCAAGCTCTCAGTTCACGTTCACTACAGGTGTAGACAAACAATAAACATCCCTTGTGGGAGGTCAGATTGGCCACAGGTAGAGACCTGTGTGTGGAGAATGTTGCATTTGTGCAAAAAAAAAAAAGAAAAAGAAAAAGAAAAAAGGAGGAGGAGAAAATCCATAATGCACTGGCTTTCAAATGCCTAGAACAGCTTTGGAGCTGGTAGTGTTGGCTGAAGGTTAGGACTAGGGAGCTTTTTCACTGTGTATCCTCTGTCACTCTGGAATTAAACAAGGTGAACTACTCCAAAAATAGGAAGTAAAGGGAGAGGCACATAGGAAAGTTAGCTTGGCTCCCTTCCACTCCCTACCAAACCCACCCTTCTTTCTAGGGGGACAGCCTCCTTCCCAGAAACTTGTCTAGCCCCCTATACATACCCTACTGGTCATTGAACCCCTCCCCTAGGAAGCCCACCTGCATTACTGCAAGGTCGGTGAGTTTGGCTTTTTTTCTGACCATTTCCTCTCCCACAAAAAATAAAAATTTGTAAAGATTTTATTTATTTACTTTTAGAGATAGGGGAAGGGAGGGAGAAAGCTAAGGAGAGAAATATCAATGTGTGGTTGCCACTGGTGTGCCCCCTACTGGGGACCTGGCCTGCAAGCCAGGCATGTGCCCTAGACTGGGGATCGAACTGGCGACCCTTTGGTTCCCTGGCTGGCACTCCATCCACTGAGCCACACCAGCTGGGGCTCTCACACTTTGTATGTGCTGCTTTCTAGGTTAAATATCTTTCCTGTGTAAGTCTTGTCTCAAACACATTTTCACCCATTTGGGGAAAGGACTACACATTTTCTCTATCTTGTTTTCTCCAAAGCCCTGACCCAGGCCCAGTCATTGCTTCCTAGAAGCAAACACAAGAGGAAAAAGGGCCAGGGACTGTACCTGCACTGCTGCAGGGGAGGGGCTGGAGGGCTCCTGAGCATTCCGTCACAGTGAAACAAGCCTGTGAGGACTTGGGAACGGGCAAGGTCCTGTATCTGCTCATGCCCCTGGGCCCTGCTCTACTGCATAAGCCAAAGGGAGCAAATCTCCTTGTTGGGGGTGCCGGTGGGAGGGGGAGTAGGGGCCGCAAGGAAGTTCCCCAGGCCTCCCCTGATTCCTGAGACACACCCTGTTGGCAGCAATCCCTTCCCTTTCCAAAGTGCCAGGCACACCCTCTTCCCAAGGCAGACACAACAGATGTGGGGCCGCAGGCAAGGACTCACACTGGAGAGCAGGTTATGCCTACAGGGACCCCCAGCCTAACCCCGAGGTCTGCTAGGGGAGGAGCCAGGAACCCTCGGAGGACAGCAGCTGAGCACACCTGGTCCCTGCTGAGCTGAACCATGGGAGCCCTGGAAGAACAGAGGTTGGCAGTAGGGCATGGTGGCAAAGGACACAGAAAGTGCAGCCAGGCACCGGGTTCAACTCCCAGCTCTGTCATGTACTGCATGTCTTACAAAAGTCACTTTGCTTCTCTGTGTTTCCCCATCTGTTAAACCCAGTAACAGTACCTGTATCTCTAGAGGCAGCTGTGAGCTAAGTTAAGGCAAGTCCTCAGAACAGTGGCAGCACTTAAAAAGGACTTAGTGGGCAATACACTAGGCCAACAGGGCAAAAATAACCCTACAAACTGTCACATGCTGTCGGTGTGGGAAGTCAGAGAAGGTGGAGAGGCAGACGGGCGCTCTGATGGCTGACAGGTCTGTGGTGTGCGCCCCTCCTCCAGGAGGCTTCCCTCACCACAGCTGGCTCAAATGGCTCTGTTGCTCTGAACATCGCCAGTGCTCCCTGGCTAGGTGCCAAAATACAGCCCCTGGCTGTGGCCCTTCCTCCAAAGGTGGGCGTCCATCCTTCTAAGGAGACTATGTCCTTCTGGCATGGAGGCTGGGGTGTCCATATCCCCCTGTGGCCCCTCTCAGCCTCTGCCCAGGCACTTCAGAAAGGCCTTTGGATTAGATGCCCTTTGGATTAGGGCCCGTACATAATCTGAAGGACCTCTCTCCCATCCCAGCTGAAGTGGCCCCCCCCCTCAGTACACCCCACAGGCACTTCTATGGGTTTCCACAAGGCACCCATAGAAAATGCCTTGTGTTGCACACAGAGCCCCAGTGCCATCTCTTTTGGTGTCAGGGCCTAACAGAGGCCACACCGAGGCCCACCCTCCCTAATTGTGGAGTACATGCTCTTCTGCCACCCCCGCCTCAATTTCCACATGTGTAACACTCTTGTAGCTCTGACATTAGAATGCCAGGACTAAGGGCTATGCTTCACCTCCCCACCCCCAAATCAGCTGAAGGTCAAGGTGGCCAAGGACAAAGCCCTTCCCTGTGCAGCTCCTCTGAAATGCTGCCTCTTGGGAGCTGAATTTTCAGGGCCCCTGCTTGCTTCCTGCTCACTGAGATAGGCCTGGGCCAGCCCCGCACCCTGGGAGAAGAGGGAACCTACGGGTCCTTAGGCAGCTCAGTGAAGAGCAATGCGATCAGACTCTTCCCTGACGGGGCTGCAGGTCCACACCAAGGACTCCTTTTCATTGCCTGGCCATGGGGAAGGGCAAAGCTTCTTCACGACCACATGGTGTTGCGAAGGACTGGAAGGAAAGGAGTCCTGCTTCCCAGGGAACACACAGAGCTCCTGTCATTGTCTTTATGGCTGTCCCTGAGCAGGGAGGGGAGGGCAGGGGAACATCAGGGTGAGGCCAGAGAGTCACAGCACCCGGTGGCAGTAATAACAAATGAGGCAGGCAGCCTCCATCAGAGGAAAGGGACAGCCCTCAAGGTCACTCGAGATGGAGGCTCTGCTGAGTTCTGTCCGCCCCCATCTGCCCATAAGGAGAGGAGAACAGGGCAGGGGTGGGGTTCCCGCCCAGTGCCAGCTGTGGAGGGAGGCAGAAGCTGCTGAGCCAGCCTGGGGGAGCCTTCCAGTCTGACAGGGGACTCACATCTTCCCCTCCTCACTCCCCCAGACACTGCTGCTCAAGCAACCCAAATAAGAACTGCCCTACAGTGAAGGGAGATGGAGCCACCTGTGTCCTATTGAATGGCTTCTAAGTACAGCCACACCCTGCGCTGGCAGCCAGAGCATACCTCCCACGCAGTCCCACAGGCCTCCTACTCCAGGTCTGGGGCTGGAACAGAGCCAAAGAAGTCAAGGGTCCTTGTGGCCTGGGCTGCTTCCTGAGGACCAGTCACATGGGGGAGAAGGCTATGGAGTCGTGTGCCGTCGGCCCACAATGGTGCAGTGCTGGACATCTGGAGGCCGAGGGACAGGTGGGCGCCCTCAAAGACCACCCCGCCCTTAGGCCCACAGGCTGCATTTTCCTCAGGGTGCCTTCCCATGCCCCCAAACACAGCCTCCTCAAGAGTTCTCAGGCCAGAAGACTCTGGTCTCAAACCTAAGTCCTCCTTGGCCACAGGCCTCCCGGAGGCTCCCCATAAACCAATGTCTGTTTGACCAGGCCTGACAGCCTCTCAGGGGCCACAGTGAGCAGTCCGTCCATGGTCACAACAGGTTTCCTCTTTGTCCCAACCCAAACTGAGCCCACAGCCTCAGCCTTCCCAAGGGCCAGGCTCTAACCACTGATCCCACCAGCCCTGGGCGGGTTCTTCAAGGCAGGGCCTCTTTACTCCTCACAAAGCACACTGGTTTTCTAGGAAGGGAGCTGAAGGTAAAAGCCAGAAGGGAAACAGTGGAGCAGCTCTTGGGATTTTCAGACCTATGATGGTCCCATACTGCTTTACTGAGGGAAAAGGGCCGGTACCAATTCCCTTGTGTATTATGTTAAATTGTGTTTTGAGAATTCCTTCTTCATTTACTTGTAAAGTCTCCAATGAAATCCTTCATCTCAAAGACTACCACAGTTACAGAGGACCTTTGGGGACTCTGGAGGGTGCCTTGCACCCCAACCACCACCATCACCATCATCACACAGAGCCAGGCCTGAGACTGACACTGATACTGATATTTTCAAAGCTTGTTATGGTTTGGGGATGATATTAAGGCTTTTATAGGTGTTGTCTCATTTTATCTGTACGATTCTATGATTATGTATTTTAAAGACTTTATTTTTTTAGAGAGGGGGAAGGGAGGGTGGAAGAGGGGGAGAGAAACATCAATGTATGGTTGCCTCTCACATGTCTCCAACCCAATACCTGGCCCACAACCCAGGCATGTGCCCTGACTAGGAATTGAACTGGAGACCTTTCGGTTCACAGGCAGGCACTCAACTCATTGAGCCACACCAGCCAGGTCCCAGTTCCATGATTATCATGACCTTTGTAGAAATGAGGAAACATTTAAGTAACATGCCTGCTAATAAATCTCAAAACTGGGAGTGGAAGCCCAGTCTGCAGGTCCTTAAACTCTGCGCTGTCCTGCCTTTCCGAGAGGGCAGAGGCAGCTCCAGGCAAGGCTGCTGGGGAAGAGAGCTGCAGGCTGATCCAAGTCAGCCATAGTTCTCCAGTGTCTAGCATAAAGAGAGTGGTGGAGGGCTGCCAAGGGCCAGCCCATTTCATCAGGAGCTCCCATACTCTTGCTTGTACCCTGCCACCCACAATCCTGGGGCTTACCCAGGCTCTAATTCTAAGTTGTATTCCCTTATCACATGCCTAGGACAGGGGATGTCTCCCAAATCAGAGCTATAAGACGTTACTAAAATGTCTGTCTACCATGCCTGTTGTTCACCGACAACAACCATGTCCAGGAACTGCACCAGACACTTTAATTGCATTCTCATTTTATCACTTCTGTCAACCCAGTGAAGGTGTAAGTTTGCCCCATTTCACAGATGAGAAAACTGAGGCACCAAGAGTTTACTTGGCTGGCCAGAAGCTGGCAGGTTTGGGTCTGACTTCTGGGCTGTGACATTCTCCTCTTGTCCATGAGGCTGCCCTTCCCCAGCCAGGTGCTGTCTTGGCAACACAAAACTACCATATCTGCCCTCCTCTAGACCACCACATCTGGTTCCCAGAGTTCAAGTGTCGTCCTATTCTCTTCCGCCATTATCTAACTCAGAGGAGGGTACAGCCCGGTCCTCTCCATCTTGCCCTCTCCCCACTGGGCAATGTGCAGACTCACTGTCTTAGCAGCCCACATCAGAGTGCTCCAGGAAAGGCCACCAGGAGCGGCCATGAGAGCCAGAAGTGGAAGGTGGGGTCGCGGGGGGGGGGGGGTCAGCAGCCATAACCCTCTGTTGGAGGGCATGCTGTGGGGGCCAGCATACTGGAAGAGCAGGCCGATTTCACAGACTTTTCCTCCTTCCACCACGAGTGTCCCTCTCCTCCCTGCCCCCTCAAGCGACTAGAAATAATCCGGGCTCATGTATCAGAAGAAAGGCAGCGAATTGGATGTGGAAAGGTCCTGGTGGAGATACGACTTCTAGTAAGTCAGTTAAGGCTCCTATTGAGCTCAAGGTATGGCATGTCAAATTCTCCAAGGGGAACCGTCCTCGGCTGAAAACAGGGCCACCTGGGCCTACAGGCATAAACAGCTCAGCTGAGGAAGATCCACAGCCCAAGATGAAAGCAAGGACAGCAACTGAAAAAAAAATCAAAGGCCGCTCCCTCCCCAAGTCCCTGACCTCACAAAAGCCCCTCCCTATAAGCCTAGAGACTTCTTTGTGTCCCCCAGATGTGTCATCTGCCAGTCTGGTCAGATCAGCTGAGGGTGGAGGTTGGAAGACTGAGAAAGAAAGGGGTGCGATGAATTTGGGGACAGGAGCCATTCCAGAAAAAGAAAGGCCTGAGAGATCCAGGGCAGACTTCCTGCCCCACACCCACCCTTTTGCCTCCCTGAGCCAGGAAGGAGAGGACAGAAAAGGGGAGGGAAACAACAAAACAAGGATCGAGCTATCCCACGGGATCCCACAACCAGCCACCAAACAGCAAGTCCAGCGTGGAGGGGAGGTGGCTAGCACAGGGGTACAAGCATCCAGGTCACAGCCCTGCAGGAAACCTGCCCCCTGCTTCCCACTCCAGGCCCCAAAGAGCTGTGAAGGCTCTTCCCTGTTCATCTTTTGAAAAATGTTCAAGGTCAGATCTTTTTTCTGTCCAACTCCTGCTGTCATTGGGGTCTGAGCAGGCTCATCATTTTCCAGAAAGCCTTCCTGCACTTACTCAGTTGGATGCAGGCAAGCCTTTCCAGCACCTGTACACCCACCCAGGCCATACCCCTGCCCTCTTTCCCTTATCCATCCAGCAGGGTTCATAAGCCTAGGGGAGGTGTCACCTCAGAGTATCACTTGATTGATCCTCCGCAGGTTGTCAGCCCTGGGGACTGGCCTCCAGATCCTGCCCAAGCCCAAATCAGCTTATGAGGCTCCAGGTCCGAAGCCTTGAAGGTTAAGTGCTGCCGGAGAATGACTACAAAATACCCCACTGGCCCTTCTAGGTGGAGTGACTGGGAATCAGCTCCTGCTGTGTATTAACCCCGCTGCTGTTACCACCTCAGGCAGGACAGGCAGAAGCTTGAAGACCTATTCAAGTGTTCCCTCGCTTTGCCTAGAGGTACTCCTGTTCTCTCACCAGGGACACAGAGGGACAGGGTCGGGTGGGTGCCTCTAGGCGGCAGAGGGCATTCCAGGTCCGGACAAGAAGCAGATGCCCTCTCAGTCTCTAGATCTGGTGGGCGAACCTCAGTTCAACCTGGCCCCGGAGGAAAACGGGGCACCTTCCTTCCCCTGCAGGGCGAGGCAGAGCCTCTCCACTCCCCTGCGGACCGTCTTGGGTCCGGCACCTGCAGCTCCCCTCCCCTTTTGGGAAAGGGGGAGTGGTCCTGAGACCCTCCGAGTGTCCTCAAGGTTTTCCTTCTTGAGGCTCTCCCAATCCCAGCTTTACTTGACAATTTACCCCCAACGCTAGGTCACCGTTCACACCTCCCCCCGACCTCCCAAGGCCCACCAGCAGCCAAGCACAGCACAGTGCACGTCTCGGGACCGGAAGGGGACCCAGAAATGCTCAGAACCAGCTGGACGGTTTACACCCTAGAGCGCCAGGCAGCAGGCGTTAACGGTTTTACCTGCTCTCCCACCCGCCCCACCCTTGCTACATTTCCTTTCTTCCAGCAACCTTTTCTGTCCTGTCCCCCGCCCCAGTGTCACTTCGGTCAACTCTCTTTGCCCTTTTCCTCTTAAAGCCCACTTCCTCCGCATCGAAGGCAGCGGAGCTCAACAGTTTGCTGCGCTCCAGTGAGAAAGACCCCGCCCAGCCTCTAAACCCCACCTCTCCTCTGGGCGGTTCTGATTGACAGCACAAGTGAAAAGGATTCTTAATATGATCACATTACTGCCCTCGCATGTTCATAGCCTTTGTCCTCACGGAAAACGTGTTTGTATACAAGATCGCCCTTCCTGGAAACTCTTTAATTCTTAGGTAAAAGTTTATTAAAGTAAGACAATACAAAACATTCTTTTTAAGAATAGCACAAGAAATACCACACATTTTGCTGCATATGTGTACATTTCCACAGAATGAGCAGAAACATCTTTAATGCTTGTTTGAAGGATAAGAAACTAGAAAGATAATACTGACAGAGCTGAGCCAGAGGCAAGACCTCTGAGATACACTGCATAGGAAGCAAGAGCATTTCAAACATGAGGAAGGTGAAACGCACTTCACACTGTCAGGTAGCTGCAAAGTTTGAGATGCCCAGAGCAGGCTTCTATTTTTTCTCTAAATATACTTTATTAATTATGCTATTACAATTGTCCCTTTCTTTTCCTCCCCTTTATTTCCCTTTGCCCTGTAGTCCACCTCCCACCAGCATTCCCCACCCCCTTAGTTCATGGGTCGTACACATAAGGTCTTTGGCTTCTCCATTTCCTATACCATTCTTAACTTCTCCCTGTCTATTTTCTACTTACCATTTATGCTTCTCATTCCCTGTAACTTTTCCCCTATTCTCCCTCCACCCCTTCCCTGCTGATAACCCTCCATGTGATCTTCATTTCTGTGATTCTGTTCCTGTTCTAGTTGTTTGCTTAGTTGGTTTTGTTTTAGGTTCAGTTGTTGATAGTTGTGAGTTTGTTGTCATTTTACTGTTCATATTTTTGATCATCTTTTTTTTCTTAGATAAGTCCTTTTAACATTTCATATAATAAGGGCTTGGTGATGATGAACTCCTTTAACTTGACCTTATCTAGGAAATACTTTATCTGCCCTTCCATTCTAAATGATAGCTTTGCTGGATAGAGTCATCTTGGATGTAGGTCCTTGCTTTTCATGACTTTGAATAGTTTTTTCCAGCCCCTTCTTGTCTGTAAGGTTTCTTTTGAGAAATCAGCTGATAGTCTTCTAGGGACTTCTTTGTAGGTAACTGTCTCCTTTTCTCTTGCTGCTTCTAAGATTCTCTCCTTATCTTTAATTTTGGGTAACTTAATTATGATGTTCCTTGGTGTGTTCCTCCTTGGGTCCAATTTCTTTGGGACTCTCTAAGCTACATAGACTTCCTGGAAGTCTATTTCCTTCATCAGATTGCAGAAGTTTTCCTTCATTATTTTTTCAAATAAGTTTTCAACTTCTTGCTCTTGTTCTTCTTCTTCTGCAGCCCTATGACTCAGATGTTAGAGGGCTTAAAGTTGCCCCAGAGGTTCCTAGGCCTCTCCTCATTCTTTTGAATTCTTGTTTCTTCTTTCTGTTCCAGATGGATGTTTATTTCTTCATTTTGTTCCAAATTGTTGATGTGAGTCCCGGTTTACTTTCCTTCACTGTTGGTTCCCTGTATATTTTGCTTCATTTCACTTTATGTAGCCTTCATTTTGTGACCAAGCACAGTCAATTCTCTGAGCATCCTGATGGCCAGTGTTGTGAACTCTGCATCAGATAGCTTGTCTATCTCCTAGTTACTTAGCTCTTTTTCTGGAGTTTTGATCTGTTCTTTTCATTTGGGCCATATTTCTTTGTCCGGGTACCTCTTAAGTTGTAAGGGGGAAGAGCCTTAGGTATTCACCAGGGCAGGGCAACCCTCCTTGCTGTGTTGTGGCATAGTCTGTGGGGGAAGAGTTAGAGAGGAAACAATGCCACTTGATTGGATTGCTCTAGCCCCACTATCCAACCCACTCTCCCGTGAGATGGACTTTCTCCCACTGTAGCAAATCCCACAGGGTTTTACAGCTAGAGGTTTTGAGCCTTTAGTTTCTGGGTCATACAGCCCCTCCTCAAATGCATGGTCCATTGCCTTGGGTGTGTCATCCCACCAGCTTGGCTGCCTGTCACCACACTTGCTACCAGTATGGATGAATGTTTCTTTAACTCCTTGGTTATCGGAGTTCCATGCAGGTTGATATTCTGGCAGTACTGATTGTTTCTTGTTTTTAAATGAGTTGTTATCCACTTTTGGTTGTGTGAGGAAGCAAACGGTTTCTACCTATGCCTCCATCTTGGCTGGAACTTCTTCCACATCTTTTTGAATCAATAAAGTGGCACACTCCTGAAGGCTGTTATTATTGGATGCATGCACATGCAACTCCTCAGGTCCCTGAACTCCAGAAGAGGGAAGAGGTGAGTGGTGACGCAGGAACTGGAGTTCTAGCACCAGTCTGCTCCACGGACACCCCACCTGGGTGAGACAAATGCTCAGGGCGGGCATCTTTAAGACCCAAAGAACAACACTCACTAAAAGGAGGATATTACCTCCTTTTACCTCCAAAAGTGCTTGCTGGCAGTGAGAGCTTAATACACATTGTCAAAGACGTGAACTCCATCCAGACCCATCTCCCACATGCGAGTGGGCCTGGTGCCCCGTCCACTGCCCAGAGAACCCTAATGTGGTAACACCAGATATCAGGACAAGAAGCATCTAGCTGGAATCTCAAACTGCTTGACAGGTTGTTTTCCATGTGCCTTTCCAAAGTCAGAAATGCCACGGGCCACTGATGGGTGAGGCTGGTGACATGTCATGGAGGCGAGAGAAACAAGTGCCATGAAGAACCACGGCACGCCAGCAGCCCTTTCTGCAGAGCCAGGCAGCCACTAAGACCTGCCAAGGCTGGTCTCCAAAGTAGTCGCTACAAAAACCTGTGAGGTTTATCGTCCACCACACCAGTTTTCAGAGAACACACTGAGGATCAGACAGACGTGGTGACCTTTTCAAGACACAAAGCTAGTGGTGGGCAGAGTCACCACTGTGCCATAGGGGGGTGTGGGTTCACCTAGTCAGCAGCTGGTCCAGGAAGCGGTGGGCGCTGGAGAAGGCCGGGTGGATGGACATGAAGATGGAGATGCGGCGGGTGTATCCACCCAGGAAAGCCGGGACCACGGGTGCCATCACGTTGTCCAGTGTGCCTACCCAGAGGGCCCGCATCCTGCAGGCCTCCCGAAGGTCAGGTGTTAACTCGGGTGCACACTGATGGGACAAAGGAGGGACACGCAGTCAGCCACATCACCATGAATGACCAGGAGGCCTGAGGTCTGTCTCGGGCTCACCTAGGATCTCCCAGGCCCTCAGGGACATGAAATGAGGAGACACAGGAGTGCCCTTGTGGAGCAGTTCTAGGTTCCAAAAGTACGATTTAAGTTTGGTGGGGTGTGTGTTTGTGCGCGTGTTTACGATGGCACTTTCCAAGCATTTTTTAGCAGAGGAACATCAGACATCCTTGTGTTGAGTCTGTAATGAGAGTGTTGTCCCCACGAGACCTCAACAGACACCTCCGTTATAGAGATGAGAACACAGAGGCTTCGGGGCGTCAAATGGCTTCTCAGCGTCATGCAGGTCAGAACTGAAGATGGTCCTGCCTGACATTCCCTCCCGCTCCCTCAGACTTCTGACGTGGATGGAGAGTGTCGGGGAACCCTGCCCCTCCCCAGTTTACACACAGTGCCCAGGATAGACACGGCCCATGAGATGCATGGACTTCAAAACAGACACTTATCTCTCCTCTTTTGACATGAAAGGGTGTTTGAGACCCTCACTATAAAGATCCCAGATTCCGCAAATGGGCAACTGCCTGGAGACCCCAGACTGGAGCCAGCCCATCACAGGCAGGCATCTGGGCAGCAGACCCGGGAAGGAGCAAATCCATGTGGCAGGTGAAAAGCTGAGAGGTGACTGAAGAACCTGGCAGGGGATTCCAAGTCAGGGAACGCTGGGATTGCCTTGGACAGCTCGTCATCAGACGGGTCAAATCGGACAAGACTGAGGAAACCCCAGGCCAGGCTGGGGGCAAGGCAGCAGCCGCCCTGAGAAACTGCTGTTGGCACTGTCCCTGCTACAGCCTTTTCCATTTGGAATCTGTCTGCGCCTGTTAAATTGTACATGCGCATGTCCTTCCACCAGCAGTCCCAACCCTGGCCACACATCTCCACCTGGGGACAGTGTATATCAGGGTGAGTCGTGTCCCCCAAATTCCAGGACTTTGTGACCTGTGAAGCTTCACTACATGCCTGTTTTAGGATTAGGGTTTTTAAGGAAGGAGTGAAGTTTGAGTTCACGGAGTGGGACCTGGTGCAGTATGACTGGAGTTCTCTGAAGAGGTGAGGGGGACACATGCAGCACTGAGGGGAGTCCATGTGACCCAGAGAGAGCAGACAGCCATCTACAAGCCAAGGAGAGAGCCCTGTGGAGAAGGCAGCCCAGCCGACACACTCATCTCTAAGGGTCTAGTCTCCAGAGCTGTGAGGAAAGCAACGTGTGCTGTTTCTGCCTCCTGACGTGGCCTCGGGTCCCGGCAGCCCGAGCAAACTAACACAGTCCCCTCGGACACACAGAAGGGTTTTTGGAAGCACTGCTGAAGTGGCACCTGAATTGAGTTACATGGAGGCCCAACAGCACTGAAAGGCTGCATGGCTGAGGACAAGGTCCTCCCTCATCCAATACTAAGAACATAAGTGAAGCCACAGCTCTGACCTGGAAGGCCTTGTGATGTGTTCTGTGGGTGAGAAGTAGCAGAGAAACATATAGAAGAGCTTCATCCTGCCCTCCCCTTGTCTGTGTGTAAACCATGATGACACATGTGGGGACGTGTAGACTTGCAGACAGTCTGCAAGGACAGTGGAGCTGACTGCTCCCCAGGATCCCTGGGCCGGGTAGTTAAGAGGAGAAAACAGCAAAATGCAGATGTGCTCGTGCTCTGCTGTGCAGTGAACAACACACTTTTTTCTCTAATTTTCCTAGGAATATGTGAGGAGTGTCTCTACCCGCCTTGGAGCTGGTGGGAGGAGTGGAGGTGCAGGTCGCGTGTGCATGGGACCGTGGGACACTCCAGTGGGGAAGCTCTGCAGGGCCCCAGGGGGGTTCCCAGCTTTGAGACTGGTCTTGTCCCTCCCTGCTCATCCTGCTTTCCTGGGTGTGGAGACCCCTCTGGACCAGCTCTCACCTCAGACCAGCGCTGGATTGGGGTGTTGGCCTGGCGCACCTGCCTCGTGGCCCGGTAGGTGGTGTAGATGGACCCGTGGCCCAGCGCCTCCACGATGTCCTTGTTGGAGCTCTGCAATGACAGAGCTGGGCACTGAGCTCTTCCCGGAGGCCCAGGAGCTTCCCCCCAATGTGTGCCTCTGAGTAATGGCAGACCTAGCCAAGTAGTACACGGTCCCTCGGGACACAGTGCGGATGTTCCCTCAGCCCTGCTGACGTGAGGGCACGACTGAATCCTGTCAACAGGGCCTGGCTGAGTCCTTGAGGAAAATGACCTGCTCCATGAAGTGGGATGGAGATGAATATGGCCACTGCTGCTCACCCGTGCTTCGCTGAGAACACAGATTGCAGGAAAGGCATCCAACACCTTAACCCCACCTCCTGCTTTTTTGCACAAACCTCCCTATCCAGTGTGATGACACTGGCTGGTCCACAGGATGCCTGGGGCAGGTAGGTAAACAATCGAAAGGAGCAGAAAGCAGACACAGCGAGGATTTTGTTTTCTCTCTGCTCCCAACAGAAATGTTAAAACTGTTTTCATAGTTCTTCCCTGCCAGGAATCTGGTCAGGAGGGTTGGAGGTAAAGATATTTGTGAGGGGAGTGGTCCTTCAAAAGCTTTGAGGCCCCACACTTGAGTCTGGGTTCTAGTCCCACCCCAGGGAGCCTGGGGTCCTCGGTGTGGGCCAGCTCTCACCTCAGACTGGCACTGGATGGTGTTCCTGGCCAGGCGCTCTTGTGCGTTGCACCGGTCGAGGGCGGACGTAAACCCCTCAGCCAGCTCCTCCATGATCTCCGGGGTGGAGCTCTAGGAAGACAGAGCCCGGTCCGGGCCAGGAGGCATCAGGGGCTTCCCTGGGCATTGCCCCTGGGGCAGACAGACGCCCAGCACAAGTTGTGCTCCCCACTGCAGATGCAGAGGGAAAGACCTCCAGCCAGTGAGCCAACAAGATGACAGCTTGAGGACTCTCGATGAGCAAGCGGGCAGGGGAGCTTGGGCCCCAGCACTCAGCTTCCCATCGTGCCAGCCATGACCTGGGCAATGAACATGACCGACAGACCCACCAGGCTTTCAACCGTTAACAATCTGCTCTGGCCCAGGATGAGCGCCCCTCCTCCCACGCTTTCCCTCACCACGCCAGACACACTCACACAGGCAGGATAGCAGGGAAGGGGTGTGTGGCTTCCCCGGGTCGAGTCCCAGTTGGGGCCTGGTCTGGAATGGCCTGCCCTGGGCTGCCCTCTGTTACCTGAGGGTGCCTCTTGTCAGAGGCTGACATATGTCTGTGGCGATGTTGATGCCAAGATCTAATGCGGCTGAGACATCCCTCAGTCCGGGCTTTCTTCTGCCCAGAGCCTCGGGAAGTCGGGAAACACCAAGGAATCATCCTTCTCTCTCAACTGTTTGCAGTCAAGTGAGAGGATAGGGGTGCTTGGTTACCAGAATTCTAAATTCCCTTGTGACCTGTCACCAAGGAAGTGAGGTGCCCCATCAGGGTTCCATTACCTGGGCCCCTTCCTATCATGAGAGCCACCCACAGCCCCCTGGAGGCTGTTGACCACTACCTGTCCTTGCCCATGTCATCTGCACACCTGTGTGATGATATCCCGCACAGCCTTCCCCACAGTCCCCTGGGAACAGACCAGGTTCCCAGCCTTGAGGAGAGAGCTGAGTGCGGACCTCTGGCACTTTGGCTCTTTTGAAAACTCAGCGCCTTCCAGGTGCTCACAGCACCTTCCATGGGAACTGAAAGCAGGCTCTGCTGGTGGCCCAGATCCCAGAGCAGCCACCTCCAGGGGTCAGCAGTCTTCTCCCCGCCCTCAGGGGATCTCTGGTGCAGAAAACAAGTTTCCCACAGGCCCGTGCTGTGACCCCCCCTGAAAGAACCTTTGGCATTCATCCCTCCCCCATAGCTTAGTGCGCATTAATTCATCATGCTTTACCTTTGCCTCTCAAGTCCACTGCACCCTTGAGTGTGGGGATGGGGTGCTGGTCAGGTTTTGTGTGTTTTCATTTCCATTGCCCAAGTACCTAGAATACGTTGTACTGTGGCAGGAGCTTAATATCCATGGTGAGTGAATGCTTGGACGAGACCGGTGTTGTTGTCCCTTTGTGGAGTTGGAAAGACAAAGACTCAGACACATAGTGAGTTGGAGTCCCTCGGAGAAGCAGCAGGAACCCCACACAGGTCCTCCCTCTGACCGCTGTGGCATGCTCTGCTCACTGCCCCACCCCTGCCAGGATACAGACTGACTGCAACCCCAGAGAGGGTGTCTGGTGGGATGGACACCAGTCTGGGTGCAGGTGGCCCCCCAGCATCGACTCTGGCTCTTCCAAACCTGAGGACTTGGCATAAGGTCTCTAAGACTGGGTGGGTTTGCTGGTGGTTGAATGTGCATTGAAAGGCCCCCCTGCCTGAACAAAAGTAGCAGGAGTCAGTTACCTTTCTCCATCCCTCGTGCTCACAGCCAGTGTTTTCAGCATGTTTCTCCTTTTGCCGAGTTTCCTCCCCTTTCAAGCTTGCCCTTGACTTCTGAGCCAGTGGAGCTGGCAGAGCTCACTGAGGTCAGCACCGCCTCAGAGAAGCCATGCTCCTGGCCCACGCCTGAGGGCCCAGATGTCAGGGGCTTTCCTGAGAATTGCCTTTTGGAAAGGGGGTGCTAGAGAGGAGAACCTACAGGAGCGCCAGAAGAGCACCTAAGGTAGTAAGTAGAGGACTATCTAGAGAAGTACCTAGAACAGTACCTATAGTAGTGCCCAGAGGAGTGTGGAGAAGAGTACCGGGAGGAGGAGTTAGAGGAATGCTCCTAGGCAGCACCAAGGGGGATTGGACGTGTCTCAGCCTGTCCCTTGCATGGTCCTCCCACCCTGGTTCCCTTGGTTCTCAGACAAAACCTATTAGGGTCCCCATGTAGGGGGCTTCTCACCCGCACCTGCACGCTTCGTCTAGTTTTGCAGTGGATGAGTACACGAATATTGGGGGACTGGATGAAAGTGAAGCAGCCCCATCGCTGTGGTGTGGCTACACAGGGCTTCAGCACAGAGACGACACTGTCCCCTCATTCAGCACTAGCCGCTGCTCTTTTCTGTCCTGGTGCAGCCAACACTGCACCCCTGATCAGGTCCCACAGGACCCGCCTCTCCAGTTCTTTGAGGAGCCAGGGTCTCTGTGGTTTCTGATCTTCTAGGCCCAGTGGCCTCAATTCCTCCTCAGGAGGAATGCCATGGTCAGTCCCTCTGGGCTCATGAGAATGACCTCCTTGAGCCTGAGCGTCCTGCCAGGGTCAAGGACCTCTCTGCTCCTCTCAGAGCCCAGCCTGCTCTTGCCACGCACCCAGTTCCCCACCCCCATGGCAGCAGGTTCACCCATCACCTGCCCTCCCTGCTGTCCCCCGAGGCTCTTCCACTGACCCTCTGCTCTGCCCCAGGCAGCTCCAGGGGGCATTCACCCTTTCTCTCTGACCTGGCTTCTCTTCCACGGGGCCCCACAGCCAGTTCAAATCCTCCCTGGGTCTGTCTCATCCTTCAGTTCTGTGAGAGGAAGCGTATGGACATTGGTGAAGGTCCTAATTCTCATTTTACCTAAACTAACCCTTGTTAAGTTGGGAGAAAGAGGACAAGTTAAAAGGAATAAAAAGCAATTGTGGCAATAAACTTCAGTGTGAGTGATCTGACAATTATCTAAATGTTGTCTTCGCCACACCCCCTGTTCCTCTGAATGAAGCAACGAGAGGCACCTTGAGGCACTTTTAAAATCAGGATTTTATTAAAGAGGAGAGTTTCAATCACCAAGCAAACCATTCCCACAGACACTTCCAGGACAGTGAGAATAATGTGGACTGTCGCTGTGGAGGGGAGGCATCCGTGCCAGCCCTGGGCTGTGGGTCTGCCCACCCCATGAACGTCGTATAGACCAGGACACAGGCTCCCAGATGTCTGGTGATCTCTCCAAGGACACAGCGTGGGCGAGACGTGGTTCCGTGCTTCGCACCAGGTCCGGGGGGAGCCTGGCCCTGTTCCCAGGGTCTCTGAGGGTGGACCCCCACTCAGACCAAGGCAGACAGCCACAAAGCCGCATGGTGCTTCCTAGGGCACCAGCCACAGCCCCAGCAGCTCTGACCCCCAGAGCTCAGGGAGGACCACAGGGGATCCCCACGTTTGGTTTCTGTTGCCCATTTCTGAGCTTTCTCTCTGCATGAGGGCTGTGACCACACCGCAGCACGTTTGCCCAGCTCAGTCTGAATCATAACCCGGTGAAATAGATACACTCTTGTGAAAACATCAGCACGCTCTTCTTCACCAAAGGTAAACTGAGCCTTTCACTGGTCTGGAAGCTTTCCAGTTTTCTGCCTTTTCATCTCCTTTCCTCAGCTTGTTTTGATGGCCCATAACATCAACCGTCAGAGAGAAACGAAGGTAAACAGCCTGGCAAGTCCAAGCACCTGGGTCCCGGTTGCACCAGCAGCAGACCCTGGAGAGAGGGAGCTGGCAGGGAGGCCTGGGTGGGCCTCACGAGCACCCCACACCAGTCCCTTCCTGATGGGGGACGGGAGCGCCTCGCTGGCTCTTGTCTCTGTGAAGCTCCCACACATAAACATTTCAGCTAATTCTTTAAAAGAAATTTCTCTCTCTCTCTCACTCTTGCTCTCTCGCTCTCTTTTTGTTCCTCTGGAGAACCCTCAGTAACACAGATGGCATTAAGAAGGCAGGAACTGAAACATTAAAATCTTTCCTGAACTCATAACCCAACCTGATCAGCTGTGTCCTCGATGAGAAAAAAGGGGCCCTGGATCTCCAAAGTGTTCAGAATGAGGCCAGTGACCCTGAAAGCTCTGTGGCCCCACCCCCTCTGATGAGAAAACCAGAGCCATGAGCTGTGTTTGTGGACACAAGGAAAAGGGCCATGAGGGACCAGGAAACATGCAGAGCCCTGGCCCCTCTCACCTGCTTCTCCCACCTGGAATCTCCTGACTCCTCCCACTCAGAATGCACGCTGGAAGAGGGCAGGACCCAGGCAGAGCTGGCCTGATTCCAGGCCCAGCTCCACACACCTGACTCCCAGCCTGACCCTGGCGGCTTGGTAGTTCGCCTATCCCCGTGTTCCTGCTGAGCTCCTGGGAGTCACCTAACATTATCTGAGAGCGGCAGATGCCCTGTTACTGTGACTGACACCCAGGTCCCTGAAGGAGTTCCTCCCATCCCGTCAGATCTGCTCTGGTAAAATGAAGCACAGAGGACCCTCCAGCAGTCTCTGGCAGCCATCCTCTCCTCCCTGCGTCTCTGCAGCTGGCCCTCAGCCACACACAGGTCCTGACTCCTTTTTACCAGCACAGCCTCTGTTTCTGCCCTGGTGATGGGCCCTGGCTCTGGTGGGAGCCCCACAGAGGGGCTGCAGGTGCGGACCCTAGACCGGGAACTGAGAGGGGCTGACATCCCTGCCTGAGAGGCTGTGGCCCTTCACACGCTGTGCACCCAGTGGTCAGCTCTGTAACTGCAAGTAGGTGAAACCACCTCTCTGATGCTCCCCTCTGATCCTGGTTAGGAGGAGGAGATTCAGTGATGTTGTAAAGAGTTTCAGCCCTGTACTCCAAGTAGTGTCTGTGCTCAATGAAATTTTGTTATTGTCCTCTATTTAGACTGTCAGCATTTTCTTCCATATGCATCAGTACCTTTAAGATGACACATAACCTTCGGGTCTTAGCGCACACCAGCATTCTCTGCGTGATAGTGATGTCAAAAGGAGCCTGCGTGACTCACTGGAGTAGTTTAACTGAGAAAACCCTCAGACAAGCCATATGAAGTGAGCATTTCATTCGTTCATTCCTTCATTCATCAAGTCAATAAACACTTGTAATGCCCACTCTGTTCCTGTCCAGGCCATTGAGAAACTCACAGGCTGAAGGAGGAAGCAGTCCAAAGATCAAGATTACCCTTGACCCTCATTAAACCCCGAGAAAAAAGATACTGCTCAGCCTGGGGCGTAGGAAATGATCAGGGAAGGCTTGCTTGAGGAAGAAACACCTGTACTAGTCTAGCAAGTAAAGAGCAGGTGACAGAGCACTCCAGGGAGGAGTGTAAATAAAAAACAGAAAGAGACAGACAAAAAATGGGTAGGGATAGATACAGAAGGTTGAAGAGTGTGCACGGGACTGATCAAAGGTGGTGGAGGAGTAAGTGGAAGTTTCACTAACCTCTTCCTAGGACCAATCGGAATTGCAACTAAGTTGTGGAGAAATCATCCAGAAATAAACAACTGAATGATAACGGGACAGAAGACTTTCAACCATGGACAGAGAAGAAACAGCTTCAACACAATGTGACTTGCAGGGAATGTGGAGGGGTCGAGAGAGGGCTGGTTGGTACCCCACGGGTGGCAGCTGAAGTGCTAGAGGGATATCTCAGTGGCCTGGGGGTTGCCCCTGAGAAGTGTGCCATCTAAATCCCTAGCTGGGTGCCACAACCTACAGCAGCAGAGCCTGAAAATACACAGATAATATCCAGCTCCGAAAAGTGGCAGGGTTTCTCTCTGCCAGAGATGGGCAGATGGAGACACAAAGAGCCTTTTAAAGGGCCAATGCATATATTTTCATATTCAGCCACTTACCCTGGGCTCTGGCAACAGTGGGGTGGGTGGCAGAGTGCACTAGAGACCCTTGCGGGGAGAGACTGGGGATGGTGGCTTTGGGGAGAGAACTGAGAGTGCAGCTGCCAGGATCCTGGTGTTGAGTCATCCCCCATACTGCAGGAACCATCTTGCTCGGGCAGACCACTCCCTTCCGAGTGGCATCAGCCTTAGGGGAAGCAATAGCCCTGCCCCTAGAAGTTGATTTGCCCTACCTGTGGTGCTTAAGCCTGACTGCTGATTGCAGAGTGACTAGATTCACAACTGAAGGAATCAGCCACAGATGGTAGATCTCTGGTAGTCTCAAACAGGCTGCCTAAGGCCAGATGGGACATCACCTGACATCCCCAGAGGTGGATCCAGAAAGAAAAAACAGTGTGCCTGCACAACAGCATACAAGATATGGTGGGTAGAGAGACCCTCAATCAGCCAGCTGGAGGGAAGGACCCACCAAAGAATGATCACACAACAATTAAAACCAATTACATCCACAGAGCCAACATAAATGACATAAAGGTCATTGCAAGAGCATGAAGTTCAGGAGACAGCACCACTGAATCCCACAGGTCTCTTACCATTGGGGTGAAATTTGCACCTCAATGACAGGGAGTTAAAGCAGATCAACTTGAGAAGCAGAAACAAACAAGAAGAGTCTCCCCTAAAATGGGGAGACAAAGAAACAACCCCCAATGGAAAGGAAAGGAGGAATCCCCAAAAAAGAGTGCTAAATCATATAGAGGCAAGTAAACTATCAGACATGGAGTTCAAAACAATAGTTATAAGGAAGCTCAACGAGCTCAGTGAGAATTTAAAAGAACTACAGGGAAAATACAAGGAACTTACTGTGAACTACATCAGCATGAAAAAAGACACAGAAACTATCCATAAGAGCCAGGGGGAAATGAAGCATACAATTTCTGAATTGAAGAACAGAGTAGAAGGAATTAAAAGCAGGCAAATGAAGCAGAGGTTCGAATCAATGAGCTGGAGGACAAGGCAGAAAAAAATTCCCAGAAGAGCAAGAAAAGGAAAAAAGTTCAAAAAGAACAAAGAGGGGTTCAGGGAGCTGCAGGACAACATGAATCATAATAATATCCATATAATAGGGATACCAGAAGGAGAAGAAGAGGAGCAAAGGATAGAAAACCTGTTTGAAAACATATTGAAGGAAAACTTCCCTAATTTGATGAGAGAAAAAGTCACACAAGTCCAGGAAGCACAGAGGGTTGCAGTCAAGATGAACCCAAAGAGGCCCACTACAAGACACATCATAATTAAAATGGCAAAATTCCAAGACAAAGAGAGAATCTTAAAAGCAGCAAGGGAGAAACGGGAAGTAACACACAAGGGAGCCCTGGGAAGAAGAGCAGCTGATTTCTCAACAGAAACACTCCAATCCAGGAGAAATTGGCAAGGAATATTCCAAGTAATGAAAAATAAAGACCTGCAACCGAGACTACTCTATCTAGCAAGGCTCTCATTTAAAATGGAAGGCCAAATAAGGAGCGTCCCAGACAAAAGAAGCCTTGAAGAATATACCTCCTCCAAATCAGCACTGCAAGACATGCTAAAGGGTTTGCTTTAAGATGATGAAGAAAACGAGTGAAAGAGACAGGAACAAAGGTACAAAGGGGAAATGGCAATGAAGAAGTACCTATCGATAATAACCTTAAATGGAAATGGATTAAATGCTCTATTCTAAAGACATAGGGTAGCTGAATGGATAAGAAAACATAAACTGCACATGTACTGCCTACAAGAGACCCACCTAAGAACAAAAGACCCACACAGATTGAACGTGAAGGGTTGGAAGAAAATATTCCAAGCAAATGGACAGAGGAAAAAAAGCTGTTGTAGCAGTACTTATATCAAACAAAATAGATTTCAAAACAAAAGCTATAAAAAGAGAGAAAAGGACACTTCATAATACTCAAAGGGAGAATCCATCAAGAAGATATTAATATGTAAACATATATGCACCCAATATAAGAGCCCCGAATATACGAGGAAAATCTTGGAGAACTTCAAGAAAGATATAGATAGCACTACACTTATAGTAGGGCTTATAGAACTTCAAGAAACATATAGAGAGCAATACACTTATAGTAGGGAAGACCTATCCACTGTCAACAATGGATAGATCTTCCAAAGAAAGGATCAAAAAGGATATTGTGGCATTGAAGGAGACACTAGATCAAATGCACTTAATTGACATATACAGAACCTTTCACCCCAAAGAAACAAAATATACATTATTTCTAAATGCACACGGAACACTTTCAAAGATAGATTATATGAAGGGACACAAAACAATCCTCAGAAAAGTCAAGAAAATTGAAATCATATCGAGCACTTTCTTGGAGCACAATGGCTTGAAACTGGAAACCAGCCTCAAGGAAAAAAAACTATAAAACAGCCAAAAACATGGAGACTGAATACCATGTTATTAAACAATGAATGGGTTAACAATGAGATCAAGGAAGAAATCAAAAAGTTTCTGGAAACAAATGAAAATGAGCACACAAGAGCCCCAAACCTATGGGACACAGCAAAGGCAGTCCTGAGAGGGAAGTTCATAGCAATACAGACCTACCTAAAAAAGATAGAAAACTTTCAAATAAACAACCTGACCCTACATCTACAAGAAATGGAGGAGCAGCAGCTAACAAAGCCCAGAGTGAGTAGAAGGAAGGAAATAAGAAAGATCAGAGCAGAATTAAATGACGTAGAGACTAAAGATCAATTCAAAAGCTCAATGAATCCAGGAGCTGGTTCTTTGAAAAGATAAACAAAATTGATGAGCCTTTAACCAGATTCATTAAGAAAAAAGAGAGAGGGCCCAAATAAATAAAATCAGAGACAAAATGAAAGAGGAGAAATTACAACCAATACCACAGAAATACAAAGGATTTTAAGAAATTACTATGAACAACTATATGCCAAGAAATTAGAAAACCTGGGTAAAATGGACAAATTTCTAGAAAAATATAATCTTCCAAAGCTGAATCAAGAAGAAGCAGAGAGCCTAAATAGACCGATAATAGCTGATGAAATTGAAGTAGTAATCAAAAATCTATTGGTCCACAAAAGCCCTGGACCAGACTGTTTCACAGAAGAATTTTACAAAATATTAAAGGAAAAGCTCACTCCCATTCTTTTCAAACTATTACGGAAAATTCAAGAATACAGAAGACTCTCAAACTCTTTTTATGAGGCCAGCATCATAAATCCCCAAAAATCATGTAAGGACACAACAAAGAAAGAAAACTACAGGCCAATATCCCTGATGAACACAGATGCCAACATTCTCAAACAATTGGCAAACTGCATCCAGCAATACATTAAAAAGGTCATACACCATGATCAGTGGGATTCATCCCAGGGATGCAAGGACGGTACAATATTCCCAAATCAATAAACATAATTCATCACATAACAAAAGGAAAGACAAAAGTCACATGATCACATCGATAGATGCTGAAGAAGTATCTGATAAATTACAGCACCCATTTATGATAAAAATAAAACACTCAGCAAAGTGGGTATAGAGAGGGATATCTCAACATAATAAAGGCCATATAAGAGAGACCTATGGCCAGCATCATACTCGACGGGCAAAAACTAAAAGCTTTCCCACTAACATCAGGCACAAGACAAGGATGTACAATTTCACCCCTTCTATTCAATGGAGTATTGGATGTTCTAGCCACAGTGATCAGATTAGAAAAAGAAATAAAAGTCATCCACATTGGAAAGGAGGAAGTAAAACTGTAATTGTTTGCAGATGACATGATAGTGTACACAGAAAACCATATAGACTCCACCAAAAAACTCTCGACCTAGTAAGTAAATTTGGCAAAATGTCAGGGTACATAGTCAGTATTCAGAAATCAAAGCATTTTTTGTACACAAACAAGGAAACATCAGAAACAGAAATTAGCTCTGGCTGGTGTGGCTCAATGGATTGAGCACCAGCCTGCAAAACAAAGGGTCACTGGTTCAATTCCCAGTCAGGGCACATGCCTGGGTTGAGGGCCAGGTCTCCAGTTGGTGGCGCACGAGAGGCAACCACACACTGATGTTTCTCTCCCTCCCTGTCTCCATTCCCTTTCTCTAAAAATAAATAAATAAAATCTGTTCTTAAAAAGACTTCTATATACTTTTAAAAAAAGAAACAGAAATTAGGACAAAGATCCCTTTTACTATAGCAACAAGAAAAATAAAATACCTAGGAATAATCCTAACCAAGGAGGTAAAAGACCTGTAATCAAAACTACAGAACACTAAAGAGAGAGGTTAAGGAAAACACAAATAAATGGAAGCATATACTGTATTCATGGATTGGAAGAATTATCATCATTAAAATGTCCATGCTATCCAAAATAATTTATAGATTCAATGCAATCCCTATTCAAATACAATGACATATTTCACAGATATAGAACAAATATTTCAAAATATTATATGGAACCCTAAACGACCCCAAATAGCCTCAGCAATTTTGAGAAAGAAGAACAAAGTAGGAGGGATCACAATACCTGATATAAACTATATTACAAGGGCACAGTCAAAATAGTCTGGTACTGGCATAAGAACAGACACATAGATCAATGAAAGAGAAATAGAGAGCGCAGAAACAGACCCATGTCTATATGGTCAATTAATATTTGACAATGGGGGCAGGAGCATCAAATGGAGTAAAATAACCTCTTTAACAAATACTGTTAGGAGATCTGGACAGGTACATGCAAAAAAAAGAAAATGAAACTAGACCAACAACATACACCATACACAAAAATAAACTCAAGATGGATAAAAGACTTAAATATAAGTCGTGACACCGTAAGAGTCCTAGAGGAGAACCTAGGCAGGAAAAGTTCAGATATTCCATGCAGCAATGTTTTCACCTAGAGCAAGGGATATAAAGGAAAGAATAAACAAAAGGGACCACATCAAATTGAAAAGCTGCTGCACAGCTAAACAAAACATCAGCAAAATGAAAAGGAAACCAACAATATGGGAAAATATATTTGCCAGTGATACTTTGGACAAGGGTTTGATCTCCAAAATATAAAAAGAACTCACATGACTCCACACCAGGAAGACAAACAATCCAACGAATCCAGGAGCTGGTGACAATCACCATAAAATGGAATTGCACCCTAAAAAATGGGCAAAACACCTGAACAGACATTTCTCCAAGGAGGACATACAGAGAGCCCATAGATATATGAAGGGATACTAAACACCTGTAGCCATCAGAGAGATGCAAATTAAAACCACAATGAGATACAAGTTTACACCAGTCAGGTAGCCATCATAAACAAATCAAGAAACAACAAGTGCTGGCCATACCCTGGCTGGTGTGGCTCGGGGGATTGAGTGCTGGCCTGTGAATCAAATGGTAGCTGGTTCAATTCCCGGTTTAGTGCACAAGCCTGGGTTGTGGGCCAGGCCCCTGTAGGGGGCACACAAGAGGGAACCACACATTGACATTTCTCTTCCTCTCCTCTCTCTCCCTTTCTCTCTCTAAAAATAAATATATATATATATATATATATTTTTTTTTTTTTTTAAAGAAGGGCTAGCCAGGATGTGGAGAAAAGGGAACACTAGTACACTGTTGGTGGGAATGCAGAATGCTGCAGCCTCTGTGTATGGAATGTCCTCAGAAAACTAAAAGCGGAACTGCATTTTGACCTGGCTACCCCACTGCTGGGATTATCCCTAAGAATCCTGAAACACCAATTGAAAAGAACATATGCATCCCGGTGTTCATGGCAGCACGATTTACAACAGCCAAGTGCTGGAAACAGCCTAAATGCCCATCAGTAAATGAGTGGATCAAAAAACGGTGGTACATTTTGACAATGGAATAACACATAGCAGAAGCAAAGAAGGAACTCCTACCCTTCATGACGGCTTGGATGGAACTGAGGAGCATTATGCTAAGTGAAAAAAGCCACGTGGCAAAAGACAGATACCATATGATCTCACCTATAAGAGGAACCTAATGAACAAAACAAACAAATGAGCAAAATAGACCAGAGACAAAAAGAACAATCTGACAGTGACCAGAGAGGAGACAAGAGGGAGATAGCCAGGAAAAGAAGGGGAAGGGTCAAGTCAAGGGACATGTATAAGGGACCCGAGGACAAGGACAAAGAATTGAATGTGTGAGTGGGGGTGAACAGAGGAGAGCAATGGGGAGAAAAACGGGGACAACTGTAGCTGAGCAAAAATAAAATAATTTTTAAAAATAAGAGTGTGTGAGGAGAGCGGTGAGGCATGAGGTTGGAGACCAGGCTGGGGAGTGGTCATGGTGGGACTCATGGGCTGCCACTGAGGAGTTTTGCATCTTTTAAAAAAAGCTTGCAGGACCTCCCAGGTTGCCTGCCTTGGAAAGTCACAGCCTGGGATGCAGCAGTGGTTCCTCACCTGTGAGAACATCACAGGGGCCCATCCCTCCAGGACCTGGGACTCTTCAGGTGAGGGATGCGCAAGCTCTCCCTGGACATGCAGGGCATACCCCATGTGAGTCCGCGTGTGCATTTGTTTCCTGTAAGAGGCTGGCTCATGTGATTATGGAGGCTGGCAAGTCCAAAATCTGCAGGGTGGGTTGTGGGGCTGGACATCCACAGAAGAGTCAGTGTTCTAGTTCAAGTTCAAAGTGATCTGCTGGCAGAATTCCCAGTTGTTCAGGGGAAGTTTTTGGTTCTCTTTAGGCCATCCACTGATTGGGTGAATGCACCCACATTAGAGAGGGCAATCTGCTTATCAAAGTCCAGACTTCAACGATAATCTCACTCAAATCACCCTCGCTGAAACTTCCAGAACAATATGTGACCGCATGTGGGGGCACCGTGGTCTAGTCAAGGTGGCACAGAAAATAAACATCGCAGGTACCCGTGGAGGTTGACACAACTCTTTGAGAGGTCACAGGGCTTAGGCGAGCAGAGAAAGGTGCTGCACAACCACATATACACGGTTAGGCAGTCACACCTGTTGTGCGATGGAGCAGCCAGACACACACACAGACGGTGCAGCTCCTCAGCCGGGGAAGGGCAGCCTCTCAGAGGCAGGCGGCAGGTTCTAGCCGGTGTCCCTGCTCCCCAGTCTCCAGAAGCAGTGACTACCCCTCTGCTCAATCCCTGCAGTGTGAATGAAGTACTTTAAAAGTAGGGGCCTGTGAATGTCCCCACAGCAAGTAAGGCTCTGAGCCCAGTGCCTCACATGTAGGGGCTTCAGACGAGCTGAGAGTTAGGGGTCGCTTCTCCTGCAGTGTTAAGAGTCTGGTCCCAGCCTGGCCACAGGGATTACCCGAAGTCACCTGGGGCTCTCAGAGGGGTCTGGGGCCTCCGTGTGATGGGGGGGGGTGGGGTGGGGAGGAGTGGATGAGGGAAATGGATGCACTCCTGCAGGGCCTGCCTGGGGCTCCTCTAGAAACACAAGCATCCCAGTGACAGGAGCGCTGACCCTGATGTTGGAAAGCCGGGTCCCAGGGGCACGGAAGCCGGCCACAGTCTGTGATGACAGAAGAGATGGGGTCTGCAGGTATGTTTATTACTGTTGGTTTCAATGTGGAAAGAATCAAGCATTCCTGGAACAAATCTCCCTAGTTTTTGGCATAATTCTGTGTATGTATTGTTGGATTTTACAGGCCAATGTTTTTATTATCATTTTTTAATATTTTAGTTATTTATTTTCAGAGGGAGGGAAAGGGAGGGAGGCAGAGAGGGAAAGAAATATTGATGTGTGAGAGAAACATCAGTGTGTGGTCGCTTCTCGCAGGTCCCCAAACAGGGACCTGACCTGCATCCCAGGCATGTGCCCTGACCGGCAATCGAACCGGTGACCTTTTGGTTCACAGGCTGGTGCTCAATCCACTGAGCCACACCAGGTAGGGCTATTGGCCAATATTTTTACATGAATTTTTCTCTATATTCAAGAAGGATATTCACTTATGGTATTCTCGTGGGGAAGCATTTTCTGGCTCTGATTCTAGGTTCTACCTTTTAAAATATTTTGGCTACTCTAGGGGCTACTCTAAGTCCTCCCAATTTCCATGCAGTTTAGCTTCAGCTTACCATTTTCTTTATAATTTTCCACAAGGAAATCTCAGGCCCTGAAAGCCACACTGATCCTTTCTACTCAGTATTTTAGGGAAAAACATTACCAATTGCACAGAAACATTTCACAACACAGAGGAGGAAGTAATGCTTTCCACCTCACTCTTTGAGGACGACAACCTGAAATCAGAGAACCGATTGGAGGGCTTACACTACCTGACTCCAAGTTTTCCTATAAAGCTAAAGCAATCACGAGTGTGCACCCGGCATAAAGATAGACCTGCCAGTATGGGCGGATGGAACACAACAGAAACTCTAAGAAATAAACCTGTACTTCTCTGGTCAAGGGATTTCAAATAAAGTTTCCGAGGTTCTCAAAGGGAAGGAATGAGACTGTTTCCAACAAATCATGCTGGAAGAGTGGCTAATCATATGTGACGCCCAAGGAATTAACGTATTTGCAAGAAAATTCTTGTATGTAGCATACATAAAGAACTTTCAAAATTCAAAAATAAGGAAAAAGCCACAATTTGGGAAATAAGGAAAAGATCTGAACAAACTCTTCACCAAAATCTACAATTGGGTGGGCAAATAGCACAGGAAAGATGCTCAGGTCATTTGACAGTGGGAAACGTAAATTCAAACCGCAGCAGTTTCCCACGGCACACCCACTGCCGTGGCCACTACCAAAACGATGACCAACAGTGGCATTTAAATGTGGAAGCCTTGGGAGCCTCACACATTCCCAGTGAGAGTGCAGATTACTCCGCACGGGAACAATAAAAAAGATCGATAAACTTTGTCCACTCTCGTTAAGAAAAAAGGATGAGAAAACCCAAATAAACAAAATCAGAAACCAAAGTGGGGAACTGACTAATGACACCAATCAAATCAAATCAGTAACCAAAAAGACTGCCAACAAACAAAAGTCTTGGAAGGAATCTCTTCACAGGTGAGTTTGGTCAAACATTAAAAGTAGAAGTAACACCTAACCTTCTCAAACAATTACAAAAATTCAAGAGGAGGGAGGCTCTCAAGCTCGTTTCATGTGCCCACCACTACCCGATTGCAGAAACAACAAGGACATTACCAAAAATATTGTATGTAGGTCAATATCCCTGATGACCACAGATGCCAAAATCCCCAACAAAGTATTAGCAAAACAAAAGCGGCAACATGTGTCAGATCAGACAGAAAAATCAAGTGGATTGAAAGCTGGGTGCAACACTGGTTCCACACACAATCAGTGGAGTCGGAGCACCACACAAAAGACAGATAACGGATGAAGGGCATGTGCCCGTATGAGTACATGCAGAAACAGCATCTGACACCCTCCAGATTCCATGTGCGATTAAGAACACTCTCAGCAAACTGGGATTAAAGGAAACGTACCTCAACATAGTAAAGGCCATGTATGACTAACCCGTAGCTAACTTCATACTCAACGGGGAAAAGCTAAATGAGTTTTACTTAAGATCAGTAACAAAACAAGTCTGTCTACTTCTCTCACTTTTATTCAACATAGTATTGGTAGTCCTAGGAACAGGAATCAGAGAAGAAAAAAAGGGCCTCCAGCTCTGGCTGGGATGGCTCAGTGGGTTGAGTGCTGGCCTGTGAACTGAAAGGTCACCGGTTCGATTCCTATATAGGGCTCGTTCCTGTGCTTCGGGTCAGGTCCCCAATTGGGGGGTGTGTGAGAGGTAATCGATTGATGTATCTCTCACACATCGATGTTTCTCTCCTTCTCTTTCTCCCTCCCTTCCCCTCTCTCCAAGAAGAAATAAATAGAATGCTTTTAAAACAAATGAGACATCCAAATAAAAATAGAAGAACTACAACTGTCATTATAGCAGATTACATAATACTTTATATAAAGAGTCTTAACATAATACTAGAACTGATAAATGAAGTCAGTAAAGTAGCAAGACACAAAATTAATATTCAGAAATCAGCTGCATTTGGATATACCAATAAAAAACCACTATCGGATAATTAGGAAAATAATCCCGTGTACCACTGCATTAAAAAAGTAAAATAGCTAGAAATAAATTTGACCACGCAGGTAAAAGGCCTGTACTTAGGGAATTACAAGACGGTGCACAAAGATACTGAGGAAGGTATCAACACATGGAAACCCTTACTGGGTTCATGAATAGGCGGAATTAAGATTGTTACAATCTCCATACTTCCCAGAGCAATCTCTAGATTCAAAACAATCTCATCAGAACAAATGGCATTTTTCACAGAACTAGAACTAGTAATCTTAAACTTTATATGCAACCACAAAAGGCCCCAAATAGCTACTGCAGCCTCCAGAAAGAAGAACAAAACTGGAGGTGTTAGGCCACCTGACATCAAACTACACTATAAGGCCATAGGATTCAAAACAGCACGGTCCTGACATAAAACCAGACACATAGATCAATGGAACATAGTGAAGAGACTAGAAATCAACCCAGGATCATCTAGCCACGTAAAATATGACACAGCAAGCAGGAACATAGAGAGGGGTAAAGAGTTGCTAGTCAATGAATGGCTTCCGGAAAATTGGACAGCTGCACACCAGAAAATGAATCTAGGCCACCTTCTTCCACCATGTCCAAGGAGAAAGTCAAGATGGATTAAAGACTTAAATGTGAGACTTGAAACCATAAAAATCCTAGAAGATAATGTACGCAGTAAACTCTCTGACATGTCTCTTTGTAATAGTTGTTCTGATATATCTCTTCAAGCATGGGAAAGAAAAGAGAAAACGAATGAACTGCATTAAACTAAAAAGATTTTGCACAGAAATAAACAACATCAGCAAAACAAAAAGATACCATACTGAATGGGAGAAGGTATTTGCCAATGATACATCATATAAGGGGTTCATACTCGAACTTCATGAAGAATCCATACAAGTCAACACTACAAAAACAAACAATCCGATTACAAAATGGACAGTGGACCTGAGTGAACACTCCAAAGAGTACGTCCTGATGACCAATAGAGAAGCGACAAGATGCTCAATATCACTGATCATCAGAGAAACGCAAATTATAACCACAGTGAGAGGGCACCGCACACCCCTCAGAAGCCTATCAGCAAGAAAGCAACAGACGAGTGTTGCTGAGGATGTGGAGACAAGGGAACCCTCCTGTCCTGCTGGAGAGACTGTAACTGGTGCAGCCACTATGAAAAACAGTGTGGAGTTCCCTCGGAAAATAAAAAATAGCACTACTTTATGACCCAGCAATGCCACTCTGGTCACATGCCTGAAAAAACCCAACACACTAAACCGACAAGACCTGGACACCCCGATGTTCACTGCAGCTGTATTCACCATCGTTGAGAAGCTGAAGCCACCCAAGTGCCCGTCAACAGACAAGTGGATAAAGCACAAGTGGCATGTGTGTACAATGGCATATCACACAGCCTTAAAACAAGAACAAACTCTCAGCGTTTGTGAAAGCATGGGTGACCTAGAGGGCATTACGCTAAGTGAATTAAGTCAGACAGAGAAAAACAAATGTCACAGGATTCATTCTCTGTGAAATTAAAGAACAAAATAAGTGAACAAACAAAACAGAAATGTATTAATAGATACGGAGAACAGAGTGAAGGGTGACAGAGAAGACGGCAGTTAGGGGCACTGGGTGAAAAAGTGGAGAGATTAAGAAGTACAAATTGGCCCTGGCTGGTGTAGATCAGTGGATTGAGCCCCCGGCTGCAAACCAAAGTGTCGCTTGTTCCATTACCAGTCAGGGTACAGGCCTGGGTTGCGGGCCAGTCCCCAGCAGGGGGCGTGTGAAAGGCAACCACACATTGATGTTTCTCTCTCTCCCTTCCCCTCTCTCTAAAGATAAAAAAATACATCTTAAAAAAGAGAGAAAAGGAGTACAAAGTACAAAACTCTTCGGTAGCACTTACTGCCTCCCACGTGCTGTAGAATTTACTTACTCATCATATTTACTGTGTTTTGCCCGTCCCCCACTATCACATAAACTCCTCCAAGCAGGAGTTTTTTTGTCTCAGTCGAATACTGGTGTGTCCTCAGTGCCTGCACCAGGGTCTGGTCCTCAACAGACACTCAGCAGCTGTTCGGTGCTGATGACAGCACAGCGTGGGCAGGGATGGCGTCTGGGTGGGTGGCTGAATGGACTCTTGAAAGCTAAGTAGGACAATGGGAAGAAGAGATTAATTTCCCTGGATCTCAGTTTTCTCCTGTGCAGATATGGAGTTTGGTATGATCATATAGCTGTGAGACATTTTAAAAAGCCAATTTGGACAGGCTGAGGTTGAGTACAGTAAATCCTCAGTGTCATCAATAGGTTCTGCAACTTGAAGCAAAATGATGTATGACAAAACCAATTTTTACCAGGGGTTAATTGATATAAACAAGAGTTAAGTTCCTATGGCATCTCCTCAATGTTATAATGAGATGGCTTCAAATCAAAGTTATTTGAGGATCTGCTGTACTTGGGCCCTGATGTGATTGCAAACTTGAACCTTGCTTGAAATTCTTGCCTCATCTGTGTGACCTTTGGGCCTAAAATAAGGCAGATCACGTACACTAGAGCCTTGAGTATGGGAACACCTAGGATGTGTACAGCTGGCAGAGACCTTATTTTAGCTGGAGGAAACTCTGGCCAGAAGGGAGAATAGAGCTGCTGGGGAGGAGGCAGGAGTGTACATTTAAAATTCCTCTTAAAGAGCCAGTGTGTCCCTGGCTCGAGACACAGTTTTTTCTTCTGAGTACATTGTTTCAATGGGATACATTTGCAGACTCAGTAACAGTCAGCCAGCTTTGAGGTAATGTTTAAATTTGGATTAACAGCCCCGGCCAGCGTGGCTCAGTTGGTGGGAGTGTTGCCACCAACTGTTAACACCGAAAGGTTGCAGGTTTGATTCCGGCCAGGGCACATAGCTAGGTTGTTGTTTTGATCCCCAGTCTGGACCTGAAAGATTCCTACTCCAAGGCCCTATGGAGGCAACCAATTGATGTTTCTCTTGCATTGATGTTTCTCTCTCTCCCTACCTCTCTTTTTAGAAGCAATAAAAAAATGTTTTTTTAAATCATATTTTATCCGTTATGCTATTACACTTCTCCCAATTTTTCACCATTGGCCCCCTTGCACCCAGCAACCCCACTCCTCAGGCCATCCCGACAACATTGTTCATGTCCATGGGTCATGTGTACAAGTCGTTTGGCTGCTCCATTTCCTACTGTACTTTACATCCCCATGGCTATTCTGTAACTACCTATTGGTACTTCTTAATCCCCTCACCTCATTACCCATTCCCTCACACCCACCTCCTTTCTGGCAACCATCAAAATGCTTACCGTGTCCATGGTTCTGTCTCTGTTCTTCCTCTCTGCTTAGTTTGATTTTTAGGTTCAATTGTTGATAGAGATGTATTCACTGGCATTTTATTGTTTGTAGTTTTGATCTTTCTCCTTTTCTTAAAGAAGTCCCTTTAATGTTTTATATAATAATGGCTTGGTGATGATGAACTTCTTTCGGTTTTTTTCTTGTCTGGGAAGTTCTTTATCTGCCCTTTGATTCTAAATGATATCTTCGCTGGGTAGAGCAATCTTGACTGTAGGTCCGTGCTTTTCATGACTTTGAATATTTCTTGCCAATCCCTTCTAGCCTGAAAAGTTTCTTTTCAGAAATCAGCTGACCGTCTTATGGGAATTTGTTGTAGGTAACTACCTGCTTTGCTCTCACTGCTTGTAAGATTCTCTCTTTATCTTTAACCTTTGGCATTTTAATTATGATGTGCCTAAGAGTGGGCCTCTGTGCATCCATATAGTGTGGGACTCTCTGCACTTCCTGGACTTGCACGTCTATTTCCTTCAAATTAAAGAAGTTTTCTTCCATTATTGGTTGAAACTGGTTTCCAATTTCTTGCTCTTTCTCTTCTCCTTCAGGCACGTCTATGATGCCAATGTGGCAACGCTTGAAGCTGTCCCAGATACTGCTTACACTATGGTCATTTCTTTGGATTCTTTTTTCTTCTGGTTGTTCTGACTGATTGATTTTTTGTTTTGTTTTGTTTTTGCTTCCTCATCTCCCAAATCATTGATCTGATTCTTGGCCTCATCACCCTACTGTTGTTCCCTGTACATTTCAATTAGTGTTGTGTTTGGTTCTGACTATAACTTTTTCATGATGTGGCGGTCCTCACTAAGCTCCTTGAGCATCCTTATAGCCAGCCATTGTTTTGAACTCTGCATCTGACAGATTGCTTATCTCCATTTTGTTTAGATCTTTTTCTGGAGTTTTGATCTATTCTTTAATTGAGCCACGTTTCTTTGTCTGTTCATTGTGGCAGCCTCCCTGTGTTTCTTTCTGTGTATTTGGTAGAGCTGCTATGACTCTCTGTTTTGGTAGCATGGCCTAATGGAATAGGCGTCCTGTAGGGTCTAGTGGTACAGCCACCCCTGTCACCCAAGCTAGGTACGCAAGGTGCACCCTTCGTGTGGGCAGAGTACACCCTCTTCTTGTCTTTGAGACTTGATTGCTGTTGGCAGGTCAATGGGAGGGATTTACCCAGGTTAGTGAGCTGCAAGGACTGGCTGTGACCACTGGCCTGCAACCTGCTGGCTCTGTGCCTCTCTGGGGGAAAGGTTCAGAAAAGGGGCAATCACCTCTGCCTTCCTTTCTGCCTGGAAGAAAGCTGTCCCCCAGCTCTGGCCTTGATGCCAAACATTGGCTACACCCCCAAATGCCACTGCTACCTTTCGCGCTGCTACTGTGGGGCTGGAGCTCAGAGGGAGGGAGTCTGAGTAAGTCTGTGTGGGGGTTCTTTAAGAAGAACTGCTTGGGACTCCAGAAGTTTCTCCCACTGACTAAAGCCCCTCTAGTTTTTATAGGCAGAAGTTTTGGGGACTTACCTCCCTGGCACTGGAATCCTGGGCTGGGGAGCCTGGTGGGGCTGGGCCTCCTCTATCCTGAGATATCCCTCCTGAATGTTTATCCACCACAGGTGGACGTGGGACCAGATTGTTCTGCATCTTCGCCCCTCCTACTGGTCTGGATGGATGTGGTTTCTTTAATTCCGGAATTGACTGACTCCCATTCACCTCGAATTCTGATGGTTCTGAGTGCTGGCTGTTCCTAGTTTAGTTGGAACTGCGATGTGGTTGTGGGCAGAGGCAAGCCTCGTTTACTTGTGCCACCATCTTGATGGGGAGACCCCCCCGGGTGAGGAATAAATAAATAAATAAATAAATAAATACACATGGATAAACAGGCTGAGTAGTCAAGTGTAATAATTGAATGGATTACAAGTCTGTCTTTTGAATGGTACATTAACTCTTGGGGTTGCTGTTTGAAGGGCTTGCCAAGGGAAAAGATGTTACCGTGCATAGTTCTAGATTTCTATTGGTGGTAAGTTTAATTAAAGCATGTAATGGAATCGGTTTCCTCTGCAACTCCAGGATCCAAAGCAACAGAGCAGTCATTTTATACTTAAAGCTCCCATAAAAGGTACAGCTTCGCCATGATTAAAATGGAGCATTCAACACAATAGGCCCTTGAGTTTTGTCTGGGAAGAACTCTTGCAGGGCCTGTGCCCACCCCGTGTCTGGGAGGCTAATCGCCAGAGCCGTTGCTTCCCAGCCTCTTCCCCTGAACCGTGGGAGGGGAGAAGTCCCTGTGCGGACGCATGCCATGCTGAGCTCACTCACCTGCCGCACAGTGCACACTGGGAGAGGCTGGGGCTCGGGCAGGTGGGCAAGCAGTACAAAGCAAATGTGTCTGGTTATGTGATCCACGTGCGAATCATTTCCTCCCAGGGTGTGGGCCAAAACCCAGGGGATGCTGTGGGGAGAGCTGAGCCCGGATCCTTCCCTTCGGCAGGACCCAAAAAAACACTTCTTCCTCCGCCTCTGCAGTCCATTGTACTGGGGACGTGCACAATAGAATGGCCCCCTGTAACCTTTTCAGGAAGAACAGGAAAGTCCTCCAGGTAAGACACCAGCCAGGCTGCTCCTAATTCTAAGGTACGTGGTCATCTGTAATTCACTCATGATTTCGACAAGTACAGGTTTCCCCTCTATCCAAATGTAGAGGTTCCTATGAAATCTTTTGTAAGCCAGCATGGCATAAAGTGAAGAAGTGATTACCTTTAATTTCTATGGAAAAATGTCTGAGCGCTCCCAGACCCAAAATCCAACGCAGGCACAGTGGCTTTACTCTCTTCATTATAATCGAAACACTTATTTTGTCCAGTTTTGCGCAGAAGTGAAGATTTGCGCTTATGAGATCTCCGAGGCTTTTCTGATACCCTAAGGACACAGCTTGCTCAGGGTCGCACGAAATCGGTGCATATACCGCCCAGATGATCCCAGACACGGCTCAGAGAGGGATGCTGAGGTGCTGAGGTGCTGTGGGTGGTTCTGGGGAAGGAGCTCAGTGGGGCCACTCTTGCTGCTCGGAGGCCGCTGCCTCTACCCAGATGCTCATGCTATATTTGCTCTTCCCCTTTTTGGTAAAAGCGAAAATCCTCCTCGGATTTCTTTCAGTTAGTGAAGGCAGGTGCTGATGTAGGTCTTTCGTCAGTTTTCACCTTCCCGTATGCCTACTTATCTTACAGGAACTAGTTTGGTCCTCCTTTGGTTCGACCCCGACTCTGGATACAGATCTGCCTTCCCTTCACGCAGAGTGTCTGCCAACTGCCATCTGCAGACCCGCAGAGTCCCTCATCCACCAGCGTGGTATCCCACTCGGCCTGGCTTCCAATCAACGGACTCACTGCTCAGGAATCCAGTGTGGCTATCAGCCCCGGCTCACGGATTTGCTGGTCTTTCCTGGTTCCCCATCATCCTGAAGCAGCTCACTTCACAGAATGGAAGAATGGGGCTGTGACATCTGAGATAAAGCACCGCTTGGCGGTGATACTGCAGGGCCTGGGCAGCGTTCCCAGGAGGCTGGTGAGACTGTCAGTCACGGTCCATTACATCGCACAGATCTCCCCATGGCCTGGATTCACCAGTCTGTCAGTCAAGGGTGGACATGGGTGTGCCCCCACCCTCTATCACCAATGTTACTCCTAGGGATTTACTAGCATAATTTATACTTTGTGTCATTCCCATGAGCCCAGAGGGACTGACCTTAGCATTCCTTCTGAGCAGGAATTGAGGTCACTGGACTTGAAGATCGGAAAGAACAGAGACCCTGGCACCTGAAAGAAATGGAGAGGCGGGTCTGTGGGTCCTGAGCAGGAGTGCAGTTTGGCTGAACGGGGACAGAAAAGAGCAGCGGCTAGTGCTGAATGAGGGGACAATGACGTCCCTGTGCTGAAGCCCCGTGCAGCCACACCAAAGGGATGGGGCCCCTTTATTTTTATCCAAAAGCCCCAACAGGCATGTAATCATACACTGCAGAAATTGGACGGAGACTGCAGGTGCGGGTGAGAAGCCCCCTACATGGGGACCTTAATGGGTTTTGCCTGAGAACCAGGGGAACTGGGGTGGGAAGCCCATGCAAAGACAGGCTGAGCCATGTCCCATCCCCCTCAGTGCTGCCTAGGAGCATTCCTCTAGATACTCCTCCTGGTAATCCTCTTGGCCCTGCTCTCTAATACCAGGCCCCTTTCCACAAGGTGATTCTCAAGAAGGCCCCTGGAAATGTGGGCCGTCAGGCGTGGGCCAGGAGCATGGCTTGTCTGAGGCGGTGCTGACCTCAGTGAGCTCTGCCAGCTCCACTGGCTCAGAAGTCAAAGGCAAGCTTGAAAGGGAAGGAAACTCGGCAAAAGGAGAAACATGCTGAGAACACTGGCTGTGAGCACGAGGGATGGAGAAAGGTAACTGACTCCTGCTACTTTTGTTCAGGCAGGGGGGCCTTTCAATGCACATTCAACCACCAGCAAACCCACCCAGTCTTAGAGACCTTATGCCAAGTCCTCAGGTTTGGAAGAGCCAGAGTCGATGCTGGGGGGCCACCTGCACCCAGACTGGTGTCCATCCCACCAGACACCCTCTCTGGGGTTGCAGTCAGTCTGTATCCTGGCAGGGGTGGGGCAGTGAGCAGAGCATGCCACAGCGGTCAGAGGGAGGACCTGTGTGGGGTTCCTGCTGCTTCTCCGAGGGACTCCAACTCACTATGTGTCTGAGTCTTTGTCTTTCCAACTCCACAAAGGGACAACAACACCGGTCTCGTCCAAGCATTCACTCACCACGGATTTATTAAGCTCCTGCCACAGTACAACGTATTCTAGGTACTTGGGCAATGGAAATGAAAACACACAAAACCTGACCAGCACCCCATCCCCACACTCAAGGGTGCAGTGGACTTGAGAGGCAAAGGTAAAGCATGATGAATTAATGCGCACTAAGCTATGGGGGAGGGATGAATGCCAAAGGTTCTTTCAGGGGGGGTCACAGCACGGGCCTGTGGGGAACTTGTTTTCTGCACCAGAGATCCCCTGAGGGCGGGGAGAAGACTGCTGACCCCTGGAGGTGGCTGCTCTGGGATCTGGGCCACCAGCAGAGCCTGCTTTCAGTTCCCATGGAAGGTGCTGTGAGCACCTGGAAGGCGCTGAGTTTTCAAAAGAGCCAAAGTGCCAGAGGTCCGCACTCAGCTCTCTCCTCAAGGCTGGGAACCTGGTCTGTTCCCAGGGGACTGTGGGGAAGGCTGTGCGGGATATCATCACACAGGTGTGCAGATGACATGGGCAAGGACAGGTAGTGGTCAACAGCCTCCAGGGGGCTGTGGGTGGCTCTCATGATAGGAAGGGGCCCAGGTAATGGAACCCTGATGGGGCACCTCACTTCCTTGGTGACAGGTCACAAGGGAATTTAGAATTCTGGTAACCAAGCACCCCTATCCTCTCACTTGACTGCAAACAGTTGAGAGAGAAGGATGATTCCTTGGTGTTTCCCGACTTCCCGAGGCTCTGGGCAGAAGAAAGCCCGGACTGAGGGATGTCTCAGCCGCATTAGATCTTGGCATCAACATCGCCACAGACATATGTCAGCCTCTGACAAGAGGCACCCTCAGGTAACAGAGGGCAGCCCAGGGCAGGCCATTCCAGACCAGGCCCCAACTGGGACTCGACCCGGGGAAGCCACACACCCCTTCCCTGCTATCCTGCCTGTGTGAGTGTGTCTGGCGTGGTGAGGGAAAGCGTGGGAGGAGGGGCGCTCATCCTGGGCCAGAGCAGATTGTTAACGGTTGAAAGCCTGGTGGGTCTGTCGGTCATGTTCATTGCCCAGGTCATGGCTGGCACGATGGGAAGCTGAGTGCTGGGGCCCAAGCTCCCCTGCCCGCTTGCTCATCGAGAGTCCTCAAGCTGTCATCTTGTTGGCTCACTGGCTGGAGGTCTTTCCCTCTGCATCTGCAGTGGGGAGCACAACTTGTGCTGGGCGTCTGTCTGCCCCAGGGGCAATGCCCAGGGAAGCCCCTGATGCCTCCTGGCCCGGACCGGGCTCTGTCTTCCTAGAGCTCCACCCCGGAGATCATGGAGGAGCTGGCTGAGGGGTTTACGTCCGCCCTCGACCGGTGCAACGCACAAGAGCGCCTGGCCAGGAACACCATCCAGTGCCAGCCTGAGGTGAGAGCTGGCCCACACCGAGGACCCCAGACTCCCTGGGGTGGGACTAGAACCCAGACTCAAGTGTGGGGCCTCAAAGCTTTTGAAGGACCACTCCCCTCACAAATATCTTTACCTCCAACCCTCCTGACCAGATTCCTGGCAGGGAAGAACTATGAAAACAGTTTTAACATTTCTGTTGGGAGCAGAGAGAAAACAAAATCCTCGCTGTGTCTGCTTTCTGCTCCTTTCGATTGTTTACCTACCTGCCCCAGGCATCCTGTGGACCAGCCAGTGTCATCACACTGGATAGGGAGGTTTGTGCAAAAAAGCAGGAGGCGGGATTAAGGTGTTGGATGCCTTTCCTGCAATCTGTGTTCTCAGCGAAGCACGGGTGAGCAGCAGTGGCCATATTCATGGAGCCCACTTCATGGAGCAGGTGATTTTCCTCCGGGACTCAGCCAGGCCCTGTTGACAGGATTCAGACGTGCCGTCACGTCAGCAGGGATCAGGGAACATCCGCACTGTGTCCCGAGGGACCGTGTACTACTTGGCTAGGTCTGCCATTACTCAGAGGCACACATTGGGGGAAAGCTCCTGGGCCTCCGGGAAGAGCTCAGTGCCCAGCTCTGTCATTGCAGAGCTCCAACAAGGACATCGTGGAGGCGCTGGGCCACGGGTCCATCTACACCACCTACCGGGCCACGGGGCAGGTGCGCCAGGCCAACACCCCAATCCAGCGCTGGTCTGAGGTGAGAGCTGGTCCAGAGGGGTGTCTGCACCCAGGAAAGCAGGATGAGCAGGGAGGGATAAGACCAGTCTCAAAGCTGGGAACCCCCCTGGGGCCCTGCAGAGCTTCCCCACTGGAGTGTCCCACGGTCCCATGCACACTGAACCTGCACCTCCACTCATCCCGCCAGCTCCAAGGCGGGTAGAGACACTCCTCACGTATTCGTAGGAATATTAGAGAAAAAAGTGTGTTGTTCACTGCACAGCAGAGCACGACCACATCTGCATTTTGCTGTTTTCTCGTCTTAACTACCCAGCCCAGGGATCCTGGGGAGCAGTCAGCTCCACTGTCCTTGCAGACTGTCTGCAAGTCTACACGTCCCCACATGTGTCATCATGGTTTACACACAGACGAGGGGAGGGCAGGATGAAGCTCTTCTATATGTTTCTCTGCTACTTCTCACCCACAGAACATATCACAAGGCCTTCCAGGTCAGAGCTGTGGCTTCACTTATGTTCTTAGTATTTTATAAGGGAGGACCTTGTCCTCAGCCATGCAGCCTTTCAGTGCTGTTGGGCCTCCATGTAACTCAATTCAGGTGCCACTTCAGCAGTGCTGCCAGAAACCCTTCTGTGTGTCTGAGGGCACTGTGTTAGTTTGCTCGGGCTGCCGGGACCCGAGGCCACGTCAGGAGGCAGAAACAGCACACGTTGCTTTCCTCACAGTTCTGGAGACTAGACCGTTAGAGATGAGTGTGTCGGCTGGGCTGCCTTCTCCACAGGGCTCTCTCCTTGGCTTGTAGATAGCTGTCTGCTCTCTCTGGGTCACATGGACTCCCCTCAGTGCTGCATGTGTCCCCCTCACCTCTTCAGAGAACTCCAGTCATACTGCACCAGGTCCCACTCCGTGAACTCAAAATTCACTCCTTCCTTAAAAACCCTAATCCTAAAACAGGCATGTAGTGAAGCTTCACAGGTCACAAAGTCCTGGAATTTGGGGGACACGACTCACCCTGATATACACTGTCCCCAGGTGGAGATGTGTGGCCAGGGTTGGGACTGCTGGTGGAAGGACATGCGCATGTACAATTTAACAGGCGCAGACAGATTCCAAATGGAAAAGGCTGTAGCAGGGACAGTGCCAACAGCAGTTTCTCAGGGTGGCTGCTGCCTTGCTCCCAGCCTGGCCCGGGGTTTCCTCAGTCTTGTCCGATTTGACCCATCTGATGACGAGCTGTCCAAGGCAATCCCAGAGTTCCCTGACTTGGAATCCCCTGCCGGGTTCTTCAGTCACCTCTCAGCTGTTCACCTGCCACATGGATTTGTTCCTTCCCAGGTCTGCTGCCCAGATGCCTGCCTGTGATGGGCTGGCTCCAGTCTGGGGTCTCCAGGCAGTTGCCCATTTGCAGAATCTGGGATATTTATAGTGAGGGTCTCAAACACCCTTTCAAGCCAATGGAGGAGAAATAGTGTCTGTTTAGAAGCCCATGCATCTCATGGGCCGTGTCTATCCTGTGCACTGTGTGTAAACTGGGGAGGGGCAGGGTCCCCAGACACTCTCCATCCACGTCAGAAGTCTGAGGGAGCGGGAGGGAATGTCAGGCAGGACCATCCTCAGTTCTGACCTGCATGACGCTGAGAAGCCATTTGACACCCCAAAGCCTCTGTTCTCTCATCTCTATAACGGAGATGTCTGTGGAGGTCTCGTGGGGACAACACTCTTAATAAACTCAATACAAGGACATCTCATCTTCTTGTGCTAAAAAAATGCCTGGAAAGTACAACAGAACACACGCACCCCCCACACGCCCACCAAACTTAAATGTCCTTTTAAAACATACAAATGTTTTGTGAGGGGACAACTGTGTCTCCTCTTTTCACGTCCCTGAGGGCCTGGGAGATCCTGGGTGAGCTCGAGACAGACCTCAGGCCTCCTGGTCATTCATGGTGATGTGGCTGACTGCGTGTCCCTCCTTTGTCCCACTCAGTTAACACCTGACCTTCGGGAGGCCTGCAGGATGCGGGCCCTCTGGGTAGGCACACTGGACAACATGTTGGCGTCCGTGGTCCCGGCTTTCCTGGGTGGATACACCCGCCGCATCTCCACCTTCATGTCCATCCACCCGGCCTTCTCCAGCGCCCACCGCTTCCTGGACCAGCTGCTGACTAGGTGAACCCACACCCCCCTATGGCACAGTGGTGACTCTGCCCACCACTAGCTTTGTGTCTTGAAAAGGTCACCACGTCTGTCTGATCCTCAGTGTGTTCTCTGAAAACTGGTGTGGTGGACGATAAACCTCACAGGTTTTTGTAGCGACTACTTTGGAGACCAGCCTTGGCAGGTCTTAGTGGCTGCCTGGCTCTGCAGAAAGGGCTGCTGGCGTGCCGTGGTTCTTCATGGCACTTGTTTCTCTCGCCTCCATGACATGTCACCAGCCTCACCCATCAGTGGCCTGTGGCATTTCTGAGTGTGGAAAGGCACATGGAAACAACCTGTCTAGGAATTTGGGAATCCACTTAGCTGATCTTTGTCCTTGACTCTGGTGCAGCCAGATTAGGGTTGTCTGTGCAGTGGAGGGGGCCCCACGCCCACTCACATATCTGGGATGGTTCTGGTCAAAGTTCAGTTGCTTGGCATTGTGTATTAAGTGCTCAGTCCCAGCAGGCACCTTTGGAGACACTTAGCAAAACTGAATGAATGGAGCAGACACGATCCCTAGGCCTCAGTTCTCGTGAGTGAAGGAGACAGTCACACTAGACATCATTCCCAGGTCGTGCCCACCACCCAGACCTGATTGCGGACGTGTCTTCTCGACGTTGCGAGGCCTACCTCCTTATAACGACCAGGGAGACACACCACACGACCAGATGAAACAGTGAGTGGCCTTGGGGTCCAGAACGAGGGCCTCCTGATTCTGCAAAGTGGGGATCGTAGTTGGACAGGGCTGCTGATTCCCAAGAGCGGGCTGAGTCTGGTGGATTCCACTCCCGGGTGTCAGGGCTCAAGGAAAATTGTGGATGGGGTCCCAGTCCCCAAAGGACCAGAGGGGTGCTGGGATGAATTGTGCCCTAGAGCCCCACCCACCCCAGAGACCCCTCCCGCTCTGCCTGCTCTTCTCCACATCCATCTCACCTGACCCCACTGGCAGGCTCAGAACAGGATTGCGGTGAGCAGGCTGCTCACCTGTCTGTCTCAGTCCTCACCAGATGGCCAGGTGCAAGGACAGCTGGGGTGGTCACCAGATGCCCAGGTGCAAGGACGGCTGGGGTGGGCCACGTACAGGACCTTTGGGAGACCTGGCAGTGGGTAGAAGAGACCACACACACTCTGTGTTCAACCTGCTGGATCACCAGGACCGCTGCTCCCAGGACAAACACATGGGTCCGGGGTGGCATGGGGCTGTCCCCTGGATGGGCAGGGGCAGGCATGACATCCCAAGTTTAAACAAGGGTGCCATGGGAGGGCGTGTGGAAGGAAAAGGCAGGAATCTGACTCTGCTGTCCACCTACCTCCCCCCAGGACCCTTGCTTGTGTGTCAGGAAGCTGGCCCGACCAGATGAGATATTTCGGCCAGCCCCTACTGTATCCCTGGCTCATTCTGAAGCAGGCCTTTGTGGAGGTCAGCTTCCCTGCTGCAAACCCGGTGAGCCTCATGCAGGCGATTCCACTAGAGCTGGAGCATCCAGGGTCCAATGAGGCAGAGCTGGAAGGTGAGGGGACTGCAGTGTTGGAAGGTGATCCGGAGTTGGGGGTGTGGGTACGAGGCCAGAGTTCCCTTAAAGGTAGTGGCTCCTTTCCTGTCTCTGGAAAGGGATGGGAAAGTCAGCCATGTGTGTGACCCTGTCTCTTCACCCTGCCTCAGATCCACCTCCAGAGCTCCAGAGCACTCCAGAGCCACTGGAAGGGCCTGCCTCAAACCCGGATCCTGACCCGGCCACTCTAGTGTTGGAGCCAGTGTCACCTCCATCAGCCCCTCCAGACCTGGGGCAGGCACCGACCCCACTTTCAGCGCCAGGGCCAGCTCCTGAGCTGGAGCCAGCTGGACTCCCAGCTCCCTCCCCAGGAGCACATAACCCAGGGGCTGTGACCACTAAGCCCCTTGTAAGGGAGGAGAAGTGCAACATCCTCACCTTCCCTCCAAGGCTGGTGGCAAAACAACTGACAGGGATGGATGTGGTGAGCAGTGGGCCTCTCGGGATGGGGGGGGACAAACCTTCCCTCTACTGTCAGTGCCCCCACCTGCCAGTTCCTGACCCACAGTCCTGTGACCTGGATCCAAACCACAGCATCAACACATACCACCTATGGGTCCTGGGAGACTCTGTCAATGCCCAGGCTTTTGCTGTCCACCTGTGGACAGTGGCAGTGGACACTCACAGGGCCTGCTGCACAGAGTGTAGCATCACACAGAAAGCTGGGTGGGTCCTGGCCCTTCATGTGAGGAGGGAAGCACACTGTGGGCTCCCATGTACACGGGTGGGCCATCCACTTGCCCATGAGGCTCAGGAACCTCAGCCCTGATTGGGCACCGGATGTGTACTTCAGTCCAAGGGAGACAGAGAGACAAAGCCCGAGGTTGTAGCTCCCACAGGGGAGTGTGCCCTGGACAGGAATTGGGACCACAGCGCTGAGGAGGATGCAGGAAGATGCCCCCTTAGGATGAGCATCCTGGAGCCCGGAGTCAGTGAGGATGGGCTGGGGCAGATGCCCCTGTTCCTTCCCCACTAGAGTTGGGTCCTGGGTCATCCAGTGCTGGGTGCCCTTGGTGGACAGAGAATGAATCCCAGGGATGCCCTCGAGGCTCAGGCCACATCCTCAGCTTCCAGAGCTTTTGTTTGAACTAGTTTGATCCCAGCAGGGTGTTGGGGACACTGAGCTGGGGAGAGGCAGGGCTGAGTGACACTCCCCTCTCTCCTCAGGAGCTGTTCAAGCAGGTGCTGCCCCACCAGTGCCTGGGCTCTGTCTGGCCCCCAAAGCACAAGCATGGAAGACAGCACCGGGCATCCACTGTCAGTGCCACCATCAGCCAGTACAACTCACTGGTCAACTGTGTGATCACCACCTGCCTCGGAGACCCAAGCATGGTGGCCCGGGACAGGGCCAGAGTGGTGGAACACTGGATCAAGGTGGCCCAGGTATGTGATGGGAGGCCCAGGGGAGTGCCCCTCTGGAGCCTTAAAAAGTGCCTCTCCTGCTTTACCGGCTCTCAGGATTGAGGTCTGAGGTCTGAGGTCTGAGTCCCAGCACAGGTACTAGGTCCTTTGTGCCAGAGGCAGGCTGACCTGACTCTCAGGTCCCAGGGGTGGGAGGCTCACTTCCTAGCTGGCTGATTCCTTGGGCTGAGCTAAGAGCCTCCTCTCAGGGAGTGTTGGTCTTTGGGTCCTAAAGGTGCCCACCCTGAGCATCTGTCCCACACAGGAGGGCTGTCCCAGGAGGGCACTGAAGAGAGGAATCCAGCTCCCTACCTCACAGCTCATCTCTTCCCTCCCCAGGAGTGCAAGACCCTGAGGAACATGGCTTCACTGCACGCAATAATATCGGCCTTCAGGAGCGTGCCACTCCATAGGTTAAAAGATACCTGGGAGAAAGTTTCCCGGTATGTAGGCCTCTCCCCATTAGAGCTGAGGTGTCTCCCACATGTCTACCAATGTCCCCTCAGCAGCTGGCACCTCCTGGGCGGCAGCCTTCCCTGCTGACCAGGACAGAGCTGTTGGGGGAGGTCTCTAAGCTTCCCTGCCACCTCAGGCCACCAGCTCTGCTTCAGGAATGTGTTTCCTTAAATGTCAGAAACAGCGTGAAGCAACTGGAGATTTTCAAGTGTTTCTAGCAACATGATCCTGTGCCCAGTTGAACCTAAACCTTGTCAAAGCAGAGCTGCTCAATAGAAATGGGACTGGAGGCCCAGATGGCCAACAGGGCAGCCCCGCCCCAGTCCCCCAAAGAACTGCTTGCTCACAGGACACTGGCAAAACCCTCACCAGGGCAATTTGAAACCTTAGATTGTCAGAAGGATTTGGCCCTTGACTGCCCTCCCCCATTCCTCCTAAACATGTCTCTCCCTCTCCCACACCCTCAGGAGGAGCTCAGTTATGCTGAGAAAACTGTTTCAAGACGTGGATGGAATGACGACCAAGCAGCTCAGGGACATAGAGCCCACGCTGGAGGTGTGAGAAGAGAGCAGGGTGTGAGGGGGGTGGACTGTGGGGGATGAGGCTTTGCTACTTTGTCACTTCAAGATTCTCTGAAAATGGTCACCCTATGCGTCTGATTAACAGGAAGAGGGAGCTGTTTGGTCCATGGGCAGATGGGGGCAGTGGAAGGGGCAGGAGACCCCAGTCATGGCATAAATCGGCGGTGGCTGGGCTGCTCCAGCACAGGGGTGCTGACCTGGCAGATTGAGCGGGTGTCTGGCTTCCATGCTGGCCCATCTGCTGGCACTGAGCTTCTTCCAGGCTGTTGGGTGAATGGGTGGATGGGGTACCTTCTCCCCTAACCCAGCCCAATGTGTCCTCAGGAAGCCAACCCCCTGCTGCTCCTTCAGTCTTCCCCACATCTCCGAGAGGAGGGCACCCCGCCTGTCCCGGTAGGGGCACTGCAGGGGAGTCCAACAGCCCAGGTGAACCAAAGGGCTGCTGGGCCTCAGTCCCCACTGCAGGACCAGAGGCCGAGGAGTGCACTCTGTGACTCCCCCAGTGTCCCTAGAGCCCTTGTGCTAGTCAGTCAGAGTCAGGATTCTCCCCCAGTGCCCAGGGGGCCACCACACGGGCCGGATGGCTTCTGAGAAGTGTCTGGGGCACTGATGGATTCTCAGTGAATCCTTCCTAAACACACCTCAGATCCTGTCAAGGACGAGTCAAGGTGTCCTGTCACCGCCTACCCTGCCAGACACTTGGGGGACCTTCAGGGCGCGGGCCCTGAGCAGATGCAGAAAGACTGCTGTGCAGGGGAAGGTCCTGGGCTCCCTGGGGGGGTGGAGGCTGGAATGGCCTTGGTTGCAGCCTGGTGGGCACAGAACCGGTGGGTGGGGCAGGCAGGATGTGCTCAGCCAGGCTCCCGAGACACCTGTGCACCCTGGGCTTGGCCCAGATGGGGGCCTGGGCACAACCTGAGAGCCCTGAGGACAGGGCTCTGGTCAGTGGTGGGGCTGGGGGTGAGGAGAGGACAGGTGGGAAAAAGCCTCTGTCTGGGAAGGACAGGAGGGCTCTCCTCTGTGGGCCCCTGAGCCAGTCACCATCCCCTGTTAGTCCCTGTCTCTTCAGGAGTGAAATGGGGGTGACCATCCTGGGCTGCAGGCCTCACAGGGTGGTCATGAGGCTCAGGGCAGGAAAGGACTGTGCAGAGCTCTGTACCCCGTTGCACCCGGAGGGCGGAGGGCAAGAACCACACTGACAGGAATGTGACCCTGAGTCCTCAAGAGAGCCGTGAGCTCGGTGCAGCTCTCACACTTTCCAGGGGTTGAAATGGGCTCAGGGAGCCCAGGCTCCAGGCCCCGGGTCCCACACAGAGTAAGCGTTGTAGCTGGGAGTGTTCTGGAGTCAGAGCATGCTGGGGTCAGAGTAGCATCGGTACCAGCTGACTCGGGTCAGTTGTCCAGGGCCTGAGGTCAGGAGTTTTGGGGTGACATGGGGTGAGGGCAGTATAGCCTAGTGACCCTGTCCTGAACCCTGGCAGAAGCGGCCCTCCAGGTTTGCCACTCTGCTGAGGAACCTCCGGGGAGCTCTGAAGAGGCCCCAGAAGAAGGTGAGTGAGCCCATCTGGGGGGCACCAAGGGGTCAGAGGAGAGGGGGCTCTGCCCTCCCAGCTGGAGGCCTCCAGGTCAAAGAAGGAGGCCTTTCTCCTGCAGCCCCGCCTCCTGTTCCCACAGACCCTGAAACCCTCCATCGGTAGTGACCAGGAAGAGGGCTTGGAAGAGCTCTCTTCTATGGGGTGTCCATGGGGGTGGGCCTGGGCCTGGGCACACAGACCCTGTGATTTGCTCACAGTGGGTCCTGAGGTTGGACTAGGAGGGGTCTGGTGGTGGTGGAGAGTGAGGGAAGGTGGAATTGAGGGGAGGCTTCACAGGTCCTGGGCTGTTGCCTGTGGGAACCTGGGGATGAGCCAGGAGGCTGACCGAAGTAGCCTGTTGGGGAATGGTCTGTGGGGCACCTGAGAGCAGGGGCTCATGTCCCCCTCACCCCACTGCTCAGTGTGTCCCCTTCCTCGGGATCTACGTCAGTGACCTGGGGATGCTGCACTCTGCCATACAAGACTACCCTGAGGTTTGTGTCCCGGGGCCAGGCTGGGGGACCAGGATTAATATTTGGGGAGGAGAGTGCCCCCCCTCCATCCTGAGCCCTGAGTTCACAGCACAGACACCCCTGGGAGTGGGGGCAATGGACCCGTCACAGGGACCCGTGTCCCCCCTCCTCTGGAGCCCAGAGCCTGTGCTGAGTCCTAGTCTTGTGTTTGTGTGTGTCCCGGGCCCTCCTGGGACCTGACCTAGTTTCACCTGAGAAAGAGTGGGCATGGCGGTGGGCATGGCTGGGGGACACTTTCTGATGGACTTTGGCTGTCTGCCTTCCAGGGACATGTGAAGTATTTAGAGAAGAAGAGGAAGGTGAGTAGCTATGACACTCCCTGGGGGGCAGGGGGTGGGAGAGGCGCTCAGAGACACCCTGACCAGCACACTGCTGGGCTCCATCCCCCACATCTGTCATTTATTGGGAGAGTTTGACATCAGAGGTAGGAGACCCCTCCAGTTGGTGGCTGGGGGTGGGAGGATGGCATCAAGGATAACTTCCAGCAGGAAGAGCTGGTGATGCTCATCTCTGAGCACAGGGAGGGCCTGGGTGGCATCAGGGGGAGAAGGGAGCTATATGTGCAAAGGCCTAGGGTCGGTCCCTTGCCCCACCTTCACCCCTGTCTCTGCCCGTGTCTGCATCCTCCTCCTCTCTCGGACCCCAGGAACTCACAATTATGGAGGAGATAGTGCTTCTGCAGCAGGCTGCTCAACTCTACAGCATAGAGCCCGAGGAGCAATTCCGGGCCTGGTTCTGGGCCCTGGAGCGGCTCAGTGAGAAGGAGAGGTGAGGCCGGGCAGGACGTGGGCGAGGGCAGGGGTGGACTGTCCCTGCTGCCAGTTCAGAGAACCTGTGTCTGTGGCTCCCTGCTCAGACCCAGACCTTGTGGTGTGGCATCTCCTGGGGCACCTGACACTGGGAAGGACACCTGAGCTGTGGCTCCTGGGAGCTCACAGGTGCCCCTCTGTCCTGTAGTTACACCCTGTCCTGCCAGCTGGAGCCCCGGTCCCAGTTGGCCTGCACAACACTCAAGGCCAAGAACAGCAGGCAGGAGTGAGTGTCCAGGTTGGTGGTGCGACCTCGTATCACCAGTGAGGACGCAGCTGGGACTTCACGGTCCCTGTGCCAGCTCTGTCTGCTCTAGGTGAAGAATGACATTGGAGTGGTCTTTTTCAATGTCCTCTGAAAGGCAGGAGGGAGGGGATGACACCCCCGCCTGCCTCATAATTTCTCTATGAGGCCTATTTGTCAATGGGAGGGGCGATGTCTATTTGTTTAAGCAGGATTTGGAGTCTTCCACTGGCAAAAGTCCCAGGGGCAGGGGCTTCTGTTTTTATAAGTCAGACCCCTCTGGCTGGGAGAGCACACTGTCCCTTTGCACTGAATATGGTGCTTCTAGGCCGCAATGTGTAGACAGAACAGCCAGTAAAATGACATGGGCTGATGAGGACGGCGTGAATGACAGAAAACAAAATGGAATCACTCACGTCAACAAAGACGGCTGCCAGTCGCCCCGACACTTCAGTCCTCGTCATGCTGGGCACATCTGGCAAGGAGACACACTCTGGATGATGAGAAAGGCCACACATCTGGATGATGTGTGCAGAGTGGGACCCCCGTAGAGACGCTCCTGGGGAAAGGCCACACCTGCCAGCAGGGGTGCCAAGCAGAACACCATGGCAGACACCCATAGCCTGCTGGGCGAATTCCACACTTGGCGTCAGGGGGGCCAAGACACTTATCCAAGAGACCCAGAAGCACTGAGTACACCACGTCCCAGGTGTAACTGAGGCAGGCTCCAGAGCACTGCTGAGACAGCCAAGCGAGCTCCACACACCAGCGTGCTGCTCCAGGCCACGCTGATCTCCCCGGGCATTGGCCGCCGACGGCTCTGCCCTGCTGGACTGGGAACTGGGTCTGCCCTGTTGCCCACCTGGCTCCGGAGACCCTTCCTTGCAAGACGCTGACAACTCCTTTGCCCACTGTGCTGTCTTCCGGACCTGCAGGCTGAGACTTAATTTGGTTCACATGTGAATTTTAAAAGTACGCAGATATACAAAAAATAAAAAGTACACTAATGTAGAATTAGAATTTGGGGTTCTGTCTATGTTAAATGGACAAAACTTTATACTATTAATATGCCCTTAACAACATGCAAATGGCAATGGGAAAGCAGAGATTTCATGTGCTCTGCAGCTCAGGTCTTTGCTTGATATTTAAAGAGCTAAATCTTGCATGGAACCATTTAACTTTCTTCAGTTGCTGGCAAAGTTTTTAAGTGGATGATTCAATAGATAACGAAAATAAAGAAATCTCATTACAAAAGGAGGAAATGAAACTAATGAGGCCTAATAAAACTGAGTAGGCCTCTTTGAGTTTTGAAAAGTAGATTTCAATCCAATTGGCCCCTCAAGGATAAAAATATATTAATCTAAATGTATTTGCAGTGGGTAGAAGCATCGAGCGTTGAAGGGCTACGGCTGTAACAGTGACTAGAATACTTCCAGAAAGGGCTTTTCCTGCTTGGAAAAGGGTCCCATAGGAATCAAGGAACCCATTTTAGCAGACAAATTCTCCACGAAGTGTGCAAAACTTGCCTGATACTGTAGCATTTCCATTGCATTTTAGTATTTCTAGTCCTCTGGTTTTATAGAACCAAGTGACAAGGTAGTTAAATTTCAATTGGTAACACTTCTTGAATTTTTTCATCTGGTTTTGCCTGAAGCCCTTTTCTGGGTATTGCTCGAGATCTATTCTCCTTGGTGAACATTGATTTTTCTCTTTCTGAAGTTATTACTGAAAGACTTACAAGACTAGATCAGGGAATGTGAGAACTCTTTTTACTAAGGAGACCTTCTAAATTATTGTAAAGGGCTTACAAGGGCTCTTGAATCAATGCAAGCTTGTGGACCACTCTTTCCACAGCATACGCCCCAGACACAAATACATTGAACAACATTGCCTATGTTCATTGCCTAGGTTCACAGTTTTTTGGCCATTCACAGAAGTCTATGCTTATGCCTCCTCCCCACACCTCCCTGTTGCCAACTTTCCCATTACATTTTCCCAAGCCCTTGGACATTCAGCCAAATTATGCTTCCATGAAATAAAATAGACATATTTCCGGCCATTGATCTCTCAAGCACAATCAACAACCAGGTGCCCTGCTCAAAGTTCTGCCCATTGGGAACATTTCTCTCTGTTACTCTGTCAGCGATGTCCCATCACCACCTGGGATCTTGTCTTCTCTAAGTATCTGAGTGAGAATATCAGTGATGATCCCTTGTATATCTTTATTGCCACATTGTACCATGAACTATCACTGCCTTCTTTCAAGGGGCTAAGAGGGGCATGAATAGACAGTACAGACCTTGAGGGGGCAGGAGGCGGTGGCCCAGAGAGCTTGTGGTAAGCAACAGTGCAGATTAAGCAAAACCAAGCTCCACCTTGGATGGCATCAGGCCTTCGGCCTGGGATATGAATGAAGCCTCAAGCAAATGGGGATAGAGCCATGGGCTAGCAGCACTACAGGTGATTTCCAGGAGAAAGAGAGGCACCCACTGAGAAGGACAAGGACACGAGGCCTCATAGGTTCCATAGCCAGGGGGACAGGGTGGGGGTGGGGGCATGTGCCTCCTGATCTCTCAGGTGGAAGGGCTCCCAGGACACGGAGTGCACAGGAATGGGGGCAGGGAAGGGGGAACCTGGGACGTCTCACGGATCCTCGTGTGCTGGCGTTCAACCCGAGTAGGTTCAAACAGGAAACTTGACCTGCCAGCCTGCTACAGCTTCCTCTCTGTGTGGCCTGTGATCCGGACATGAGGGAAGCTGACAAACACGGGGCTGTGGTGACAGTGATCCACAGGGCACGCCCATCCACACATGACACTTGAATCCAGAAGGCACATTAGGCCAGGCAGTAGGGGACAGGATGGCCCCGTATGTGCATTTTATGACAAAACTGCGTTATCAACTTGTTCCTAAATGGTGCCTGTGTCTTCACTGAGCATCTAGAAAATGACTTGTAAGGAGCTGAAAGGTCCGTAGAGGTCACATCTCATAAGTCCACATTAAGGGGAATGTAATGCTCCAAGGGGCTAGGAGCTGTCCCGGCCAACGGGGAGAAGGCACCAGGCATATGGATGAGTAAATGGATGGACACAGGCCAGAAATAGAACAAAAACTGCCTTTCCTCCACAGAAATGGCTTTACTTTTGGACTATTTCAACTGAACATTTTCTTAAAAATAAGTTGCCGACTAACACCATTTCTGAGATGTGTTCTTTCTCAGGATGTACGTGCAGGTAGAGGCAGAAATGGAGACAGCGGCACATTTACACTCTCCTGTAAAAAACGCAATCACAGCTGTGAGAGGAGAAGCGTGTGGTGTCTGACAAGAGGAGGAGTTAAAGCTTCTTTATTTTCATCTGTAGAAGTTGGACTCGATTGTGGTTATACTGAAAGAGGCAGTAGAGATGGGGACATGTCGAGATCAGAGCGGCTCCGCTGGAGTTCTGAGCACTCATGTTGATGAACAAAGCAAAATAAAAACTGAAAGGAAACAAAAAGACCAAGCAGAAGCTGTAAGCTGTAATGAAGAGAAGCAAGACAGTAGGAAAGTTTGACCCCTCTGCCAGCTGCCCCTCCCGGCCATCATACCCCCATAGAGAAAAGCCTGGCTCAACAAAGCACCAGATACTCTTTCCTGTTACATACCCACTTCTCCTCCCCTGCTACGAAGGGACAGTAAACATCAGTACCGATACCCACAGTAAAATCTGACAGTCTGCACAGGGTAGACAGAAATTTCAGCTCCCAGTGAAGCATGATTTTCCCTTTCTCTTTTTGGAAAAACATCTTTCTTAAGAACATCTAAACTTCCTCCACTACCTACGGTAAGAGTCAAATTCTAATGCACTGCCTTGAAAGAGCACAGCCGCTTTCACATCCCGAGGTCCCTCTACAGTATCTGTTTGTTCGTTGGTCAGTAAGGTTCTTAATGTAAGCGCCGCGGTGGGGGTGGGGGTGGGAGGTGACAATTTAGTGCAAGGTTTTCCTATTGGACACCCAGCAGCTTCACTTTTTTTGAAGCTGGAGACAGCATACTCATTGAATGCCTTTCGAAATCATTTAGCCAGGCTGTTCACGGTGCTGCTGCAAAGTAGGTTTAGGAAACCTGTCACTTCCTCACGCTGGTACCTTCGGGTCACAGAGAGAAGGGTAGCTACCCCTCCACCTGGGGCATGTGCTAGTAACTCCAAGGGTTACTGCCTTTCCAGGCTGAGACAGGCCACCAGCCCACCTGATTCTCCACAAAGAGTTCTGAGCTGTAAGGATGCAGACCTTCCAACCGCCCTCCTGACTGCTGTTCCACAAAGGTTAGAGGAGTGCCCAGACTCCAACCCTGGGGACCGGCTGGGTGCACCATATACCAGGAGCGATTCAGGAGCAGCCAGTTGCGGAGGTCAAGGAAAGTGTGATGGCAGCTGCCTCCAGGCCTCAGCAGGGTCTCCGTTCACCAAAGGCGTCTACACCATCCCGCTTACCTGGGCACCCCTAGTGCTCCCGCAGAGGCAATGCCAAGGCCCCATGGCACCCTACTTCACTGGCCAGAAGCTGGCAGGTTTGGGACTGGCTTCTGGGCTGTTCCATTCTACAGGACCCTCCTCTTATCCATGAGGCTGCCCTTCCCCAGCCAGGTGCTGTCTTGGCAACACAAAACTACCATATCTGCCCTCCTCGAGACCACCACATCTGGTTCCCGGAGTTCAAGTGTCGTCCTGTTCTCTTCCGCCATTATCTAACTCTGAGGAGGGACAGCCCGGTCCTCTCCATCTTGCCCTCTCCCCACTGGGCAATGTGCACACTCAGTGTCTTAGCAGCCCACATCAGAGTGCTCCAGGAAAGGCCACCAGGAGCGGCCATGAGAGCCAGAAGTGGAAGGTGGGGTCGCGGGGGGGTCAGCAGCCATAACCCTCTGTTGGAGGGCATGCTGTGGGGGCCAGCGTACTGGAAGAGCAGGCCGATTTCACAGACTTTTCCTCCTTCCACCACGAGTGTCCCTCTCCTCCCTGCCCCCTCAAGGGACTAGACATAATCCGGGCTCATGCATCAGAAGAAAGGCAGTGAGTTGGATGTGGAAAGGTCCTGGTGAAAATATGCTTCTAGCAAGTCAGTTAAGGCCCACTGAGCTCAAGGTATGGCATGTCAAATTTTCCAAGGGGAACTGTCCTTGGCTGAAAATAGGCCCACCTGGGCCTACAGGCATAAACAGCTCAGCTGAGGAAGATCCACAGCCCAAGATGAAAGCAAGGACAGCAAATGAAAAAAAATAAATCAAAGGCCACTCCCTCCACAGGTCACTGACCTCTCAAAAGCCCCTCCCTATAAGCCTAGAGACTTCTTTGTGTCCCCCAGATGTGTCATCTGCCAGTCTGGTCAGATCAGCTGAGGGTGGAGGTTGGAAGACTGAGAAAGAAAGGGGTGAGGTGAATTTGGGGACAGGAGCCACTCCAGAAAAAGAAATGGGACTTCCAACCAATCAAAAGGAAAGGAGAGGACTTCTGGCCAAGATGGACGCATAGGTAAACACACTGTGCCTCCTCGCACAGCCAAAAGAAGGACAACAACAAATTTCAAAACAGAAAATAACCAGAACTGCCAGAAAATAGAACTGTATGGAAATCTGACAGGCAAGGAGTTAAAGAAGAAATATTCATCCAGACCAGTAGGAGGGGCAGAGATGGGCAGCCACGGCAGAGACAACTCACAGGAAGAGATGCTGACGGATTGGGGCAAGTGAGGCAGCAGCTGGTGGAACAGGCAATCCCATATTTGCATGAGGAATAACCAGGAGGAACAAATGGGGAGCGAGGCGGATCACGCAACCCAGGGCTCCAACATGGGGGAATAAAGTCTTACCACCTCTGACTGAAGACACCTGTGGGGATGGTGGCAGCAGGAGAAACTCCCAGTCTCACAGGTGAGTTCGCTGGAGAGACAAACAGGGTGCTAGAAGGAACACAAACCCACCCACCCGGAATCAGCATGAGAAGTGCCAAATTGGCTGGTGGGTAGTGGAGGAAGTGACTCAGAGGTGACCAAGAGATGAGCAAGGGGCATTGTTCCCTCTCCGATCCCTCCCCTACATACAGCACCATACACGAAAGTGGGTTGCCCCGCCCTGGCCAATACCTAAGGCTCTGCCCCTTACTACGTACGTAACAGGCGCGCCACGCCAAAAACTATGACCCAAATGAAAGAACTAATCAAAGTTCCAGAAAAAATACAACTAAGCAATCCCAACCTATCAGATACAGAGTTCAAAACACTGAGAATCTGGATGCTCAGAGAAATGTTTGAGTATGGTTGCAAAATAGAGGGAAACGTGAAGGCTATGAAAAGTGAAAAAAAGGGAAATGTACAGGGAGCCAACAGTGAAGTCAAGAACACCAGGACTCAAATCAACAGTTTGGAGTAGAAGGAAGAAATAAACATTCAGCTGGAAAAGAATGAAGAAACAAGAATTCCAAAAAAACGAGGAGAGGCTTAGGAACCTCCAGGACATCTTTAAAAGTTCCAACATCCGAATCATAGGGGTGCCAGAAGGAGAAGAGGAAGAGCAGGGAATGGAAAACTTACTTGACAAAATAGTGAAGGAGAACTTCCCTAATCTGACAAAGGAAACAGACTTCTGGGAAGTCCAGGAAGCTCAGAGTCCCAAAGAAGTTAGACCCAAGGAAGCACACAGCAAGGCACATCAGAATTACATTACCCAAGATTAAAGATAAGGAAAGAATATTAAAAGCAGCAAGAGGTAAGGAGACAGTTACCTACAAAGAAGTCCCTAGAAGACTATCAGCTGGTTTCTCCATAGAAACCTTGCAGGCAAGAAGGGGCTGGAAAGAACTATTCAGAGTTATGAAAGGGAAGGACCTACATGCAAGATTTCTCTACCCAGCAAAGCTATCATTTAGAATGGAAGGGCAGATAAAGTGCTTCCCAGACAAGGTCAAGTTAAAGGAGTTCACCATCACCAAGCCCTTATGATATGAACTGTTAAAGGGACTTATCTAAGAAAGAGAACAGGATCAAAACTATGAACAGTAAAATGACAACAAACTCAAAAGTATCAATAACCGAACCTAGAAAGAACAAAAACAAAATCCAACTAAGCAAACAAGTGGAACAGGAATGAATCACAGAAATGGAGATCACAAGGAGGGTTATTGGCGGGGATGGTGAGGGGGCAGAATGGGGGAAAGGGTACAGGGAATAAGGAGCATAAATGGTAGGTGCAAAATACACAAGGGCACGGTAAGAATAATATGGGAAATGGAAAAGCCAGAGAACGTATATGTATGACCCATGGACATGGACTAAGGGGGTGAGTATGCTTTGGGGAGGGGGATACAGGGCAGAGGGAAATAAAGGGGAGAAAATATGGGACAACTGGAATAGCATAATCAATAAAATATCTTTTTAAAAAATGAAAATAAAAACAACGTATCAAAAAAAGAAAGAAAAAGAAAGGCCCAAGAGGTCCAGGGCAGACTTCCTGCCCCGCACCCACCCTTTTGCCTCCCTGAGCCAGGAAGGAGAGGACAGAAAAGGGGAGGAAAACAACCAAACAAGGACCAAGCTATCCCACGGGATCCCACATCCAGCCACCAAACAGCAAGTCCTGCAGGGAGGGGAGGTGGCTAGCGCAGGGGGACAAGCATCCAGGTCACAGCCCTGCAGGAAACCTGCCCCTGCTTCCCACTCCAGGCCCCAAAGAGCTGTGAAGGCTCTTCCCTGTTTATCTTTTGAAAATGTTCAAGGTCACATCCTTTTTCTATCCAACTCCTGCCGTTATTGGGGTCTGCGGCAGGCTCGTCATCACTCTTTGTGCTTCCTGGACTTGTATGTCTATTTCCTTTGCCAAGTTAGGGACAGTTTCTTCCATTATTTTTTGAAATGAGTTTTCAGTTTCTTGCTCTTCCTCTTCTCCTTCTGGCACCCCTACGATGTGCATGTTGGCAGGTTTGCAGTTGTCCCACAGTCTTCTCATACTCTCCCCATTTTTGAAAATTCTCGTTTCTTCTTTATGTTCAGGTGGAAGGTTTATTTCTGCCTTATGTTCCAAATCGTCGATTTGAATCCTGGCTTCCTTCCCTTCACTGTTGGTTCCCTGTGCATTTTTCCATAGTTCATCTAGTGTAGCCTACACTCTTCCCTTATGCTTTTGCCGTACTCAGTGAGTTCTCTGGGCACCCTGATCACCAGTGTTTTGAGCCCTGCATCAGATAGGCTGGCTATCTCCATTTTGCTGTGCTCTTTTTCTGAGGTTTTGTTCTATTCTTCTACTTGGGCCATATTTCTTTTTCTCCTCAGTTTGGCAGCCTCCCTGTGCTAGCTTCTGTGTATTAGGTAGAGCTGCTTTGACTCCCTGTCTGAGCGTACCTGCTAAGTTGCATGGCGGAGAGCCTTAGGTATTCGCAGCTGCTTCCTTGGCTCTTCGTCCCCGGGCTTTGGTTAGGCGGTGAGTGTGCGGGACATAGGGTCTGGGAGAGGTGGCATGTGACCCACAGGCAGGGGGTTGAGGGCTGTGGGCTGTGGCTAGGAGAGAGGGCAGGCAGAGTTGGGGTACCCCGCTTCACAGCTTCGTGTCTGTGTGCGGGAAGGAGTCAGAGAGGGGACAGTGCCTCTGCCTGACTTCTGGAGGTTTCCAGGACACTTGCCCCAACTTCAAGTTACTACCCACTCCCTGATGCCCCTGGCATCCTTCTGGCCATTGCTCTGGTAGTGAGTCCCAGACTGGGTGGCTTTGCCAACATTCTAAGAAAGGAGACTGGTAGTTTCTTTTGCTGCTCCAACCCATACCTCTGGTTTTTACAGCCAGAAGTATGAGGCTGTATCTTCCCGGCACTGGGACTCTGCTGTGCTGTCTGGCCTGGGCCTGGGACGGCTTGCTCCCAAGGCATCCCTCCTGATTGTTACCCACCACGTGTGAATGTGGGGCCACCTGCTCCGCCCTCTGGCACCTTCCAGTGCCACTCTGTGGCCTTTCTGCCTTGTCCCCAACTCTGTCCCTCCTACCCACCTGGATGAATACGGCTTTTCAAATCCTTGGCTGTCGGACTTCCATACAGCCAGATTTTCTGCCGGTTCTGGCTGTTTTCTGTTTGAGGATAGTTGTGATTCTTCCTGTGATCAAGCAAGGAGGCAAAGCATGTGTACATGTGCCTCCATCTTGACCGGAAGTATAATATTAAAAATATTTCTGAAAAATATCAGCTGGTATCTTTTATCCTATTTATCTATAAATTATGTAATTTAGCTCTAATGAATGGACTTAACATTATTTTGTTTTCTGCTTTATGTATAATTCTGTGATAATCATCTTTGTATATAGAAAGTATCTCTGAACATTTACTCAATTATTTGAAAATAATTTCCTGCAAGTAAAATGTCTATAATTGAAAAAGGACACTTTCTAATCTCAGAATTTATCAGAGGTTAGGTGGAATTCATTCCCACTTTCCTTTAACAAGTATGTGTTGAGCACCTCCTATGGTCCAGGCCTGGAAGCGCAGTGGGCAATGCAAAGAGTATGCAGTGACTAACTGGGATCCGAGTCAAAGCAGCTCTCCTGAGGCCTGCTCTGCGCTTTTCGTTGATGTTCATCGCTCGGGCAGCATTCCGCTCTGCCTACATGGGGGGACAGGGGGCGCTAGCTGCCCTGCGCCTGGCGGGACCCACAACTTTGGCCTGTGCCGCGGGCTCAGCTGGATGCCGGGCGCCGGGAGACCAGTCCCTTTCTCTTCACCCTTGCCAAAGCCACGCCTCCCCGCGATGGGCCTCCACTCCCGTTCTTCTCCCTCCCACTTCTTCCTCTCAGCTCCAGCACGAGGGTCCCCTTTTTGCCCTGGGCCCGCCCCTTATTCTCCCGCCGGTCCGCCCCTTTCCAGCGTTCCACCCCTGTCAGAGTTATGCACCTCCCAGCTGCACTCCCAGCTCAAGCTGCCGGCCGCTGGTCTACGTAGCTCCTCTGGCCCAGCGGCCCACAGGTTGAGAAGAATTTCCAGAACTGCGGCCCCGCAATGGGGCAGGCGCTGCTGCGGTCAATGCCGCCGCTGCTGCTGTTGCTGCTGCTTCCTTGGCTCTTCGTCCCTGGGCTTTGGTTAGGCGGTGAGTGTGCGGGACACGGGGTCTGGGAGAGGTGGCATTTGCGCAGGCTGGGGGTTGGGGGCGTGGGCTGTGGCTAGGGGAGAGGGCAGGCAGAGTCGAGAAACTAGGCGAAGGTGGATTATGGGGATGCGGGGGCTTCAGTAGGTGACGAGGGGGAGTGCTCCCAGCTCCTGGGCAAGTTTGCAAATACCCACTCGTCCCACCCCGGGGTGGGACCGCAGGGTGCGCAGCAGACCAGAGCCCGAGCGCCTGGACCGGCAGTTGAGGCGCGTCCAGTGGTGGTGGTGGGGGTCACTGGGGGCCCTTTCTGCGCGGAGGAAGTGGAGCTTGCAGGCACGCTCTAAGTCCCCAGCTTGTCCGCGGAGAGGACCGTGATCGCAGGTCTAGGCAGGAATGGGGGTGGAGGGGAACTTCCCTGGATCCCTCTGCACGGCTGGACCCGCTTCGGCGGGAGGTCTGAGGGCCCCACAGCAACCTTCCCAGGGATCTGCGCCCACAGACGCGCAGGCTGCAGAGTTGGGGTGGCTGTTTGGCCCCGACAGACCAAGACCAGAGTCGGAGAGGGGTGGCCTTCCGGAGGCTCTCACTGGGTCCCCGTGGCCAATACTAGCGCCCCTCTGCAGGACGGCCCGTGGGGGTGCGGGGCCAGGAGAAAGGGGACTCCTTCTGTATTCCAGGTATTGTCCGACAGGATGTGGTTTAGGTTTATCCCGGTTCAACCCCGTGTGCCCACAGGTATTCCAGTGTGGTCCCTGGCTGGGCGCAGGCCCGTCAGTGCTCAGCGTCGGGTGGGGCGGGGTTTCTGCACCCACAGGTGGTTCGCGGGTGAGGGATAAACAGTGTAGAAATCTGGTCGGGATCCACTTCTGGAAGCAGGGAGAAACATAACCAGGCCTTAGCAAAAAAGACAAAGAAAAGGGGCGGGGGGGGTGTGTAAAAGGTATGCTAAATAGACACATTGCAAGCATTTTTCCCTAGCTAAACTATTTCCATCCAGTGTGCGGATTTTTTTTTTTTTTTTTTTTGACGATGAGTATGGCTGAGTCGCTTTCACCTATTAGAGTCAAAGGTGTTCTTTAAGAATACCTGGAAAGTGCAAGTTACAGTCAGGCAGTTTACTTAAAACTTTTCCTTTGATGATTTCCTTTGAAAGGTCAGTTGGTCAAATGAAAAATTACTTTTTAAATAGACTTTAAAAAAGATTTTATTCATTTATTTTGAGATAAAGGGGAAGGGAGTGAGAGAGGGAAACACCCACCGATATTGGAGAGAATCATCCATAGGTTGCCTCTGGCTGGACCCCAGCTCGGAAGGTGGCGGGCAACCCAGGCATGCGCCCTGACCTGAAATCCAACGGACCACCTTTGGATTTGCGATTTGCCACATGATCCCAATCCACTGAGCCACACTAGTCAGCGGCAAATGAAAAATTCTTAAGCAGTGCCTCTTTTTGCACATTAAATTACATCTAAGCAATTTATAACTTGAAGCAACACAGCAATTTGAAACTACATCAAAAGCCACAACCAGTCAAAGAACTAAAACAAGCCCATTCTCCACCCCACCCCCAAACCCTCAAAAATTCCTCAGCATTTTTTCTAGACCCATTTCTCATAATCTGCCCATCTGTTATTATTATTATTATTATTACTTTCACTGGTGAGGGCTCGCCATAAATAGTCACAGAAGTAGTGAAGGTAGAGAATGTATTAGAAAAGTAATGGAAATAATAGTTTTGGTGTAAGATATTTAAAGAGAGTGTTTTTCTAAATTTTTAAAAAGTTGTAACAAAAAAGCTTTCATAGCCGACAGCTTTAGTCAGATAATCATCAAACGTCTGTTACAATCCACACAGCAGGAAGAATGAAACATTTCTTCATTTGTCTTGTTCTAATTTTGCTTTTTACCTTGAATTTACTTGGGAGATGTCTGACACTGTGAGCACTTGCCTTGTGAAGAGCTTGAAGACTGGGATTCTCACTGGCAGACTTAGTGCAGAAGTAAGAGTGCTGTAGTGAAGGAATTTAAAACAGAAATTAGACTCTCCATCGAGTTTTAAGATTTTCATATTCTGGGTCCAAGTGGTACCCTTGTGAGACAGGATCTAGGGGGCTGTGTGTGTGGGCTCTGCGCTGTGGAAGAACGGTAACTAATTAACATGTACCCATCACTCTAACCCAGGAGTCCTCCCATCCGCACACACACAGATACCATCCTTCACAGCTGTAGCAGGCAGTAGTGACACTGCACCCCAGCGGCACTTCAGTCCTCCCTGTCTGATCAGTCTCTGGTGGGGGTGCTAGTGCACAGCAAAACCTGGCAAAGGGGGGTTCCTTTTGGGTCCTGGGAGAGGATAGAGGAGAAATGTAAAAGTAGGTGACAGTGAAGGCATTTCCAGAGCCTGGCATATGACAAAGCTGTGTGTGCAGCTACACTCAACCTTTAGAACATACTGGGCTTTAAAGCTCTTAAATGTTAGTGTATTCCTCCCAAACTGATACTGTAACATACCACCCACTTCCCAGGGAACACTTTAATTTGTCCTGTTTCTTAAGCTTTATAACAATGGCCTGAAGTGCTTTCTGGAAGTAAGCAGGGCATATGTCATGAATAAATGATTTTTATTTTTATTTATTTATTTGTAAGGATTTTATTTGTTATTTAAAAGAGGGTAAGACGGGGAGAAAGAGAGGGAGAGAAACACTGATAAGTTGCCTCTGGCACACCCCGCAGCCGGGGACCTGGCCCACAACCCAGGCACGTGCCCTGACCATGAGTCGAACAAGCAACCTTTTGGTTCGCAGGCCAGCGTTCAACCCAGTGAACCACACTAGCAGGGCCAAGTAATTTTTGAGAAGTTACTGTGATCCACTTTCTTTTCTATTATTTTAATTTTTATTTTTTAAGTATATTTTTTGATTATGCTATTATAGTTGCCCCTTTTTTCCTCCCCTTTCTCCCCCTCTACCCTGCACCACCCTCCCTTCAGCATTGCCCGCCCCCTATAGTTCATGTCCATGGGTCATACATATCACTTCTTTGGCTTCTCCATTTCCTATACTGTTCTTAACCTCCCCCTGTCCCCTTTGTACCTACCAGTTATGCTTCTTATTTCCAGTACCTTTTCCCCCATTCTCCCTCCTCCAGCTCCCCACTGATAACCCTCCATGTGATCTCCATTTCTGTGATTCTGTTCCTGTTCTAGTTGCTTGCATAGTTTGTTTGTTTTTAAAGATTTTATTTATTTATTTATAGATAGAGGGGAAGGGTGGGAGAAAGAAAGGGAGAGAAACATCATTGTGTGGTTGCCTCTCAGGCACCTCCTACTGGGAACCTGGCCTGCAATCCAGGCATGTGCCTTGACTGGGAACCAGACCAGCAACCCTTTGATTCTCAGGCCAGCACTCCATCCACTGAGTTACACCAGCCAGTGCTGTTCTTGTTTTTGTTTTTTATGTTCAGTTGTTGATAGTTGTGAGTTGGTTGTCATTTTACTCTTCATAGTTTTGATCTTTTTCTTAGATAAGTCTCTTGAACATTTCATACAATCAGGGCTTGGTGATGATGAACTCCTTGAACTTGACCTTACCTGAGAAGCACTTTATCTGCCCTTCCATTCTAAATGATAGCTTTGCTGGATAGAGTAATCTTGGATGGAGGTCCTTCCCTTTCATGACTTTGAATAGTTCTTTCCAGCCCCTTCTTGCCTGCAAGGTTTCTTTTGAGAAATCAGCTGACAGGGTTATGGGAACTACTTTGTAGGTAACTGTCTCCTTTTCTCTTGCTGCTTTTAAGATTCTCTCCTTATCTTTAATGTTGGGTAACTTAATGATGATGTGCCTTGGTGTGTTCCTCTTTGGGTCCAGTTTTTTGGGGGGACTGTCTGAGCTTCCTGGACTTCCTAGAAGTCTATTTCCTTTGCCACACTGGGGAAGTTCTCCTTCATTATTTTTTCAAATTAGTTTTCAATTTATTGCTCTTCCTCTTCTCCTTCTGGCACCCCTACGATTCAGATGTTGGAATGCTGAAAGTTTCCCAGAGGTTCCTAAGTCTCCTCATTTTTTTGAAGCTTTGTTTCTTCATTCTTTTCCAGCTGAATGTTTATTTCTTCCTTCTGCTCCAAATCATTGATTTGAGTCCCAGTTCCCTTCCCTTCACTGTTGGTTCCCTATAGATTTTTCTTTATTTCACTATGTATAGCCTTCACTTCTTCCTTTATTTTGCATCTGTACTCGAGCATTTCTGTGAGCATCTGATTATCAGTATTTTGAACTCTGCATCTGAGAGGATTTCTGTCTCTTCATTGCTTAGTTCTTTTTCTGGAGTTTTGATCTATTCTTTAGTTTGGGCCATGTTTCTTTGTCTTGGCACACCTGTTACATTGTAAGGGGTGGAGCCTTAGGTATTCACCAGGGCAGGGCAAACCACATCACTGCACTGTGGTGCTGGATGCGAGGGAGGGGTCAGAGAGGGAACGGTGCCGCTTGCCTGGCTCTTGCCCCACTTTCAGTCATTTCCCCCTGCCCCCTAAGCAAATTGGGCCCTTCTGGTGCTGATTCCTGGGTGGGTGGGCTTGTATATGTTCTATGACCCCATGGGTCTCTACAGTGGACTCTCCTATGAGACTGAGAGTTTATCTCTCTGCTGCAACCCACACAGGTTTTTACAGCCAGGGGTTTTGAGGCTTTATTTCCCTGCACTGGAACCCTGGATTTCCTGGTGTGTCTTACTCCCCGGTCGTTCCTCCTGGTTTCCCTGCACGTGAATGTGGGACCTCCAGGTCCGCTAGCAACCACCTTGCCACGTGTCTGCTCTGCCCCAGATGCCCGTCTCTGCCCCTCCTACCAGTCTGGATGAATGTTTCTTTTTTAGCTCCTTGGTTGTCTGACTTCCATACAGTTTGATTTTCTGGAAGTTCTGGTTGTTTTTTATTTTTAAATTGACTGTTGTCCTTCTTTTAGTTGTGCAGGGAAGCAATGCATATCTACCTATGCCTCCATCTTGGCCAGAAGTCTGATCCATTTTCTTAAAGGGCTGAATAGAGCACAATTATTTTTTATATTAACAATAATGTAGGTTTTCAATCTTAGCTTTAGAAATAATTTCCAGACAATCCTAGGGGCAGGACCAGGGAGTTAGTGCCGCACTTGCGTCTGAACAAGTTGACTCTTCACATGCCTGTGAATTGGGAACATGCTGCCAGGTAGACAGGCTGAGCCGGCACCATTGGAAGTGAACACAAGAGTGATGGCCATTTCCCGCCCGCAAATGAACACCAGAGTTAGCAGCCGCTGCCCTCGCAGTAGCCAGAATGAGATGCAAAGATGGGTCTGACTGTGTTGTCCCTAGTTTAGAATCCTCAGGTGGCTTTTCATTCCTTCCCAGGTGTGGAAGGCCTCACAGGGCCTCTCACCCCTGCTGACTCATTCCCAGTTGCCGCTCTTGTTCAGGATGCCTCAGCCACAGGGTCTCCTTCCTAGCACTTCTGCAGTGGACACGTCCTCTGGCTGACTCTTTCGCCAAGGTCTTTGCTTACAGGCTCCTTCTGATCTGGGTTTCAGCTCAGATTTTCTGAAGGGGCTTTCTCTCACTCCCTCCCCATCTAGTCATCTATCTCTCTGTCTCTCTCTCCAGTTTTAATTCCTAATGACGCTTCTGACCACCTGGTGGTGGGTGGCACGGTGCTGAGCACATCTCAGGTGCTCAGTTGGTGATTGTGCAGATAATGTCCAGGGCCAGGCCTCCATGGCCTCACATATGCTCCCCTGTCTCTTTCTCTGCTGACTTTTCCAGGAACAGAATTGCTGCAGCTCCTGTGACCTTTTCTGGCAGGTGCAGGTGGAAGGGTCTCAGTTCGTAGAAAAGTCACCTTTCATTTCACTGTGATGCCAAAGTGATTTCATTACTAGAAAAGTTAGGACATTGAGAGAAAATAGATGTTTGGACCCCATTAACCCCTTTAGAGCCTGTTAGCATGTTTTATATTCTCTCAACTATTCCAACTAGCAAAAAGTCAAAAGCTGAGGTTTTTATGCTGAAAACACAGATTGAGCAGCTCCTCAGCAGGTGACCCTGAGCGCCTTAGCTTTGGCCCAGGGTTGCTGACTTCATCTCAGCCCAGAGCATGAGGCTGTGGTTGGTATGCGTCTCAGCAGGAGGTTAACGATCATAGAAACTGGAGAAAGCACTCACCTGGAATGAAGTGCTTAACAGGGGCTTGGCTGAGGAGGTAGGAGTAGCCATCACGCCCACCCCTGTCCTGCCCGGCTCGCCTCCTTTTCCTCTCTGGTCGATGGGACTCTGTTATTCATGGAATTGTGGGGAGGATGAAAGGAGCTACTGGCACGTAGTAAGGGCTGCAGAAATATTAGCCATTACTACCAGTGGCTTCCTCCATTCTTCTGAGCTCAATTTTTTTTAAAGATTTTTTTCTAGAGTAAGGGGAAGAGAGGGAAAAGGAGAGGGAGAGACATCAATGTGAGAGCGAAACGTCGATCGGTTGCCTCTCGCACGCACCCTGACCGGGGACTGACCCTGCAACCCAGGCCCGTGCCCTGACCGGAAATCGGACCAGCAACCCCTGGGTTCATAGGCTAACACTCAACCAACTAAACCATGCCAGCCAGGGCCAATATTTTAAAAGATTTTTTACTTACTGATTTATAGACAGAGAGAAGGAAGGTGTGGGATCAGAGACAGAGACAGAGACAGATAGAAACATCCATATGTTGTCCCACTTATTTATGTATTCATTAGTCGATCTTATATGTGCCCTGACTGGGGATTGAACCTGTAACCCGGTTTATTGGGGCAACACTCTAAACAACTGACCTTCCTGGCCAGGGTGAACTCACATTTTGGGGGAATTGTTTTACCTGGACAGATAGTGTTAGGGGGAAAGTTCTTTTCTCACCAAAATGTACCCTAAATCGCACCTCGACTATGAGGGCAGAACTGTAGGCCACCCTCCCCTGTTCCCTCTGGGACAAGGCTGTGGGATGTCGGTCTTGAGTTCTGAGTCCTGGCTGTGTCCTGTAGGATTTTGTTTCCCGGTATTTCCCTTGCAGAGCCCACACTCGCCATGGATGGGCAGGGCCTGCCCTGCCGCCCCCTTCCCTTCCCTTGCTGGATTCAGACTTAACTCAGTCCAGGAATAGCTTCCTGTCATGTGCTTCTCTGGGAGGTTAAAAATGAAGGCCAATTCCTGCTCTACTCTCCCACATAACTGCGTCAATGTGGATGTGCTTTTTTGTTTTGTTTTTGGCTTTTGAGTGTAAACATCCAGAAATTTCCTTTTTGCCAGCCAAAACCAGGTTTATCAAGTGAAGTCTGTTGGCTGCAGTGGATGGAAAATATGGCTTTGTTTCTTAGATCAGCCTCTGTGTACCTGCCTGGTATGCACGTGCTTCTGCCTGGTCTGTGCGTGCCTAGTGTGCGTGTGCCCGGTGTGTGTGTGCCCAGGTGCCCTCCTGACCTGATCCTGCCTGTTGGCGGGAGGTGTGAGCCAGCCTTTAGGTGTACCTGGGGAAGCCTTGACCTGCCTCTTGCACTCGGGCACTTGCTGACCCCTGACAGGAGGGAACCTGGACCCTCTCCTTACCCCTTCCTTGTTCGGGCCCCCTGTCTCAGCCTGGCAAGGGTTGGGGATCCCATCAGGATTTGGGGCAGGAGCTAACTCCCACTTCCTCCCTCCAAGGAGGCCTGAGTTTGCTTCGTCTGAACCGTGGCTTTGAAGTGCACGTGAGGAAGATTCTTGACTGCAGCCAAGGCCCAGGTCCTCCCCACGTTTGTGAGACCATGCAGCTGGGCAGCGCTCCTTGGCAGCTGTGTCGTCCCCACTCCCTGGGCCGCTCTTACGCAGCAGCACCCAGTGGGCCCTGCCGCGTGCAGGCCCTGGGTTTTAAAGTGATAAAGGGTGATTCTGCCTTCCACATTTCACTGAGAAACCTATACTCAGTTCTAAATAAAGCATTTTATTTCATCCTTCCGTCCATTTTATCCACTGTCAGTGCTTCTTTCTTTACCTAAAGGTAAAATGGATTTTGCATTGAGTCTTGAGGTGGCAAGGGTGGGAAAGGAGCGGGAGGGGGGCGGACAGAGGGAGGGAGAGAAACCAGTGTTGACTTTATGTTTGGACAAGGTCATATAAAAAAATTTTGACAACAACAGCTAAGAATATTTGAGAGACTTACCTTGGAGAAAACCCATTTCATATCTCAGTGTGTAGGGTTTCTTTCTATGCTCTTGTGTTTCTGCTTGTACTTGGTCACTAGCGATGTCTTAGATATTTCTTGCTCCCTTCGAAGGTGCTACCTAGCATCTGCCGAGCTGCCCAAGGTCCCAGCAAGCTCTGGTCATGGGGGGTAGTTCCTGCCCTGGCTGCTTCAGGGAGGCGCCCATCCTCAGGACTGAGGTAGCAGGCTGGCACCTATAATCAGGCAAATGGGACTGATCTTTCTTTTCGGGGGAGGGGTGTCCAGTTACCTCCACATCCAGGAACCGTAAACACTTACTTAGACTTCGCCTTAGCTGCAGTCTTGTCTCTGGTGAGACACAAGGGAAAGTCTTGCTTATTGGGGAGAAGCAATTGCTTTGCTGTTTTAAGCTTAGGGATTGTTAAAGCTGTGCGTAGACTGGTCTCATAATGGTTTTGAAAAACGTTGGTTTTTAGAAGTCAGAGAAGCCTGCCTTGGTGCAGAATAGTAGAACAGGGACCCGGCCTCGCTGAATGTGGTTCCCGTCCAGGACTGACTGCCCCGCGCACGGCCAGCTGATCTGTATTAGTGGGTGGCTCCCCCTGCAGCCACACCTGTAGGCGGGTTTCCACTCACCCACACAGGAAGGGGAAACAGCCTGTAAGGCTATTTACAGCTCCGGCATGTGATTTGCAGATTTGTGGATGAGAACAATGTTCTTTGAAAGTTCTGGAGCAAAGAAAAAAGAAAGCTCATTAGGGTTAGCGTTAGATCTGAAGCATTAGTTAGAAAAAAAAAAAAAAACCACTTTGGGAGTCCAGAGATGTACTTTCTCATCCCAGGTTTGATGTGAGCTTCCAGGACAAGGAGAGAGTCAATGAGGAAGCTTTTCACAATACACATGCCCAGGCCCCACCCAGGACACGTGGACTCAGTCTTTGGGGTGCAGACATTACCCTCCACAGACCCAGTGCATCTGATTCCTGAGTAGGGCTGGGGAGCCTCACGCCCTATTCCCGTTAGACCCTGGCCCTGAGGGTAGAAATAAGATAGTTATGTTCACCCAAGGAAGGTGGCAAGTCTTTGACCAGGGTGACAGTTCCTCAAGCCAAGTGCCCTCATGCTGTTTGAACAACAGGTGGAAGGAAGGTTGAGGCCTCTCGCGTGAGCCACTCGGAGGGATCCCGCCATCGTTACCTGGTGGTCCAGCCAGGAAACATAAAGGCCGAACTTACTTTTTCTTTTTTAAAGATTTTGTTTTATTTAATTTTAGACAGAGGGGAAGGGAGGGAAAAAGAAAGGGAAACATCAGTGTATGGTTGCCTCCCACGTGCCCCCAACTGGGGACCTGGCCTGCAACCCAGGCATGTGCTCTGACTGGGAATCAGACCAGCGACCTTTCAGTTCACAGGCTGGCGTTCAGTCCACTGAGCCACACCAGCCAGGGCCAAGTCTGTTCTTTTTAGGACACAAGAGGATGATAACTTTTTATTTTCAGTTTATTTATTTGAGAGAGAGAGAAGCATCATTCTGTTGCCCCACCCATTTATGCATTCCCTGGTTAACTCTTGCATGTGCCCTGATAGGGATCAAACCTGCAACCTTGGCGTGTTGGGACGATGCTCTAACCAACTGAGCTACCCAGCCAGGGCAAGAGGGTGATAACTATGTGAAGCTCTGTGCTGTGGACTTGTGCTCACATTCCCCTGACCACTTCAAACTACAAGTAAGAGGGCAAATCAAGTATGTCAGCTAGACAAGTTGCTACCCTGAGTGAGATCGGGTCCCATTTGTAGGAAAAGGGGGTATGAGCGTTGAGTGGGAGCCTAGCAGCTGTTGCCATGCGCCTGTTACACAAAATTTCACATTAGTGGTGTACTGTCTTCCTCAGCTTGCTTTTCCACCTGTGTTCAGTTTGTTAGATTTATCTGAGTTGAAAAGTATTGCCCTAGTTCATATATCTTCATAGGCAAGTATGTGAATATATCATAGTTTATTTATCCACTCTGTTCTTCTTATTTGTTTAGTTTCTTTTTTAGATTCAGTTGTTGATAGATACATATTTATTAGCATTTTGTTCATAGTTTTTGATCTTCTTCTTTTTAAAATAAATCCCTTTGACATTTCATATAATGATGGTTTAGTGATGATGAACTCCTTTAGTTTTTTTCTTGTCTGGGAAGCTCTGTACCTGCCCTTTGATTCTAAATGATGTCTTTGCTGGGTAGAGCAATCTTGGCTGTAGGTCCCGGCTTTTCATGACTTTGAGTATTTCTTGCCAGTCTGTTCTAGCCTGCAAAGTTTCTTTTGAGAAATCAGCTGACAGTGTTATGGAAATTTGCTGTAGGTAACTACCTGCTTTCTTCTTGCTGCTTGTAAGATTCTTTATCTTTAACCTTTGGCATTTTAATTATGATGTGTCTTGGCATGGGCTTCTTTGCATCCATCTTGTTTGGGACTCTCTGTACTTCCTGGACTTGCATGTCTATTTTATTCACCAAATTAAGGAAGTTTTCTTTCATTATTTTTTCAAATAGATTTCCAGTTTCTTGCTCTTTCTCTTTCCCTTCTGCCTCCCCCCCCGATGATGTGAATGTTGGAATGCTTGAAGTTGTCCCAGAGGCTGCTTACACTATCTTCATTTATTTTTGGATTGCCTTTTCTTCTTGTTGTTGTGATTGGTTATTTTTTGCTACCTTATGTTCCAAGTCATTGATTTGATTCTTGGTTTCATTCAATCTCCTGTTGTTTCCCTGTAAATTATTCTTTATTTCAATTAGTGTTTCCTTCATTTCTGACTGTACTTTTTAATGCTGTTGAGGTCCTTACTAAGTTCCTTGAGCATCCTTATAACCAGTGTTTTGAACTCTGTATTTGATAGATTGCTTATCTCCATTTTGTTTAGTTCTTTTTCTGGAGTTTTGTTCTGTTCTTTCATTTGGACCATGTTTCTTTGTCTCCTCATGTTGGCAGCCTCCCTGTGTTTGTTTCTACGTATTAGGTGGAGCTGCTATGACTCCCTGTCTTGGTAATATGGCCTAATGTAGCAGGTGTCCTGTAGGGTCCAGTGGCACAGCCTCCCCTGTCACCCTAGCTTGGTACTCAAGGTGGGCCCTTTGTGCGGGCTGAGTACACCTTCCTCTTGTTGTTGAGCCTTGATTGCTGTTGGCAGGTCAATGGGAGTGATTTACCCAGTCCAGTCAGCTACAACGACTGGCTGTGACCACCGACCACCAACCTCCACCCTCTGTGGAGGATCAGCTGTGCAGGGACAGGGTGGTGGCACTCCAACATGGTCTGTAGCTGCCCATGGGTGCTCAGGCCCTGTGGTTTCCCAGATGGTGCAGGCCAAAGTCAGCCCCCGCCTACGTTCTTCTTGGGGCCATCCTGCCTAAGCTATACAGGAGTCTGAGATGGCTGCAATTTGTGATGGGCTTGGAGGTTCCCAGGTGAAGCCAAGCTGTGAACTTAGGCTTATCAATGGCCGGGCTTGGGGCTACTTAGCAAGTGCATCTTAGGCTGGGGGCTCACTCTGGCTGGCTGTGCCTTGTTTGAGAGGTTGTAGGAAGTTGTGAAGCAGGAGCCAAGACCAGCCATTGATATGGAAAAGCCCGTTAACAGTTTGGTGGCTGTAAGTTGGGTGGGGCAGAGCCTCAGGGGATCTCCAGGGCAGGGCAGACAGTGTTAGGCAGGTTGATGGAGTCTCAGCTGTGGCACCTACCTACCCGGCTCTGTGGCTTTGTGACTCTGTTGGGGGAGGGTTTAGAGAAGGGACAATAGCCTCTGCCTGCATTTCTGTCTGTGAGAAAGCTGTCTCCCAGCCCTTGCCTTGATGCCAGACACTTCAGTTCCTCCCTGGATGCTACTGGTGCCTTTCAAGCTGCCATTTTGGTGCTGGAGCTCAGAGGGAGGGAGTCTGAATAAGTCTGTGTGTGGGTGCTTTAAGAGGAACTGCTTGGGACTCAAGAAGTTTCTTCCACTGACTCAGTTCTTGCTGGTTTTTGCAGCTAGAAGTTATGGGGATTTATCTTCCTGGCACTGGAACCCTGGGCTGGGGGCTGGGTGTGGGGCTGGGACTCCTCTCTCTTGAGATGTCCCTCCAGGACTTTTACCCACCACACATGGGTGTGGGCTGGTGGGTGTGGGACCAGACTGTTCCATGTCTCCATTCCTCCTACCAGCCTGGGTGGATGTGGTGTCTTCAATTCCATAGTTGTCGGATTTCTGACGGTTCTGAGTGATGGTTATTCTATAGTTTCATTGTAATTTTAATGTGGTTGTGCAAGGAGGCGAGCCATTTTTACCTACACCTCCATCTTGAATGGAAGTCCTACATCTGTGTTTGGAGGTAATTCTTTGGTGGGCTAGGGTCTGTGTTGGGGGTGGTCTGTGGAGGAAAGAAACTGTGAGCTGAGAGTCGCTCTTGCGTCTTGGGAAAGCCACGCCTGGCCCTCGGGGAGAACCAGCCTCAGACTCCCAAGGGGAAGGTGCTGCAAGACCCTGGCCAGAAAGTGTTCCTTCAGTGTCTTTCTCTGACACTTGGTGTACTGCCAAAGGGGAAAGAGAAGGAAAACCCTTGGCTAAGTAAACATATATTCCTCTTTCACTGCAAGAGGCTGCATAGTCTAAAGCATAATCAGTTCCATACGTTTAGCGTCGATAGTCTGCGCATGCCTAGTGGCACCTTTGAAATAAGACAGATTGTGTGTCTTGTGTTATGAAGTAGTAACTGCCACGTACTGCATGTCTGTGCACAGCAAGCGAGCGTTGTGCAGTGTTCTGTGTGCGTCTTCTGCTCTCACCCGAGACAGCTGATGTTACCTTCTGACTGGTAATGAGGAGACTGAGTCTTAGATGGACAGGTGACTCGCTCAAGGTCCCCTGGCCTCCGTAAGGCTGAGCTGGGGCACTGCTGCCTGTCTGACCCTGAGTTCTTATACTTACCACACTCCCAAGTCGTGTGTGTTCAAACCTGGATCTTGCGCGTGGAGATTCTCAGGCCAGGCCCTCAGGAACATCACCCAAGCAAGGTGATGTGATTCATCCCTTATGGCAGGGTGTCTGCTCCTGGCGGCATGTTAGACTCACTAGAAGAGATCTCCTAAAACTCTGATGCCCAGCCGCACCCCTGGCTAATGAACTCCAGCTGTGGGTGAGCCCAGGCATCAGAGCTTTACAACTCTCCCTGGGGAGGCTGGTGTTCTGCTGGTTTGAGAGCTTGGGGGACCGTAGAGAGGTTGGTGGAGTGTCAGGTCAGGTTCTGGAACTCTCTTTTCTGGTTGCATTGGTGCCCCCACGGGGAGAACTGGGGGCTGCAGCTTGCTTGGGGAGCTTTTTTGCAAAGTACCTCTACCAAGAAAACACCAAATGCCCAAGTCAAAAAGTGGGGTTCAGGCTGAAGGGGATGGTGAGGGGCTGCCTAAAGCCCTTGGAGGCCCTTAGGGCTCTCACTGCTGAAGTGTGTGTGCATGAGGCCTGGGGAGAGGCCCAGATGTCTCTCTTTCTGTCTGTCTGTCTCTCTCTGTCTCTCTCTCTCTGTCTTGTAAGCTAGTGTATGGGCACCCGGTGAATGGGTAAGTGGTGGAACACTGGATAATCATCTTTCCTGCTCAGAGGTAGGAGTACTTCACACCTCCAGGTAAGGACTCAGAGAGGTGGGTGTGCTGTGGTTTCTCTCTGCCCCCCAGACCCACTCTTCCCCTAGCCTGTCCTCTACCAGTGAACTCCCCGGAGCTCCTTCTGCAAAGTGATACCAAGTTAGGTTTATTTGACTGAATATGTCATCCCTCATAGTCACTGTCCATCCGAAATGCAGGTGTAACTGGGCATCTTGTTTTTTCACCTGGCAGCTCTGTGCCTGCTGGGGCTCTTGTGGAGAACCTGCACCAGGACCGTGTTTAGTCCCCGACTTCACTGTCTTCACTGTGCAGACATCTCAGTGGGTTCCCACTGGCAGCCACGCCACCACAGGGCGTCTGGGACCCCCTCAGGCACGCGCAGCCCACCGCTTCGTCCCAGGAGGCCCCTGTCAGGCCAGCTAACTCCAAGGGGCTGAGTACAGTCACTCCTGAGGTTAATGTTTACCATTTACTGCTTGAGAACCTCAGGTCAAAGTTTTTAGAAGTTTTCTCTCCTTCATTATTGTTGCTGCTCTTTATCACGGGAGAATTCCTGGCTTTAGCATAAAGTGAAGTAACACTAAGTAGGAAGTTTCTGTTTGTTTTGGGTTTGGCTTCATCCAACAGGGGTGGGGGATAGGGAGGAGTCCTTAAACTGTGGCAGGCAGGTGGCCTAAGGACACAACGTGAATAGCAAATATCAGCCAGAATTGGGGGGTGGGGGGCACAGTCTAGGCACCTCTCTATTGGGTGGCAGGGGCGTGGACATAAATGGGATTCTGGAGGCCAAAAGCCTTTCAGATCCACCCCAGCAGGAGCCTCTGTCCTCCACTGTTGGGCTGCTGGACAGCAAAGCCCAGAAGGCAGCAGGCTTGTGGGACCGGGCAGTGCCATCCCCAAGCTGCCGTCCTGATCCCCACCCACACATGCTCCACAGGTGGAGGCAGAGAACCCCTGGGAGTTCAAGGACACTCCTCACTTCTACAGCGCCCCCATCTCCCTCCCAACCCAGCCCGCTGACATTAGGGCTGAACTTCAGAGACCTGGGCTCATGCCTCTGCCCACTGTGCTGTCTGACGAGGAGCAGGACAGAGGTCCCACAGGCCGGCGCTTCAGCCCTGCCCTATCCTGCCACTCAGTTCCCAGGGCTGTGAAGCAGGCTGAGGGCACCTGGTACCTGAGGGCAGAGGAGTCAGACAGGGCCTGCGTTCTCCACCTGCCCAACCCTCCAGGGCCAGGAGGCCACTCAGCGCAGCTAGTGTACCTGCGACTCTGGGACCTGCAACTTCAGCAGCTGCTGCTCCCTGTGTCCTCCTGCAGTTGGAGTCTTCAGGAGAACCTAAGGGCTCTCCTGCTAGGAGAGGGTGTGCAGGCCAGCACTAGAGCGGCTCCACAGAGCCCAGAGCCTTGTGGCCACAAGTTGCAAGTATATTTTTTCCTCTGGTTCGTGGCTGGCAGTTACCCTGCTCCAGTGTTACCATTGCCTGTGCCTTGTCTAAAACACACCTTCCTGGTAATCCCAGCCCTGGCTCCCACATCGGCCTGGACCTGCACAGTGAGCTAATGCGCCCGTACATCTCATCATCCCCATCCACCGAGGGACTCTGATCCTGGCAGGGATCCAACAGGGTAAAGTGCTTCCCCTGAGGATCTATCTCCGTGTGAGAGAGAGCTCTTCTCACTGAAGAGCTGCTGGCCAACCACCAACCAACACTGCCCCAACCCTCCAGCCGTCATGCGTGCTCAGCATGCACTCTGCAGACATTCGTGGATTTGGGGTGCACAGGTTCTTTTATTGTTTTGAAATATATTTTACTGATTATGCTATTACAGTTGTCCCATGTTTTTCCTCCTCTTTATTCCCTTCAGCCCTGCACCCCCTCTGCCACAAGCATTTCCCCCCTTAGTTCATGTCCATGGGTTGTACATGTAAGTTATTTGATTCTCCATTTCCTATACTATTCTTAACCTCCCCCCTGTCTATTTTGCACCTACCATTTATGCTTCTTACTCCCTGTACCTTTTCCCCCATCCTCTCCCCACTCCCTTCCCACTGATAACCCTCCTTGTGATCTCCATTTCTGTGAATCTATTCCTGTTCTAGTTGTTTGCTTAGTTGGGGTTTTCTTGTTTTTGTTTTTTTTTAAGTTCAGTTGTTGATAGTTGTGAGCTGGTTGTCATTTTACTCTTCATAGTTTTGGTCTTCTTTTTCTTCAATAAGTCCCTTTAATATTTCATACAATAAGGGCTGGGTGCTGATGAACTCCTTTAACTTGACCTTATCTGGAAAGCACTTTATCTCCCCTTCCATTCTAAATTATAGCTTTGTTGGAGAGAGTCATTTTGGATATAGGTCCTTGCCTTCAAATACTTCTTTCCAGCCCCTTCTTGCCTGTGAGGTTTCTTTTGGGAAATTAGCTGACAGTCTTATGGGAAGTCCTTTGTAGGTAACCATCTCCATCTCCTTTTCTCTTTCTACTTTTAAGATTCTCTCCTTATCTTTCATCTTGGGTAATGAAATTATGATGTGCCTTGGTGTGTGCTTGCTTGGGTCCAAATTCTTTGGGACTCTCTGAGCTTCCTAGACTTCCTGGACGTCTCTTTTCTTTGCAAGATTTGGGAAGTTTCTTCATTATGTTTTCAAATAAGTTTTCCATTTCTTGCTCTTCCTCTTCTCCTTCTGGTACCCCTATAATTAATTTGGATGTTGGAACATTTAAAGATGTCCTGGAGGTTCCTAAGCCTCCCCTCATTTTTTGAATTCTTGTTTCTTCATTCTGTTCTGGTTGAATGTTTTTTTCTTCCTTCTGCTCCAAATCATTGATTTGAGCCCCAGTTTCCTTCCCTTCACTCTTGGTTCCCTGTACATTTTCCTTTATTTCACTTTGGATAGCCTTCACTTTTTCATCTATTGTGTGACCATACTCAACCATTTCTGTCAGCATCCTGATTACCAGTGTTTTGAACTCTGCATCTGATAGGTTGGCTATCTCTTCATTGCTTAGCTCTACTTTTGGAGCTTTGATCTGTTCTTTCATTTGGGCCATATTTCTTTGTCTAGGTGTGCCTGTTACATTGTAAGGGGCAGAGCCTTAGGTATCCACCAGTGTGGGGTAAACCACGTCTGAGAGGGAACAGTGCCACTTGCTTGGCTCTCGAGGGCTTCCAGCCACTTTCCCCACTATCAACAAGCAAATTGGGCCCTTGTGGTGCTGATTCCCAGGTAGGTAGGTTTGTGTACATTCTAGGACCCTGTGGGTCTCTCCAGTGAACTCTCTTGTGAGGCTGGCAGTTTTTCCTGCTGCTGTAACCCCGACAACTTTTTACAGCCAAAGGTTTCTAGGCTTTATTTCTCCACACTGGAACCCTGGGTAGCGCAGTCTGTCTTGCTCCCCATTTGTTCCTCTCAGTTTATCCACACGCAAATGTAGAACTGCCCAGTCCTCTTCATCTATCGCCTTGCCATGCGTCCTCTTCACCCCGCTGCCCGTCTCTACCCCTCCTACCATTCTAATGAATGTTTCTTCTTTAACTCCTTGGTGGTTGGACTTCCATATAGTTAGTTAGGTTTTCTGGCAGTTCTGGTTATTTTTGGTTTTTAATATTGTTGTTGTCCTTCTTTTGGTTGTGCAAGGAGGCAAAGTGTGTCTACCTATGCCTCTATCTTGGCCGGAAGTCTCTGGGATGTGTAAGTTCATCACTCAGAAAACAGGTTCTCTACTAGCAGCCCCTAACTGACCGATGTTGAATCTAAGTGACTAAGGTCCCTAAACATCTGACCCACTGTGGCTGCTTGTGGTTGGTGGAAGCAGTGCTGCTTCAGAGGCAGCCCCACTGCAGTGCCCCTCCCAGTGCAGCAGTGTTCTTGCCTGCACCACCTCTTTTCCCTGCCGGTACACAGTTCAGCACAGTGCCCGCATCACACCCATTTATTGCATAGATGTTCACTGTTCAACTCCATTCCCTTCACCATATTGAATTCAGAGGATGCCACCTCCAGACTTCAAGAAAGCTACAGACAAATTTGTTCAGGAGAACAAGGCAAAGCCCTGTGAATCAATGGGTAGTATGCCTAACCAATTTCTTTGTTAGATAAATACACATTTGCTACTCACACCCCACGGGCCTGCCCTGTGCTGGGCAGGGAAGGTGTTTGCCATCATGTCTCACCAGGGCGGGATGGGTGTGGCTCCCTATAGTTGGCCTCCAGCTGCTGGAACAGCTGGGCAGCTTCCCTTGGACTTGAGCAGGAAGCCACTTATCCAAGGTGGCTTGTAAGGTTAAACTTCTCTCTTTAGCCACTAGCCCAGTCACACAAGGAAATGGCCTTGAGGGAAGGTGCTTTGCAGAAAGGGGCACATATTCTCATGAAGTCTCTGGGTTTTCACACATCTCACACACTGGCTAATCATTGTCTCCACAATGGCGATTGTCAAGCAAGCTGGCCCCCCCACATTTGCTGTTGTGACCTTGAGAATGAGTTAATGAGAATAGGTTAATAATGAAAATGGAAAGTTTAAAATTTTTTGATGTGGCCTTCCCCTACATCACTTTCCCCAAAATAATGTTAAAGTAATCCACTTGGGAGGAAAAAAAAGGGGGAGGACATCATACAATGGAAGTTGTAAGAACAGTGAAAAATTGGCAGCTTAAGATGAAATTCCTAATCAATCATTGCCCGTGGGTCCAAGGCTTTGGAATGACTTCCATTTTGCCTTTTTGCACACAATCCACACTCATTCAGCTCTCAAGCACCATTCATGCAGGCCACCATGTGAATGGCAATACCCTGCCCCCCAACACAAAAACCTCACCAACCCTATGGACTTCAGCCGCAGCCCTACAAATCAGTGGTTCTCGAGGACTGCACCATGGCAGGTTTTCACTGATTCATAATAAAATGAGAAAACAGGATAAACAATAGCCAAGATTGACCAAGCACTTACTACGACCCAAACAAAACAATACTTTTTTTCTTCTGATGGCTGTCCTGGGCAGCACCATTATTCCTTCCCCATTTTCCCCACGAGGAGACTGGACTTCAAACAGCCTCCCAGCCTGTGTTCTTCAAGCAGCGGGAAGGATAAAGATGCTGAGTGACCACTCCTGAGAACTTGAGACTGTGCTTTGAGACTGTGTGCCTCCTCAGTATTCGGGTCAGACTGACTTTCCTGTGTGTGGTGGTGGTGATGGGGAGAATGCTGATGTGGTCCGCCTCTTGTGCTGCCTGTGTCCTTCGCCCTTTTTGGCTGCTCCTGAAGTTAGGTCTTCAGTATCTTCCTGGTGGGTTTCCCCACTTCCAGGCTTCCTCCTTCCTGGTGCTCTGGTCCAGCACAGCCCCCTCCCCTCCTCTGTGCAGATACCTTCAGAAATCCTGCTACTTCGCCCGGGATTCAGGGCTCACAGCGGCACCACTTGACAGCTAAACTGGTGTTCCCAGACCATCAAGACCGCTTCTTTCTCTCCATTTTCCTGCCACCTCTGCCCCTGGAAACCCTGTGTATCCCTCCCTCCTTCCCATTTATGCCTTTACTTACTCATTCAACACACCCATTCTGAGCGGCTGTTTGAACTGGCTGTGGTGTGTGTGAGAGCTCATGGGGCTCTCAGCGGGTCCAGCAGGGAGAAGGAACTGAATGAGTGATCAAAGGTGGGGGCCCAGCACCCACCTGGGAGGGCTGACCAGGCGGGGTGGGGAGGGATCAGGGAAGGCCTCCTCCCACCCCCAGTGAGCCATGTCATTTCCTGTTTAATACTGGGACCCTTTGCGCCTCTCTCCTGGGCAGATGACTTTGTGATCTCAATAGACTGTCACAGCAACTCTGAGCCCCAGGAGGTGCTGTATAAATATTTGTTGGCAATTAAGTCATTTTACTGACTTGGCAGATCACAACGTGGAGACCAGTTATCTTTTCAGTCACGCTCAGTGATTACAGGGTGGGTGTGGCCGCTTCCCACCTCCAGTGACATCATCTGCACGGGCCCTCCCTGTCACTTTGTTCAGTGAGCTCCGCTCTTAGAAAACGAGGGTTATACCCCAAACTGTAACCAGAGGTTAAATTGCAGGGTTGAGATTACAAAACAGGTTTCTATTTTATACTATCTATGCTTCTATAAATATTTGAATTTTTCACCACAGACAGTGTGACATTTGTAATTAGAAAGGTCACATGTGTTTGAGTATATTGAACAAACCAAAGAAAGTATTGTTTGCTTTCTTCAATCTACTTAATGCCTTCTATGAAACTTTCATATATTTAAAGACAAAAATAGTAATTTGGGCAAAACCTGGCTCCCTGGAGCTCAGTGAGTTGGAGGGACTGGAGGTAAGTTTGCCAGTGCAAGAGGCAGAGGTGGACCCGGAGGGCTTCGAAGCCTGAAGAGAGAGAGAGTGCAAGGCATAGGTCAACAGCTAGAGCCTTCATTACTGCAGAAAGCACCTCAAATCAGAGAAAGATGGGGACTGGATGGGACCCAGGTGCCGGGCTTCTCCTCCCCCTACTGAAAGCACAGGCCCACACTCACATGTCAGGCTTGACCGGCGAGTTGAGTCGCCCTGACCCCCAGCCCCGGCACACTCACCTGTCTGCATGCCTGGTCAAGGCTGTCCCACACAACCCTCCACCAAAGTGTGCAGAAGGCCCTGCTCCCCACAGCCCCTAAGACCTCAGTGTAAGGACAAGCAGTGAGTGTTCCCTGGTTCCTTCCAGTAAAATGCCTTCCCCTCCACCCTGATCTTTACCCTGAGACGTTCCCAAATGCAGCAGCCATGGGAGTGGACCTGACGTGGGAGAAAGTCATGTGGACATGGCTCAGTGACTGGAACTGTGGCCTTCAACTGAGGCGTGTTTGCAGTCCAGAGAGACCTGGCAGGGAGGAGGCCGGAGGAGTACATTCTCGGGTTCCTCTTCCTGCCACCAGGTCTCCTGCTCGTAGCTCAATTAACCATATAAGTGCTTAGCTGGATACTTAAAAATAATTTGCCATTGATCTGAAATTCAGGTTTAAGTGGGTGTCGTGCATTCTTTTTTTTTAATTATTTTTTCTTGTTTTTTTATTTTTATAGAATTTATTAGTGACATTGGTTAATAAAATTATATAGGTTTCAAGTATACACTTCTATAATACATCATCTGTATGTTGTATTGTGTGTTCATCTCCCAAAGTCAAGTCTGGCATTGCACATTCTTACTAAATCTGGCACAGCCCTAAGCAGGGACCACCCTACTCTGCACACACACTCAGGAGCCCAGGAGGATGTGACATCTTGAACAGGACAGGAGGCACCGCCCTTGAGCAGGGGTCAGGGCCTTGGTGTGCTCCAGTTACTACCTGCGGAATGCCAGGCCTGCGTTTCTCCTACCTGCCTGTTTCACCAGAATTGTGGTCAGTGTGTTTGAATACATAGCAACCAGCATAGAACGTATGTTCCAAAAATGCCATTAAAAGAACTAAAAGTACAACTATTACAAGCCTATAGTTTTAGAAATAGTTTTGAGCCAAATGAAATGAAAACTTCTCTAGGTCCATTCCAACCGGCAAGCATTTTGCTAGAAGCTCGGAGTCACTCTGTAGCTAGTGACATGAGCATACTTCTAACCCCCTCCCCCCAACATACCTAGGGATGGGTCTCTTTATGACCGGTAGAAGCCTTCCAAGGCTGCTGGCCAGGTTTGTGGCACAGTCTTGTGGCCGGGCAGATAGAAAGTGACCTCAGGTGCTGTCACCTTCCTGCCATGCTCTCGGGGCTGTGACGTGTTAGCGTGGGCAGGTAGGAGTCAATAAAAGAGAAAGCTAGGCTGTCGGGGCCTGATTCAGTCTGGGAGTTACAGCTTCAGACACCCCAGGGAAGGGCTGCATCCCCAAGGGGATTGGTATTCCTCTAGCCCCCAATACCCTCATCGTAGGGAGGAAGGACCGGCTTTTCAGTGTCAACCTAGGAGCATGCACAGGAGGTGCCAAGATGGTGACCATAAAGGGGAGGTATCTGATCTGGGAAGAGAATCAGATCAGATGAGGGCATGAAACCCTCACACCCGGAAGATCTAGGAAAGAGATTGGATAGGGGGAGGACCCATCCCTTCCCAAGCCCAAGGAAATATAATCAAAGCTTAACAAAGGACCGTCTCAGGAGCACACGTTGGCCCGTTTGTTCACCCATTTGCTGTATTCCCTCTCCATAGCAGCCGCATGCTCCAAGTGCAGTCATGTGGGGCCAGCGCTGGCTGGAAAGCAGCTGTGAGCAGAGACTAAGCTGGCCAGCTCCAATAAATCTTACCCCTACACCTCATTCCCCCATGTATAGGTCCTGAAATGCTCTTCTTGCAGCTCCATGGAAGAACCCCAATTTCCACCGGCAACAGAAGGACTTGGGAATGACTCACTCACAAAAAAAATATTTTTGATGGGGGTGTATGGTTCAGAACAAGTTATTCCAAAATGTGCCTGTGGCATGTGGATTATTTTGAGCTAAAGCCAACTTTAGCCTCTTCTAGGCTCAAGGGACACTGTGCCCCTCTCAACTACCCAGAAGAACTTATATTAGAAACCTAAACCATAATAAGATTATCAACCATGACCTCTTTTAACGTATCTGTGGGGAAGGACAAACTTCCGTTTACCAAGCAGGTGCTCTTCTTATTGTCTGAGCCTGTGAAGCCCCCAAGGCCCCTTTCCTTGTCTCTTGCTCAGGAGGTCTTTTACATCCACGCTCATCTTCTGTCTCTGAACCCCCTGCGCGTGCCTTCCTAGGGCAGGGAGGATGCCTCACTTCTCCGTCGTCAGGGCCTCCTAAGTAGAGAACCTACTTGGAAAACTCCAGTATATTTAAAAGGCTAAAAGTCGTTGTTCTGTTTTGCAGCTCTGGCTGAGGAGAGGAAAGAATCCACACCCAGCCAGCCATTCCCAGGAGACCTGGCTGACCTTGTGCCACCGGCCTTTCCTCCGACCGATGGAGCCCAGCCTTTTATGGTGCCGACACCAGTCCTGCCTGGAAGGTCCCACACAGGAAACGCAGCCCTTCCCAGCGCGACCTCAGCCAGCTCCAAGCTCATACCACCTCTTGCATTTGATCACACAGTTAGCCACATAATACTGTCTGAACACAAAGACATCAAGTTTAATTGTTCAATCAGCATACCTAACATGTACCAGGACACCCATATTTCTTGGTGGAAAGATGGGAAGGAACTGCTTGGGGCGCACCATGCAGTTACTCACTTTTATCCGGATGAGGAAGCCACAGCAGTGATTGCGTCCTTCAGGTACGTGTTTCCCCTTTCTTTCAATGTTCCGCGGTTGACAGTTCTGAAGCAAAGGCCTCCTCAGTACAAAACAGCCTGTGCTTTCTGTGTTTGCAGCTCCACAGGTCCTTTCAGAGTGTAGACTAGTACCGGAGCCTGTATGGAGGATCTTTGCAGTTGGTCATAGCCCCCCTGGATGTAATGAGCTCTCGGGCCTGGTGTGAGAGTGACAGCTCTCCAGCTGAGCTGGGGATGCGCCCTCCTAGGGGAAACATTCCAGGAGGCACTGGCCATCAGGCCAGGGACTGGGAGGCAGCTCTCAGCAAAATGGGAGCTGGTGCTCCTATGACTGGTAGGCCCCACAGACCTGGTGATCAGTAATTTCTTGGCAAAGGGGACGTTTTTGTGGTTTGTTTTCTGTCCAGTTGAGGGCCTTTTGATGGTTCCCATCGCTAAAGCTGGGAGGACCCTGCTTTCTTAGTCGATTTTCTCTGTGAAGATGTGAAGTGGTCAGCTGGGTTTCTTGCACCCTGTGGGTATCTTGCACCTAAGCCGCTGTTGTTTGACACGCCCATGCCCACAGCTGCCCTGTAGGGTCTGATGCCTGCTGCTTCTGGTGGCCCCCAGATGGAATCATACATGACAAAGCAGCAAAACATCTGTAGAAAACAAGGACATAATTTCTTAAGTCAAACTACCAGCTGGAAGAGGTGCCAGTAGCTGCAGATCACTGACGCTGTAACTCGCTTCGTACTCAGAAGACTTTCTTTCAGCTCAGTTTAGACAAGACTTTGTACGTGGGTACCGGGGGCATGCCACCAGCACCATTTGATCTGTGACAGGTAGACAGGACGCCTATCAGTGCATCTTTGTGTTTCTTTTAAAATTGTCGTATATTTTTCATTTGTTAATCATGGCGACAAGCACAGAAGTAAACTTCACCATTTTAGCCCGCTTTGAGTGTGCAATTCGGTGGCGCTAAGCACACTCACATGTGGTGCGGCCATCACCACCGTCATCTCCAGAACGTTTCCATTCTTCCGAACAGAAACTCCTTGCTCGGGAAGCACCAGCTCCCCACCCCGCTCCCCCACCTCCTGGTAACCTTGGTTCTATATTCCTTTTCTGTGAATTTCTCTACTCTAGGGACCTCATATAAGTGGAAATGTACAATACTTGGCCTTTTTGTATTTCTTTTAAGAAGGCTTTAGAGCTTACCCGCTACATAAGAGCCATTTCTGAGCCGTCCAGCCCAGGTGGGACAGGTCCTAGGAACAGAGAGGCACTGTTTGGCCCTTTAGGACATTCTGGGGCCAGCCCAGGCGAGGCTGCCGTGGCGTGACAGGCCCTGCAGTGGCTGGCCCTGTGGTCTGTCCGGGTGGCTTCTGCGTAGACGCCATGGCCAATCTGTATGGGTCCTGTGGTTCTACCTGGTACAGATGTTTGTACTTGACCAAAATTTTAGGGGATTTTTATGCCTTTTTGAAAGCAGTGCATTCATGTAGTAGAATATTTTAACTTTTCAAAACTTCTCTCTCCCACTCAACCCCCAACCCTTTGCCCACGGGGAGCTGAAGTCACCCATTTCTCAGGCATCTTCCCAGAGATTCCGTGCTTGGGTTGAGGGTGCACCAAGCTCCAGTGTGTGGACTAAGCTAATAGAGTGTTCCTCGCAGCTGTGGTGACTCAGTACCCGTGGCTCACATCATTGGGGCTATATAAATGCTGCTTTTGGCTCAATCATGTCATAGATGGTAATCACATTTACTTCTTAGCATTTTTATTTTCCTGAAGTAAATATTGTTTCCTGCTCACTAGTTTGTTTAATTTTCTAAGCGTCAATCACTTAGAAAATCACTTCTCAGTCGCTTCTCTGAACTCTACATGAAAATAGGCATTTCTTCTCAAAGTGACAAAATGATCAGCCTGAGTTTTTCCCTGGCAATGCCCGCCCTAGAGCCTTCCCCTCTCCTGCTCTGGTCTGGGCTCCGGCGGAGCCACCCTTGTGCTCTGTGCAGGGACCCTCAGTCCTCCTGACTCCCAGCCGCTGCTCCCAGGAGCCCAGGCCCCTTCTTGGCGTTCACTCCCTCGCTTGGCATTGAGCCCATCCTCACTGGCACCCTGGGACTTGCATCTCTGAAAATGCCATTTTGTTTCTTAGCCTCACCTTGACGCAATTCGGCGTGACAGAGAATTCAAAAGGAAAATAATTTCCTGTTGTCACTGGAAAGTCATCAATATAATTCCTTTTCACTCGCAAATTTGTTCTTGCTACTTTGATTCACGGGTAAATGACCTGCTTCTCTTTCCCCCAGACGCTTTGGGATCTGCACTTTGCCTCGGGCTTGTGACATTCCCTGGTGAAGCCCCTGAGGAGGTCTTTTCTCTCCCACTGTGCTGCCCACTGAGGGGCCTGGTGAGGGCAGGCCCGAATTTCCAGGACTGGGCATTCTCTCGCATCATGCTCCCGCCTTCTGTGTTCTCTCTGGACCAGTTCCTGGGTGTAGGAACATGCGTGTTGCTATTGTGAGCCCAGAGCCTTTCCCGCTGAGCCTGCATGGAGACTGCCTGCTGTTTCTGCTGTGAGCAGGGAGGGCCCCGGGGACACCACTCCTGGCCTCCAGGCCACCCCACCCTGCCTTCAGCATAGGAGCCTTTCCTCGATGTGTGGAAATCACACTCAGAGTTCTTTGTGAAAAAACTGTCCTTTGTATAGGGCAAGGATGCGACGGATGTGGACTTGCTAACTGATGTCAGCTCAGTCCCCTCACCGCTAAGCTCTTGCTGACGTGAATGTGTCAGCATAAGAACTATCCAAATCTGTAGAGAATTTGCTTTTACTTTAAATAATGTTTTACTTTTTAATTACAGTTGATATTCAATATTACATTAGTTTCAGGCCTACAGCCCAGTGACCAGACATTATATAAGTAAGTGACCACCCTGATAAATCTAGACCTGTGTGACACCATACGTGTTTATTATAACAGTACGGACTATATTCCTTATTCTGTCCTTTACATCCCGTGACCATTCTGTAACAACCAATTTGAACTTCTTCATCCCCTCACCCTTTTCACTCGTCCCCCTGAGGCCCCCTCCCATCTGACAACCATCAAAATTATCTCTGTGTCTATGAGTCTGTTCTTGTTCTGCTTGCTCATTTATTTTTGTTAAGATTCGACATATAAGTTAAATTATATGGTGTTTGTCTTTCTGCCTGACTTATTTCCCTCAGCACAATACCCTCTAGGGGCATGTATATTGTTGCAGATTTCATTCTTTTTCATGGCTGAGGCATAATCCGTTGTATACATGCTCCATTTCTTTATCCATTCATCTATTGATGACACTTAGGTTGCTTCCGTAGCTCGGCTATTTGTAAATAACGCTGCAATGAACATAGAGACGTATGTCTTTTGACTTAGTGTCTTTTCGATTTAGCGTTTTGGGTTTCTTCAGATAAATACCCAGAAGTGGAATTGCTAGGTCCTTCTTTTTTCTTGTTATATAGCCTTTGTTTTAAATTATATATCCTTTGTTTGGTGTAAGTATTGCTACCGCTCCTTTTTGTTTGTTTCCGTTTTCACAAAATATCTTTTTCCACCCCTTTACTTTCAATCTGAAGTAAGACTCTTGTTATCCTTCCAGTCACTGTATGTTTTTTGATTGGAACATTAATCCATTTGCATTTAAAGTATTATGATTATTGATAGATGTGTATTTATTGACATTTTATTATTCATATTTTAATATTTTGTTTACTTCTTCTTCTTAAAGACAATCGTTTAACATTTCTTATAATGCTGGTTTGGCTGTGATGAACTCCTTTAGCTTATTCTTGTCTAGAAGGCTCTTTGTCTTTCAATTCTAAATGATAGCTTTGCTGGGCAGAGCAATTTTGGTTGTAGGTCCTTGCTTTTCATCACTTTGAATATTTTACGTCAATCCCTTTTGGCCTGCAAAGTTTCTGTTAAAAAAATAGCTGACTGTCTTTTGGGAACTCCCTTGTAGGTAACTAACTGCTTTTGTCTTGCTACTTTTAAGATTCTCTCTTTGTCTTTAACCTTTGCCAGTTTGTTTATGATGTGTCTTGGTGTGGGCCTCTTTGAGTTCTCTTGTTTGGGACTCCCTATGCTTCCTGGACTTGTATGTCTATTTCCTTCACCAGGTTAAGGAAGTTTTCTGTCATTATTTTTTCAAATAGGTTTTCATTTCCTTGCTCCCTCTCTGTCCCTTCTGGCAACCCCACGATGTGAATGTCGGTTTGCTTGAGGTTGTCCCAGAGGCTTCTTATACTGTCTTCATTTTTTTGGATTCTTTTCTATTTTTGCTGTTCTGATTGGGTGTTTTCTGCTTTCTTATCTTCCAAAGTGCTGATTTGGTCCTCTGCTTCATCTACTCTATTGTTGGTTCCCTGTACCGTATTCATTTCAGTTAGTGTATTCTTCATATCTGACTGGGTCTTTTTTATGGTTTTGCATGTATTTTTTTTCATGATGTTGAAGTTCTCGTTAAGTACCCTGAACATCCTTATAGCCATTCTTTTGAACTCTGTATCTGTTGGTTCGCTTGCCTCCATTTCATTTAGTTCTATTTATGGAGATTTCTCTTTTATTTGGGGCATGTTTCTTTGTCTCCTCGCTTTGGCTGCTTCCCTGTGTTTGTTTCTGTGTATCAGGTAGAGCTAGTGGATCTCCTGGTTTTAGTAGAGTGGCCTTATGCAATAGGTGTCCTGTAGGGCCCAATGGCCAGCCTCCACAGTAACTTGAGCCAGGGGCTCCAGGTGGACCCTTCCTTCCCCCACCCCCAGGGGCTGTGTGCACCCTTCTTTATACTGGAGCCTTGATTACTGTTGGCATATCACTACTAGGGACTCACCACCAGGCCAACTGGCTGTGAGGACCGGCTGAAACTACAGCGGAGGAGGTGCTGAGTAGGGGCTAAACTCACAGAGCAGGACTTGCTTCAGTGGGGCTGTGGTGCCCGCCAAGTCCCCCCTCTTGAGTGGGTCATTTGGGGAGGTGGTCGAATGGCAATCCTGCATGGTCTGAGGCTGTCCACTGGGTACAGTGGCTCTGAGACCTCCTAGAGGTGCAGACCAAGGTCAGCCACTGCCTGTGCCCTACCCATGGCCACCTGGCAAAAGCTACAAAGCTATCTGCAAGTGCTACTTGTGCTGGGCTTGAAGGTGCCCAGGAGAGGCCAAGCTGCAAACTGCCACTGGCTGCCACTGGTGCTGGGCCTGGGGCCTCTTAGCAAGAGATATGGGATATGCGGAGGCCAGATGCTGCTTGTTTGAGAGAGTTTAGGAAAATCCAAAGCATGAGTCACAAGAGGTGATCGGTATGGAAAAGCCACTGGAAGCGGCTTATGTGGGCCCCAAGTTGGATGGGGTCGGGTATCAGGAAATCACCAGGGTGGGGAGAACAGTGTTAGCTAGGTTGAAGGAGACTTATACTTGGCACCTGCCTGATGAATCTGTGGGGGAGGGCCCAGAAAAGGAGCAGTGGCCTCTGCCAGCACTTCTGTCTGGGAGAAAGCTGTAGCTTGACCTCTTGCCTTCATGCCAGACACTTCGCTTCTTCCCCAGCACTGAGATCAGAGCACACGAGTACTAACACGTCCATGCACAGGCCCATGAAGAGGAAAGCCTGGGACTGCAGAATCCCTGCATCTCACTCAGCCACAGTTCCCGCCGGTCTTTACATCTAGAGGTTATGGAGACTTCTTCTCCTGGCATGAGAACCCTGGGCTGGCAAGCCTGGTGTGGCGCTGGGGTGCCTCACTCCTCAGGGGGTGGACCTCCGCATCCGAGATATCCTTCCTGATTTTTATCTGCCACGTGTGTGTGGGACCTGCCCGTTTCATGTCTCTTCCCCTCCTACCTGTCTCCCTGGATGCTTCTTTATATCCTTAGTTGTAGGACTTATGTTCAGCTAGATTTCAGGTGGTCTGAATGATGACTATTCTGTAGTTTAGTTGTAATTTGGGTTGTGGGAGGATTCAAGTACTTCATTTACCTACACCAGCCATCTTGACCAGAACTCTGAGAATTTTTATAAGAATTTATTTGAGGCAAATGGGCAACATAAACTTGGGAGCAAGATCTCAAATGCTCCCAAGAAGAACAGTTTTACAGCTTCTTTTAGGCATTTGAAATTAAGGAGGGAACGGAGGGAAGATGAAGGACAGAGAAATCAAAGTGGGGGATGGGATTATGGGATAACTAGCAAGACTATGTGCTCTCTTGAGGGTGGTTACAGTTTATTTCTGAGGTGTGTTAACCTAGGTGCACAGAAACAATGGACATTGCTTTTTGAAGGCAAAGATAAACCTTCTACTAAAAGTTACATGAGTTACATGCCTGGAGCATGCCTACCAACCATGACCCTCTGGTTAGGAATTTAGAATCAGATCATCCTATAAAGTTACTTTCCACAGAACCCCATTTTTCATCTACCAATGACTGAAGACAGAGTTTGGCCACATTCCTTCTGTCCCCTTTTCTAGTCCTAGCCTGAATTTTCCTTGCTGGTTGGCTGAAGGTCCTCCCGGGTGTTCTGTGCATCTGACTTCTGTGGCCCAGGGTATGCTGCCAGGTGGGTACTTAGGTGTGTTCTGTGTCCCCCTCAGGTGCCTTCCTGGGGCCCTGCACTGCATCCCCCTCTGGCTGTCACTTTTTCCCTGGTTGCCAGCTCTTTGTGTCATCTGGCAAGCCTGCTGCCACACCGGGGTCCCAAGGCACAGGTGTCCTCAGCCTGTCAGATCTTGTCCTCCACTCCATGGAATCCCGGGTCTTGCCTGAAAAAAGTGACACCTCTTCTAAAGTGAACTTGTGAACCCTGTGGAAAGGACTCCCTCTGCAGTAGCTATGCACCTTGGCTTCCCTTGGAAATGCAAAGGAGACTAGACTGACCAGTAAGCTGGGGAGAGTTTTCAGGAGCTGCTGAAAGCAGGATGCACCATCCAGCCCTTTGACTTACTCACGATGGGCAGGACCCATGGCAGACACGTTTCTCTCACTCTTTCTCCAGCTCCTTTCTGTCCCCATGACATCCAGGGAGATACCAGGGGAGGGTCAGCCCCTTATGTGGAGATACTTGTCCTGTGAGGTCTCTTTCCGTCTTGTCCTGTTTTCCTGGTGACCTCTGGACATTGTGACATTCAGCTCCTGCCCTGAAGCATGGAGAGATCTGGTCTTTCCTTCAATCTGGGTCTCCCCACATCCAACATTCATTCATCAGGTGTGTTCAAGAATTAATTTTCTTCTACACAGCAATGAATGGAAAGGGGAAGTCAGAGTATCCTGTCAGTGGGGTGCCACTCACATTGGCCCATTAGGAAATGCAGGTGACAGGTGACAGTCACATGCCTGGGTCCTGGGAGCAATATGGAGGTGATGTTAACCCAAGCAGCCCGGTCCCCTACCTCTGACTGACACCATGCTTGATGTGGAATTTAGTTGCTGTGTTTAGCATAGGCTAATAGGGATTTGCAAAATGATGTTGTTGGAGGGAAGTTGTATTTAAAATGTGCAGTATGTGTTCTGAAAACCATGTGTTTGACCCAAGGCAACTGTGGCTCCTCAAGGTCTAGGGGCCTTGCTGCCTGATGGCTCTGTGTTACCCTCTGTCAGCTGCTAAACGTTGCCAAGGTTGGTGCCTCCCCCCGACCTTGCCAGCTTCCTCTTCTCTTTTGAGCTGTAAGCCTCAGCCCTTGACCAGTTGAAGAATGGGTTTTATTTTTGTTTGGATAAATAAGTTGCATCGGGTGCAAACTGCTAGGTATGTGGACCCCTCCGTGTTTTCCTTTTCTCTTTTTCTCCACCAGCCACAGTCTTTGCTGTGTCTGATGAGCAGAGGGTGAGTAGAGGCACCCTGTGTGAGAGAGCGTCTGAGAGCATTTCAGTGTCCCTCCTCCCCTCACCCTTCCCACTGCCGGCAAACCGTCGGGTTCACCTGTGTTGTATAGTTCTTGTTTGTAAACATGCTGGAAAGGTGGAAAGCAGGATTCTCAGCCTTTTAGAGCCAAGGCCATCTTTTACTATCAGATACATTATAACATAGTGTCCATGCTATAATACAAGAAAAACAAAAGAATGTTGTTTTATAATAAAAGAATATGAATGCGAACTTGTTAAAGTGGGGCGTGGGCACACCAGGGATGCAGAGACTTGCACCCTGTCCCCCGCACCCACCCCCTCTCAGTAGCTGTTGCAGATGCAGCCTTCTGATGTCAGTGATCTCTTTTCCAAATGGTGACCTAGTCCCTGCAAACTCCAATCAGGCCAAAGGGCCAGTGCTGGCCAAACCCCTCCCCCCTCCCCCCATTTTCATGGTAATTGCTGTTCTGGGAAATGAGGCGAATGTTAAAGCAGGCCAGATACTGTATGTGTATATATAACTGAGTGCGTTCTGGTTGCAGAGGGTCATTTGGGATACAGAACAGTTGCCCCTGGCCCCCCAAAGCCATGGTGACCATCCAAACAACCCTTCAAATTTGCAGAATGCCTTGAAGGGCCAGCACTGCAATTTGGAGTCTACCATAGAAGTCAAGACAAGTTACACAGGGATTAGAGTCATTTGTTATCAAGAATTGGCCACCATGATCTGGATGCTGGCAAATCTAAAATCTGCAGGACGTCAGCTGGATGCCCAGGGAAGCATCGCTACTGTGGTCTTGGGTCCCAAGGCCATTTGGAGGCAGAATTCCTCTTCCTCAGAGGACCTCCATCTCTGCTCGTAGGCCTTCAACTGACTGGATGAGGCCCACCCCCATTATGGGGGGTCATCTGCTTTAGTTGGAGTCTGCTGATTTCAATTTAATCTCATCAGAAAGCTACCTTCCCAGAATCATCTAAAGTGGTGTTAAACCAAATGTCTAGGCACCATGACCTAGCCATGTCTGCATGTAAGGTTAACATCATAGCATATGACATAGAAGTTGCAGAATGTTCTGTTTCTGTATTGGAGCTCGAAGGGTAGTGACCGTAAATGTCTTTGTGTGTTTTCTCTAAAGCATAACCAGTGTGCAGCATTCAGACAGTGGATCGTATGTCTGTAAGATGAACATAAACAACGAATACATCGTGTCTGACCCCATCTACGTCGAGGTACAACGTAAGTACAGGGGCGGCAGAGTGGCTGGTATTAACTGCTTTGCCTATAATACTCTACAGTGTGGCGGCCGGTTTATAACTCCGTTTGCAAATGTTGCAGATCCATGAGCAATGAGTTTATATAAGCCAATCCTCTTGTTAGTCTTTAGGTAATAATGAAATGAATTCAATTGTTAAAGTCTTAGCTCCATCTTAGGTGGTAGGCCTGAGATTAAAGAGATTATCAGCTTCCTTGTCCTGAGGTTATGTGGGGATCAACTAAAGAGAGTCGATGACTTATTTTAAGAGAGCAAATGCTTGTCATTATCCAGCTCTCAGTGCTGGCACCAGGTGCCACTCACCTGGTCAGGTAGCAGTTTGCTTGTTATCCAGCATCTCTTCCCGTCCTGTGTATGTGGGTGGTGAGACCAGGGAGGGTGAGTGGCTTTCCTGGACATGACCGACAGCTCGGCCAGGCCTTCTTTCAGGGCCCTGGGATTTGTCGGGCTTTGGTTTGGTGCAGTTCCGGGCCATGACACGAGCTGGGGGCTCTGTGGGGGTGAGAAGTGAGACATGGGATGAGGAGAAGGCCGTCTCTGCCCTGGAGGAACTTGAACTCCTGTGGGGACTGTGAGCTGAGGCACAGGTGAGCCAGGCCAGGTGAGCCCAGGTTCCTTGGTCTCCAGGTTTGCATGCCTGGTTCTGCAATGGCAGAGCCTGTCAAGGGAGGCTTCAAGGAGGAAGTGTCTTTATTTTAACCACCCCAGTGGTCACTCCTCACCACCCAGGTGCTGCCCCCTGGGGTTCCCTGCCAGCAAACAATGGGAACACCTTTCTTTCCTACTTTCTCCTGACCCTCATTTACGCGGGCTGTAGAGCAAATGATTAGCTTTTCAGGGAAATTCAACTGGAAACATCTTCAACTAAAAGGCTCCTGCTATCCATTCTTTTGTAAACACAAACCCAATAGGCACTAATTCTGCAGGAGGCCTGAGGGAGGCCCCCCTTAGCAGTCTCTTTTATAGCTTTGTTCTGGGCCCATCCCAGACTGAAATCTAGGGTTATGTCAGCATTGTGGGTGGGGGTGGATCCTGCATTTGCTGTTTACCTGGGAAAAATATTTAGAGGACATTTTACTTGTCAAAATCTCAGAAAAACACCCAGGGCAGGTTCACATTAGGTCCAAATGGAGTTTTGCAAAACTTTGTAGCAGGAAAAATGTTTTCCATTTACCACTTCATATCATTCCTATCGGGACCAGGTAGGTCTGTGAGTCGCAGTCCCAAAAGAACGCGATTTCTGTGTGTGAGGACAGTTAGCTTGCCTGATGCCCTTTTGGCACATGCCCCAAGTAAGTGAGTCACTTGTGTTCCTCTGAGACATTCCTGAAGTGCCTTTGTGGCCTTGATCCTGGAGCTACAGTCGGAGACCTTAGGGCTGTGACTGCGTAACTGCGTCTACAGTGTTTCCATGAGACTGTGCTTTGACAGGCGTTCAGCCCTCTACACGTGCACAGAACTTCAAATTCATGTCACCCATCTCGAAGCCTCACACACAGTAGGTTGTCCTCAAAAACAGCAGACCTATTGTGTGGCTTGGTTTTCACTCTGTTCGTTCTGGTGAGAAGTGCTGAAAACCTGCCAGCCTGCCCCGCGAGTGTGAGCAAGGCCTGATTTCAAACCGGCCAGGCCTCCCTGCTGGTCAAACCAGTTCCCAGTCACCATAACAAGCCCCTTGGGAAAGTGTCCTAGAAAGTCAGCTGGAGCTAGACTGGTGGAGATTAGCCTCTGTTTTCTTTCTTACCCAGCTTTCAGGTGAGAACTGGGGTTTGGACCTGAGATGGTATAGTCTCCTATCGCCCAGTTCTGGTAATTTCCATTCCCCTTAGGGCTCTGCCTTTGCTTGTGGATTGGAAACATTCCTTCCATTAACTCTTTCTCTGCAGGACTTCCTCACTTTACCAAGCAGCCTGAGAGCATGAACGTCACCAGGAACACTGCCTTCAACCTCACCTGTCAGGCTGTGGGCCCACCAGAGCCCGTCAGCATTTTCTGGATTCAAAACAGCAGCCGTGTGAATGAACGGCCTGAAAAATCCCCATCTGTGCTAACTGTTCCCGGTGAGTCCGTGTCTTTATTTGCTCTCAGTAGAAAAGCTTTGATGAGCGTGCTGTGAACCGAGAGGATGAGAACAGGTATGGCGGCCGAGGTGAGGAGTGGATGGGGAGGCAGGCAGGACTGCCAGGCGAGAGAGCTGGGAAGCGGCTGAATGCTCTCCCTTCCCAAGGGTGTTGGTGGTTCAGGTGGCGATGTGGCCGGAATCCCCCAGTCAGGCAGTGGAGCCTGCTCACATCTCTCATCGGGGCCGTGGCCTCACTGGCCTATCAAGTGTGGCACGTCAGGAGCCAGTGATGGGAAGACCTCAGTGAGGTTTGACCGCAAGGCAAATGCATGTGTCACGGAGGCCACTGTGGGCCAAGTGAGTCATCGTGGGATTGGGGCTATGTTGCTGGTCAGTGGTCATCTTGATGTCCATCCAAAGGGAAGTTCCCCAACTTGGTTCCTGTCTCTCTGACTGTTCTAGAGTCGACGCCGTTGATGTTCCTGCTTGCTCTTCCCATTGCGTCTTTCAGCAACGTCTGACCAGGGTACCACCCCTGTGGGGGAGGGGAAACCTTTCTTCTGTATCTTCAGGGTTCTTCTGCTGGTCTAATAATCAGATAGACATGAGGCAGATTAGCAAGAGAAAATGACCAAATTTAATGCCTACACGTGTGGGGGAACCCCACATACATGATAGAGTCGGAGACCCTCCCCTCCCCCATACAGGAGCGGTTCAGAGACAGAAAGGAAACACAGTGTAAGTAAGACATCCTGAACTAGGGAGGAGGTAGGGTGCCTTGGGGGTCCAAAGGGTCGTTGCAGGGAGGAGAGCCAGGTGTTCCGTAGATAGAGTTTGTCCTGGTGCATAGGTCAAAAGAGGTTATCTCTGGTAATCTCTTCTTAGGAGCAGGCCTTCTAATTCAAGTTATCCAGGCAGGGAAGGGAGGGCCAGAAGTTTCTCACAGAGGCACATCTTGGCACGACTCATTCTGAACCCCACACCCCTTACCCCTCCTTTGCTCACGCATGTGGGACTTCTGTAAGCAGAGGGTGTTCTGGGCACTGAACATGTGGCGGCGGCTCCTAGAAACTGTCTTTTTGCTTCCTTGAACCTCACGGCTCCTTCTGTGTCTGTGGCAGGAGTTCTGAACAGCTGGTGCCCTGGGGTGGCTGGTGCCCTAGGGCTCAGTCCTGGACCCACTTCTCTTCCCCTGAGACCTGTTCTGGGAAAGCTCCTCTGGGACGCTGGCTTCAGCCCCATCTGTGTGACAGTAACTTCAAACTTTGCTTCTCCAGCCCGGACCTCTCTCCTGAGCTTCAGGCTCCTGTAGCCAACTGTTTCGCTGGCATTTCCACTTGCTGGGATAGTAGGCGTCTTAAAAGGAAGCTCTTGATCTTCCTCTGGACTTGCTCTTCCCTGAATTTCTCATTTTAGTGATACCACCATTTGCCTGTCCTTTCTTTCTCTCATTTTTCACGAGTGTCTCAGCGAGTTCCATCAGTGTTGCTTCTGCAGTACATCCAAAGTCTGTCTTTTCTTCATCTCTGATGCAGCGTCCTGGTCCTCGTCACCGTCAGCCCTTGTCAGCACCACTCCAGTAGTTTCCTAGCTGGTCTTGCTCTCAGCCTTGTGCTCCCTCTAAACCTTCCTCCTCGTGGCAGATCATGCCACTCACCTGCCGGAAGCCCTTCCGTGACTTGCTGTTGTCTTAAACTGTCACTCGGAGTCCTTCCTGCCTCTGCCCAACTCGCCAAGCCAACCCCATCCCACTCTCCCTTCGCTCTGAGCACCAGTCACACAGGTTGTCTCATTTCCTCAGCACATCGCCCTCCTCCTGCCTCAGGACCTTTGCACTCTCTCTTTTGTCTGCCTGCAGTGTTCGGCCATCTGCCCTTTGTTCCGTGACACAACTCAAATATCACTTCTGCAGTGGCGCCTTTCCTGGGCCCTCTGAACTACCTTAGATTTTGCCACCCTTTGTTGACTTCCAATCACGCATCCTTGTGGACTTCCTTATTGCACTTGTCAGTCTATAATGACCCTGTTTATTTATCATCTCTTCGTAGAGAATATGTGCTCAGTAAGGACAAGGGCTTGGTCTCCTCCAAGGCAGTGCCTGACCTGTGGTGTTAGTCACTAAATATTCATGGCAAGAATGGATCAGCAAGTGAATGCCAGCCCTTAGGTGTTGAATCACTTTTCTAACTTCTGACTCCACCAGGAACATTATGGTTTCCTCTGCCTTCATCTGAGTTTCCTTTGAGTTTCTCCAAGGAGTTGATCATCAGTGACTTCTTTTCAAAGTCAGTTTTAAAAAATATACTCCATCCTCTAGGTTGGTTGCTCTGAAGTCCCATAAAGAAAGATTTCCTTCACTGAGGTAAAAGCGACCTACAAGTAAGTGAAATGCATAGAACTGAAGCGCACAACTCAGTGAGTTTGATAAGTGGAGAGACCCCTGCAACCACCACATGGATCAAGATGCATAACGTAGCCGTCACCTCAGGAGCTGCCCCCTCCTCCCGTCTGATCGGGCCCCACCTCCCACAGGCAGCCTTGTTCTGGTGTCTGTCCTCAGTTAGTGTTGCCTGGTCTTGTGCTTTAAATAAGTGGAATCAGAACGTGTGTGTTCTTCTGTGCCGGGCGTCTCTGGCTCGGTGTGACGTGTTGAGACTCACCCACGTTGTCGAGTCAGCAATGCATTACTTTTTATCCCGACGGCGCTCTGCCGTAGGAAGGTGCTATATTTTGTTTTCCCTTCATTTGTTGAGCATTTGGGATGTTTACGGCTGTTGGCTACTGTGAATATCTATGAATATTTCTGTGTGAGTCTCTCGGGGGGCACATATTTTTATTTCCCTTGGATAAATAGCTGGGAGAGCAGCAGCAGAATCATATGTAAGCATATGTTTAACTTTTAAGGAAACTAGAAATCTGTTCTCCAAAGGGGTTGGACCATGGTATGTTCCCCAGAGCCATGGAGGAGCGTTCCGGTTGCTCCATCCACATCCTACATCCCCAGTGTGAACATTTCACATAACATAAGTCTACTGTCAAAACCAGGAAACTGCTCTGGCTGGTGTGGCTCAGTGGATTGAGTACCAGCCTGCAAATCAAAGGGTTGCTGGTTCGATTCCCGGTTAGGGCACATGCCTGGGTTGCAGGTCAGGTGCCCAGTAGGGGATGCTCATGAGGCAACCACACATTGATGTTTCCCTCTCTTTCTCCCTCCCTTCTCCTCTCTAAAATAAATGAATAAAATCTTTAATAAAAAAACCCCAAAGCCAGGGAACCGACACTGGTACCAGCCATACATGGACTCGTGAGTGTGCACATGGCTCTGTGTAAGTTTACCCCATGTAGCTTTGTGCAATCACAGTGTCACATGAAGGCTATTTTGAAAAGCACACTATTAGATCATTAACCCCTCAATTCCTCTTTTGCATCTGTCTTCTCCACCAAAGAAAAAATCTTCAAATTAGAGAGAGTAAAATAAAGATCTCAAAGAACGTGGAACCCCAAGTAGGTGGCAGTTGTAAGGATGTATCTGGACACTTGTACTAAATCAGATCTCTGAGCTGAGACAAATTACTTGTGGCCTTGGGTGTTAAAAGAATTTGTAGATCTTACCACAGAACACACTTCTGATTACTCTGAAATCATACAGAAGAAAAGTTCTAGATACACAGAGATGGACAGAGTGTCCTGTTTTCATAAGGAAATGACATTGATTCTGCTAAGTACCGAACCATGAGACATGGAAATACACAGCAGAACTTAAAGAGGGGGCATCCAGTTGGTGCCTGTAAGGATGTGGGAAACTATCTTGTCTGGGAGCTCAGCTCACCAGCAGTGCCAGGCCTGACTTCAAAGTGAATTCCAAACTGATCTCCAGTCTTTCCGTGATAGTTCCTAGATGAGGTATCGGGGACTGTCTCAGAAGACAAGATGGAGAAATAAATGGAAAAAAATAAAAGTAAACAGACTTATCATGGGTTGAACAGTAGCCAAGAACACTGATTTAATGAACTGATGTCAACTCACAGGCTGCCTTTGTTAACAGGCCTTTGGCTCTGCTCTCGGTTGGATCAGAATCTGGATTTCCATCAACAACAAACCGGCAGCCGGCACAAAGCAGGGAGAAAATCTGCTGGTCCGGTGGGTCGCGGTTCAAAGTGGGTCCCGTGGCTGGGACAATGGATTACACTTTTATAAGGATAAATGTCACGTGGTAGAATATGATTCCAAAACTAATCGAATAGACCAGAAGCGAGAGAGCTTTGGCTTTTGAGCAATTTAATGAGGAAAAAGACCTGGGGGTTTCAGTTCACCTTAAACTCAACGCTCACCGCCTCCTTTGTTTTCTGAAAGCATCGGTCTCCCTCGGAGAGGACGTGCGGAAGGCGCAGGGGAGGTGCCAGCCTCCTGTGTTTTGGACACTCTGTTCTGGTTTTGACAGCAGACTTAGGTTATGGGGAGTGTTCACACAGGGGACACAGGGCGAAGGAAAGAGCACCTTCCCTGTGTATTTCTTTACATCTTTCTATGAATCTGTACTTAATTCCAGATAAGATTTTTAAAACCTTTATTTTGCATAATTATTAAATGATGGTATGTTGAAAATGTAGAAAATTCAGGAAAGTGCTTTTACAACTTACTGTACATTTATAATTACAATGAAAACACTAATGTGTTTTCCTATTCTTTTCTATAAACATATGTGTGTGTCTATAAGTGATTTTCCTTCAAGTGAGAATGATACTTGGGCAGATTAATTCCAGCCTTTTTGTTACACAAATAATACGTGAACACATATTTACTCCAAAACATTCACACCACAGACATACCAAAACAAAAAGTGAAAATCTCCCTCTTTTCTCTGTGCTTTTACCGCCCTGTGCAATGGACCCACCGCCCGCCTTTGGCTCCCCTCCGTCCAGGCCCGTCCCACTTCTTAAACTGCCTTCCGGTGCGCATGCACACCGACAGCCAGGCCACGTAGCGCTTTCCGAGTGCGTGCTAGTGGGCCTGCCCCATCCTTTGAGAAATGGCCATGGTGAGTGGATGGGCCGTAATTTACTTAACCATTCCCCTGTTGACGAACGTGTAGGTTTTCATTTTTTCTCTGTTGCTTGTGTAGACATCTTTGTACCCCTCTGCAATTCTCCTCTGAAAACCTTGCCTAACACCCTGGGCTTGTCTGTGCCCCCAGAGAGCCTCTTCCATAAACTCTTGTACCCCCCCCCCCCACCACATGGAGGCAGGCAGAACCAGCGGCTTGTCTGCCCCCTATTGTTAATGAGTGTGATTGTCATATATTAATTATTAATTAGCTTAGCCCCATCACCCAACACAGTGCCTGGCAGAACTGAGACCGAATGAATGAACTAATGAGCAAACGAATGAATGACAGACAGTCCCGTGTCTTAGGTCCCTTCACTGGAACAAACAGACCCAGTGATACTAAAGTAACTTATATTTGTATGATTATTTTTGTACTTAAAGTCTTACCTCTTTTTTCATTTACATCTTTAACCAGTGCTGTGAAATTAATAGAATAGAGTTTTCTACATCCATTTTGTAGGCGCAGAGGGAAGAAGGGCCCGAGTGCAGGCTTCTGATACAAGGTTTGTGCTGGGCCATCAGTGAGACCCACAGCTGTGCCCAAGCACCTGAACTGTGTAACGTCAGAGAAGAATGACGTAGCCCTGGCTCGAGTGGCTCAGTTGGTTGGAGCATCGTCTGGTAAACCAAAAGGTCACAGGTTCAATTCCGTGCCAGGGCACGTACCTAAGTTGCAGGTTTGGTCCAGGTTAAGGCACATAGAGGAGGAAACTTATCGATGTTTCTCTCTCGCATCGCTGTTCCTCTCCCTCTCTACTTCCCTTCCCCTCTCTCTAAAGTCAATAAGCATGTCCTTGGGTAAGAATTGTTTTAAAAATGACATAAAACAGTATCTTTATTTAAACCTGTTTTTAATTTTGAGATCCTTTTGTGTGACCCCTGAGTCCTCCCACAAGTTCAGGTTTGAGGAACTGGGAGCCGAGGCCATTCTGACCTGAGCTGCCTTCGGAGGGTTGCATGCTGATGTAAAGCAGGGTGTGTGCAGGGAGGCACAGTTCTGCCTTGAAACTCACCCTCAGGTAGACTTTCCTGATCCTTACTGAGAGAATGTGACCTAAGGAAGCAGCCGAAGAGCCTTGATTGTGGAGGCTGCTCTGAGCTAGCGAGTTTATGAACAGGAAGGTCACACACTGTGCCCTTGATACCAGGTTTTTTTTGCCTAGTGATGTAAGAGCTATCTTTAAGGTAAAGAACATTATTCTGAGTCAACAAGGCAATCTCAAAGGTTCCATGCTGTAAGGTTTCGTTTATGCAACAGCCTCAAAATGACAGGGTTGTAGTGATGGCAGATGGACCAGCTCTTGCCGAGTTTAGGCTGGAGGAGGATGTTCCTAGAAGGGTTAGCAGAAATGAGCTTCTTTTCCGTAATGGAACAGTTCTGTTTCTCTGCACAACCTGTAATCAAATTTCATAGAACTACAACATACACTTCTCCTTCCCAAAACAAAACAAAACAGAAACTGGCAAAATCTGGATCAGTTTCAGATTTGTATTTTAGTTAATGGTCTTGCGCCAGGTCACTTTCCTGGTTTGAGTGGATGTTCTCTAATTGTGTAAGATCTTATCAGCAGGGGAAGCTCAGTGAAGGGTGGACATGAACTCTGGACTATTTCTGCAATTTCTTCTGAATCGAAAATTATTTCAAAACAAAGTTTTTTTTTTTCTTTTTAAAGAACCACTTTGTCAGAGCAAAACTCAGTTCTGCAACAGAGCAGAACTGTGAAAGAATTTACTGCATGGTGTTGAGCAGTGGGATGTATTTATTCCAGGCTAGAGGTGAAGCTCCCCGGCTTCCACATAGAGACTAATGCTCCCTCCTGTCGTGTGCCCCTAGGCAAGCTACTCAGCTTCTTTATATAAAGTGGGCATAATAACCGCGTCTACTTCATGGAACATTTATGAGGTACCAGAGAAATAATGAATGAAAAGTCCTTGGTACAGAAGCAGCCTCCAGGAGTGACTCAGTTGTTCTATTATAAGTTTTTACATGCAGTAGTTACTGTCAATTGTGACCTCCCTTCCTAAGAAGAGTGGTAGACTTATGCTGATCTTTCTGGTTTTTTACATACGTATTTTGTACTTAAATCGACATTTAGAAAACAGCTAAGCTAGTTTTTTAGTTGAATGGATATACTTATTAATTAATATTCATTGTAGTGACAATAGTAATGTTACTGAACTCAAGGGGTTTGCTGCTCAGAGCGTTCTGTTCAAGAACCAGACCTGGTTCTGGAGAGGTGCTTAAGACATTGCTTATATATACTACCGTATTTTTCAGACCATAAGATGCACCTAGGTTTTAGAGGAGGAAAATAGGAAAAAGAAATTTTAAGCAAAAAATGTGGTAAAATATTTAATAACATAAATAACATAATATTTCACCAATGTAAATGTAAGCTACTGTCAGACTATAAGACGCACCCTCCCCCATTTCCCTCCCAAATTTGGAGGGAAAGGGGGTCTTATAGTCTGAAAATACGGTATTTGGTCAATGACATGTTGATTTCTTCTTTAGTTGGCTACATTTATCAGGTTGGGTTTTGCCCCTCCCTCTCCCAGATTATCCTGTTTATAGCTGGGCTGCAAAATACTGCGCTACATTTTAACGTTCAGCAAAGATAACATTTAGAACTGCCCAGCCCTTGCGACTCTTGTCCTTATATAAATCAGTTCATTATTTTCACAGTGCTTTCTTTAAAGATTTGATTTGAACCGCATAGCAAGGTGTGATAGTTACTTTTGATACCTATTTTACAGACCAGGAAAAAAATGGAGTGAGTTAGGGGCCCACATGCTCCATTATTGTAGTCTTTCTATGGCAGCTGGCACAGTCCCAGTGAAACACGTTAGATCATGTCCGTCTTCTGCTCGAAGCGCCAGGTTTCCCACTCCACTTAGAGGACAACGCAAAGGCCTGTCCCACCTGTTTTTCTACCTAGACCGTGCCGTCACCTCCAGTAAAAACTGGGCCCGTTCCCTCACCCTAACTCTCCAGTCTGACCCACGTATTTAAAATCACAGCCCACTGCTCCACTCACCTCTGGCCCTCTGAGCCTCTCCTGTTTTTCACACTACAATCACCTTCTGAGGGCACGTGCGGCTCACTCACTGAAGAGGTTACTGTTTCTTGCCCATGTCTGTGAGAATGTGAGACGTGGAGGGGCAGAGGCCTTTGTTTTCTTTGTGGACCCCTCCCCCGTGCCTGGGAAAGTGTCTGGTACACAGCGAGAACGAGGTTAAGTGAATGAATTCAGGGCAGACAGTGAGTTCAAAGTTAGTGAGCGTATGTTCCTTCATTATGCAGCATATTCTTCTGTTTCTTGCTTCTTTTGGTGGAAAGATAGACCCCAGGGGCGAAAAAATGAAAGGACTGAATTGCTGAAACCAGAACTCAAGGAATTGGCCTAACTGTGCCCTTAGAAGTTGCTCCTTCAGCAGTTCTGAATGTCCTTCCCTCAAGGGAACATCCTGTGACTGAATGTTCCTTAAAATATCTTTCAGACTTTGTGTCAGAGGTTCTCTTTCTTTAAAACCAGCAGAGAACCAGGCAAGAGGGGTGTGGGCCGTCTTGGGGTGGGGTGCAATGTAATGGAGTAAGGGGTGACCCGGACAGAGGACTGGCTCAGGGGGCCTGGGGCACTGTGGGGGGTGTGGGGGGGGCAGAGTGGACGGTAGGGAGGAGACTGAGGGCTGGATCCTTTCTTCCTGAGAAAGCCACAGAGTTTGGGCATGGAACTTGCAGGTCTATTCCAGTCTGGTGGTCCATGTTCCCCCAGAGGGAAGGCAGGACAGTGAGAGGGAGCTGTGTCTCCTGGGCACACCCGTTGCTGTGTCCAGCCCAGGCTAAGTGAGTCTCTCTTGTTGGACCATTTGTGCCAAAAGAAGTGTAACATACAGTAAGCAAAGACCCTGTACTTGACCCCAGTGCCCATCTAGTTTTGGAGAAAGTTCACTGGTTTGGACCAGCGTCCACTCTCTCTGCCGGCATCTACGGGACATCTGTTGGGAACTGCTCTCATCGGTGGTTGGCTCCTTCTGGGTGGTTCTGAAAGGGGGTGGGGGCGAGGGAGGTTGCTGCAGATGGTTTTCCTGACTTTGTGTTCACCCTGACGAGAAACACAAAGCGGAAAATGGACTTCCCGTTTAACCTGGAGTCACGTCCCGTGATAAACACTTCTACTTCCTGCATCGATAAACCCTGCAGGCCTGAAGGACGGTGGTGGCGTCTCAGTGAAGCCCACCCGTCCTCCTGGTTTACGGAAGGGCCAGAATGTGACTAGTACTTTGTTCTCAAGTATTTCCCAAGAACTTGGGAGCTTGCAACAGTCATTGAACTCCAGTGACTGCTTTAGCCTGCAGATGTCTGCTCAAGCACCAAAAAAAGCCACTCCCTGTGTCTTCTGATTGAGCCAAAGCTGATTTTTCTAAATATAAGTCAAGTTTGCAAGTCCATGGTGCCTTACGACACACGCATCTTGTTTGGGAGCTTACCATGGGAAGGTGAAAAGCGATACTTCAGCATGAAAAGCAAAGTGTCACAGGTGGCAGTGGGGGGCCCCAAGTGGTGGCTTAGAGGGGTCTGTGTCTTCATCATCACCCAGGGTGTTGTCTTTCCTAAAATCCAAGCCGGACAAAATGCCCAAAGTCCAGGTGCTGTGCCAGCTCTTCTGTCCCCCTAGTCCCCTGCCTCCCTGTCATTGCTCCCTTACTTCACATGAGAAAAGAGACCCCCTCAGACTCACCTCAAGTCACTGTGGGGGCTCAGTTCTCAGACGCTTTGGTCTCAATACCTGTAAAATTAAAGTCTTAAAAATTATTGAGAACCCAGGTTATGTGAGTTCTCTCAGTTGATATGTACTGAATCAGAAATCAAAACTGAAAACTTTTCTAACGCAAGAATACACAAGCATCTCTTTCAAAAGCTCGTAGACCGAATGACGTCATACAGCGTTAGGCCTCTGGAACACTGCACAGCTTCCTGTGCATGTTGCATAGGCCCCTTCAGAGGAGTTTTGCTGGAGAACGTCGGGATATATTCAGGGTCCCTGAAATTACATTCTTAGCAGCCATTTAAATTAGGAGCAGTTTCACACGCAAATCTCAAAAGGTGTGAGAGGCTACACATTTTGAATTCCTCCCAAAATTCTTTGGGAGGAAATCAAGCAGCAGCTACAAAGACTCCAGAGGCAGGGTCTTCACAGATGTCCTTTTATAGGGGTGGCTGGTGGGTTTGAAATAAATACTTCTCTGCAGTGCAGTAAGTATTTTCTAAACTACCACACAGGCTGTTAGCGGCCTCATCCCTGACTTGAGAGGAGGTGACCAGCTGGGGAAAGAGCCTGGGTCCTCCCTGGGACTGGAGCTGCTGGGCACCTGCCGTCGTCTGGAGGATCTAGCGTAGCAGTCCATTTAGGGTTCTCCTCCAGCCCGACGGGAATACTCCTCTGTCAGCTGGAGGTATGCATTTTAACTTTCTAAGTTAAAGTACCTGCAACGGCCGGTTCCGATACAACATTATTTTAGCAAGTAAAGGGTCACCACAGGATAGTAGGACAGAGGCCCAAAGGTCCTTTCCCCCGCTTCAGGGGCCGTGTCAGACTCGGGACAAACTTCGCTCTGGAGAAGGACCGACTCAGAAGGGATCGGATTTGCTTTCCTCCTAGACCTGCTCCGGTCCTCTGGCCGCTCGCCTTCCTCGGTTGATGCCTGGCAGCGTGTTCCTTTTGGGTTTTTAAAATATGTAACTACTTCATTGCGAACACGCTTTGAACTTTAAAAATACCAGATGGAACATTGCCTGTGCAAGTAGATCCATAAAAGAAAACAAAACAAGCTTTTCAGGCAAGAAGCAAACGGTGGTGTATTTTCAAGAATTCTGTCTGTCTGACTGTCTTCCTCCACTTCGTGATGTGGCCCTTGTGCCAGAGACAGAGAAGTTTCCAGAGGGTACATATGGCTGTGTTTTTAAAATACAACGTTTTTAATTTTTAGAATAGCTTTAGAGTTATAGAAAAATTGTGGAAATGGTACAGAGAATTCTCTCCCCCACCATCCCCTACTGTTGACCTTTTACCTTAATGTGGCACATTTGTTACAATCGATCAACCAATACCGCTACAGTGTTATTAACTAACGTCCGTACCTCATTGCATTTCCTTTGTTTTTACTTAAGTCCTTTTGCTATTCCAGATTTCGTTCAGGGTTTAGTTGCCAGGTCTGCTTGGTCTCCTCTTGGCTGTGGCAGTGTCTCCAACTGTTTTTGTTTTCAGTGACCTTGACAGCTTTTTAAAATGTATTTTTTAATCGAATTGATTAGGATGACGCTGGTTAATAAAATTACATAGGTTTCGCATGTACAGTTCTACAAAACATCATGTGTATATTATATCGTGTGTTCATCACCCCAGGTGAGAAGTCACTTTCCATCACCACTTACCCCCCCTCACCCCTTTCTATCCCCCCACCCCCCTTCTCTCTGTCAATCACCATACTGTTGTCCGTGTCTCTGAAGTTTTGTGTTTTTTACTTAATCCCGTCACATTTTTCACCCGGCCCCCAACCCCTCTCCTGTCTGACAGCTGTCAGAATGACCCTCAGTTTTCCGGAGGACGGGACAGGAGTTTTGTAGACTGGCCCACAGTTGGACCGGTCCGTGGTTTTCCTCGGGAGTAGACTTGCGTGATGTGTTCGGGGAGGAAGACTGCGGAGGTGAAGGGCCATTGCCATCACAGCATATCGAGGAGCCACTCTGTCAGCGTGATTATCATTGTTGGTGTTGACCTTGATCATCTGGTGAGCCAGTGTTTGTCGGTTTCTCCAGGCTAAAGTTTTTCTTCTGTTTTCCTTTCCACACTGTCCTCTTTGGAAGGAAGTCACCGTGCACGGCCCGCGCTTTAGTAGGGTGAGTTATGCTCCCTCCTGGGGGCAGAGCACTCATGTTAATTATTGGGGAGGTTTGCCTGGTCTCCCCTTTTATTGTTTATTTACATCAGTATAGACTCATGGGCATTTGTTTTGTACTTCCGGTTGCGATCCAATGGCTCTTTTATTTTCTTGCTCATGTTTTCCAACTGTGGCCGCTGGGAGAGCTGTCGGTTGCTCCCGTGTCTCTGCGGGACCCCGTCTGTGCGTGTGCCCGTGTGTCCGTAGCGCTGTCTGTGTTGTGTTTGGCCCCGGGCTCATCTTTGCTCCCATCTGAGAGTCAGCCCTTTCTCCAAGGACCCTGGGTTCCTTTACTGGAAACTAGAATTAGACCTGGGTCACCTCTCTTCCTTTCTACTTAAAAAGAATGAATCAGAAGTCTTCACACCTTGGAAATAATTTAAAATTTCTTTTTACTTAGCACTGTTATCATGTTTGTATAATAATTCCTAATGAGTTGACTGATTTTTTACTATAAAATAAGGACTCGTTACAGCAGATGATCTGAAATTCTTTAAACTGTGGGTTTTATCCAGCTGTTTTTGGAATTGTGAAGTGTCCATGCTGTACTGGGCAGCTAAGGCCCAGGGGACTGACTACCCAGGGAGCCTCAGAGACCACTTTTCTTGATATTGGGGTCTGTGACTTCCACACCTCCTTGTAGAAATTTAAAAATCTAAATGATAGCGCCTTGTTGCCTGATGTGTCTCCCCATCAGGGAAAAAGAAAGGCCTTGAATGGAGGACCACTGCCTTTCAGGCCCCTGGTTGCTCCCTGGTATGTAGTGTTTAATCCCAGGTGTGTTTTTTCCTTTTTCGAAACATCAGAACACTTTTCAAAGTAACTTTGCATGTATGGCCCGAGGCAATGAACGAGGAAGTACAAGCATGCCCAGACACCCGTCGGTTCTGCGGAGCGGTGGCCTGGTTTTCTGCTGGTGGTCTCACGGTCTCCTTCCACTTCAGGTCTGACCGAGACGGCGGTCTTCAGCTGTGAGGCCCACAATGACAAGGGGCTGACCGTGTCCAAGGGCATACAGGTCAACATCAAAGGTGAGAAGCAGCGCCTGTCCCTTGAGCATGTTTGGGAGTTGGGTGTGGGGGACAGCTGGAGCCCGGGCTTCCCCACTGACTGCCTCTGTGAACTCGGACAAGTCACCTGACCGCTCTGGCTTGTGCCCCCTCTGTAAAATGGGGTAATTACAGAGCCTGCCTGTTCTTGAGGCTAAATGAGATTATATCATTAAAGCACTCACAGCTGAGCCTGGCGCACAAGTTTGGTAAACATTGGCCGGGTTAGCTCTGCTCAGCCTGAGAAGAAAATAGGCTGAAATGTCTGCCTTCATCACCTCAGCCCCTGTTTTCACTTTTCCCACTTCCAGCCTGAACTAGTTCCAGTCACTCCTTGAAGAGCCCCTGGGGTGGGGGCGGCTGGAGTCCTCGGTCCAGGAATGGATTCTGCCCTTCCCAGGGCAGCTGGGGTGCAGCAAGTCAGCTGCTGCTGATTGGGGGGGGGGGGTGGGCGGGAAGAGCAGGTCAGGGTCACTCGCCTGCTCGCCTGCTCGTGTCTTTTTCTCCTCACCTCCGCGTTGCTCTTGCTTCCTTTAAGCTGGGACAAAAGGTAATGGAAGGCTTATGTGGAGTCATTCCAACCCAATCAGCTGCCTCTTCCTCCTTTTTCTGTGGGACGAAAGGCTGAAACTTGAAAAGAAAGAAAACCCAGACTTAAATACTGTCTTTTTATCCCATTTCAAATCATCTGCCTTACCCACTCTCACAGAAATTCAGGCAAATTTTGTGTTTCAGTATTTGTTCTTAATGAGGGGACATTTTCTAAAAGTTCATTGGGAGGAAAAAATGAGCCCATGGCATGTCACCGTGGAGGAGCTGTATGACTTCCTTCCTTTGTTCCGAATCCCATCACTGCCACTTTCAAAGGAAATGTTGGTAATTTCAAAAATGCATGAGTGGGCATAAATTTATAAAGACATTTTCATCAAGTATAAACATCCTAAAAATCCAGAAAAGGTGAAGTACTTCTTTAATTTTTGCTTCTCACAGAATCTCAGCTTTTTAAAAAAATAAATCCTATTTCCAAAAGCTCTCTACTTTTATTTATTTAAAATTTTCTGTCAAAGCAAAGAAGACTCCCTTCTTCTAATCTGCTGTTAACTATAGTGTCTGTGGCCAAATTTTGATGTGGGAAAGCAGGCGTTTTGTGGCAGTTCTAGGGCTAATCTATTTAGGGGAGTGAGTCAAACAAAATGCTCCCCCTCCCCCACTCACCAGGCTGCATGTCTGCTGGTAAAACTGGAACCACTGAACATGCCACCCAGTGCGTGCTTAGCATGGCCCAGTCCTCCCGCCCATCCTGTGATTTCCTTCCCCGCCTCCACGCCTTCCTCAGACCTCAGCGTGCCAGCTCACTGAGCCCATACCACCGCCCCTGGAACAGCGGTGCTACTGCCCCAGTAACAGGAGAGGGAACTGAGCTTAGGGGGCACTCGGCTGAGCCCTGGGCCATACAGCTGGCCCAGTGGCGATCAGATGCCCAGTCCCTGCTGGTGCTCACACTGGTCTGCTTGCTGCCCCCTCAACCAGCCCCCGCGTCCTGCTGAGGGACACGAGTTCTGGGATCAGGCAGACCTGAGTTCAGGTTTGCACTCTCCTGCTCTGTGACCTTTGGCCAGTTTTCCCTTCTGTGGTCCTCAGTTTCCGCATCTGTGGATGGAAGACGGTAAGGCGACCTCTCTGATAGGGTTCTAATAATAATGAAATGAGGCGGAGACCATAAAGTGAGGCACATAGTAGGCACACAACAACATTAGTCATCATGTTTTATTAAAAGCGATTATTGCTATTAATTAAGAATTAAATTTAGCACAAGAAAATAAGACCCCCGAACTTCAGATTCTTCTTAGATTCTAATTGAAATCCCTGTCCACGTCCCCTGTGTGCCGAGGTCATCGCACACTCATTATGGTCCCCTAAACACACAGGCACACACACACATGCACACACATGCTCCTGGGACCCCTCTCTTCTCTGCACAGGACACTCTTATCCTCTGCTCAGTGGGTACCCCAACTCAGGCAAGAGCTCTGCGAGGCCAGGCTGTGTGTCTTCTCCACGGAGCGCCCAGCGAGGCACCGGCACACTGTAGAACCGTGGGCATGAGCTCAGTAAAGGAGATGGACATCTCCACATCCTTTCCAGCTAAAAGCTCTCCCTTTATCTGTGGGCAGAGAAACAGGACTGTGTGCCCCCCACCATCCCAGGCAGAGCCACCCCATCACTGGAAGGCCTCTCTGTGGGTTAATACAGTCACCCTCAGGCATAGGGTGGCTTTTCTTTAAAACTTGTGTTTAATTTTTCTAATCTTAAGAAATAGAAAGAGGCTTGGTATTAATATGTCTATTTGGTCACTTGGCCTCCTGTGTTTTCTAACTGTGTTTTGTGTGTGTCTTTGTTTTTACATAGTCCTGCCCTCCCCACCGGCTGAAGTCAGCCTTCACAACAGGAGCGCGCATGGCTTCCTGATCTCCTGGGTCCCGGGCTTTGATGGGTACTCCGCGTTCAGCAATTGCAGCATTCAGGTAAACAAACCTCAAGGGCACAGAAAGGAGTCACTGTTGGTGCCCTGTAGGTCTCCCTGACTTTTCCTTTCTCCTGCGGATGGGCGCTGAAGGCATCTCAACACCTCCATTCAGAGTCCTTGATCTCCCACCTCACTGTTCACCTGTGTCCATCATCTTATAGTCTTCTGCCCCAGAACACTGCCCCCCTCTTGTGAGTGGCCAGGGCCCAACCAGGGGGAACCATGGGGCCAGGGAGAATGAATTTTGGCCAGGTACAAAAACACATCCCTAAAGTAGGACTGGCATGTGACATGGAGTTCAGGAAGCCAGGTACTCGTCATCCTGGCTCCTCCTGGGCTGGTAGCCATAAAGGACAGGCATGAAGGCACAAGCTGGGTTATCTTTGCTACTGAGTGTAGCACTTTGCCCATTCATTGCCCAGGAAACCTGGGCCATGCAGGCCTCGCAAAGGGTTCACCCATTTTTAACCACTACCTAAATCTGGTATGAAATAGAGGTTAGCCATCCTACAATGATTCCGTGCCACGATATAGTCTCTGCTCTGAGTGTTAGTTTTGTAAACGTGGAAAGTAACCCTGCTCTTTGTTCCCCGAGTTTCCAAAATGGCCTAGAAGCTTTGCAGACACCGTCTCACTGAAACCCACACCAGCACTGCAGGCCCAGAGCCCAGGGGGGCAGGACCAGATTTGAGGCTTATGCCACAAGCAGTGCTCAGAGCCACTTGCCCTTCCGTGTGTCAGGAGAGACATTGTGCGTGGGGACAGAAAAAAATGCACGCGGATTATCTGCCGAAAACCTAAAAGTGTTCTGCCCGGTACTTCATCATACAGTACGGTCAGGATTCGTTCTCAGTTTCCTAAATGTTTGGTCTTCTTAGTCAAAAACATGTTAACCTGACACAGGCCATTTATACCCACTCGTCTGAAGGAAGTGACTTCCAAAGAATTTTGGGTTGACAGCCAGATGTTTTTAATACCAAATGGGATTAGTTTCCCGCCCTCACTGCCTCCCACTGTTGTCTAACAGCTGCCCTTGCTTTGAAGCAGGAAAACACACATTATCCCCCCAATAGCCTGTACCGGCACCCTGCCACCCCCAGCCTTGCTTAGTCCTTGCCCAGCTTCATTTGTAAACCTCCCAAGTACTGGTAAGTTGCAGGAATTCTTGCTGTGTCTGCAAAGTCCTCACCAGGAATATTTTTTAACAGTTTTTTTGGAGATACATTTCACATGCCATAGTATTCACTCGTTTAAAGTGAACAGTTCGGTGGGTGCAGTGTACTCAGAGTTGCACAGCCCTCACTGCTGTCTCTTTGTGTCTATATTAAAAAGAGATACTGGGCTGTAGTTTTCTTGTGTTGGCTTCTTCTGGTTTCAGTATGTGGGTGATACTGGCCTCACAAAATAGGCATTCCTCCTTTCCTATTTCTTGGAAGAGTTTGTGAAAGGTTGCTCTTCCTTCTTTCTAAATATCTGGTAGGAATCGCCGGAGAAGCTAATATAACTGGGCCTTTTATTTTCCCCTGCAGTCCTAACAGTTAGTCAGGACTGGCTTGAGAAGTTAAAATTTATATTCTGCAGATTAACAATATATTCCATTTCTAAAGGATAGTTTTGTAGTAAGTTCCGAGTCCATTACAGTTTTAAACTCTGACTAGGTAACACATGAATGTTCTGGCCGAGATTCAGACCCATGCCGCAGCAGGACACGCCCTCCCACTTCCCTTGGTCCTGACGTGAACCCCTTTCTTCACCCATTTTTGGGCTGCATAGTCCAGGTCTATTTTTAACTCTCCCATGTACTTCTTGCTGTTTCATCCCCTCTTTTCCCCCAGGACCCACTGAGCAGGACTGTTCTAGAAACCCCGTCGTCTTCCAGGAACAAGCTCTCAAGGAGTGTCTTGTGCCTGGAAATGCTCCACACGTTGCTCCCAAAGTGGGTGGCTGGGAACCGCAGGTTCCCTCCACCTTAGTTTCTGTGGTCGGTCACCGGGAAGGAAGTGCTCACTCTAAAGTGAAGGAACAGAGTGGTTTCTGCCAACAACCAGCACCGAGATGAGCTTGTAGCTCATTGTAGCTCCTCGGGCCAACCGGTGCTTCTTGTCACCCAGTGAGGTCTCTGGTTGTTAGTCGGAGGTGAGGCTCAGCCCCAGCACCTCCCTTGAGGTGTCGCTAGTGGATTTGGAGTTTGGAAATGTTGTCTGTGGCTCCTAGGCCTAAATTTCAGCGCCTATATCCTGAAACGACAGCACTGTGTATCCACAGCCCATGATTGCCAGCCCATTATTTTCAGGAATAGATAACGGGGTTTATGATTTTTTTCCCCAAATTGCTTTTGGTTACTTCTTTTTTTATTCAATACCATTTTGCCTTTCTGATTTTATAAGTGCTCTATCTTATAGAAATTGTTTAAATGTATGGTGGAAAAACACTCCCCAGTTCCGCCATCCCCAGGCAGGAGGTATGCTTCCGGAAAACCAGAGAGGTTTTTGCTGGGAATCCCCTCTCTTGCCTGTGCAGACAGAGGGCACCTGGAGAGGGAGGTGGGGAGACAGCGGGGGTTATGGAGGGAAGAGCGAAGAGAAGGAACTCAGAGAGAGAGCTGATATGTTTTAAAGTGATTTGGAGAAAAGTTTGTTGGGTGAGGTATAAATGGCCCTTTCCCATGTCTCCCCACCAAAAAATGTCATAAAACCCACCTTATCTGTGTATGCTTTCGGAGCGAGTTTATATTGGGGTAGGGTGGGGGAAAGAATAATAAACACACTAAAATTCTCCTCAAGGAAGAGCAGAGGGTCCTCAGGATATATGATGAAAGGAAATACAGGTTAAAACAAAACCCAGTATCCCGTCTTGTAAAGCAGGGTTTGGAAAAGGTCTCCTTTGACGGTCTGGATAGCATATTGTAGGCTTGGCCGCCGTGTGTCTGTTGGCTTTGTTGCATATTCTGTGAAACAGCTGGAAGAAGTCAAGGTTTGAGGTGGTTCCGAGAGAGGAAGGGCTATTTCGTGGCATGTATTATAATAATGGTGATATAATGATAATTATTTACTTTGTTGCCTGCCACACTGAGAACACTTATTTTAGGTCCTTCCTCGGGTCCTCCACTGTTGCTCTAGCAGCATGCGTAACAGTCAGTAACGCTGGTGGGGGCATTGGTGCGTGGCCTGGAAGGAAGCAGGTACTTCCTTTCTGTGGACAGGAAGGGCCACATGCTCGGGATGCCTGAGAGCCCCACGTCTGACATTCCCACCACCTTACTAATGCCCGGTCCACCTCTTCACTCTTCACTTAGGTCAAGGAAGTGGATCCTCTGAGTAATGGCTCCATCATGATTTTTAACACCTCTGCTTCTCCACCTCTGTATCAAATCGAGCAGCTGCGAGCTCTGGCTAATTACAGCATTGGCGTGTCCTGCAGGAATGAGATTGGCTGGTCCACGTGGAGCCCTTGGATCCTGGCCAGCACAACTGAAGGAGGTAATTCCTGGCGTTCAGTATGTTGCTTCTAATGGCATGGGATTAAACAAGTTCCTCCCAGTGGCCTGATTTAGAGTTTCAACTTTGCTTTGTTTGGTCTTTGTTTCCGGAGGAAATTTTCATTGTGGTGGCCAGTGAAAATAAGAAAGAAACTTAAAAATTACATGTAGGTATTATTTTTTGGTATAAGAAGATATTAACAGCAGCACACTCTTTATAGCATATATTACTTTATTTAAAATATAACAACAAAAAATGTTATTACTCATAGCATCAAACTCAAGAACACTAATGAATTTGAAGATGGCTAACGTTCACCAAACAGTACGTGCCAGGGACCGAGTTAGGTAATCTGCATGCATTATCCCATCAGATCCTCCTAGCAGCCCTATGCAGTAGGTGCTGTTGTCTCTGTGTTTTCTTGCTCATAGCAAATTTCATTTACATCTTTAAACTTGAAAGAATTTTCTGTGCGCTGCTTTTGAATTCTGAGATGTTTTCCTCGTCTGTGAATAGTGGAGTAAATACTGTAGTTCTGTTTCATCCGAGCCACAGGCTTCATCCTGCCCAGTTAGAGCTCTAGAGCACGCAGCACCTCTTCCGTGCCCTCAACTCCAGCCTTGCACGGTCAGTGATCCGGTCTCGACACAGACTGTGCGACAGGTCCGCATCAGAGACTGTTAGGGCTTCGTGCTGGCAGAATTGGAACGCTAGTGCCCAAATGGTAAATTACCTCCTTTTCTCCAGTGAGAAAGGAAAACCTTTGAGAACAGTTTTTATATGCTGGGTTCCATTTTCAGTGAGTTCAAAATACTTTCTGATTTCTTCTTTGACCCATTAGTTATTCAGGTATGTATCTTAGTTTTCAAATATTTGGGGGTTTTCTGGGGATCTGTATTTTGATTTCTAATTTCATTTTGTTGGATCTAGAGAACATAATTGATTGAAACTCATTTTGGTCCGTAGTATGGTCCGTCTTGATAAATGTTTGCTGTGCACTTGAAGAGAAATGTGTATTCTACTCTGTAAATGTCAGCTTGCTGAAGTTGATTGATCGTGTCTTTCAAATTGTATTCTTACTGATTTTCTTACTGCTTCTATCGGTTACTTAGAAAGAAGCATTGAAATCTGCACGTGTAACTGTGGCTTTATCTGTATCTATTTCTATATATATTTATATATATATTTCTTTATCTATATCTGTATCTATTTGCAGTTCTCTAGCAGGTTTTGTTTAAATGCTTTGAAGCTCTGTTATTTTTTGCATAAATGTTTAGTATTGCTATGCTCTCCTAATAAATTGCTTTATCATTATGAAATTATTTTCTTTGTCCTTGGTAATATTATCCTCTGTGAAGTCTACTTTGTCTGATAATAGCCATTTTAGCTTTTGATTCCATGGTATATCATTGTTTCATCCTTATTTTTAATTTATTTCTACCGTTATATTCAAAATGGGTTTCATTTCGGAAACATATACTTGAGTCTTGCTTTTTAATCCATTCACAATCTTTGCTTTTAAGTTGGGGTATTTAATCCATTAAAATGTAATGTGATTATTCATATTATCTTGCTCATAGCAAATTTCATTTACATCTTTAAACTTTAGGCTTAAAGGATAGGTTGAAATCTATCACATTTTTATTTGTTTTATCTGTAGTTTGTTCTCTTTTTCCTCCTTCTTTTGGGTTAATTGAATATTTTTACTCTATTTTATCTCCTTTGTTTGCTTATTAGCCATAACTCTTTTCTGTTTTTCTCATGGTTGCTTTAGGGTTGATAGTATACATGTTTAACTTACCACTGTTTGCCTCCAGCGATGTTATACCACTTCATATATTGTGCAAGAACCTTCAAATAATATATACTTCCATTTGCTCCTCCTGATATTTGCACGATTGCTGTTATCGATTCTAGTTTTAGATATGTTATAAATCCCCGTGACATTGTGATTATTTTTGTTCAATCAGTAAGTTTTTTTAAGTATTTTTTATTGATTATGCTATTACAGTTTTCCCAATTTGCCCCCTTTATCTCCCCTCCATCTTGCCCCCCACTCCTGCATTCCGCCCCCTTTGTTTCATGTCCATGGGTTGTACATATAAGTTCTTTGAGTCCTCTGTTTCCTATACCATTTTTTATCTCTCCCCATCTATTTTATGCCTACTAATTATGCTTCTTCTTCCCTGTACCTTTTCCTCCCTGTTCCTCCCTTCCCACTCCCCACTGAACTCCCTCCATGTGATCTCCATTTCTGATTCTGTTCCTGTTCTGGTTGTTTGCTTAGTTTTTGTTTTTGTGGTTTTGCTTTTCTTTTAGGTTCATTTGTTGATAGTTGCGAGTTTGTTGTCATTTTACTGTTCATAGTTTTTTCTTCTTTTTCTTAGATAAGTCCCTTTAACATTTCATATAATAAGGGCTTGGTGATGATGAACTCCTTTAACTTGACCTTATCTGGGAAGCACTTTATCTGCCCTTCCATTCTAAATGAAAGCTTTGTTGGAGAGAGTCATCTTGGATGTAGGTCCTTGCTTTTCATGACTTCAAATACTCCTTTCCAGCCCCTTCTTGCCTGCAAGGTTTCTTTTGAGAAATCAGCTGGTAATCTGATGGGCACTCCTTTGCAGGTAACTGTCTCCTTTTCTCTTGCTGCTTTTAGGATTTTCTCTTTGTCTTTAATCTTAGGTAACTTAATGATGATGTGCCTTAGTGTGTTCCTCTTTGGGTCCAACTTCATTGGGACTCTCTGGGCATCCTGGACTTCCTGGAAGTCTTATTTCCTTTGCCAGATTGGGGAAGTTTTCTTTCATTATTTGTTCAAATAAGTTTTCAGTTTATTGCTGTTGTTCTTCTCCTCGTGGCGCCCCTATAATTCAGATATTGGAACATTTCAGGTTGTCCCAGAGGTTTGTAAGACTCTCTTCACTTTTTGAATTCTCGTTTCTTCATTCTGATCTGGTTGGATGTTTATTTCTTCCTTCTGTTCCAAATGGTGCTTTGAGTCCTGGTTTCCTTCCTGTCATTCTTGGTTCCCTGAATATTTTGCTTTATTTCATTTTGGTTATCTTTCATTTGTTCTTTCATTTTTCGATCAAGCTCAATCAGTTCTGTGAGCATTTTGATTACCAGGGCTTTAAATTCCTCATCAGATAGGTTGGCAATCTCCTCATCGCTTAATTCTAAAGTTTTGCTCTGTTATTTCATTTGGGCCATATTTCTTTTTCTTGGCACAGCTGCTAGGTTGTAAGGGGTCAGGGCCTTAGGTATTCACCAGGGCAGGGCAACCCTCCTTGCTGCGATGCTGCGCTGCCTGTGGGGGAGGGGCCAGAGAGGGAACAGTGCAGCTTGCCTGCTTGTCTCTAATGCACTTTTCAGCACTTTTCAGTGAACTCTCCTGTCAGAGTGGGAGAAACTCCCACCACAGCAACCTCAGCCTTAACCCACAGCCACCTCTGAGTCCCCTTAAGTCAGCCCCGCCCACGTAGCCAGCCCCACCCCTCAGCCCCCTCGCCTCGGTTTTTCTGAGTCAGCCTGCGAGGTCTGCCACCTTACCGGTCTGGTTGGTCTGGTTGATTTTTTCTTTAATTCCTTAGCTGTTGCAGTCCCATGCAGTTTGATTTTCTGGCACTTTTGGTTGTTTACTGATTTTAGATTGGTTGTTATCCTCCTTTTGGTTTTGCAAGGAAGCAAAGGGTTTTTACCTATGCCTGTATCTTGGCTGGAACTCCAATCAGTAACTTTTTTAGGGTGACTTATATAATTAGAAAAAAGCATATATATATACCCATAAAGTTACCATTTCTAATTTTATTCATTTATTGATATAGATCCACATTTTCATGCAGCATTGCTTTCCTAAAGGCCTTCATCATTTCTTACACTATGTATCTGGTGAGGTTGTACTTCCGTATGTCTGAGAAAAATCTTTACTTTACCTTTGATATATTTCTGTTGCCTTTGTTTTTGAAAGATATTTTTACTAGATATAGGATTCTAGGTTCTTTTTTTTTTTTTTACCTCTCAGTACTTTAAAAATATTGCATCACTGTCTTGTTGCTTGAATTATTTCTATTAAGAAATCTCTACTAGTCTTTATTTGTTCCTCTATATGTAACATGTATTTGTCTCTCGTTTTCCCTTTATTATTGACTCTGAGCAATTTGTGATGTGCTTTGGTATAATTTTTTTTTAATCCTCACCCAAGGATATGCTTATTGATTTTAGAGAGGGAGAAAGGGAGAGAGTAGAAGAGAAACAGAAACATCAATGTGAGAATCACCATTGGTTGCCTCTCCCATGCACCCTAACCGGGGACTAAACCCACAACCTAGGCATGTGCCCTGATCGGGAATCAAACCCACGACTTTATAGTTTATGGGACGACGCTCCAACCAAATGAGCCACACCAGCTGGTGTAATTTTTTTTTAATAGTACTTATATTTGTGGGTCATTGAATTTCTTGGATCTTTGTGTTTATGGTTTGCATCCAATTTGTAAACATTTTAGCAATTACTTTTTCAAATATTTTTTCTGTTCCCACCCCTCACCTTTGTAAAAGGACTCCACTTACATATATACAAGGTATGTCCTGAAAGTATACAGCCATGTACTATGAAAAATAGAGACATTTATTGAAGAAGATACATGAAACATTGTACACAGAACAACGACACCTCAGTCCCCTTTAAAGTAGACACCTTGGGACCTCACAGAGTTCTCCCAATCCCTGTCAGCTGCCCCATCATATTTTTCTGAACCTCATTGATGGTCTGAAATCTCTTCCCTTTCAAAAGTGATTTTAGTTTTGGGAAAAGCCAGAAGTCATAGGCCATCAATTCTGGGCTATAGGAGGACTGAGTCACCTGAGTGATTTTGATGTTTTGCCAAAACGTCTGCATGAGACCTGATGGATGAGCAGGCGCATTGTCGTGATGAAGCTGCCAATCACCAGTTGCCCATAGCTGCGGGCTTCTGAATCATCCAAATAGTTTCTGGAGAGGAATGTCTAAGCTTAATGCAAAATTTGATGCAGATTTGTTGGTCTACTTGCTGGGTCATTTTGAATGTGACAGCCACACAGTACGCATGCTCACTCAGTGGCGCCTACCTCCCCTACTGACTAGTACAGTGAAGTCATCATTGTTCACACATGTGCCTTCCAGGCCACTCTCCTTGGCTGCCAGGTTACATCAATGTCATGTAGACTGTTCTTGTCATATTAACAATGACTGGACTTTTTCCGGACAGACCTCGTATTTGATCATGTGAAGTTGCCTCTTAACTCCTTGATATTGTTAGTTTTTCCCCCTGCTTTTCTCTGTTTTATTTTGGATAGTTTCTATGGTGTTTTCAAGTTTATTGGACTTGTGTGGTGTCTAATCTGCCATTAATTCTACCTAGTGTGTATTTCATCTCTCACATTGTAATTTTTGTATCTTTCATGTTTGTGCTTAACTTTTGGACCACATGGAATGCAGTTATAATAACTACTTTAATGTCCTTGCTAATTCTAACATCTGTGTTATTTCTGGGGCAGTTTTGATGGATTCATTTTATATTCGTGTTACATAGAGGACTTTGCGATTTCTTTGTGTAGCTAGTAATCTTTGATTCGATTCCCAACATTGTGGGTTTAACCTGGTGGGATACTAGGTATTTTTATATTCCTGTAAGTACTGAGCTGTTCTGGGGGGACATTGTTAAACTACTTTTCAGATTTGTGAGGCGGGACAAGAGCCGAGCTCACCCTGTCGAGTCCGTGGTTGCTCACTAGTGAGACGAGACCATGGTGTGTGCTCTGTCCGGCACTCCCTGAATCGTCAGATTTCCCAGTCTGATAGCAGGGAGCAGATACTACTCCCACCCCTGAGCAAGGCCCAGGCACCGTGATCTTTGATTCTTTCATGTGTTGCTTTTCCTGTCCCCTCCTGAGTCATCCTAGTGACTCCGTAGGCTTCTCCCAGGCATTTGTCTTTCTCGGTTCACTCCCTCATTTTCATGGAGCGCATTGTTGAGTAGCTCCAGGGGAGTGTATGTAAAATATAAAAACTGTGGGAACTTGCATGTCTTTATGTCATACTGGAGTGATAGTTTTTCCTAATACAGAATTTTATGTTGGAAATTATTTTCTCTCAAAATTTCAAAAGTATTTCTGCATTGTTTTTTATCTTCAAGAGTGACTGTGGAGAATTCCGATAGGTTTTCTACGTGAACTGTTTAATTTGTTTTTTAAAATACTTTTTCTCTAGGCATGGGGCTGTGGTGGGCTGTGATGTGGAATCTGTTTGTCATCATCATAACCTTTAGGTGGCCCTTTTGACCTAGAAATGCAAGTGTTTGGGTTTTGAGACTTTTTCTGAAACATTTTTTTCTTGGAAGACGTTCTGTTTTTCTGTCCAGAAATTGTATTAGACAGCTGTTGGACCTCTTTGACGGCTTCCTCAATTTTCTGTTCTCAAATCGACCTCTTAAATTTTTATCCCACACTTTTGGAAGTTTACTAGATTTCTCTTCTAATTCTTCTATTAAATATTTTATTTCATCATATTGCTAATTTCAAGAGTTTTCTATTTTGTTGACAATTTTTTTTTCAGTCCTCATATGAGAACCTTTCCCTATCATTGGGTATATTAATTATCAGGTTTTTGTTACTTTAGTTTTCTCTAGTTCCCTACATCAGCTTTGTCTCCTCTGATCCCTATGCCCTGTGTGCCCTTTGGTCCTAGCTTCCTTGATTGTCCACTGTCCATTCCTACTGAAAAATGCAGAACCAGCAATTTGATTGGATGCTGTCAGACTGTGGGTGGGGTTTGTTGACACCACTGTCAGGTGATTGGTCAGTGACCTTAAGTGTTTGGGTTAGGATACCCCCAAGTGTCAGTATTGGTTTTCTTTCCTCTGGGACCTCTCACTTTCTCTAGAAAAGAAGTCTCCTGTTCACTGCCTCATGAATAGCAGCCAGGTGAGGAGGACAGGTAAGGTAGAGTCCTCCTCATTCAGGGCACAGACTTTTACTTATTTCCCCACTTGCCAATCTAGCCCCTCTTGTGCCTCCATTCTATTGGTACTCTTGCGTCCATGGGCGTTTCAGTTCATAGAATAAGGTATCCCGCCTCCTGTGGGAATTTGAGGGAGATCCTGCCAGGTGTGTGGGAATAGGCTAGAGGAGTAACAACTTCTGGATCAAACTTCCAGTCTTCCAGTTTGAGTACCTGGGCCCACAGCTTCTGAGCCTCTCCTGGTGCTTTTGGGAGGATTAGCTTACTGAGTTAATTATACCTTCTTTATTTCTTTTTCAGCTTTCAATTATATGTTGAAATTTCTCTTCCACCGTTGACTCCTCTTTACCTTATGAGATTATACTGTTTTAAATTCCTTACTATCATCATAGAGGGGTCTTAGGAGGGAGCAGATGTAAGGACATGTTGAGTTGGCCACACTCATCTGTAAATTCTACGACAGATTCGAAAGTGTGAGTCAATTCACAGGTACAGCTTCAGCTGTATGGCATGTCCCATGACATGTCCCATGTCCCTTCTAAATGCCCCTGGAAGCAGCAGAGATGAAGAAGTTTAGGGTTCCCTCTTCTTTTCCTTGCAGGCATATCAGAAACGTACAGCTACCGGCAACAATTTGGTATATATTGCTCCAATTATCTGTACTCTTTTATATATATAAAATGCTTTTTAAATTTCTAAATTGGGTCATTGATTATATTTTTTAGCAGTTTGATTTTTACCCATTAGATAATTTTTCATATCAATACACATGATCTACCTTTTCTTTTTTTTATTGGCCAAATTGTAAGTTTTCCATTGGAAAAATGTATCAAAATTCATTCATTATAACACAATTATTGACTGACGACATTTATTCCTTTTTGTCACTGTTTTGTTTCAATGAACATAATGCTACCCAGAAGAGAATTTTTGTAGATAAAATTCCTGGAAATAAAATACTTGGTAAAAGAACATATTATTTTCCATTTTGATAGTCAAGGTTCCTAGGCATAGTCAAGGTTCCTCCCTCCCAAAAAGAATATAGTAATGACCTTGACCTGTTTCCCAATATACGTTGTACATGCATACTTTCCAAAGTGCTTTAACTTTTATTATCCTCGCGAGAGATGACATCTTGACGTAAAGTAGGTATGTGCCTTAGCAGAATCTACTATAAACAGGAGAGTGAAACCAGGCTAAATGCTGTGTTTTGACCCCTAGCCTAGTAATTAACATTTGAGCCTCGGATCTACAATAATGAGACGTCTTACACACAGACAGTAATTTCCTGACTGACTAGTTGTCTTCAGACCATAGGTCACCTGCCTCTGGACATTAAAGTGGTGGTTTCCTTCTGAGGTATGTGGGGTTCTCTGCCGTGTGCGCCTCACGTGACCTTCATATCCACTTGGTCTGGTTGACCTGCTGCCACTCAGGTTTCTGTTGGAGGACCCTGTTCAAGTGCGTCTGCTTTGCTTCCCCCAGGGGAGTCCAGGCGCCCCCCCCCACCTCACCCACCGCCTTCCCTGTCTTCCGTTTCTTTAATCTTTTAGTTTGTAAAGGGCTGACTTTTAAAAACTCATGTGCTACCTCAATGGCCCTTAACTGAAAAGAGGGTGAAAATCTGCTGTTTGTCTCAGTCTCATTGAGTGCTTTCCTAGAACTTGCAAAAACCAAACATTCAGAAACCAAGAAGAGACTGAGTCTCTGTGTGCTTTTCTTTGCGGCTCCTCATCCTTCTCTCCTTTTCCTTTTAGCCCCGTCGGTAGCACCTTTGAATGTCACTGTGTTTCTGAATGAATCTGGTAACAAGCTGGATGTCAGATGGATCAAGCCTCCAATTCAGCAGCAGGACGGGGACCTGGTGGGCTACCGGGTGTCCCACGTGTGGCAGAGTGCCGATGCTTCCGTAAGTCTGAGAACTGACAGAGCATGTCTGTCTCCTCTGATTTGCTGGTTTAATATTGTTTTAGGGCTGTGACCTTTCCAGTCCTTGCCTCCTCGGAGATGCTTGGTCATCCCAGTGAGAAGGTCACTTGTGCCGAAGTCACGCTATGCTTTGTGCCTTGTGATGGTTTGTGACCTCACTTCACTTCGACAAGTCCTCTGACGCCACTGAGCTTCCCGCTCATGAGCTGTAGTGGGAGGCAAATAAAAACACAGGAACAGCAGCCCTGGGAGGAGCCTGAAACCCGAAGTGAAGTTGCAACAACCTCTGCCCCTTCACCTCTATTTCTCAAACACCCGTCATTTCCGAGGGGCAAGAGTTGGGCACAACTTCATCTCTCAAAGTTGTCATCTTATTTCCATTTTTAGAGAACTGTTACTAAAGCCTCATCTATCATCTTTATGAAGGCACCGGAACTGGATATTTTTCAAAGCGATTCCCAGGCATGGCTCTAACAAGGGTAGTTTTTGTACGCACTTCTGGAACTCTGTTGGAAGTAGCCTTCGGGTGGATTATTGCAGTTATGCTGAAAAGTTGGCTTTCAGAGTTTATACCTTTGTTATCACAGCTGTTGTGTCTCTTCCAGACTAAGAAACTTCTGATATTTACCATGCAGATATGATTTATCCTTTTTTTTGTTCTATTTTTTTTATGTCCTTTGCTTTTCGATGAAAGTCCAAAGTCAGGAGCAAGTTTGTCTTTTCTCCTTGGAAGTGGAGCCTGTCTTGCCTGCCTTTGCACTGTCTGAATGCAGGACCTTGAACTTTCTCTGTGGGCATTTATGGCCCTGTGGACTCCTCCCACGGACCTGGCAGCCATTTCAGCCAGCGGGAGAGTTTTTCTCTGAATGGGCCAATTCTTTTGTTTTGTTTTTTTAATTTTTAATTTTTTAATTACAGTCGACAAAGAGTATATTAGTTTCGTGTGCACAAGCCAATGATTAGACATTTATAGAACTTACTGAGTAGTCACTCTGATGAATCTAGAGCCCCTGGTACCACACTTGACTATCACAATATGATTGACTCTATTCCCTGTGCTGTACTTTACAGCCCCGTGACTGTTCTGTAAGTACCAATTCGTACTTCCTAATTCCTTCACCTTTTTCACCCACCCCAAACTCCCATTCCACCTGGCAACCATCAGAATATCCCTGTATCTATGAATACGTTTCTGTTCAGTTGTTTCGTGTTTCAGATTTCACATATAAGTGAAATCATACGACATTTATCTTCCTCTGTCTGACTTATTTCACTTAGCACAATTCCCTCTGAGTCCATCCACATTGTTGCGGATGGAAAGATTTCGTTCTTTTTCACGGCTGAGTCATGCTCTGTTGTGTACACGCTCCACTTCTTCTTTATCCACTCGTCTATTGGTGGAGACTCAGGTTGCTTCCCTATCGTGACCGTTGTACGTAATGCTGCGACAAACGTGGATGTATGTGCCTTTTTTAGTTAGTGTTCTGGGGTTTTTTGATAAGTACCCTCTTTTGCCATGTACAATGAGCACTCGTGTTTTTGTTTGCATTATACATGGATTATTATATCCATTATTATACCCATCATTATACAGATGCGTAATGTGCATCCTTATTTTCCCCTCAAAAATGTGGGAAAAAAGTGCCCATTATACACGGCAAAATACAGGTACCCAGACATGGAATTGCTGAGGCCTTCGTTGTCTCTTCTTGTTTTTAATAAAGCCTTTGTTTTAAAGTCTGTTTTGTCTGGTGTGAGTATTGCTACCCAAGCTCTTTTTTGTTTGTTTCCACTTTCGTGAAGTGTCTTATTCCACCCCTTTACTTCAGTCTTTGTGTGTCTTTCAGTCTAAAGTGAGTCTCTTGTACACAGCATCTGTAAGGTCTTGTTTCGTTATCCATTCAGCCTCCATATGTTTTTTGTTTGGAGCATTTTATCCATTTTCATTTAAAGTAATTGTTGATAGATATGTATTCATATTTTTTATCATTTTTTTCTTCTTCTTAAAGAAGTCCCTTTAACATTTATGTAATACTGGTTTGGTGGTGATGAATTACTTTAGCTGTTTCTTGTCTGAGAAGCTCTTTATCTTTCGATGTTAAATGATAGCTTTGCTAGGTTAGTAATCGTGGTTGCAGGTTCTTGCTTTTTATCACTTTGAATACTTTGTGCCACTCCATTCTGGCCTACAAAGGTTCTTTTGAGAACTCAGGTAACAGTCTTTTGGGAGCTCTCTTGAGTAAGTAACTGCTTCTGTCTCGCTGCTTTTAAGATTCTCTCTTTGTCTTTAAACTTTTGCATTTTAATTATGATGTGTCTTGGTATAAGCCTCTTTGAGTTCATCTTGTTTGGGACTCTGCACTTTCTAGACTTGCATGTTTATTTCCTTCACCAGGGCAAGGACCCTGGTTTCCATCATTTTTTTTTCAAATAAATTTTCAATTTTTTGCTCTCTCTCTTCTTCCAGCACCCCCATGATGTGAATGTTGATACAGTTGAAGTTGTCCCAGAGACTCTTTATACTATCCTTATATTGTTGGATTCTTTTTTGTTTTTGCTATTCTGATTGGGTATTTTCTTCTTCGTTATCTTCCAAATCTCTGATTTGATCCTCTGCTTCATTTACTGCTCTGATGATTTTCTGTAGTAATATATTCTTTTTATTTAAAGATGTTATTTATTTACTTTCAGAGAGAGGGAGGGAGAAAGAGAGGGCAAGAAACATCAATGTGCAAGAGAAACATCAATCGGTTGCCTCTTCCACAACCCCAGCCAGGGACCTGGCCCACAACCCAGGCATGTGCCCTGACTGGGAATTGAACCAGCGACCTTTCAGTTAATGATGCAGGCTGGCACTCAATCCACAGAGCCGCGCCAACCAGGACATAATATATTCTTCATTTCAGTTAGTGTATTCTTCATTCCTGACTGGTTTTCTTTTATGTCTTCTAGTTCTGTTTTTATGTTTCCTCTCTCTTTGTGGCAGTTCTCACTAAGCTCATCTGTCCTTTCTCTCCGTCCCTTGAGCATCCTTAGAACCAGTGTTTTGAGCTTTGCATCTAGTGGAGTGCTTGTCTCCATTTTGTTTGGTTCTTTTTGTGGAGTTTTGTTCTTTTCTTTCATCTGGGCCATGTTTGTTTGTCTTCTCATTTTGGCAGCCTCCCTGTGTGTTTGTTTCTATGTATCAGCTAACATTACAGAAAGTTTTATCTGCTAGCCCTTCCTGATTGAATGTTGCTGTTCTTTGAGGCAATAAAAAAGCCCCTATTCTTAAATACAGCTAAAAAGATAGGGTTGTGCTTTCTCACAGAGGTGAAGATATTCAAGTCTTTTGATAACTGAACACAAACACCACTGAGGTCACCCTAGTGAAGGAATGCCCACATGAGAAACAAGTCACAATGTTTCAGAAGGTGTGCTTTTACATTCCCCAATAGGCCAGGTCCTCATGTTTTATCCGTGAGTAAAGTTGTAATCAATGTCTACTGTATCTCCAATTCCATTTCCTGAAATTGCTCTTGTCTTTTAAGTCTTCAAGGATGTGGGCCTGTGTTGGAGAAAACGAAAGGCCACAAATGAGAAATAGGCAGTCAGCCCAGGGTGGGTGCCCACGACCAGACCGTGCTGTGCCAGGAACGCAGCCCCACCTTCTGCGCTTGGCCCCTGACTCTACGGGGGTTATGCACACAGGTCAGCTCCGACGTGGGTGTGCTTTTAATTTTTTTTATTGCTTTTAGACAGAGAAAGAGGGAGGGAGAGAGAAAAACATCAGTTTGTTGTTCCACTTATTTATGCATTCATTGGTTGATTCTTTTCTGTACCCTGACCGGGGATCAGGGGCCAAACGCACAGCCTGGGCATATCAGGATGATGCTCTAACCATCTGATCTACCTGGCCGGGACCGTGTATGTGATTATTAAATGGGTTTCTCTGTCAGCTTGCAGAATCAAAATTAAAATAATATTTGAGGATATGGTCATGACTCTCTACACATTTGGCATCAAAACAGAAAAGATGGAAGACATTACTTTTTTAAAATTTGATCATTTTAAAAGGACATTGGAGGTAACCATTTAAGAATATTCTTAGAAGAAAATTGTTAAACCTCCACTAAAATGTTTATCACGTATCTTTCTAATCCCTACTTCAAAATTGATTATAGTCCCACTGCTAGAGTGAAGAGTTTTTGTGTCTTTTCAGTGTGTGTGGCCAGGAAGCGGTGCCCCCGCGTCAGTCTCGCCCGCACTTCCCTGCAGCTCGAGGACAGCGCTGCGGTGCTCTTGGGCACCGTCTTCTGCGCTGGCCGACATTCGCCGCAGGCCAGGCGCCACGCCAAGCACTGTACGCAGATTAGCTCTCTAGTCATTTAAGGGGCAGGACGGGGAAATTAAAAAGTCACTTCTCTAGGTTTTCATAGTCAGGCATAGGCCCTAAGCCAGCAGGTATCATAAAGGGCTTCTATGTTTGTTTCCAAAAGAATAATTGTTTTTGTTAGGATTTCTGTCCTTCTAGAGACTTAGTTTTCACAATTATGCATTTTTCTCTTATTTTGAGATAATTTCTCTCATAATGAGGTCTCATGTTTGAGTGCAGACAGAAGTGCAGAGCTGGAAGCAGGCCTGTGCCCCGGTAGGGCCTGGAGCTGTGCGCTGACGAGCTGCCAGGCGGTCAGCGCTGAGGCAGGTGCGGTGTCCTCTGCCGCCCGCCTCACTCACTGCAGGGCGGCAGGGCCAGGGGTCACTCTGCCTGGTGATTTCCTGTCCCCCACAGACTAGAGAATGACCAGTTAACCCGTAAGCAAAACTGGGTTTGGGACAACGTGCTGCGAGCCAGCGCATGAGCCCTGCAGACTTAACGCACAGGACGGTGCCTACAGAGGACGGTGCTACCGTGTGAGCGTCGCCTCGCCAGGAGACACGGTCTTAGTTGTTGCAACTACTGCAGGGAAGTGATGATTGCGAGACGAATAGAGGTGTTAACCATGGCTGCAGTAGCAACTACGTAATACATAAATGTTTCAAAGCGGCATGTCGTACGTCTTAGATTCACCCAATTTACATGTCAACTATATTTCAATTTTAGAAAAAAACTGGGTTTGCCATAAATAAATGCTGTTTCTAAAAAGATATTGCCTGAATATCCCCCCAAATTGTTCATTATTAATTTGTTCATTTAATTAACAAACAAAAAATCCCTATGGCAAGTCTTTCTGCAACAGTAGAGCCCAATGGGATAGAAAAGCCCACAGTTTTTCCGTTCACATTTTCCCCTATCGTCACTTGTCTGAGGCGTTCTGGGACCTGATGGTCACTGCCTGTCAGATTTAGAGACAATCTCTGGGGGCTGACCCAGGTCCCCCTGGCCATGAGGGATGGGACTGCCCTCTCCCTGGTTCCCCTGTGCGATGGTTAGAAGTGACTGCACCCAACTGAGTGACCAGAGGGTAACGTTGCCCCCAAACCAGGCCCCTCTGTTCACAGTGACCTATGACATCTGTGCTCCACATGATACGACAGTCTCCTTTCTCTCTGTGAAACCCGATTTCCAGAATCCATCCAGTTCCTATCTGAAAAGCCAGCCCCAGACACACAATTAGTTTCCTACCCCAGAGACCAGAGTTATAGGTGAGGTTTAGAAACAAAGGGTAAAGAGCTGTATAAACACTTAGTCCTGGTTACTTTTTATTTCTTTTCTTTTCTTTTCTTCTTTTTAGAGGGAGAAGTAGGGAGGGAGAGAAACATTGATATGAGTGAGAAACATTGATTGGCAGCCTTCTGTAAATACCCAACTGGGAACTGAACCTGAAACCCAGGCATGTGCCCCGACCGGGAATCGAACCCTTGACCTTTTTGGTTTGCAGGACGACACCCAACCAACTAAGCCACCCTGGTGGTGCAGGTCCCGGTTACTTTTTCAAAAGTCATTTTCTTCTGTGTCATAACAGCACATGTTACTTGGTGGTGGCTTTAAAACACAGTCAATAATAATACAACGTTTTTGAAAATTGGGCAGATTGTTCATTTATCACACTGATAGAAAAAAAATCGTGTCAGCACCTTCCTAAATGGAGATTTTAGTCAGAATTCTTACACTTACAAGGAACAAGCCCACGTGCACTGGTCCAAGGGAGGCTGGCAGACGACCAGTGTCAGGTGCAGCGAGGCTCCTGGGCAACGCTCCGTGGGAGCCCTGGGGGGTCCGGAGTCACCTTGCTCCTGTCATCTGGCTGCTCGACTCCAGGCCCCTCTTGCAGAGGCGCCTTCACTGCCACTCTGAGGGCTGTGCCCTCGCAGCCCTGGTTGCCGCCAGCCCGTCCTGCATCCCTGCGCTTCTGTTCCATTGGCTGTGGCCTGAGTGAGGGAAGGGACGGTGTGCGGACATGGCTACGGCCCCAGGATGTGGTGGGGTGACTTCCGTTAGGAGGGACTGTGGTGGAGCCGGTGACATGCCCCAGGCAGCGCTGAGTTTCATTTCCTTTCCTTCTTGTTCGTCCGCAGAAAGAGCTGTTGGAAGAAGTCAGCCAGAATGGCAGCCGTGCACAGATTCCTGTTCAAGTCCACAATGCCACGTGCACAGTGAGGGTCGCCGCTGTCACCACGGGAGGGGTCGGACCTTTCAGTGCCCCGGTGAAAATATTTGTCCCTGTACACGGTGAGAGCCGGGCTCCCCATGGGCTGCTGGAGCAGGTCCACACAGGTGGTGCACAGGTTGCCGGAGAGTGGATGGCTGGGTTAAGACTGAAACGTAAAGACCAAAGGGAATTTTTGCCACGGTAAAGAGAGCTGATAGGGTAACACACCTCACCAACGTGTGAGTCTTCCCAGTAGCGCAACTGTGAATGGGTCTAACTCACTAGGAGGACTGGTCCGCTCACGGGACCGTGTTTCACTTGGATTACTGAGTACGGGTAAATGATATATACTGACCAAATGTTGGAAAGGCAGGTACTTAGCTCTCTAGAATTGGTACTGTTTGCTCACTTGCTAGTGTTTGTTTTGCTGCTTTAATCGGTGCCACTTGTCAAATTATTGCCCATTCAGGCCTTGGCCAGCGTGCTCCATGATTGCCCAGTCCAGAACACACAGTGTTTCCTGCAGAAGCCGCCCTGCATGGCCCTGGGTCCCTGAGCTAAGTGCCCAGCGCTGCGTGCCGGCTTCTCCACGTTGTTGGAGTAGCCTTCGGCAAGGAGCCACCACGGTGCCCCAAGTGGCCCCAACGCTGTGCTCACTTCCACAGATGAGGGCACCCAGCTCTGTTCTGACTGTGTTCTGCGTTTGGTTCTTTGATGTGGAACTGCTGTTACCAACTCCATGCACAGGCATCTGTATCAGCGTACCCTGTGCTTTTACAAGTCCTTGCAAACACGGCCCTTGTACTCGTAGCTGACAGGGCTTGTGAGCAGACCAGTGGGTTCCCGACGGTCTCTTCCAGTGACCCTCACACATGCTGTCCCTTTAGTGAAGAAGTGGAGCCATTTCCCAGGTCCTGCAGCCCCTAGGCTCTGTGCCTGGGACCATTCGTAACTGGTGATGGGGACACAAGGCTTGTCTGCCTGTTAGAAATTCAAAGACAATGAGATTCTGATGCTAAAGGCACAGTGTTTAAAATCAGACTTTAAGATGACAGAGCTTTTGCCCTGGCTGGATGGCTCAGTTGGCTGGAGCATCGTCCTGTACACTGCAAGCATATGGGTTCGATTCCTGGTCAGGGCACATGCTTAGGTTGCAGGTTTGGTCCCCGCTCGGGGAGCCTACAAAAGGCACCAATCTTTGTTTCCGTTACTTCGGTGTTTTTTCTCTCTCTCTCTCTCTCTCTCTCTCTCCCTCTCCCTCTTCCTGTCTGTAAAAGCAATGAAAAAATGTCCTTGGGTGAGGATTAAAACAACATTTTTTTAAAAAGATGACAGGGCTTTTATCTTCATACATAATAAACTGTCCAGAATTGTTAAAGAGCTTTGCCATAATGCAGGCTGTGCTTCGCACGATTCCAGTACGCAACATTTCCGTTGCCGCTTTGAGTTAACACCATTCCTTAACAGTATGGTTCAAATGTGAGCTGTGGTGTATTAGCTGTGAGAACTGCAGAGAGTGTACACTGCACCACCAGCTCGTCAGTCCACAAATCCACGGAAATAACAGGCTCATCGTGACCACGCCCAGTGCGCTGCATCTCAGTCTGGTGGTGGTTGGTCACTGCGCTTCTGTTACCCAGTTCACTCATATCTAAGGCATGTCACTGTGCTGCTGTCTCGTCTACAAGTGACAGACCCATGTGATATCTTGCAAAAATGGGTAATTGAGAGAGGGAGTTGGCCAATAAAGATGAAAGTGTAGTAAAGACAGGAGGAGTGTCGCAGTGAAATTTGGGTTGAATGTGTGTGGAATTATGGAAGCAGTAGCTCACAGACTCTAGATACACAGCCAGGGACTCAGAGAAGGTGAGGTCACCCACGTGAATGAAGTGACTGTGCCCCAAAGGACGGCGATGTTCCAGAGGAAGGCATGTCAGCAGAGTCTCCCCACGAAGGAACTCTCAGAGGTACTGCACAGCATTGGAAGCACAAAGGATAAGATGTTGGAAGCAGATCCACACTGAGAATGGAGCGTGGCAGTTGGCAGGCACAGAAAGTAGATTCTGTCCACAGCGTAAGTTATACTAGTGGAAGGGGCGAGCCCTGTTCACACTACTCTTGTAAGTGTTTACAAAGAAATAAACATTCTAATTCTCAGTGTTCTAGTGTTACAGTGTGCCAGTCAGTATTAATTTGACCATGTTTTCACTTCCTTGTATCTTCGTGGCTGACATAGTTACCCATTGGTTCCTGAGAGCCCCCTGCACAGTCCCAGCTTGCGCTCGCACAGCGGGACTCTGTGTTTGTGGATCACGGAATCTAGAAGGACTAGTTCCAAATAAAGCTCATGACTCTCTGCCCTCCCCTGTTACAAGCCGGTGTTCTGTGTGTGTTTCGCATCCCAAAGAGATGTTCTGAATTGCTCCCGTTGGTCTCTTACCAGGTTGGGTAGATATTGCCCCCTCTTCAACTCCAGTACCTGGCAACACAGACCCTGTGCTCATCGTCCTTGGCTGCTTCTGCGGCCTTGTTCTGATCGGGCTGCTTTTGTATGTTTCTCTGGCCATCAGAAAAAGAGTCCAGGAGACACGGTTTGGGTAAGTGTCCCAGGTAAAAATGTTCTGTCAGTGGTATTGATGAGGTGGTTATGCCAAGTGACAATGGCCATCCTGCTGGGCCAGCTGCTCAGTGTTCCAGCTGGGTGCCCTGTCCTGTGCTCCCCCTGGGCAGGCAGCGTCCTCACGAGGCTGGTGCTGCAGCGGCAGCCAGCAGGGAGAGGCGGCCTGGAGGGCTCACTGGCAGAGAAGGCCATCAACAGGTTGCTGTTAAATGAGGACTTTTTTTTAGAAGTCTTTAAATGATCCTACTCATTAACAAAAATCAAGCAGATGCAGGTACAAATGAAATACTGGAAGAAAATTCACCAAAGCATTAGCAGTTCTGTAATTGTGGTGATTCTGTGTTTTCTGGTTTTTTCCTATATTTTACACATTTTCTGTAATGATCAGTTATTTTTCCAATAGAGAAAAACTATATATTTTCACAAGCAAATTTATAAGAAGCTCTTTTCTTATTTGCTGTACATACGGCTTTTACAGCCGAGCAGCAGTTGGATATCAGGGACAACGAGGAGCCACGGCAGAGCAGCCTAGGCATACGAGCTGCACGTGTACATGTCGTTTCCGGAGCTCGGCGTTCCACTCCAGGCCTGGGCGGAGAGTCTGGGTTTCTGTGAGCTCCAGTCTGTCCCTCTCGGGGCAGAGGAGGTGTTTTGTAAAAGAGGCAAGGTGTTGACAGCTCCGAGTGGGACCAGATGAGGGAGGGAGGGAGCTATGCAGCCCCTCTCCCGGCTCCACAGCCTCAGCACAAGGCACTCGCTCAGAAACTCCCAGGGACACGGAGGCTGGGCTTCCTTTACGTGTGTCCATCTCAGTCCTGTGGTCAGGCACCCACTGTGCTTCACAACTCTACCTTTGTAAGGAGTACATCTTGGTATGCAAGTTCTAAAAGTGATGATTTTAAAGACGTGGCCAAAATCTCACCTACATCCTGGGTTGACTAAAGTACACCCCAGAGTCTATAGTTTGGGGCTCACTGCAGAGACCCTCTGCAGAAGGCGCAGAAGTGGCTCACAGAAGGCCTGCAAGGTGCCGAGGTGCCGGGCACTGGGCTGGCCTGGGGCACCGTGGTGGGCGAAGCAGGCCCCGCCCCTGCCCTCGTGGGACTCCCATTAGCAGGGTGTCAGGCAGTCATCACACAACTGAATATCAAATGGCAGCTGTGAAGAATTCTAGATGAAAGGACCGTTATGAGTACACAGCGGCAGATTTGACTGCATGAAGAAAGGCAGGAAAGGCCTCCCTGCAGAGCTGACACCTGGGGTAAAAGCTGGAGAAAGCGCAAGTGTTGATTAGGTGAGAGGGAAGGGAAGAGCGTTTCCCCCAGAAAGGACAGCACGTGTGAAGGGCCTGAGGGGCTGGGAGTCTGGCCCACAAAGGGACAGCACCAGGCTGCAGACTGTGACGCCTGGGGTGTGGCGTTCATTCTGTCCCTTAGACAAGTCTTTTAATGTATCCAGGCTTCCGTTGTATTACCTCGCTCTAAGTGGTCTCCAAGGTTACTATCAGTTTTCTCACTGTGAGACGTTCAGACACAGTCATTAATGGAGAGGTGCCAAGTCGAAGAGGTTGGTGTCCTCAAAACTAGTGGCCGCAGGCAGTTTGTGTCATCAAGGTGGCACACATCCTTATCGCTGGGGAAGCAATGACTGAAATAGGACGATGCCTTCAGAATATTGGCCAAAGCTGCCATGGTGGGCCTGAGCCGCAGGGGCCTGGTGGGGGGCCCTAGACGTGCAGTTGAGGAATCTGGAGGGGTGGGCGCAGAAGCAAAGGGGGCTGCTTTGCCTTTGAGGCTCTGCGCGTGGCCTGCTGCCCTTCCCAGTCTGTGGAAACTCAGTACCGTTTTGTTTCTTCCGAAGTCTCCCCTAGGCACCCTCTTCCCTTGCTTTCCTTTAGGAGGAGATGCTTTTAGCCATTACATGTTGTAAAAATATGGTTTTTTAATTTATTTGTTTTTAGAGAGAGGGGAAGGGAGGGAGAAAGAGTGGGAGAGGAACATCAGTGTGTGCTTGCCTCTCACACACCCCCTAATGGGGTCCTGGCCCGCAACCCAGGCATGTGCCCTGACTGGGAATCGGACCAGCAACTCTTTGGTTCACAGGCTGGCTCTCAATTCACTGAGCCACACCAGCCGGGTACATATTGTAAAAATATTTTGATTCTGGTTGGAAAATACACGGAAGACAAAGTGCTAGAGTGAGATTTCACCCACAACACAATGAAAACTATCGCGTTCATAGGAATAAACTCAATAGGTGTTCAAGAACTTTGTGGGAAAAATTAGCCATCTTCTCCAAACATGCAGAGGGCAACTTAAGTAAATGAGAAATGTGTAGCATGCTGTGGATGGGAAGGTTCAGTTTTGTTTGAGAAATGGTTTTTTTCCGAGTTAACCGTACATTCAGTGTAATCACCATCTAATCGGCTGCCGGGTTGTTGATAACGCTTGGCAAGCTGATTTACAAATGTAGGTCAAAGAGCGACTGAGCTGGGAGAGCCGAGGCAGGGGGGTCAGCACCGGCTGTTGTGAGAACTCGAGATGTCTGTGTTCCGTCACCCAGGAACGCCTTCACGGGGGAGGATTTGGAACTGGTCGTCAATTACACAGCAAAGAAGTCCTTCTGTCGGCGAGCCATCCAACTCACCTGTAAGCTGACTTTCAGTTCCCTTTCTTGGCAAACGTTGAAGTAGTTGAGAGTGAAGAAAGAAAAACAAATTCAGTGACAGATATCTCACAAAAGCCAAAGGAGTCAAGGAATGGATATTTTTAATGTGCAACAGGCCTTCAGGAAGCAGCAAGGACGTGGTCGGACCTGGCCCTGTGCTTTGCTGCCGGCCGACCTACTGGCAGTGCAGGGCGAAGCAGGGTGAAGGCCTCCAAGTGCCGTGAAACAGGGAGGGCAGAGGACCTCCAGGGTGATAGCGGTCAGGGATTTAAAGAAAACAACAAAACACGTCACAGTTTCAGAGCTTGTTATTGTTTGGTTTTCGCTGGCACTGAACTCAGAGGACGATTTGCTAACACACTTTGTACTGATAGTGGTTTGAGCTTTGCTGCATCAGAGTGGGCACTCTCCTAGTTGAACAGTGGGAATACACAGACAGTTGTATGTTCTCGGGTAACTTCAGAGACTGTGCAGAAAATATGTGCAAAGACTTTCAAATTTAAACTTTTGTGTGTTTGGCAAAACAACCACCACAACAAGCCAAATATAAGAATGATGAAATACAGGTTGCTGTGAAATAAACACTCATGTGTTATAGAATGTTATAATTTCCTTACTTTTCTAAACTACAAGTTTCGGCTTTTAGATGTTCTTATATTTTAGAACATTCTTAATTTAGACCAGTTAGTTTCCTTAATTGGAGGACCATTTGGGTAAAGTGTTTTCACTGGTAGCTAAAGTGTCCAGAGTATCCGTGTTTTATTCTTCTCTCAAAGCCGTGTGCCTTGCCTGCTGGGACACACGCTGCGTCCTTTGCCAGGTAGAATGGGATGGGTCTCCTGCCCCTGGGCGACTGCTCTAGGGCCCACGCTTCCTGCCAGTGCTGCGTAACTGCGCCTCGCTGCCCCAGGCCTTGTTCTGCAGTCCTCCCGCAGGTGCTCAGTGCACGCTTTCCGAGTCGGCCCGAGGGGCTCCACGTGCCCAGCGTGAGCAGGAGCTCGTGCTGTGTTTCCTGCAGCTTCTGTGCCTCCTGCCCTGGCAGGGAGGATGGCAGGTGCCCGGTGGCTCCTTCGTGCCCCATCCTTGGGATATAACAGTAAACCCTGCACTGGAAAAATCTGTTGACTTCTCCGTCGCCCTGCTGGTCCGGGGAGAACCTACCCAACAGGAATGGGGTTTCCAGCTGCTGGTAGCACACACCGGAAGGAGAAATGTGGCTCCGATTTTTGTGGTCCCTCAGAATTAATCTTGTCCCGAAGGATTCATTTTACTCACTTTGATATGGTAGAATTAAGTGTGGTGGTTTATTACCGGCAATTTGGGGGGGGGGTGAGATTTGTGGGGTATAAAATGGGAAAAGCATTTAGCTATTTTATGGACTTTCTATGTAATTTGAATTATGTTCAAATGAAAGGAAAGACTGTGACAACTCACATGTCCCCTGTCACTTCTTTTATAGTACACAGCTTGGGAGTCAGCGAGGAGCTGCAAAATAAGCTGGAAGATGTCGTGATTGACAGGAACCTTCTCATTCTTGGGAAAATTCTGGGTGAAGGTAAAGCAGTTTAATTCTTTTAACACATGGGGTAAGAAAGCAGTTCACAGTAATTTTTTCAAATTCAGGGTCCACCACAAATATTACCCCTTCTTTGTGAGCTGGTAATCTGTACCAAATCTTTTATTACAAAATCACGAGCGTGTAATTCTGTAACATGACGACCTCGCACTCAAGCACACCACAGGGCGTTTTAGGTGAGATGCGCAAATTCCTGTCCAGCTCGTGCGAGACATGGGCACGAGCCCTACCAACCACACTCAGAGGCGTTACTTCTGCCGGACCCTGTGCGTATTATTAAATAAATACTATTTTGTGACTTGGGTGATACGAGTGGTCTGTTTTATCACTTAAAATGAAAAAGTAATGATTTTGAAACTAAGATTTGGCACATGAGTGGGGCTCCGCAGGGCCTGGCACAGCAGGCCCTGAAAATGTGCATTCCCTGCCTCCAGTGCAAGGCATGTAATTCACGGGGGCGTTGCTCTCTCATTTACATTTATTCCTCTCAGGTCAGGTTTGTAATTGCTGGCACCTTCCTAGTTCAGTATGAAAACACATTTAATTTGTCAGCCTGATACTAGGATGAATGATAATAGTGTTCAGAGTTTCTACTTATGAATTTTGGAAACATTTTCTATGCTGTCCTGTAATGAAGTGAACGGAGCCAAGTCCAAGCCAACCCAGGTGGTGACGAGCAGGACGTTGCTGCCTGGCCTGTGCCCTGGTTTGCAAGTGTGGGGGGGGGGGCCTGGCAGCTCTTCCCAGCCGCCGTGTGGGGCACTCTTGGCCCTCGGGAAAGCGGGCCCTGGCGCGTGGTGTCCCTGTGGTCAGGAGAGACCTTGCACAAGGCCCACCCAGGTGTCCTTTGGCTTCACAGGAGAGTTTGGGTCTGTGATGGAAGGAAGTCTTAGTCAACAAGACGGAACCTCCCAGAAAGTGGCCGTGAAGACCATGAAGTGTGAGTTATCACCCATCATACCACCCTTCTGGGTGTGGGCAGCTGCTCCGCTGGCTGGGGCGCCGTGAAGCCGGGCTGGAGTTCACGGGCCGAGATTGTGGTCGCCCATGGGTCAGAGGGCCACCCAGGGTGCTGCCTCATTACAGTTACTCGGATGAGCTCCTCATACCTGTCCTGTATAGTCGTCACCCTCAAGGCAATGACAGGTCATTCATTTTCTCTCATTAACGACTCCAGGGAAGGCATGAATCTCGGGGCAGGGCTGATGTGGTGGCAGCGTGTGGCCCCATGATTGTCTCGGTTCGATTCGTCAGCTGTTCAGCTGGGCACCCCTAAAGTGGACCTCGACTGTGAGGCCTGTCACCTGAGCCCCGCGTGGAGCCACACCCAGCACTGGTCCTGCCTCGCATTGTTGCACTGGAAACTCCCAGTGTGTCCGAGGGAGGCTCCTTCCGTCAAACCCATTTGCTTTAGGGGACCTGGTCGGAGGAGCTGAGCCTGGAACCTGTTTTTCTCTGGCCTTGGCTCTGCTGTTCTTACACTTAATTAGAATAACTTGCATTCAAGTTGGATTCATGCTCATTATCAAAGATTGAAAGACTAGTCTGTGGTCTCTAATTGTGGGCCTCTCTGCATTTGCCGGGATGTTGGCCGCTGGGGGAGGGGTTTGCAGGCAGACCCCCACCCCTTTTGTTCCACTCATTTTGTTCGCAGTGAAAGCTAAAGGTGAGGACTAAGTGGCAGACATTTTGCAGGTCTATAGAATTGTTTTCTATTTTTTTAAACTTATTTTTATAGGAAGACTAATGTATATTAAAGCCATTGGATGTACAGACACTTCTAGATGCTCTCAAGTAATTTTGGCTAATTCTTGTACCCTGTTGAAGCAGACTCCCTAAGGCTCACCTGGCTTTAGGTGTGTGTTTGTTTAGTTTTAATTGTGGTAAAATAACACGTGACATCCTCACCGTTTCTAATTTCAGTGGCTCTAAGTACATTCACATTGTCGTGCAACTGCCAACACCATCATCTCCCGAACCTTTTCATCCTGCAAAACTGAAACTTGGTTCCTGAAACAACTCTCACCCCCGGGCCCCCAGCATAGCCCCTTCTACTTCTGTCTGTGACTTTGACTTGTCTGCCTGCCTCGTACAAGTGGGGTCACACACTGTGTGTCCTCTTGTCACTGACTTATGTCACTTAGCATAGACTTTTAAAAGTCTCTCTTAAGTTGGATTAATTCCAGAAACTTCGTATGAAAGTGTATCCAGTTCCCAAGGCAGGACTGAGCAAGCAGACTTGCACGGCACAGAGAGAGGGGCACACATTCCTTCTTTCTTTAAGGCCAGACTGATTGCAACAGATCAATTGGATTTGCTTAAGATTTTTTAAACTAATACACTTTAATTTTTAGAGCAGTGTTGGGTTTACAGAAAAACTAGGCAGCAAGTACACATTTCCCGTGTACCCTCCCCATACACAGCCCTCCTGCATTAACACCTTGCACCGGCGTGGTGCATTTTTTACAGTTGATGAGCCCACATTTGAACATTACTGACTGAAGTCCACAGGCTGCTTTAGGGTTCACTCCGTGTACATCCTGTGGGGTTGATGAGTACATGACGTCCCGGTCGAAGTGTCCTGCAGACGTTTCACCCCCTTATCCCCACGCCCAGCCCCCGGCAGCCACTCCCGTGTTCACTGTGGCTGCGTTTTGTCTTTTCCCGATACTACTTTCAGAGAACAGAATTGCTGCTGCCCCTCCCCTTCACGGGGCACGTTATTATTCGTGCCTGAGGTTTCCCGTTTCTTCTTTCAGTGGACAGCTTTTCTCAGCGAGAGATTGAGGAGTTCCTCAGTGAGGCCGCCTGCATGAAAGACTTCAGCCACCCAAACGTCATCCGGCTCCTAGGTACCTCGAGAGACGCAGGGCTGGGGCCAGGGGGCCCTGCTCATCCGCTCTGTGCCCAGGGGAACCCTGGCGTAATCCAAAGTGTTTCATAACATGGGGCTTTTCACCCCAACGGCTTCTCCTTACAGTCACACTTTTGGAGGCTGATGGTAAAAATGGGTAAAAACGGGACAGAATTTAACGTCAGAATTTGACTTTTAGCACCACTAGCTAAAAAACACAAAAGGGGAGGTCCAGTTCCAGTGGTTGCTGTGTAAGCGACACGCTGTTCCAAGAGGGAGAGCAGCCTAAAAATAAGGGGATATTCTGACGACTTATTTTTGCTCTCCTGCAATGTAATAAGTGCTAAATTCTTTGGGGAACTTTCAAAGTGTCTTTGACACTTAAGGGAGATGTGAATACTAATGTTTGGATACAATATTACGTCAAAGAAACTACTGTTACTCGTTTATAGCTATTGACTTCAGCAGACTGGGGACAATAGTGCTTTGTAATTGCACCAAAATGGGCCAGAGCTTTGCAAGCCTGGTGTCAGGTGACAGACAGGCTCTAGTTCTGGAATTCCACGGTAGACGGGGTTGCAGCTTTCCCTCTGTATAACCGTTAAAACTTAAGAAGGTGGATTTTATCTAATGGCCCTCAGAACACTTTCCATAGTTTTGAGCATTTGGTTTCAGTGCCCGTCTTCACAGGCTGCAGGGTTGAACTCACACGCGGAACGGGCTTGCTCCCGAGCTCTAACGCAGTCACTGCCCCTCACTTGGACGCAGTACAATGAAAACCCAGGTCTCTAGGCAGCCACACTTGTTTCACATTAATTTTTGAGAGCTCTCATGCAAAGATTGGCGCTAATCTGAAAGATAAAAACGCCGAGATGTGGACCCAGTGCGTGTTCCATGTTCTGGAACACGGTGTGTGAGTTTGAGCACTTATTGTTTTCTTTGCCGTTCACTCAGCAGCATGTGGTTTTGATTTGGCCTGTGCTGCTGCCTCGGTTTTTCTGGCCGCTGCTAACAAGGGCTCTTTGTCACTAACCCCGCTCTTCATTTCAGGTGTTTGTATAGAAATGGGCTCTCAAGGCACCCCGAAGCCCATGGTGATTTTACCCTTTATGAAATACGGGGACCTGCATACCTATTTACTCTACTCCCGACTGGAGACAGGATCAAAGGTAATTCATTACCAGGTGCATGGCCTCTGGGCACTTCTCAGGGCTCACGTGACAAGGCCTGGACAACCTCCAAGTCCAACCCAGAAAATAAAGGAGGGAAGGCGAGGATGTTAGCCTTTGTTTGGTGCCCACTCTGCACCCTGGAGGTTGAAATGGGGTATCCACCCTCACAGCAGGCCTGCTCCCGGGTCCTGTTATTCCTGTGTGGGGGCGGGGGAGCACAGTCTATCAGAGCTTGTTCAGAGCGGCCTGCTTCTTTTGAAGTCACCTCTTTTTCACTCGTTCACTCTGAAATCGCTGGGTGTAGGGCCCAACTGACTCTGTTTTCAGAGGGACGGTGCCCTGAGCTGTCTGTCAGAGATACGGAGGGTGAACTCACCCCGCCCGTCTTTCTCTTCATCACGAGCCCCTCTGTGCAGAATCCACGTGCTGGTTGATGCAGCTTTATTGTAATTCTGAAAATCGCGGAGTGAGATGCCTCCAGATTCATTCTACTTTCCAGAGTTGTTTCAGCTTTTCTAGTTTTGTTGCCCTTCCACATGATTTCAGCATCAGCTTGTCTGTGCCCGCTGAACGTATTGCTGTCATCTTACGTTCTTTTGAACAAAATAACGAGAAACAAGCACACGGCACTTTACTGACTAATGAATGGTTTCTGTTTGCAAAACTACAAGTATATCTCCAATGTTGGAAACTCACTCCCATGTTTTATTAACATGAAAAAGGAATATATTTCCATATTTTAATAGTTTTATAGCCATAAATAAAGCCGCAAGTCACAAAATGCACAGAGAAACTAGAAAGTCAAGCTTTTATTCAGACCTTTTCTTTGTCGTCGGCTCCGTCCATTTGGGGGGAATAAATGCCGTCTGTTCCTGCTAGTGTGGCCCAGGGCTAGGTCTCAGCCGCGTAACATGTCCCTGCAGCTGGGCCTCAGCGCCCTTCTGTCCTCGTCCTCCGTCCACGAACACAGGCTGTCATCTCGTTTGTTTAGATGATCTTTAGTTTCTTTCATTTTGTAGTTGTCAAAGTTTTGCAATTCTTTTGTTAAAGTTATTCCTAAGTATTTTATTTTTATGCAGATACAATTATTTTCTTGGTTTCACTTTGAGATTGTTCACTGCTAGTGTCCAGAAATACAGCTGACTTTTGTGTGTCGACCTCGTGTCCTGCAACCTTGTTGAACTCATTTATTCGTTCTGCCCCGTACTTACCTTTTAAATGACTCGTGGTCACAATCTGCAAGAATAAAATTGTTCAAGGAAAAAATACACAAGTGAGTAGTTCCTGATACTCATTATACCTTCATGAATGTGAGCAGATGTGATGTTTCTTGGTACCCAAATCTCTCTCTGGAAATCAGCCTCCAGGAAATTAAAGCCCCGCATACACTGAACAGAGGCATACAACTCTCCTTCCTGACCTGTGTGCTTTTTTCTAACTACGTCATCATGAAGGTAAAGGATGATGAAAGCGTTCGGCTGTATAGACCAGGTCTTGACCTGTATTGACACAGGTCTTAGGTGGGAAACATGAACCAGTAGAACGTGTATGTGGCTTCAGTGGCTTTGTTACTACCGCCCGCAGCACTCATGCCGTCCAGCGTAAAACGTGACGAGCCACGTGTGTTGAGGCAGGGATGTCATGGATGGATGCGTTTGTGGTGGCCGGGAGCCTGTAAACCCTTCTCTCTCGGGCTCTGACTGCGTTCACACGTGTGTCACTGCAGAGAGGGCTTCTTCTTTTAAGATCTTATTTATTTATTTTTAGAGAGAGGGGAAGCAAGGGAGAGAGAAGGAGGGAGAGAAACATTGATCAGTTGCCTCTTGTTTGTGCTCCGACCGGGGACAAAACCTACGACCCAGGCGTGTGCCCTGACCAGAAATCAGACCAGCGACATTACGATTTGCAGGACGACGCCCAAGCCACTGAGCCACACCAGTCAGGACCCTCAGAATCGGTCCCAGCCTGGGAGGTTTCTAGCACAGCGGCCTAGTGTACTTTCCCACGTGGAGGGAACCCTAGACTGCTGAAACCTCCAGGAGGGTCCTGGAGAAACAAAAATGAAAATTTCCATAAGGAGCAAAGACCATCCGAATTTCTCTCTAATAGAAAAGTATCTTTGAAAACATGTCAAAGTAAAGTGATAGCAGATGTGGGCACACAATTGGAAATAGCTCCTTTAACGGGGGGGGGGGTGCTTTTTGCCTCAAAACATTAGAACCCTCCCCCCCACACAAATTCCCCCTCCATGAGGACAGACCACCCTTGTGTCCCCTCTTGTGTGGCATGGGTGGTTGGTCCACGGCCACTCCAGACACAGAGGATCCCACTGGATCTCATAACACGGGAACGAATGTTCTTCACTGTCAGTACATTTAAATGTGGGAGAGAAAAAAACATGTGATGTCTGCCAAACAGTTTTAGCATTTGTTTTCTGTCTTCTTGTTTTTTCATTCCTTTTTTAAAACCTTAGTTGTGCTATGAGCGATCTGGAAATGAAAGGTTTGTTTCCGTGTTCCACAGCCACATATTTAAGACGTAAAAACATTGTTTTCCCCCAGGCAGAGATAACTTGCAAGTTCTTTTAAAAAGTAATCTTCCTTCTTGCTCCGTCCCCAGCACGTTCCTGTGCAGACGCTGGTGAAGTTCATGGTGGACATCGCCCAGGGGATGGAGTATCTGAGCAACAGGAATTTCCTTCACCGAGACTTAGCTGCTCGAAACTGCATGTAAGGGTCCTGCTGCATCCTGGGGCATTGGACCCCACCATGTTGGAGTTGGTGACACGGACGCAGGGGGTGGCCTGTCGCTGTTGCAGTCAGTAATGAAAATCATGACGGTCCACCCCTGAGTTCTCATGGAGCTGCCTTGTGAAGATGCTCTGTTCGGTGGGCACACCAAGCAGAGCGACAAGGACGCACGCAACAGCTTTGGGCTTACGTTGTCCCCTCTTCACCCTGCCCCAACAGAGCCACCCTCTGCTGCAAATCTCCAAAACAGTGACTGTATCTTGGTTTTAATTTGCTGCTCCAAGGAGAGGGAGTGTTTCTGAAACGTGTTGCTTTTATTCGCTCTTCTTGGTTGAAGCCGTGGCAGTAGGGTCTGCCCGCCTCCTGACCAGCCCCCACCACTTTCCCCTCACTTTTGAAAGCCCAAAAGGGTCTTGTTTTTGTTTTTTTATTTGAATGGTTTTTTACAGTGGAGGGAGACATGTGAAAATCTTTTATTTCCCTTAATGTTTCCTGCATGTTTTTCCTACCAGATAGGGTAACCAGCTCAGTTTGCCCAGAACTGAGGGGTCTCCCAGGATGCGGGACGTCCAGTTTTAAAAGTCAGTGTCACGAAAACAAGGACAGCCATCACCCTCCCTCCAGGCCACTCATTTCTTCTCTTCCTTCTCCTTCTTGTGTAGGATGTATTTTAACAATTTGGGCTATAAATATGATTGTATCTCTTTAATTTTCCAAGTAACCCCTCAAGTACCACCTGGCCATGTTTGCAGGGAGCCCAGGGTCCCCTTCTTACAGGGTGTACTTTCCCACTTTCCCCAAGCTGCCTGCCAGGAGGCTCCCTTGGTCCACAGAGCCAGTGCCACTTCCAAACTTCAGGCAGGAAGGCTGCTGGGGTACTCGAGTCACTGAAGGCTTGGATGTGAGCTGGGTTCCTTCTGCTCCTCCTGTGCAGCTCCTCTCCTCCCTCCAGGTGTCTCCATCCTTGTGCACAGGTGGCCTTGCTGGTCCAGATCCCCGCACAGACCAGAGGGCGCAGGGCCACTTCTCTCCCACATCCCCAAGCAGGACCCTCATGGGCTGGTGGGTCTGTGTCTTTGGGCCACGCGGTGTGCCTGTTTTCATCTGCCTGTGACGCAGGCCTGTGCTTTAAGGCTTTGCCTGTGACGTGTCTGAGGACCGGAACTCCCTCTCTGCAGGTTGCGAGATGACATGACTGTGTGTGTGGCTGACTTCGGCCTCTCTAAGAAGATTTACAGTGGCGATTACTACCGCCAAGGCCGCATCGCCAAGATGCCCGTGAAGTGGATTGCAATAGAGAGCCTCGCGGACCGAGTCTACACCAGTAAAAGTGACGTGGTAGGTGCAGAATTTTGATTCAGGACCTTGAGTTTCAGAGGTGAACCACACCGAATGAAGTGACTTAGCTAATGTTGCCAACATTTCACTCTGACAAACAGGGTTGGAAGTGTGGTCACATGTCTCATATTTATTGCTAGATATTCACTCAGATGGAATCCTACATTCCGGTGATGTCTCCTGACATTCAGAAGATCTGTCTATACACGGTCCCTTAATTTATTCCCATTTTCATTTGCCTCTATATAGTGACTTATTGCCCACAACCAAGATATTCATGTTAAATTCAATGAGTTCATGCAGTGGCCCTATGGGACCAAAATGCTGTATGAAAGGTGCTGTGTGGTTGCACCCTCACCCAGAGATGAGGCGAGAAAACACTCAAGAGACTCTCTGCTTTGTCAGCGTTCCCAGAACAGCCTTAGCAGAAAACAGGGGCTGTGACGCTCCAACCCCACGTTACTGCCGTGTTGGGAGCGCAGCATCTCAGGCACAATTGTCAGCTTTGTGCACGGTCGTCAGGGCTTTCGGAAATGACCTTTCCAAATGAAAAGTCCATTCAGCCTTTCTGAAAAGACTCACATCTGAACTTCTCGTTGCTTTGTTCTCAGTGGGCATTTGGCGTGACCATGTGGGAAATTGCAACTCGGGGGATGACGCCCTACCCTGGGGTCCAGAACCATGAGATATACGACTACCTTCTCCATGGCCACAGGCTGAAGCAGCCGGAGGACTGCCTGGACGAACTGTGAGTGAGCTTCTCAATGTCACCAGGCACTGCTTGGGCCAGCCAGTGGGTCTTCGAAGACCCGGGGACACCCAGCCGCAGGGGGCAGGGCCGCTTTCAGCCAGGCCGTGTGTGCACAGGGGGCACATCCAGGCCGAAGCCTCTCCTGGTGTGAGAGGAGGCGCGTGCAGCGAGCCAGCACGTCCTGCCGGTCTACAGGCACCTGTAGGAGACGCGACCTGGATGCGTGGGTTGACTTACCACACGTGGGAACCTGGCTGACCCCTTGCCCTCTTGTGCTGCCGTCCTGCTTCTCCCCCTGAGTGTGCAGCGTTCCAAACAAACAAACTGCAGTAATGTCCTTACTCAGGAAGTTCAGAAACCTACACCCATGGCTCGGACGTCAGGCTGCCCGTCAGAATAGCGTGAGGGATATCCTCACCCTGCGAGTCCTCAGCTCTGGGCCTGGGCACTGAGAGTCTGTTGGAACAAAGTGGGCCCAGAAGTGCATGGCTTAAAACACTCTGTGGGAGACCAGGCTCTCAGCCCCGTGCGAGAGCCGCCGCTCCGGGTGTGCAGGACCGCAGTGCACAGCCCATTCCCAACAGGCCCCTCCTCTCCAGGGTGGGCGGTGTGGGGAGAGGCCCAGGCCCACAAGGCACGGGGGCCAGGTGCTGCCTCCAGCTACCCACGGCAGAGGCCTTGAAGCTGACTTGACCTCTCTGTGCCTCATTGTCAGCCACAGGTACGGTCTAGTTGCACATTTGTCAGAGGTATCGGGAGGGTCAAAGAAGGTGTGGGGTGTGCTCAGCCTGCCGGGGGCACAAAGCATGTGTCACCATGGTGCTGATTGGCAACATAACCTCGTTACAGGCCCATCTGCCCAAACCCCTGGCTGACCTTCTTAAAATAATTGCTTGTGGCATTGCCTCCAGCTTGCGACGTGAAACTTCCTAGTGTTGAGTTTCTTCCCCACGTAACAGGGGCTACAGACATTTTCTCCACATTCAACAAGATTTCAGGACCTTGGGCCTGCGTGGGCTCAGGCTTGGAAGCGCTGCGGGGCGTGTGTGGGACCTCCCCTCGACGGTCACACATGCACCCCCACGCTGGCCCTGCTTCCTCACACAGGGGAGGGCTAGGTTAGGTGGCATGCAGGCCTCCTGGACCTCATCCAAGCCAAACAGAAAGAAACTTTATTTTTATTTTTTTTTAACAGGAAAAAATCAAACTTTGACACATGCACATGGAGAATTCACATGGGCCCGGAGGTTCCCGGAAGGGAGCCTTGTTGATCAGGGCCTCAGCCTGCCCGGCGGCAGGGGCTGTTGTTACTGAGACTGGAAACTATAACGTTAACAACAGAAATTAAAAACGCTAAGCCCTTTAAAAACATTCTGAAGCCCTAATTAAGTCAGATCTGGGGTTTCATGGTGGTTTTCGAAAGGGCCACGTGAATGAGATGTTTCTTCTGAAAAGGGGGAAGCTGCTTTACCCACACAATGCTGAATGAAAAGTTCTGTGGCTGTTTCTTTCTTGGCTTCTGTTTTGCGCCACAAGCGGTTGGTATTCGCAGCGATTATCTGAGGTTTTAACAAGGTCTGAGCTGTGCCACACCGCGGCTTCCCAGTGCCTCGCACAGAGCCGGGCGGAGAATGCTGACTCAGTTTTCCGGGACAGTGTTTGGGTGAGAGTTGCAGAGTCAGCGCACACCACGTGGTCAGGAGGGTCAGGAGGGTCAGGCGGCCCTGTGGTCCCCAGCCGCCCCCTTCCCGCTGGCTCTGTACCTCAGGCCTGAACCAGGCCTCCTCTTGGGCCCCTGTCCCATCTGCCTGCTAGCCAACAAAGGGGCCTCTGTTTCCAAATCCGGGGCATTTTCTTTTGAAAATGAGACGCACAGTCTGAGCTTCTCACCTTCGTTTGCTGTCTAGCCTTAGCTGAGATGAGGTCACACCTATGGTCCTTGCCCCTCGGTGTTTTTGCAGCCAGCTCTAAGAAGTGTAACGGTGTGGCAGAGCGCGCTCTGTGCCCTGCTCCTCCGTCCTGCCCTCCGAGGCTGCCTCTTCTCAGGGTGCCACCCACCTCCAACTGACCAGGCGGCGGGTCTTCTCCCCTGGCCCAAGAGGCCACTCTGTGCGATATCCTCGTCATCTCTGTAGGGCATTTCCTCAGCTGAGCTCCTGGCCTCCTGCTGTCGTCCGCAGACATCCCCACCAGCTGGCCCCTGTGGTTCGTGCACTGGCGCTCACTGCCCTCATCCTCCAGTGACACCGCGTTGTTTCCTTATCCCACTGGGTCCCGTCAACCGGCAGATATCCTTCAGAGTGCCCTGCCCTGCAATCCTACCAGTGATACCGTCGACTCGGAGCAGCCCAGGCTGGCGGGGCCTGGCGTCATCTGCTTCCACTCCCTCACCAGGCGTGAGGAAATGGTGGCACGTTGACATCACGCAGCTCCCACCCGCCCTCTCAGAAACCCTCCTGTACGTACTGATCAGTCCCTCCGCTTCTACCTGTGGCATCCCAGGCCCCGGGAAGCAGAGCAGGGGGCTTGCCCTGCACCAGCCCTCGGAGCTCAGACCCTGTGTGGCGCTAGAGAGACACGTGCTGCCAACAGGACGCCTGCCTCTCGGGTGGCACTTCTCTGAGCAGATGTGACGCACTCGGCCACCCTCCGAGCCAGGGAAAAGCAGGCGCCTGACAAACATGGGGAAATTCCTAAGTCCATACCTTTTATAGATTTGTATGATTGCATGTTTTTAACTCCTTTTCTAAAAAACTATTGTTCACCATCTTCACCATTTTCAAGTGCATAGTTCAGTAGTGTAAGTGCATTCGCCTCGCTGTGCAGCCATCACCACCGTCAGCTCCAGAACCCTTCTTCTCATGAGACTGAAACGCTGTCCCCCATGACACAATAACCCCATCCTCCGCTCCCTGGGCCCCAGCAACCTCTGTGATTATATCTTTTATAAAGATATTATATCTTTTATCGCAATGGAAAAACAGACACGACCATTTACAAAGGCACCTGCCAAACTTCGGGGTTTTTCCGTATCTGACATTGAAATCACTGACCGTCACGGGCCTCCTCTTCCCGACCAGGGACGGCGCTCCTGCTGCCCCCCTTGGCCCACCACCGTGGGAGCGGCTCAGACCCGTGCACACGCGGCTGCGTCTACAGTCATGTTTATGTTGTTGTGTATTTCATAAGGGATCGAGAGTAAAAGAAAAGTAACTTTGAAAGTGATATTGCTACCATGTTACATGAGGAAGAATCTAGATTATGTCAGCGATTTTCAACCTTTTTCATCTCATGGCACACAAAGTAATTACTAAAATTCGGTGGCACTCCAAAAATATATTTTTTGCCAATCTTACAAAAATTAATGGACGTAATTTTGATTCGTTCACATCAAATGGCTATTGTTGTGTTGGCTGTTGTCATTTTTGTATTTGACAATCTAAGGGAAGAGAGGTCAGTGCCCCTGACTAAATAGTCAGGTGCTGCATGTTTTAAAAATCCTTGTAGCACAGAGTTGAAAATCGCTGGATTATGTAAGCACTTTCTCCTAAGACACAGAGTAAATGAAGGTAAGTTAAGTAACAGCGCCTTCTTGGCCTAATAACAAGGAAGTGTCTGTAAGAACAGCATTTCTCCAAGCTCATCTCAGACTGCAAATCAACGTATACCATAAAAACCTCGAACATGGAAACAAAAGCTGTTTCCGGGTCTCAGTGTCTGTCTCGTGAAGGCGACACGGGGGTCGAACAGCTGAGCGCTGTGCGGGAGAGACACGTGGTGGCTGTTTGGCAGCTCAGCGCCCTGTGCTCACAGGCAGGCACGTGCAGGTTGCCGCCTTCCAGAAGCTCATGCTTGGCTGATAGAAGCTGAAAAGTAAGAAATGCAGATATGGATTGCCATGCGCCTACGTGAGTGAGATCTGTCTGTACGTGTGTGAATGTTAGTGGGATCAGCCGCAGTCCTACGGGGTGTGATTACTTGTGAGCGTCGGAACTGCATGTTTACGTTCACAAGGTAGCAGTAATCCACTACCCGTGCCAGACGACGACCGTATTGTTCGGACTGTAAGATGCACTTTCCCCCACGTTTGGGAGGAAAATGGGAGCGTGTCTTACAGTCCAAATGTAGCTTACGTGGTTTGTGGGGGTTGGGGGGGGCGGTGGCTGTGGAGCAGGGATTTTTTTCCTATTTTCCTCTAAAACCTAGGTGCGCCTTATGGTCCAGAAAACGCGGTAACATTCAGGTCATTTCCTTACCCAGCAGCACAAATACAATTTTCTCAAAACAGAAAAGAATCCGAATGAAATGGTGGTAGAGCTCAGTCTTCCTCATGGAGTCATCTCCCTGTTTTGCACTGCTCCTGTCACTGTCCCTCACTGTAATTCTTAGCTTCACAGGGAGTGAGGACGCCACCCCGAAGGGAGTCTTCCCTGCAGAGCACAGCGGAGGGGTCACGAGGAGCCCCCGTGGTCAGAGGCCAGTTCGCCCACTGCCCCCCGCTGCCCACGTGGCCATGGCGTGTTCTGTAGCGTCCCTGAGCCCACTCTCCTTTTTACCGCGTTGTAACAAGGACAGGGCTGTTGAAAAGATTACGTGTAGTAGCGCCCACAAAACACCCACTCAGTGAGGCACACACTCCTTCACCCACCCCAGGCCCTTCTCACTCAGCTCTCCTGATGACGAGCCCAGTTGGATGGTGCAGAACAGAGGGCAGCACACTTTTTCTGGAAAGGACCAAGTAGTAAACAGTGTTTATTTTGAGTCCATATGGTCTCTGTCGCAACTACTTAACCCTGCCTTTGCAGTAGAAGCAGCCACACAGAAACAAGTCAGTGTACCTGCATTCCAGCAAAACCTTATTCACAAACAGACCCTGGGCCGGATGGGCCCATAGGCCATAGTATGTCCTGTATCCCTGGAGACAGAGGAGCGCCATCACACCCCCGTGGATCATTAACACAAGTTGACCAAATATTAGGCCACAAGGAGAACTTCAGTAATTTCCAAAAAGTAAACTTAGTGTGGATCAAACTGATAAAATCCAAGACGAGGTGAAAATGGGGTGGACTGCACTCAGGGCTCAGTGCTGAGGTAACTCGTGTTCTCTACTCGTAGGTATGAAATAATGCATTCTTGCTGGAGGGCGGAGCCCTTGGACCGGCCCACCTTTTCCATGTTGAGGCTGCAGCTCGAAAAGCTCTTGGAAAGTTTGCCGGAAGCGCAGGACAAAGCCGAGGTCCTTTACATCAACACCCAGTTTCCAGAGAGTGGCGAGGGCCCAGCAGAGGGCTCTGTGCTCGCACAGTTGGACATGGACATCGACCCAGACTCCATCATCGCGGCCTGCGCGTCCCACGCTGCTGTCAGCGTGGTCACAGCACAGGTGCATGAGAACAGACCCCACGAGGGAAGGTACATTCTAAATGCGGGCAGTGAGAACTGGGAAGACCTGGCTTCTGCTGCCTCCGCAACAGAGACAGCGGGCAAGAGCGGTGTTTTCCCGGAAGACAGGCCTGTAAGGAACAGGGTCTCCTGGTCCCAATGCAGCACGCTGCCCTTGGAGAGCCCACCACCAGATGAACTTCTGTTTGCAGACGACTCCTTAGAAGACTCAGAAGCCCTTGTGTAAGGAGATCCGACAGACAGTCCCAAACCGGGGAGCTTCCTCGGCCTTTGAGATCCTCGTAAGCCCGAAGTTTCTGGTGTCTGTTCCTTACCAAGTAAACGGCACGAAAGCCCCAGATGATTGTCGTTAAGTATGCCATCATTAAAAATACACAATATTTATTTAAAGAGAAAAATATGTATATATATGGTGGAAAGAGATATAGATACTATATTTTAATAAGAGATGACTTATTTTATGTCACTTATCTTGCAGATTTTAAAATTTAAGCTTTAACAGCTTCATCTCTAGAGCTGCTCCTTGATGTTAACATTTGCACAAAGTTATTTTTTTACAGTTCTTTTCTTTTTCCTGACTATTAAATGTAAAAATACTTGTAAAATAAAATACCACATTTGACTTTGCTTCTGGTCTTAAGAAAAATCTGATATTCTTCTGTGAACCATCTGTTTAATAAGAATGACTTTTGATATTTAAAGTTTTATACCTGACTGATTCTTTGACACAACTCTCTAATAAAATACGAATGAGAAAGGATGTGCCGTGCTTGGTTGACTTGGAAAGACAGGTCACCGGCAGCCTCGTGTCTTTGCAAAGGAGTTCATTCCCTTGCTGCCTGACCTTCGAGTCACTTGCTCTGGACATTCTTGGATGTTCCTTAAAAATTAGAAAAAAACATTCTGAAGAGACCAAGGTGAAGAACAGAAAATATGAAAGGGTTGAAAAATGCAGCGTGAGTGGGAAGAGTTCGAATGAATTACAGAAGAGCGTCGGACAGAGAAGGACTTTTCTGCTCGGTGGCGGGTGCAGCAGGGAGCTGGCTTAGTGCCCGGCATCCCGTTTTTGTGTCCCGGGTCCTCGTCACAGCAGCCTTGTTTCTCAGCACCTGCGACGTTCCAAGCCCTTCGCAGGAGCTGACCCGTGAATCTGGGCATCACGACCACGGTGCCGGTGCCGCCGTCGTGCGGGCCATGAAGTGAGGCTGCCAAGGTGGAGTGGTCTGTGGGGGCCCACACCTAGAGGAGGGAGGAATGAAAATTCCGAGCCATCTGCTTCTGGCTGGTTCTAAGCATGGGATTTCAGGGTCTGCTCCAGGGCCTCTCGGCCTTTTTTGTTTGTTTCTTTTTTTATTGATTGATTTTTAGAGGGGAGGGGAGAAGAGAGCGAGAGAAGCATCAATTCGTTGTTTCACGTATGGATGCGTTCATTGGTTGATTCTAGCATGTGCCCTGACCGCGGATCAAACCAGCCTTGGTGTCTCAGGGCCACGCTTTAACCAACTGAGCTACCCAGCCAGGGCAAGCCTTTTTAATGTAATTAATAAACATAGATGGCACTTACTATGTGCCAGGCACAGCTCTCTAGTCCTCCCAACAACCCTACCAGGTACTATTGTCTCTACTTCACAGATGGGCAGACTGAAGCAGGCAGAGGCTACCTTACTCTGCTCACAAGGGCAGTGGCCTGATGCGGTCAGTTGGTTCCTCAGCCCTCGGGGCAACACGGCTGGGCTGGGACTACTGCTATCCTCGGGCCTGCTGTTCACCACTTGTGAGTAGCCTCACTCAGGCCACCACAGCCTGTGAGGATCAGCTTCTGCACCAGGCCCAGGGCTGTGGCCTTCCCAGCATGGACCCTGGTCCTGGCTGCCAGCCCCGGTATACCTGTGTCCAGGGTAAGCAGCGCCCCTATTACTGTGAAATGCCCCATACTAGAAAGTTCTGAGGGTAGGAAAAGAATCTGCATTGTTGCGAGAAATACCAGCATCACATTTTATCAGTGAAAGAAGAGGAAAACCATTTCTACTATTAGAAATTTTTGAATAGTTGTTTTAAAAAAATCAAAAATTTTTATGGTATTTCCTTGAGCAAAGTTTCTTGTTGGCAGTGACTATCAAGAGTGTGAATAACTCATCGTTAGAGTCTTGATCAGGAGCTGACGGGTTCGTTCAAGCAAAAACACACAAACCAAACTTAAAAGGTGTGTTCATGTCCGTGAGCAAACTAACAAAGCTGTTACTTGGAAGCTTTATATAAATTCCATATTAACTCATATATAGCAGGTCCTTGAATTACATCATTTCATTATAACATTAATGAGAAGAAAAAGTTGGTTTGGGGCCAAGATCGCTGTCCGTGTGGAGTTGGTGCTGTCTTCCCATGTCTGTGTAGGCTTTCTCAAGGGACCCTGGTTTCCTATCACATTGCAGAGATGGGCATGTGAGGTGATGGGGGCCCACACCGTCCCAGGTGGAGTGAGTGTGGTGTAAGTGGCCCTGCGACGGGAGCAAGGCCTGTCCAGGGTGGTCCCGCCTGGTGCCCTGAGGGGCTGGGGGAGGTTCCAGCCACTGGAATCAGCAGACTGCAAAATTGTCACCTTAGATGTTTTTATTCATCTCTCTTAAATGTATGTAGAGCTCCCATTTATTTCAGTGTTTAATATTAGGAGTGTTTTGGGTCTTTTATTTAGAAGTTTGTAAGATGTAGGAACTTTGTTCTTGTTTAGCTGGTAAAGATGGTTTCATTGTAGGTCACTTTGCTTAAGCCACAGTTTCCGAGGACCTATCGAGGATGTTAAGTGAGGGCTTACTCTGTTTTATAGTTCCATTTTAGTTATCTAATGTTAACAAATACACAATGAGTAGTTCATCAGATCCCCGCAGCTCCGTGTGTGCTGCGTGGCCTGAGGAGGCTGGGACGCCTGGACCAAGTCTGCCAAGGAGAGTAGAGAAGCGAGGCAGCGCTGGCTTCTGGCTTTTCCCGAGACCCCGGAAAACAGAGAAAGGCCTTTCGTCCACCTGCAGCCATGCACTGGGGCCTGGGTTACCCGGGGTGTGAGGAGCAGCCCCTTCACAACCCACTTACTTTTCCCATGAGGAAAACAAGCAGGATCTCCATCACTCAGACGTTGGAAATCTCCTCACAGAACTTTGCAACCCCAGCATGCTCTCAACCACGTTTAAATGTCTGGAAGTTTTGAAAGAACAGACTTTCAGGGGCTCCAATCTAGCAAACTCGGGTACTGTCTTCTGAGCATGAACTAAAAATAGCCTTTCAAGTTCTCTTTTGTGTAAACTCAAAGTACTTTCGTAAGTGGCTCTTATGGGCCAACAATGGGGGAGAGAAAACAGAGAAACAGGCTGGGTCTTTGTCTTCAGCCAGGCTTGGACGGGGCCAGGGAGGTCAGTCAACAAGGCAAGAGAAATACAGAAACACTCGTGACCTGCAGGTGGAGACTAGACGTGCCTTGTGAGGGTTCTTTGTGCTTTTTTTTCTTTTCTCCCCTCTGCTCCCCCCACCCCCCACCCCGCCTCATTTTCCTGACTTTTCTCACTGAATAGGAAGGAAAAGCGAGGGTCCGGGTCCCGGGAGCAGGGACACAGCCAGAGGCAAAGGCTGGACGGGAACCTGTCCCATGCACAGCCCCTGGGCAATAGGGCAGGTTGCTTGACTCTCCTGGAGCCTGAGTTTCCATGGGCGCACTGTAAACGTGGCCATGCCTTCCCCTGCACCCCCGGATGGCTGTGGAGGGAGAGGGCGGCAGGCTCTCTTGGAGAACTTCACACTTCTTAGAGGCTTTCCCAATTGGCGGCTTCTGCCATTTCCATTCCGTATGGCATACAAACTCACCATTTGTCGTATTAGAAATATTTACCCTGATTCTGTTACCAACTCACTCCAACATAATACAAACTGACTGGAAAAGAAAAAAAGAATCATCTTTGCCAGTGATGCTCACAGTCAGGCAGTTGGTGGGGTGTAGCGGGGAGGAACGGCCCCCATCGCTCACCTCAAATGGCTGTTGGGCTCAGAGGTGGGTAGCTCCGGACACATCAATGCCCAAAGATGTCCCCCTGTCGGTCTCCCCAAGTTCAGTTACTGTCAGCCTCAGGGCCCGCCCCACCCGCCCAGATGTGGGTGAGGGCAAGCAGTGGTGGCTTCAACAGGATTTGGGGGCCTGAGGGGAGTCAGTGCCCTCTGGGGAGGATGAGGTTCTCCCTCCACCTCCATGTCCCCTGCCCACCCCGCCCCAACCAAGAAGAGGTTCCCTGCTGAGGAAACAGGCCAAACACCAATTTCTTGTCTTAGAAACCAGATTGATTCTTGCCAGACTGGTCCTGACCTTTGTAACTTCTGGTCATCAGCAAAAGCAAGCTGGAGCATCTGCTGAGTCAACGGGAAAATAACCGCAAAATAAATCAGCTACGACAGCAACTTAACTTCTCTAAAGCCATTTTATTAACCTTGGGTGACAAGTGGAAAACGGCAGTTTTGTTTTCTTTAATGAACATTTCAGTAATGAACAGTGTTTGTACATGTGGACTTTCTCTCTTTGAAAGCTCTAAGAACAGAAGTAAACCTGCCCTCCTTTTTAGCTTTAAAAAGCATGTCTAAATGTCTTAGCTCTTTTGTATTTAAATGTAATGATTGCTTCTAGAAACTGTAACCCAAAGACCACTACCTCAGGATATTTTCGTGTACAATTCTTCTACTGGAATAGGTTGCACATGCAGAAATTTGAAAGATGCCTCTTAAGGACGCTGTAACTGTGTACTGATTCACGGGTTTATTAAGACTGCACAATTATAAATTCTAATGGGAACAAGTCACAGGAGGACACGCAATCAACTCCCCCACCCCCAGCGTTTCGAAGAGCAGAAGCCTCTGTTCCGGACATTGGGGTTTTCCAACAACAGCCATCAAGGCCTTGCCGTCGTGAGTCACAGCCCAGAGGAGGGCACAGACAGCTTCCAGTGCACACTCTCTTTTAAAGAGTATCTTCAGCCCTGGCTGGTGTGGCTCAGTGGATTGTGCACTGGCCTGCGAACCAGGCCTGCGAACCAGGCAGTCGCTGGTTCGGTTCCTGGTCGGGGCACATGCCTGGGTTGTGGGCCAGGTCCCCAGTTGGGGGTGTGAGAGAGGTAACTGCATATTGATGTTTCTCTCTGTCTCTTTCTTCCTCCTTCCCTCTCTCTAAAAATAAATAAACAAAAATATTTTTTTTAAAAATAAAATACAGAATGCCCTGACTTGCACACCAAACTCATTAGTACCACGGGGAAGCAGATCAGCTGAGCCTCAAGTGCTACAGAGACTCCAACAAACCTCAGAACTAGAGACCAGGTGCTCTACAGCCCTGCCGCATAGGATGTAAAATTATAGAAAACAAAGCAAGGTTCCCAGGCTGGAAAAGAGGTAGTAAGCTTTCTTTATTCACAGATAAAGATGAGATGATCATAGTCATCTCATCTGAGAAGATCACAGATGAGATGACTATGTATGTAGAAAAATCCCAAGTAATCCACGCACAGAAAAAAGAAATGAGAGGCAGCCAATGACCTTAGCAGAGTCACAGGATGTAAGATCAATGTGCAAAACTCATTGCATTTGCACTGTGAACAACCAAAATATGAAATGAGGGAAAATTCTAGTCACAATGTTATCTAAACGAATAGGATGTGTAGGAACAAATCTAACATCTGCAGTGCAAGACGTACACTGAAAAACACAAAACGCTGACAAAAACTAGAGAAGCTCCAAGGAACTGGGAAGACACTTCGTGTCCATGGATCGAAACACCCCAAATCGCCAAGATGACAGTTCTTCCCAAATTGATCCATAATTTCAACATAATTGCAATAAAACCCCCTGCAGTTTTTTGTAGAAATTGAGAAGCTGACCCTAATATGTGTATAGTAATGCAAAGAACCAAAACATAGGAGAGTGCTGAGCTGCTGACCCCCCAAAAGGGAGAAAACCCCCACAGCTATCACTTGGGGGATGAGGGAGGCGGAGCAGGGCCGCTGAGAGCTAGGGAGCCAGAGAGATGGGCGTGACTAACCTGTGATGTGGTGTAGTCGGAGGGGCTTCCGGTGCCTGCAAGAGCGATTTGGAGGCAGCCCCTACATCAAGGGGCCACGCTTGCCCGGACTAACAGTGGCAGCGGAGAAAGGCAGAAGAAACCAGACCACTGACGGGTGTAAGCCAGTGTGGGAGGAGTCAGAAATGGGGTTATGAGGAAGATGGTGCCAGGACTTAAACCCAGGCCTGGCAGCCATCTGCGGCTCTTTACCAGGTGGTTTGGGAGCACAGAGGGGGCTCTTTTGACCACATGGCTTAGAAAGAAGCAAAAATGAAGGACGTAGCAGCTGTGCAGGGCTCCTGACCGTGCCGCTGGGGAAGGAGAAGCCTCTTGACTGTGTGGCAGCAACATGGGGTCTTGGCCACATGGTTTGAAAGGATGCAGACGGTCCCCCACTGGCATGCCAGGAGGAAGTGCCATGCAATTTTGGATTAAGAACAGGAACCTAGCCGAGCTACGGACTTCTATTTCTTTTCCTGAGATACGGTACCCCGGATTGGCCTGGTTCAGCAAGGGGAGGCAGGACTGTGTTTGTGGGTGTTTTAAAGGGGCTTTGGGATTTAATGGTGACATTCCGCCATTATTCTGAACCGGTAGAACTTTTGAATAAATACTTCCTTTCCTTTTCACCAGACTCTGGCACTGAGAGCCACAGTACTTAATCAGTGCTGGGCAAAAAGAAGCAGAGTAACTAGACTGCCAGGGGCAGGGGGATTTTCTGTGACAAAAATACTTTGGAAAAAGAACAAAGTTAGACTCAAACTTTTAAAGAAATGCAGTTGTGACAATGGAGATCCACCAGCCAAAAAGAAAAAAAGAAACATACACAGAAATTAACTCAAATGCATTATAGACCTAAATGTAACAGCTAAAACTTCTAGAATGTATAGGAGAAAATCTCTGTGACCATGAGTAAGGCACAGTCTGTAAAAGGATAAATGGATAAATTGGCCTTCTTCAAAATTTTAGAACATTGTTCTGTGAAAGATGCTGTTAAGAGAATGAAATGGCAATAATGCTCAACATCACTAGCCATTTGGGAAATGAAAATGAAAGCATGCAGAGAGACACCACTTCATGGACACTGGAGCGGTCATACTGAAGGCCGATACCAAGTGTTGGCAGAGATACGGAGGCCTGGGACCCTTGATACATGGCTACTGGGAAAACAGAGTCACTTTGGAAAAGAGTTTGGCAGTTTCTTTTTTTTAATATATTTTATTGATTATGCTATTATAGTTGTCCCATTTTTTCTCCCCTTTATTCCCCTCTGCCCTGCACCCACCCTCCCACCAGTATCCCCTCCCCCTTAGTTCATGTCCATGGGTCATACATATAAGATCTTTGGCTTCTCCATTTCCCATACTATTCTTAACGTCCCTCCATCTATTTTGTACCTACCATTTATGCTTCTTATTCCCTGTACCTTTTCCTCCATTCTTCCCCCTCACCATCCCTGCTGATAACCCTCAATATGATCTCCATTTCTGTGATTCTGTTCCTCTTCTAGTTGTTTGCTTAGTTTGTTTTTGGTTTTGTTTTTTAGGTGCAGTTGTTGATAATTGTGATTTGTTGTCATTTTATAGTTCATAGTTTTGATCATCTTCTTTTTCTTAGATAAGTCCCTTTAACATTTCATATAATAAAGGCTTGGTGATGATGAACTCCTTTAACTTGACCTTATCTGGGAAGCACTTTATCTTCCCTTCCATTCTAAATGATAGCTTTGTTGGAGAGAGTCACCTTGGATGTAGGTCCTTGCCCTCAAATACTTCTTTCCAGCCCCTTCTTGCCTGTGAGGTTTCTTTTGGGAAATCAGCTGACAGTCTTATGGGAACTTCTTTGTAGGTAACTGTGTCCTTTTCTCTTGCTGCTTTTAAGATTGTCTCTTCATCTTTCATCTTGGGTAATGCAATTATGATGTGCCTTGGTGTGTGCTTGCTTGGGTCCAACTTCTTTGGGACTCTCTGGGCTTCCTGGACTTTCTGGAAGTCTATTTCCTTTGCCAGATTGGGGAAGTTCTCCTTTATTATGTTTCAAATAAGTTTTCCATTTCTTGCTCTTCCTCTTCTCCTTCTGACACCCCTATGATTTTGATGTTGGAATGTTTGAAGTTGTCCCAAGGTTCCTAAGCCTCTCCTCATTTTTGTGAATTCTTGTTTCTTCATTCTGTTCCAGTTGAATGTTCATTTCTTCCTTCTGTTCCAGATCGTTGATTTGAGTCCCAATTTCATTCCCTTCATTGTTGGTTCCCTGTGTATTTTTCTTTATTTCACTTTTCACAGTCTTCGCTTTTTCCTCTATTTTGCGACCATATGCAACCATTTCTGTGAGCATCCTGATTACCATTGTTTTGAACTCTGCATCTGATAGGTTGGCTATCTCTTCATTGCTTAGTTCTATTTTTGGAGCCTTGATCTGTTCTTTCATTTGGGCCATATTTTTTGCCTGGGTGTGCCTGTTACCTAGTAAGGGGCGGAGCCTTGTGTATTCACCAGGGAGGAGCAACCCACATCTCTGCGTTGTGGCTCTGTATGTGGGGGAGAGGTCCAAGAGCAAACCATGCCGCTTTCAGTCACTTCCCCCGCTACTCACAAGCAAATTGGGCCCTTCTGGTGCTGATCCCCAGGTGGGTGGATTTTTGTATGTTCTAGGACCCTGTGGGTCTGTCCAACAAACTCTGCTGTGAGGCTGGCAGTTTCTCCTGCTGCTGCAGCCCCCGCAAGTTTTTACAGCCAGAGATTTTGAGGCTTTGTTTCCCCATACTGGAACCCTGGGTTGCAGGGTCTGTCTCGCTCTGCAGTTGTTCCTCCCAGTTTACCCACCCACAAATGTGGGACTGCCCAGTCCACCTGCAACCGCACCCACCCAGTCCTCCAGCTGGCTGCCTTGCTGCTTGTCCTCTCCACCCTGGCTGCCCATCTCCGCCCTTCCTGCAGGTCTGGATGAATGTTTCTTCTTTAACTCCTTGGTTGTTGGACTTCTTTACAGTTCAATTTTATGGAAGTTCTGGTTATTTTTTGTTTTTAAATTTGCTGTTGTCCTTCTTTTGGTTGTTCAAGGAGGCAAAGTATATCTACCTATGCCTCCATCTTGGCCGGGAAAGGACTGGCAATTTCTTAAAAAGTTAAAAATAAGCTTGTCATAATCCCAAGGATTTCCACTTCTTGGAAACTACCCACCAAATAAAAACTGATGTCCACACAAAGACATGTATGTGAATGTTCACGGCAGCGTTATTTATAACTGTATGAAACTGGAAACAGCTCAAGATACCCATCAACTGGTGAGTGCATAGACAAAGTGTGGTACATCCCATAATGGAACACTATTTAGCAACAGAAGGGAAGAACTTCCAATATGTACTCTGACCTGTTGAGTCTCAAAAACGTTATGCTAAGTGAAAAGAGGCAAATGCTGAAGACTGCATACTGTACTGTGCCATTCGTGTTGTGAAATGTCACAAGGGGCAAAGGACGTGTCTAAAACTAGACTATCGTGTTAGCTGCAGAGCTCTGTAAAAGTCACTAAAACACTCTTGACTTTTAACTTACAATAGGTGGTAAGTTAACTTTAACTTTTATGGTATGCAAGTTATACCACAATAAAATTGCTTTTTAACAAGTATTACTTTCCCATTCAAATATTTGAAATCTTCTTTTATCCTATATCTTTCTGAACAGAGTGAAAAGTAAACTGTCTCTTAAGGATTCCTAATATAATCAATAGATGATTCTTCATTTCTGCTTCAATACATTCAAAAAATAAAACATTAAATCTGAGTAATTATCTTGGAAAAAATTAGACAAAACTTTTGGGTTTTACAATGTTTTAAATTAGGACATATTTCAAATGTATAGAAAAGGGTGCATGTTAATATCATGTAGGAAAGTAGAGTGTACCACCTCCAGACATACCACTGTGGCGTAGGGATTATTTTGAGCTGGAGGCAACTGAGAATCAACAGATGCAGAAAGAAGCTTTCTCCAAGCTTCCCTTCTCTGACCCAAAGCAGAAACTTCTGACAAATAAAGACTAACATAAATTTTCTCTGCTGGGGAAATTTTATGATGATAAAGAAGAAGGCAAGTCAGCCAAGAGGGACCCTCACAATCAAATCTTATCCCATTAGTTTCCCCCGTGTATTTACCTCCTCACAGCTTGCCCCCTTGGAAGACTAAAACCACCCTTCTTTTGTCATTGTCACCTCTCTCTACAAATGTATTGGTCTTTGACAGGAAGCTGTATAAGCCCGAGTTCTAACCAGCCTTTTGAGTTACTCATCACTGAATAATTCTCCCACATGTACACATGTTAACTACTGGTTTTACTCTTGGGTTTTTTTTTAACTCTCAACTTTTTATTGGCCTCCCACCCTGCCAAGGGATGCCCAACTTCTTCTGCCTTTAATGCCTCAAAACTCTGCTTTCATTGACCTCAGACACCACTCTGCCATCCACGATCCTGCAGATCGTGGTCTTTTGATGGTTTGTAAGGAGTGGCTCTTGTCCAGGGCGTCAACAAGATTGAAGTCCTACCCTTCTTCCAGTGGGCTGCGGTAGGTGGCAATCGCAGCCTCCAGCATGACCTTGATGTTCAGCAGGGCCTGGTACGCCTGGGCCTGTCTCTGCCCCTCTGTCTGGGTCTGGGCCAGCTCTGACTCCAGGTGCAGCAGGAACCCATTGAGCTATTCCACCTGTGTGGCATAGTGCATCTCCACCCCATCAGGCTGTTCTCCAAACTGACCTTCAGATTCCTCACTGAGTCCAGCTCAGTCTCCAACAACTGGACCATATATCTCAGCTCCATGAGTGTCATCTCAGTGGTGTCTATCTCAGTGGTCTGCGAGTTTACCACTGTGGTGCTTTCTTCAATCTGATGGGACCAGTACTTGTCTAGCTCCTCTGGGTTCTTCCAAGCCCACTCATCATACTGGGCCCAGATGTCTGCCATGATTTTGCTGAGGTCCTGAGATTTGGGGGCATCCAACTCCATGGTCAACCCAGAATTTGCAATCTGGTTTTGTAGACCATTTACTTCCTCCTCATGGTTCTTCTTCATGAAGAGCAGCTCCTTCTTGAGAGCCTTGACCTCTGTCTCTAGCTGCAGCCAAGTGATATTGGTGTTATCAATGACCTTTTGGATCCCATTGATGTCATTCTCCAAAGACCTGCACATGGCCAGCTCTGTCTCATACCTGACTCTGAAGTCATCAGCAGCAAGATGGGCACTGTCAATCTGCAGAACAATGCAGGCATTGCCCCCAGTCTCTGACCCAGAGTCCCTTCTTCTCTAGGTGTTCCAAGATTTTGCTCTCCAGTCTCCAATTATCAGCCTCCAGGCTTCTCACCCTCTCCAGGTAGGAGGCCAGGTGGTCATTCAGGCATTGCATAGTCTTCTTCTCACTCTGGATGCCCCCTGTGCCCACCAGACCCCTGGCTATCCCTGCAGCCAGGTGGGAGCCCCAGCTGCCCTGCACACTGGTGGAGTGGGACACTGAGATCTGGGGGCCTGAGCTGCCAGTGCCAGCATAGACCCAGTAGCTGAGCAACTACATGGAGCCCAGGGTCCAGTAGCTTGTGGAGAAGCTGGAGCGTATGCTGAAGCTCATGTTGTTCAGAGAGGAAAGTGAGAAGCTGAGAGTCAGGTTGAAGCTGCCTGTTTTTCTCTTGTTAATGTTGTTGTTGTTTTTTGTTAGTCTAATTTACAGGGTCCCAGCTAGAGAACCTAGGAAGATAGAGGAAAAAGTTGTTTTCCTCCCCTACAAACACTCTTTAAGCACTGCTCCAAGCTCACCAATACTGACGTTTTCCCAGAGTATGGTCTCTCTAGCAGATGTTCTATGTGAACTCAGAAGAGTGTGTACTTTGCCCTTTGGGGATGGAAAGTTCTATTATGATTAATTAGGTCAAGTCGGTCAGTAGTGTTGTTCAAGTCCACTATATTCTTACAGATTTTGGGTTTACTTTTTCTGTTAGTTATTTAGGGAAGACTCCCCATATCTCTGACTATACTGTGGATTTCTCTAAATTTCCTGCCAGTTTTGCTTTATTCATCTTAGGTTCTGCTATTAGAGGCATAACTGTATAGGATTGTTATGTCTTTCTGATGAAGTGACTCCTCTCTCGTTGTGAAACGGCTTTCCCTAAATCCTTCGTAATGTTCTGTGTTGTTAAATCCAGTTTGATGTTAATGTAGTCATTTCAGCTTTCCTTTGTGTGCTGTTAGCAGGTCATGTCGTTTTTCATTCTTTCCACTTTAACCCATTTGTGTCTTTATATTTAAAGTGCCTTTTTTGTAGGTAGCATATAGTGAGATACTATTTTGTCCCAACCAATCTGACATTGTTGTTTTTTATTTATTTATGTATCCTCACCCAAGTACATGCTTAGTGATTTTAGAAAGAGGGGAAGGGAAGGAGAGAGAGAGAGAAACATCAGTGTGATAGAGAAACATCAATCAGTTGCCTCCTGTATGCACCCAGACCAGGGACCGAACACTCAGCTGAGGCGTGTGCCCTGACTGAGCATCAAACCCAAGACCTTTCGGTTTACAGAATGGGACGACACTCCAGCCAACCATGAACCACTTCAGCCAGGGCTGACATTGCTGCTTCTTAATTAGGATAAACAGTTTACATTTTAATATGATTGTTGATATGGTTGGTTTTGAATCAATCATCTTGCAATTATTTTTCTATTTGTCCTATTTGTTATTCATTCCCTTAACCCAGATTTCTGCCTCTTTTTTTGAAATAATGAAATACTTTTTATGATTCTATTTTGTCTCCTATCTTGGTTCATTACTGATAACTCTTTGCTTTTGTTCTTCTAGTGTTTGCTTTATGATTTACAGTACATATACTCACCTTATCACAGTCTCTATTCAATTGATAAACCACATCAAATATAATATAAAAACTTTACAAAAGTGTATTTCCATTTCTCCTTCCCTGGGCCATGGAAGTTTACATATATATTTCAGTTTACATATATATTTGAGAAGGACCCAAAAAACCTGGAATTTATTTATAAAGTATTGTGTATTTATTCTTACATGTTTAAACTTCAGTCACCTTCAAAGTACTCTCCATTTGATGCAATACACCTGTTGAGACTTTTTCCCACTGCTCAAAACAGTTTTTGAACTCGTAGATTTTCATGCCTTTTAGTGCTCCTGTGATTTTTGGTTTCACCTCCTCCACATGGGCAAAACGTTTCCCTCTGAGGACTTTTCTCATATGGAAAAACATAAAGAAGTCACTTGAGGTGAGATCAGGTGAATAGGGAGGGTGGGGCATAGGGGTCATGTTGTTTTTGGTCAAAAAGTGCTGAACACTCAGTGCGGTGTGGGCAGGTGTGCTCATAAATCACCCATCATGAAATGGGTGAACACTTTGAAAGAGTCTTCAAAAAAAATTCACTGAAGCTGATTGCAGCCTCTCACAACAACACCAGCTGGTACACTGATACAGATGGGTTCCTAGAACACTCACCTAGTGGGGGAAGCCTGTACTACAAGGGGCCCACCCTCCAGAAGATAATTTTGCTTTTATAGGGGGGTCCACCACTCATATATATGTTATAGACCTCAAAATAGTGTTTTTGTGTTTAAACAGTAAAATATCTTCATAAAATGTTTCAATTATAAGAAAAGATCTTATATACAGGGTGGGGCAAAGTAGGTTTACAGTTGTTCATGTGGAAAATAATACATGATTAATAAATGATAACACAAGAATAAACTCCATGTTTCACGTGCTCACAACTGTAAACCCACTTTTGGTCCACCCTGTACGTACACACTGTTCCCATTCCCAGTGCCCTTCGTTCCCTTGTGTAAATCCGGTTTTCCATCTGCAACCATCTTGTGAACATAATAACCTCCAGGGCTGGCCTTCTCGTGATGAATTCTTTCAGTTTTTATAGATCTGAAATGTCTATTTTTCCTTTGTTTTTGAAGATGTTTCTGCAGGCTGTTGAATTTTAAGTTAGAAAATTTTTTTCTTTGAGTACTATTTAAAGTGTTTATTGTCTTCTTGCTTGCATTGTTTCTGACAAGAAAGATGTCATCCTTATATTTTTCCCTTTGTATGTAACATGTCTTTTTTCTCTGCTTTTAAGATTTTTTTATCACCAATTTTGTGCAATTTGCTTATGATGTGCTTTAGCGTAATTTTCTCAGATATGGCACCAGCCTACAGCTCTACGGCAGGAGGCTCCGCAAAGGGACAGTGGCCTCTGCTTGCCCTGATGCCAGACACTTCAGTCTCTCTCTGTATACCACCGGTGCCCTTTGAGCTGCCACCCCAGTGCTGGAGCTCAGAGGGAGTGAGTCTGAGTAGGTGGGTCCATGTGTGGGTCCCCCAAGAGGAACTGCATGGGGCTCCAGCAGCCTCCTCCACTGACTCAATCCCCAGTGGTTTTCGCAGCCAGAAGTTGTGGGGACTTAACCTTCCTGGCTCTGGAATCCTGGACTAGGGGGCCTGGTGCAGGTCTGAGACTCCTCGCTCCTGAAATATCCCTCCCGAATTTTTATCTTTGTGAGTGTGGAGACAGCCCTTTCCGCATCCATGCCCCTTCTACCAGTCTGGATGGATATGGTGTCTTCAATTCCCTAGTTGTCAGACTTTCATTCAACTTGATTTCTGACATTTCTGAGTGATGGTTGTTCTATATTTTAGTTGTAATTCTGATGTGGCTGTGCGAAGAGGTGAGCCACGTCTGCCTACGCTGCCATCTCAACCAGAAGCCTCAGCCCTAACACACTCTCAATGTCCACACTCAGGACTTTAGCCATTCTGCCTTGCATTGCTGGCTCTGTGGACTGGCATCTCCTCGTAGTGATGACATGGCCTCTGCTTGTTGATCTTTCCTTCCCTCTCCAGGTAGTGCCTTGGATGTAGCAGGTACCAAATTCTACTTGATTGGTTAAGTCAACGATATTAGTTCTAATCTGCCTTGGAAATTGGTGATTATAGAATAGGAAAAAAACCTAACTAAGAAGAGAAAATAATTGCTCTTTAATAAGGTATTATTCCTGCTCAGTCTGTTATGGGCGACTCGCACACACATGCAGTACCCAGCAATGTGTAAGGCACACTTGTTTGTTGACTGCATTAAGGTTTTTTTCTTTTTCTTAATTTATCTCTCAATTACAGTTGACAGGAAATATTATATTAGTTTCATATGTACAATGCATGTAACTTTCCCTCTCTTGTCAATGGGCCCCAGCCCACTGCAGAAGAGTCGGGGGAGGATGTTCTCAGAGACAGACGCATCTCCTCCGTCACCACTGAATGTGGAAGAGCAGTGATATTTTCAGATGTCTGAAGAGGGAAAAATGGCTCCAGTAAAGATGGGGTTGAAGATTAAAACCACATAGATTTGAAAGTAACAAGGCATTCTGTGATCTGCCCAATATACTTTGGGGATGGGGGACAACAAAATGTTCTGCAGAACGTGGCTGAAACAATGACTGGAGTTAATTTTTTTAATGGTTTTAATGATTTCAATTAGAGGCCTATACAGGTGTAGCATCACCAATGGAAGCTAGAAGCTGTAAATTCTGGGTTAAAAAGACATTTAGTGTAAACCCGCTCTTATATAAAATATATTCAATCTGCTAGTGCCACCTGCTGGTGAGGCCTGGCTAGTGTTCTGGAAACAACTCTATTTCTTAGTGCCCATGAATTTAACAGTTGCATAGGAGAGGTCTGTAAAGCCTTAGTAAACAATGAAAATGTGGCACAAATATTTATATGATATATGATTACAAGTTTCTTGTGAAAGGGAACGATCAGAACTTCAATTTTCACACTTATGTATACATGAGCCTCAACTCAAAACTAAAATCATTTGTGAGAATTTAGATTAAGAAAAAAAGTCAAAGACAACTGGAAGTTTGTAAAAAGGGGCCTTGTGAAACAATCTTTTAACATTTCTCATATAATCCAAATATCTTAAGTGAAAGTAATACAGAAAATGCAGTTTTGTGTAAAATGGCACTTATTTGTTCTTGCTATTAACCATACCCAGAAGCATCTGATTAACAGGATTGAAAGTCGAGCTCGTGGGATGCCCCGTGACCTCAGCAGCTGCCTCATCCTCTCCCCTACCCCCCTGCAGGCAGTCTCTGGGCTGTGATGTTTTACACCAGTTGCGATAAACTCCACCAGAGGAGGTGCTGGTCCAGTGTCCAGTGGTGGGGATCATTCGGTTCCAGCCTTCAGTCAGCTCTTCATCAATTTTTTATTACTTGTTGTTCCTTGGGAATTACGTTGTATAATTTAAAATTATAAACTGAAATTATACTGTAGCTTTAGAAATATCCCATTAAGACTCGAAAGAGAATGAGCAAAGCATCCTGGCAATAAATCAATCATGAATACATTTTGACCAAGTAATCATAAGTCTTTCATCCATGTGCACACTAAGGTAGATGTTCCTATATGGGATTTGGGAAACGTCAGCTATCCATCCTCTTTTAGTTTTTGGAAAATTTTAATTTGAAATGACTTCAAACTTATGGAAAAGTTGCAAGAAGGGAGAAGATCCAGACTTCTCAGTGGTTAACAGTTACCTCATCAGGTTTGTCATTCTCTTACGCTGTGTGTGCATCGTTTCTTTCTGAACCGTGGAGAGTAAGTTCAGACAAGATGCCCCTTTACCCCTAAACACTGCAGTATTTCCTGAGAATGAGAACGTTCTCTAACGGTGTGATAACGATACAGTTTTCACATTCAGGGAATGGAAATTGATGGAACACTATTTTCTATTGTATAGTGTTTGTTCAAATTTCACCAGTTGTCCTAATAATTTCCTCTGTAACAAAACAATTTATTTTTCTGGTTCAGGATCCAATCTCAGATCACAGGTCGCACTTAGTGATCTTGTCTCTTTAGTCCCCTTAGTCTCTAGGTATTTCCTGAAGTCTGTTCTGTGACCTTGACAATTTTTAGGACTACCAGATAGGTAATTATATAAGAGTTACCAAATGATTTTCAAGCTCTGTCATTCCTACTATATTGATTTGTTGATATTCTACTAGACCACAGGTGGCAAACACAAGGCCCACGGGCCGAATCTGGCCCTCCACCTTGCTTTAACTGTCCCAGCAGCAGCGCTGAGCTCTCACTTAACTGTTAAGGAGCAGTTACATTTATACAGTCCTAAATTACATTCGGCCCTTTGAAGGCAACCGTGAGGCTGATGTGAAAATCAGTTTGACATCCCTGTACTATACGGAAGAGATTTTCTTGCTTTCTATTTATTTATTTAGTCATTTACTTATTTATATCAGTATGGACTCATGGACTCTTTCTCAATTCAATGAGTTACAATTTATTGCTATCATTATTTGTTTTGGTGCTCCAATTGTCCCAGATCTGGTCAGTGGGAGGGAGTCCCTGCAAGCTGGCACCTGTGTTCTTCTGACATGTCCTCATTATTCTTTGACCACCTTCTTACCTTCTGGCAAAACAAGATGCTCCAAGTTCATCGTGACCTTCCCTACCCATCTCCAGAACCAGCCACTTCTCCAAGGAGCCCTTGTTTATTTTAGTGGAGAATGGTATTTATAAACCCAAACAGGGCTAGGTGTGCTCACTGCTACTCAGGTGTCACTACGTCACATCAATAATCAAAGCAAGGAAATATAAATAAATGTACATACACATCTATATCTACTTATACATCTAATTCTAAAAGATGAATTTATATATATCTTCAGTTACAAGGCAGTATTACAGGGTTCATTCTTGCCTTTCTCATTTCCATATTTAAACTACTTTCTTTGTCAGTGGGACCTGGTTCCCATTTTCCTCCATATAATTACTTCTGCAACACATAGAAATTAGTCTCAGAATTGCTATCCTATATCACTGTAAAAGACAAATACACTATCTAGAGCTTAATATTTGTTTGTATTTCTTTTCATCATTTTCATAGTCTGAGGTTTTATACTGAAAGCATTGTGTTCAAAACATTTTCCTGATTTTTTCCCTCACATGCCCAACAGATAGAGAGCCCGCCCTTCACACAGCCAAATCTTGGTCTGTTTGGGCCTGATAAACCCTGCTGACCTCACCCTGAGGACTCCCTGAGACCTCACCCAAACCCAAAGGATTTAGACTTGGTGTACCCTGGGACATCAGCTGTGTGGCCTCAGACCCAGAACTGACACCAAGTTTGAACCTGTATCGATCTGGTGAACGCCATTAGCCCCTAACCTGGTGACCCAACGAGAACCTTCCTCATGCAATTTGAGTCCAGCCAGAGGCTCTTTCGGTGACTAAGCCTAACAGGCAGCTGGCAGGTGGAGGCAGGCAGAGGCAGATCTTGTGGTGCCTTGGGACTTGTGCTGATCTGCCTTCATGCCCAGTGCTGGTAAAAGTCAGCCTTGGTGCACAGCTTGGTCCTTCCCCTGTGCACCCAGGAACAGCAGAGGGAGCCACAAACAGGGGATTGCTTGTAGCTCAAAACAGGTTGCCCATGGCCAGTCACAGGCAATGTTTGACATTGGTCTGCACCAGAATCCCTCCCAAGAGGCCCATAATCAAGACCAGTGGCCAGCTGCAGACAGCATCAGAGCAGAATTCAATAGGCTTCATAAGCAGCATATTCAAAGAGAGATCTCAGCTGTCAATAGACCCTGCTGAGGCAAATGCCACTTCGTGTGGTCAGCAGCGGCACAGCAGCTCACATGCCATGGTCAGGGTTGAGCCTCACATCAGCCACTCTGAGTGCTGATCCCGTGCATGAATGGGCCAATAGCAATCAAGATTCAATTATAACGGGAGGGCCCACACAACACACACATGGGACATTCCTGGAGCACCCAGCTCAGGTGATCAAGGAGACTGCACCACTGAACCCCACAGGACACCCACTACACAAGGCCACCCCACTAAGACTGGGAGCCACTGAAGATCCATCTAATATATACAAGCACAAAGAGGCAGCCAAAATGCGGAGACAAAGAAACGTGCCACAGTGAGAGAACAGGATAAGTCTATAGAAAATACTGAATGAAATAGAGGCAAGCAATTTATCAGGTATAGAGTTCAAAGCAATGGTTATAAGGATGCTCACAGTGGATTCAGTGCTAGCCTGCGGACCAAAAGGTCACCAGTTCAGTTCCCGGTCAGGGCACATGCCTGGGTTGCAGGCCAGGTCCCTAGTTGGCAACTGATCCCCAGTTGCAACCTATTGGTGTTTCTCTCCCTCTCTTTCTCCCTCCTTTCTCCTATCTATAAAAATAAATAAATAAAATCTTTTTTTAATATATTTATTGATTATGCTATTACAGTTGTCCCATTTCCCCCGCCACCCCACTCCATCCTGCCCACTCCCCTCCCTCCCACATTCCCCCCCTATAGTTCATGTCCATGGGTCATACTTATAAGTTCTTTGGCTTCTACATTTCCTACACTATTCTTACCCTCCCCCTGTCTATTTTCCACCTATCATTTATGCTACTTATTCTCTGTACCTTTACCCCCCTCTCCCCCTCCCACTCCCTTATTGACAACCCTCATGTTCTAGTTGTTTGCCTAGTTTGCTCTCATTTTTGTTTTATGTGTGGCCGTTAATAACTGTGAGTTTGCTGTCATTTTTACTGTTCCTATTTTTGATCTTCTTTTTCTTAGGTAAATCCCTTTAACATTTCATATAATAAGGGCTTGGTGATGATGAGCTTCTTTAACTTGACCTTATCTGAGAAGCACTTTATTTTCCCTTCCATTCTAAGTGATAGCTTTGCTGGATACAGTAATCTTGGATGTAGGTCCTTGCATTTAATCTTGGGTAATGTAATTATGATGTGCCTTGGTGTGTTCCTCCTTGGGTCCAGCTTCTTTGGGACTCTCTGAGCTTCCTGGACTTCCCGGAAGTCTATTTCCTTTGCCAGATTAGGGAAGTTCTTCTTCATTATTTGTTCAAATAAGTTTTCAAGTTTTTGTTCTTCCTCTTCTCCTTCTGGCACCCCTATAATTCGGATGTTGGAACATTTCAAGGTGTCCTGGAGGTTCCTAAGCCTCTCCTCATTTTTCCAAGTTCTTGTTTCTTCATTCTTTTCTGGTTGGATGTTTGTTTCTTCCTTCTGGTCCATACCATTGATTTGAGTCCCAGTTTCCTTCTGATCACTATTGGTTCCCTGTACATTTTCCTTTGTTTCTCTTAGCATAGGCTTCATTTTTTCATCTGTTTTTCGAACAGATTCAACCAAGTCTGTGAGCATATTGATAACCAGTGCTTTGAACTGTGCATCCGATAGGTTAGCTATCTCTTCATCGCTTAGTTGTATTTTTTCTGGAGCTTTGAAGTGTTCTGTCATTTGGGCCATTTCTTTTTTTTTTTTTTTCCTTGGCGCGTCTGTTACTTTAAGGGGCGGAGCCTTAGGTGTTCACGGGGCGGGGTAACGCTGGTTGCTGTGCTGTGACGCTTACATGGGGGAGGGACCAAGTGGGAGCAATGGCGCCCGCCTCACTCTCCTCCGGCTTTCAATCTTTCACTCTGATACCCACAATCAAACCGGGCCCCTCTGGTGCTGGTTCCCGAGTAAGTGGGCCTGTGCACACTCTAGGCCCCTGTGGGTCTCTCCAACAACCTCTCCTGTGAGGCTGGGAGTCTCTCCTGCTGCTGCCCCAACCCCCACGGGCGTTTTCAATCAGAGGTTTGAGGCTTTATTTCCCCGTGCTGGAACCTTGGGTTACGCGGTCTGCTTTGCTCCCTGCTCCCCACTGTTTCTCCGGTTTATCTGTGGGCGAATGTGGTGCCGCGGGGTGCTACCCACTGCTCTGCCTGCCCCACTCTCCGCCACTCTGAGTCCGGCCCTCTGGGTTTATCTGTGCAAATGTGGGGCCACAGGGTCTGCTAGTGCTCGGACTGCCTGCGCCATTTGTCCCACACTCCGCCAGTCTCGGTCCCGCCACAGCCACTCGAGTCCTCTCCACCCCGGTGCCCGTCTCTGCCCCTCCTACCAGTCTGGATATTTTCTATTTCCTTGGTGTTGGTCCCCCTTGCTGTTCAATTCTCTGTCAGTTCTGGTTGTGCGAGGAGGCGCAGTGTGTCTACCTAAGCCGCCATCTTGGTTCTCAATAAAATCTTTTTTAAAACAAGAAATGAAGAATACAATATTGAAAATGAGGAGTACACTGGAAGGAATAAACAGTGAGTTAGATGAAGCAGAGGATCAAATCTGCAGTTTGTAAGACAAGGTTCAAAATCCACACAATAAGAACAGCAAACATAAAAAGGAATTTTTAAAGATCTGGATAGTTTAAGGGACCTTGGGACAACATGAAGTGTAACAACAACCACAACATAGGTGTACCAGAAGGAGGAGACAGAGCAAGAGATCGAGAACCTATTTGAAGAGATAATGACTGAAAACTTCCCTAACCTGGTGAAGGAGAAAGACATGCAAGTCCAGGAAGCACAGAGAGTCCCAAACAAGATGAACCCTAAGAGGCCCACTCCAACACACATCATAATTAAACTGGCAAAGTTTAAAGACAAAGAGAGAATCTTAAAAGCAGTAAGAGAAAGACAGCTACCTACAAAGGAGCTCCCATAATATTCAAAGTGATGAAAAGCAAGGAACTACAACAATACCCAGCAAGGCTATTACTTAAAATCAAAGGAGAAATGAAGAGCTTCCCAGACCAGACAAAGCTAAAGGAGTTCATTACCACCAAACCAGTATTGTAAGAAATGTGAAAGGTTCTTTGAGGAGGAGGAGGAGAAGAAAGGAACATAGTTAAAAGAATAAAATGTCAATAAATACGTACCCATCAGTAATCACTTTAAATGTAATGACTTAAATGCTCCAATCAAAAGGCATAGGGTAGCCGAATAGATAAGTAAACAAGACCCATATATATGCTGTCCACAAGAGACCCACCTCAGAATGAAGGCTACACACAGATTAAAAGTAAAGGGATAGAAAAAGATATTTCATGCAAATGGAAAGGGAAAAAAAGCTGGGGTAGCAATAGTATATCTGACAAAATATACTTTAAAACAAAGGTTATATAGTAAGAGACAAAGAAGATCACTACATAAGAATAAAGGGAGCGATCCCACAAGATGATGTAACTCTTGAAAACAGTTATGTACCTGTTACCAGGGAGACCTGAGTTAGGGGCCTTCCCCTCCTCGATTCTTGCCTTGCTCACAAGAGAAGAATTCCTGTGAGAGACAGCACATTTAGTGGAAATGAGATAACAAGTTTACTGAGCAGGCAGCTACAAGCAGGCACCCAGCTAGTCTGAGTGCCCCACGGATAGTGGAAATAAGGCAGAAAGTTTGTTAGTGAGCTTGTAACTATACACTTTAGCACAAAGCTGCAAGTGGGCACCCAGCTAGTCTGAGTGCCCCGACTATTAAAGTTTAGGGGTTTTATGCTTGCAGCCAGCTTCCCACTTCTCCCCACTCCAGACCTTGGGAGTAACACACAGTTTCAAAGGCTTTCTGTCTTAGCTAGTGGAAATGACACATACAGAATTTCAAGGGCTCCCCTCCTCCTGTGCTCTCATGGTTTTCTTGTGATTTTCAGAACACCTGACACTCTTCAAACCAGATTTAAAACTACTGAGTTAATGAATGAGACATGTCTCCCTCCTCCTCCCAGCCTTGGTTTACTACCCATCCTACCTAACATACCCAACACAGGAGCAACCTAAATATGTAAAGCAAATCTTGATGGATATAAAGGGAGAGGTTGACAGTAATGCAGTCACAGCAGGGGATGTTAACACCCCACAGACATCAATGTATGTATCTTACAGACAGAAAATCAACAAGAAAACAGTGGCCTTAAATGACACACTAGATCAGATGCATTTAATTGATATCTCCAGAGTATTTCTCACCAAAGTAGCAGAATGTACATTCCTTTCAAGTACACATGGAACATTTTCTTGGATAGACCACATGTTAGGACACAAAACAAGCCTCAATAAATTTAAAAGGATTGAAATCAGATCAAGCATCTTTTCTGACCCTAGTGGTACGAAACTGGAAATCAATCACAAGAAAAAAACTGAAAACACACAAAGACATGGAAGCTAAATAACATGTTACTACACAATGAATGAGTTAACAAGGAGATCAAGGAAGGAATCAAATGATATCACAAGCCAAAGGAAAATGAGAACACAACAACCAAATTCTATGGGACACAGCGAAAGCAGCACAAAGTGGAAAATTTATACCACTAAGGCCTACCTCCGAAACAAGAAAATTCTCAAATAAAAAATCTAACTTTACATTTAAAGGAACTAGAAAAAGAACAACAAAGCCCAAAAATGAGATTAAAGGAAATAATAAACATCAGACAAGTAAATAGAGTCTAAAAATATACACAAGATCAATGAAACCAAGAGTTGGTTCTTTGAAAAGATAAGCTAGATTGACGAACTTTTAACCAGATTCATCAATAAAAAAAAGAGAAAGGACCCAATTAAATAAAGTCAGAAATGAGAAGAGAAGTAACAACTGACACCAAAGAAATACAAAGGATTATAAGAAAATGTTACAAACAACTGTATGCCAATAAATTGGACAATCTAGATGAAATGCATAAATTCCTAGAAACAATCAGTCTGCCGGACTGAATTGGGAAGAATCGGAGAATCTGAACAGACCAATTACAACCAGTGAAATTGAAGCTGTGATCAGAACAACTCCCAACAAACAAAAGTCCTGGCCAGATGGCTTCACAGGTGAATTTTACCAAATGTTCCAGGAAGAGCTAACACCTGTCCTTCTCAAACTATTGCAAAAACTGCAAGAGGAGGGAAGACTCCCAAACTCATTTCACCAGGCCAGCAGTATTCTAATTCCAAAACCAGATAAGATGCTTCAAAGAAAGGCCCATAACTCTGGTGAACATGGATGCTAAAATCCCCAACAAAATATTAGCAAACTGGATCCAGCAACACATTAAAAGCATCATACACCACAATCAAATGGAATTTATCTAGGGATGCAAGGTTGGAACAATATTCGCAAATCAATAAATGTGATACACCACATAAACCATATGAAATACAAAAACCACATTATCATATCAATAGATGCAGAAAAAGCATTTAATAAAATCCAGCACCCATTTGTGATGAAAACTCTCAGCAAAGCGGAAACAGAGGGAACATATCTCAATGTAGTAAAGGCAAACCCACTGCCAGACTCATACTCAAAGGGCAAAAACTACAAGCGTTCCTCTTAAGGTTGGGAACAAGACAGGGGTGTCTGTTTTTGCCTCTCTTATTCAACGTAGTACTGGAAGCCCTAGCCACAGCAATCAGACAAGAAGAATAAACAAAAGGCATCCAGATTGGAAAAGAAGTGGTAAAATTGTCATTATTAGCAAATGACATGATAACGTATATTGAGAATCCTGAAGATTCCACCAAAAACTACTACCAAATTGGAAAGGAAGGCGTAGAACTGTCATTACTTACAGATGACATGAGAATGTATGTTGGGATTCTGGTCCAGCCAGTCTCCCTCGATGCATTTGAAACACTATCCAGGCCCAACTCGAACTGTTTTACCTGGAGAGAGAAAGGGGAAGCAACCCTCTGTAGAGAGAGAGTGCTCCTGACCAGTCTTCCCACAGGGCTTTTATTTGCTTTCCTCATGCACCTTGTGATTCTTATTCATCATAAATCATCCCCTACGTTTGGGAAAGAGGTTTTCAGTACAAAAACATACATAGTTTGTGAAAACAGAGAACAATGAGTAAGTGTCAGTTGCCAAATAAATCTTTGCACAACTTTCTTATCTTATGGGAAAAGACGGTGTCCTTTAGAGCTAACAAAGTGATGTATAACTACTAAGCAGGATGTGAGTTAAACATAAACAACATATATAAAGGTCAGCCTGGTTCCAAAGCTAAATGCTTCGATAAGCAGAATACAATTGCCTAAGCTGATTAATAGGTTTGTTTACCTCGTACAAGGGCTCGTGTTCTGGGACGCCGTCCCCTGGGAGCCTGCTGCTACTTCCCTCCAGCCGAGTCTGGCTTCTGGTGCCACACCCGTGCTCAGGCCATGCTGCCTGAGGGCTATAGCTGCGAGAACCAGAGGTGGTGGTCCCCAACGTGTGTATAGAGAACCCTAAAGATTCCACTAAAAATCCACTAGAACTAATAAAGGAATTTAGTAAAGTAGCAGGATACAAAATAAATATCCAGAAATCACTTGCATTTTATACACCAATAATGAAGTATGAAGAAAACACTCCCATTCACAATTGCATCAAAAAAATAAAATAAACCTAACCAAGGATGTAAAAGACCTGCACTTGGAAAATTATGACACTGAAGAAAGAAATGGAAGAAGATACAAATAAGTGGAAGCATATACTGTGTTCATGGTAAGGAAGAATTAACGAAGTTAAAATGTCCATATAACCCAAAACAATTTGCAGATTCAATGTGATTTCTATCATGATACCAATGGCATATTTCACAGAACTAGAACATATACTCTAAAAATGTGTATGGAACCACAAAAGACCCCAAATAGCCATAGCAATCTTGAGAAAGAAGAACAAAGTTGGAGGAATCACACTACTTATTGTCAAACTATACTGTAAGGCCATAGTAATCAAAACAGCATGGTACTGGCATAAAACAGACACATAGATCAATGGAACAGAATAGAGGGCCCAGAAATAAACCCACACCTTTATGATTGATTTTTTACAAAGGAAAAAAAACATACAATGGGGTAATGATAGTCTATTCAGTAAATGGTGTTAGGAAAATTGGACAGGTACTTGCAAAAAAAAAAAAAAAGAAACTAGACCACCTTATTACTCTATTCACAAGAATAAAGTCAAAATGGATTTAAGACTTAAATGGTAGACTTGAAACCATAAAAATCCTATGAGAAAACATACGCAGTAAAATCTCAGCCACTTCTCTTAGCAATATTTTAAAATATTTTTAATATATATATATTACCTCAGGCAAGGGAAAGAAAAGAAAAATAAACTGGGACTACACCAAACTAAAAATTTTTTGCACAGCAAAGGAAACGATCAACAAAATGAAAAGACAGCCTACTAAACAAGTGAACGTATTTGCTAATGATACATCTGGTGAGGAGTTAATATCCAAAATTTATTAAGACCTTTTCCAAACTCAACACCAAAAAAACAAAAAATCTAATTAAAAAATGGGCAAAGGACCTGAATAAACACTTCTCCAAAGAGGACATACAGATAGCCAATAGGCATATGAAAAGATGTTCGATGTCACTAATCATCAGAGAAATGCTAATTAAAACCACAATGAGATATCACCCCACACGGGTCAGAATGGCTGTCATCAATAAATCAATAAACAACAAGCGTTTGTGAGGTTGTGGAGAAAAGGGAACCCTTGTGCACTGTTGGTGGGAATGCACATTGGTGCAGCCACTGTGGAAACAGTATGAAGTTACCTCAAAAAATTAAAAATGGAACTGTGTTATGACCCAGCAATTTCATTGATGGAAATATATCCAAAGAACCCCAAAACGCTAATGCAAAAGAATATGTGCACCCCTATGTTCGTTGCAGCATTATTTACGATAGCCAAGATTTAGAAGCAGCCCAAGTGTCCTTCAGTAGATGAGTGGATAGAACAACTATGAGACATTTACACAATGGAATACTACTCAGCCATAAAAAAGAAGGAAATCTTACCCTTTGCAACAGCATGGATGAAGCAGGGGAGCATTATGCTAAATGAAATAAACCAGTCAGAGAAAGACAATGATTTCCATATGATTTCACTCATGTGAAACTAATGAGCACAATAAACTAACAAACAAAATAGAATCTGATTCATAGAGACCAGACTGATAGCTGTCAGTGGGGGTGGGTGAGAAAGCTGAAGGGATTAAGGAGAAAAAGCCCAACTTAGACACAGACAACAGTATAATGATTACCAGAGGGTGTCTGGAGGGAGGTAGAAGAGGGTAAAGGGGGGACAAATGGTGATAGAAAGAGACTTAGGGTGGGAACACAATACAATAGAATTGTATACTCTGAAACCTATGTAATTTTATTATCCAATGTCACCCCAATGAACTTAATAAAAAAGTAAAAAAACAAATTCTTGAGAGAGTTGTTTTCTCCCTTCATTGTGCTATCTATATTCCCTTTGAAAGTTATGTATGTTCACTTGTTTCTAATTTTATTCCATTTAGCTCCTCTATTGATTTTATTTTAATTCTTTTTTTCGGAGGGGTGGTTTAAAATATATTTTTATTTATACAGTTTTTCTAAGTATATTTTATTGATTATACTATTACAATTTTCCCAATTTTTTTCTCCCATTTATCCTCCCTCCACCCTGCATCCCCCAACCCTCCAGCATCCCCACTTAGTTCATGTCCATGTGTTGTACATGTAAGTTCTTTGACTTTTCTGTTTCCTATACTACTCTTAACCTCTCCCCATCTATTCTATGCCTGCCAATTATGCTTCTTATTCCCTCTACCTTTCTCCTTCACTATCCATCCCGCCCCCCACTGAAAACACTCCATGTGATCTCCATTTCTCTGATTCTGTTCCTGTTCTAGTTGTTTGCTTAGGTTTTGTTTTTGTTTTTGTTTTTTAGGTTCAATTGTTGATAATTCTGAGTTTGTTGTCATTTTTCTGTTCATAGTTTTCAATCTTCTATTTCTTAGATAAGTCCCTTTAACATTTCATATAATAAAGGCTTGGTATTGGTGAACTCCTTTAACTTGACCTTATCTGGGAAGCACTTTATCAGACCTTCCATTCTAAATGATAGCTTTGCTGGATAGAGCAATCTTGTTCAGAGGTCCTTGCCTTCAAATACTTCTTTCCAGCCTCTTCTTGCCTGCAAGGTTTCTCTTGAGAAATCAGCGGCTGGTCTTACAGGCACTCCTTTGTAGGTAACTGTCTCCTTTCCTCTTGCTGCTTTTAAGATTCTCTCTTTATCTTTAATCTTGGGTAATGTAATTATGATGTGCCTTGATGTGTTCCTTCTTGGGTCCAATTTCTTTGGGACTCTCTGGGCTTCCTGGACTTCCTGGAAGTCTATTTCCTTCACCAAATTGGGAAAGTTCTCTTTCATTATCTGTTCAAATAAGTTTTCAACCTCTTGCCCTTTTTCTTCTCCTTCTGGCATCCCTATGATTCTGATGTTGGAACGTTTAAAGTTAACCCAGAGGTTCCTAAGCCCCTCCTCATTTTTTTGAATTCTTGTTTCTTCATTCTGATTCAGCTGGATGTTTATTCTTCCTTTTATTCCAAATCATTGATTTGAGTCCTGATTTCCTTCCCTTCACTGTTGGTTCCCTGGATATTTTGCTTTATTTCACCTTGGGTAGCCTTCACTTCATCCTTCATTTTACACCTGAGCTCAATCATTTCTGTGAGCATCCTGACTATCACTGTTTTGAACTCTGCATTGGATAGGTTGTCTATCTCTTTGTCGCTTAGCTCTTTTTCTGGAGCTTTGATCTGTTCTTTCATTTGGGCCATATTTCTTTGTCTCCATGTGCCTGTTATGTTTTAAGGGGGCAGGGCATCAGGTATTGGCCAGGGTAGGGCAGACCTCTTGGCTGTGTTGTGGTGCTGCCTGTGGGGGAGGGGCCAGAGAGGGAACAATGCAGCTCGCTTGCTCCTCTCCAGCCCCACTTTCCAATGAACTCTCATGTGAGACTGGGAGTTTCTCCTGCCACGGCAACCCCCACAGTAGTTACAGCTAGCTTTGAGTCTTCAGTTTCCCTTCAGTCAGCCCCGCCTGGCCCATGCGGTCCACTGCCTAGCCAAGAGTCGTCTCCACTTGGCTGCCTGTCTCCCACCTCTGCCCCTCCTACTGGTCTGAATGAATGTTTCCTTAACTCCTTGGTTGTTGCAGTTCCATGCAGTTTCATTTTATGGCACTTCTGGTTGTTTATTGTTTTTAGATTGTCTGATATCTTCTTTTGGTTGTACGAGGAAGCAAAGCATTTCTACCTACTCATCCATCTTGGCCAGAACTCTTTATCCTAATTCTTTGAGTATGTAAAACATTAATGAGATTCAAAAGCCAAAACTAACAAAAATTATACTAGAAGTGACTCTCTTATTTCCAACCCTTCCATCCTATCTATAGCTAACCCAGTTCATTATATGTTTTATTTCTCCTTTATTTTTGCAAAAGTAGGCATATGGATATATTTTCTTTTATCTCTTCTCTTTTACATTTTCATTCTTTGTTATAGCTGGATAGTACTCCATTGTGCAAAAGTGCCATAGTTTATTCAACCAATCTTGTATTATGGGCACCTGCGTTCTTTCTAATGATAGGATTATCATATTGTTCAGGGTATATTTTGAGGAAATTAATAGAAGTGGGATTGCTGGGATAAACAACAAATATCTATAAGATGCCCGTCACAGGTTGGGTTTCCCAAGAAGTCAACTACAAGACCGACACTGGCGAGCAGCACATTTACTAAAGAGTGCTCTTGGGTCCACACCTGCGGCACGGAATGGACAGAAGTAGGGTTATGCAGAGAGAGAAATTAAATAGCTGTGCCCTCAGTGGTGGCCTCTGGGGAGTTCTGCAGCTGGGCTGACCCTTCAGGGTAATTTACAGTTCGGCCTGGGCTAGGCCTTTATATCCTTACATTGATCAGTCATTGGAGGCAGGCTGTCCCTGACCGTAGATGAGGTGGCTCTCTTCAGCTGAGGTCGTCCTGGCAGAAACAGAGGGCTGATAGCTTCTCTCTGCCAGCAGCACTCCAGGTGAGGTGGGGGAGGGAGGAGGAGGCGAATGGGTCCTTCATTCCCCATTCTTTGGTAACTCCAAATCACCCTTCTGCCCTCAATGAACTGTACTCGAACGTGGCTGAACTGTCCTTATCATCTCCTTTTTCCTGCAGCATCGAGCAGAGCGCAGGCAGAAAGAATGCTGGAGGCGGCAAACCAGCACAAGGATCCCAGCTCCAACATGTCAGAGCTGTGTGACTTTAGACAGGGAACTAAAACCTTTTGACTGTCAATTTTATTATCTATAAAATAGGTATAATAATACATACTTCATAGGTTTGTTGTGAATATTAGAAGACATAATGGACATGAAAAGATTCCTACCTGTAACGAATATGCATTAAATGCTGGGGTGATTGAATAGTAAATATTCAAGACCTGTGTTGCCAAGGCCCGACGGGCAAAGCAGCTCCCTCAAGCTGTGACCCTATCTTTCTCCCCTCTGCACAGACAGACTCAACAGGACTTTCTCGTGTCACTGTTTGTCCTTTCCTTTCCGTTCATTCCTCAGTCCACTCTGATTTCTGTCCTCACATGCTCTCGTCAAAGTTGACAGAGTCCCCTGTCTGTTAAATTCAAAGAATGTTTATTTCTTACCAGACCTCTTGCTGTGTTTGCCATTGTTGACCATCCCTCCGTCACCCCAGTATCCTTAGACCACACCCGGCTGCTTTCCCTCTTAGGACTTCTCAACCCTGGCTGCACACTACAATTTCCGAGGGAGATTTTTAAAAATACCAATACTTAGGTCTCGCCCTCAAGATCAGAATGTAATGGGTTCCAGATTGGGCACGACTATGGGTATGTTTACAGTAAATTTTAATTAAAGGTTAACATCCATTTAGAAAAATGCACAACTAAGTGTACAGATGGTACACTGAGCTAACTCTCCTATGTGACCAGCACTCGGATCAAGAGAAAAAGCATTGCTGGCCCCTGGAGAAACCTTATCCCTCTTCAGTCAGTATTCCCCACCAAGGGGCATTTGACAGGTCAGAATTACAGAACCTCAGAGGCCCCATCGGTACTCATTGGAAAGTCCAGCTGGCCAATATGAGAACTGAGGCCCTGAAGAACCCAACTCACTGTATATAAGCCTGGCTTCTAACCATAGATTGCTTTTGCATGTTTCTGAACTTTTGGTAAATGGAAACGTAACTAGATCATATGTATCCTTTTGTGTTTGGCCTCTTCAGCCCAATGTTGCGCTTTGTGAGATTCAGTCATGTGACTGTGTATAGCTGTGGTTCATTCACTCTCATTGCTGTATTCAGCTGAAGAACAGCTTATCCATTCTAGCGGGTAAGCTGACGGACATTTGGGTTGCTCCCAGTTTGGGACCAATGCAAATAATACTATTGGCAACGTTTTTGTACCTGGCATGTGGATGAACCCTGGCCAGCATGGCTCAATTGGTTGGGCATCATCTTGCAAAGGTTGCCAGTTCGATTTTGGCCAGGGCACATGCCGGGGTTGCTGGCCTGGTTCCTGGTTGGGGATCTCAGAGGAAAGTGATTGATGTTTGTCTCTCTTATCGATGTTTCTCTCTCTTATCGATGTTTCTCTCCCTCTCTTTCTCCCTACCTTCCCATCTCTCCAAATAAATAAAGTCTTTAAAATATATATTTGCTTAAAAAAAACCCCTTAGAGCTTATTTTCTTTCAAAGTGTACCTTAAGGATGTTATTTCATTGCCTTCTGGTACAAAACATTATTATCAAAATTTTATATGACAATCTGATTTTCTTATATACTCTTCATTTTTTTACCTGAATGCACAAAGGATCTTCTCTTTTAAAAATTCTTAGTTTTGCCCTGGCCGGTGGCTCAGTTGTTGGAACTCGTCCCTACACCTGCAATGCTTGCAGGTTCGATTCCTAGTCAGGACCCATACCCAGGTTGCAGGTTTGGTCAGTCGGGGCATGTATAGGAGGCGAGCAATTGATGTTTCTCTTCCTCCCTCTCTTCCTTCCTCCGTAAGATCAATAAACATTTCCTCAGATGAGAATTAAAAAGAAAAAGTCTCACAGTTTTTATTTGAATATGTTTTAAATTTTTACATCTTCATTTATTTTGGATTTTAATATTCACCTCACTTTTACCTTCTCTATATTTTTAAGATTTTTATTCACCCTCATGTTCTTTCTGATTAAGTTTTTATCTGTGAGTTTTCATTTCTAATTCTTCCCTGAATTCTATCACCTATCTCCTATCATCTTGCTAATTTTTCAACTCATTTTGCAATAGTAGTTTGCAGTTTCAGCTCATTTGTGGGCACTGCTTTCTGGTGCTCTCATTCCCTGGAGGGATGTATTCTGCTCCATATTCTGTTGTATCTTTTCATATAAATTTCACTATTGCTCATCTTATATGCAACTAATTTCCTTAAACTTTTAGGAAGTATGAATACAATTTCTAGCTTCATCCTCTACAGCTCCCTCTTGTTTTTATGAACTACTTTAAGAAAAAGGCCTTGAACTTGCTCCAATCTCTTGGCTCTGTTCACCTCATCCACTTTTATCTGAATCTTCTCTTTCTCTCATATTGTCCCTGTCCTGCTAAATTTGAATTCTGCTTCCTAGTGTCTCTTCATCATGGAACACCGTTTTGTATGAAAGTGTACACTTGTTAGATTCAAGAATGTGTAAGAGTCAGACTTCTGTAGGACCTTCCAAATATTTGCCCTCACTTGCAAATCAGATTCTATGGGAGCTCCCCCTCAGTTCTGCCTCTGAACTTGGATTTCCAGTGAGTGCCTGCAGGGGATCGGGATTTTCCTATCTCAGGTCCGTCTGGTAGCTCATTGTTCCCCCTCTTCCTTCTGTCCAGATGGGAACAGCTGATAACACCTACTTGTATTTGGACCATTGTGGGGGATACTTTGTATTGATTGGGTTGTGCACATTGCCGTGGGTTTTGGGTTATGCTATCTTAGGGGAAGATTATGGGAAAATCCAGGTAGACTAAAAACTACACTATCTTCACTTCCACCATCTTTCCAAAATTGATAACTGGGTATTTTGTAAAACTCCTCAGTGAGTTTCCTGCACAGCCAGGGTTGAGTCCCAGCTGCTGATTATGCCTTTCATGACCCTTTATCCCTCAGGATTCAGCCTCTACTCCTCCCACTCTTCTCGTCTCCCTTGGCAGTCTCACTCTCTTCAAACTCTGTCTACATGAGGATGACCACGAAATCCCAATTGCCTTTCCCAACATCAGACTCATATTCACTGTACTGCTCCCAGGGGGAGCTTGGACCTAATGTGTTCACATTTTCTCCTCCTCTGGATGTTCCATAGCTCACTTGTTCCAGCCAGAAACCATGGTATCAGCCTCAACCCCTCTCCTTCTTAAGCCCCAATATCTAATCAATCACCAGGCTTTCTTATTTAAAATCTCCACATCCCATGTCTGTGGAATCTTCCAAATCTCCATCCTCACAGCTACTTCAGTGGTTGAGATCACCAACTCTGAATTACTGCACCTTATTCTTAACTGGTCATAAAATTTTCAAAATATTCTTTAGTCATTCTATTGCCCACCTTAAGTTTTCATATGACAACAAAAATGACATTTCTGGTCACCTCATCATCCTTGCTTAAAAACCATGATTGCCTCTTTGATGTCCTTAGGCTAAACCACTCTTCCTAAGGGGGCTTAAGAAGACCTGTAAGTTCTGGCTCTGTTTAAATATTTCCAGTCTTTCCCATGTCCATCTCACACCAAAATCTAGTCATCTGGAAGGTCTTGCCGTTCCCCCAGGCCTTGGCACAGGCTGTCCTTAACCAAAACGCCTTCACACCTACCCCTGGCTCCCACAGCTAACTCACTTCTAACTTCTGTAGACTCTAATGTCATTTCCTGTCCTCTCTTCCCGCCTGACCTACCCTCTAAACCTGTGATGGATGTTCCTCTGACATCGCTACTCCCACCGACACAGCACTGCTTGCTGGGAAAAGCAGAAAAACGTGCAATCTCTAGTACACCCTCAATAACTGGCTGAAAGTGGCTAGGGTGACTGATAAGACAGCCAGGGGCTCTTGACTATGAATCGATCCTAGTGTACGTTAACGACAATGTTTATCCAGGGTTGTATTCACCCTCTTGACATTTACATTCGATTAACAATAAAAAGATAGTTCTCTTTGACAGCAAGACATTTATTCAGCTTTCATGGCCAAAAATGCTGGACAAAGCACCCACACCCCTGCCCCTCTGAACTTTAAAGTAATACGGCAATTTTATGTGTTCTGAAAATTATTAACTCTTCTGTTCAAAGCACAATGCCTTGGGTTCTGCTGACCCTGACCTCAAGGTACTTTTCATGAATTTACAGAGCCATCTGTTTTCTCTAAGCGGAGAGGGTCCAGATAGGGACACGTGCAGAGGATTCAAGACACTGAGACCCACGCAGCAGTACTTTAACTTGGAACTCCAACCCGTACTCCCCGCTGAGAACCCTAGTGGCAGGGCAGAGTCTGGGACAAAAGAGCCCGGCTCCCTTCAGACCCCGCCTTCACTCTTAGACCGGCCCCGAGCCCCGCCTCCCAGCCCCGCCCTCACCCTGGCCCCGCCCCCGCCGTGGCCTCGCCCCTTGCACGTCCGCCCCACTTCCCACGCTCCCGCCTCCTCCAGCTGCCGCCCGGCCGGCGCTTCCCGGACCCGAACACCCTCGCCTCGGGGCGGAGCGGCACAGGTGCTGCGGCCCGGCCTGGTGGCCTCATCATCAAGATGGCCGCCGCCAGCCGCCCGCTGGCCAGGACTCTGCTGCTGCGCGCCGCGCTCTGCCTGCTGTGCTGGGCCCCGGTGGCCGTGCGCGCCGTCCCCGAGCCTGGGCTCTGGGCAATGACGGTCAGCGACGTAAGTGGTACCACCCGGCCCGGCGTCCCCGGGCAGGCTCTGTCCCGCTGGCGCCCCTCCTCTGCCAGCCGGGGAGTGGGGAAGACGGGTCCGTCTGCGCGGGGGGTCGGCTGCTCTGTAGCCGTCAGGCCTCGTCTGCGGACCGACCCTGGCTTCTGCGTTCAGCGACATCCCGGACCGCTCCCCGGGCTGTTCGCAGGCCACACCGCGAGGCTACGCAGAGGACTGCAGTTCAGTTCCGGCAGAACGGAGAAAGCGCGCATGCCGCTTCCGCTTTCTCTGTGTGTGGGAGGGGTGCCCGCCGGAGCCACCCACTCCCCTTCCCTGTTCTTGGGCCCCGTGGTCCCCGTGCTGGGAGCGTAGGTGTGCAGATGGAGCGTGTGGGGGCTAGTCCGCAGGCCGCAGTCTTGTGGGAACTCTCCCTCCAGGACAGGCGTCTCAGCACTTAAGTCCAGTGGTTACAGGACGTGATGTGGAAGGGGCGGGGGGGTGGGGGGGGGGATGTGGGCAAGCGCAGGAGGTAGCATTTTGGAGAGTCCCGTTAAAGTGCGACTGGAAATCGAGAAGAGGAGTTATCTCTAGATGAGATGACTCCACCAGCTCTGTTTGACCTATTTCCCACACCCATTGAAATGATGTCCAAGTTCCAAAGGCAAAAACTCATATTTGGGTGTTCTCAACCAGAAAAAGTAGTATCAGAAACTATGCTTCCTACAACATAAAAGCTGCACATAAGAACGAAAGTAGCTATCTTAAGAATCTCTACGACCATTTCTAACAGGATCCTTGTGGGTTGGTGCCCTCTTCCGTGCCGCAGTGGTAGATCCTGCACATCTGTGTTGCGTTTCTCTGATCAGTAAGCAGCAAAGCTCAGAGAACCGTAACTCGGCGTCTGAAGTGAATGGGCATGTCATAAACTAAGGCAGTGAACAATAGTGGAAGTGAATCAGCTGCGTACAGACTGTTAAATGACTTGACCATATCTATAAGGCTCTGCCAAGGATACTTTGGCAAAACTCCAAAGGCCGCAGAGAAAGAATGACTTTAATTCCTGCCTGAAGAAGAGACGCTTTATCTTGGTCCCACATAATTTGTAGTCCTGTGTGACTCAGGTCGGGAGCAGTCCATAAAGCCCTTCTTTGCAAAGAGTAGGCTGAATTTTTTTCCTATTTCAAGTTGTCAGAACTTGTTCTTGAGATCCTGAGAGTGGAGCTTGCTTTCATTTGTACTACAAATCTGTCCGGTGGGTGTTTTGATCGTAAAGATCAGCAAATAGTTTAAGCAACTACTGTATGCCATGCACTGCACTGGCCATTGCTATTGCAAAGGTGAATTTCAGACAACAGCCCCTTTTCTCACAAAGCCCACACAGTAGGGACAGCAGATTCCTGAGTAGGAATTACGTATGTACATGGTGGCATGCTTGGGATATTACGTGAGCACTGAGGAATCGCCCAATCCCACTTTCTGGAGTCAGTGGCTGGCTGGGTCTTAAAAGATGAGTAGGTGTTGCCTTGGTGAAGAAGGAGTGAGAAGAGCAGCAGCACTGAAAGAAATTGGTATTGTTTCTGCGGAGTGTTACAGGAAACTCAGGCCACCATAAGATAAGCGTTCTGTGTCTTTGCTTGGCCTTGAACCTGATGCCAAGGGTCTAAACTCAAGGACCTGAGAGGGCTGAGATAAGTAGTATTAGTGAGTGAAGTGAGCTGGGTTCCGGACCGGAGGGAGCAGTGGGGGGTGCTGTGGACTAGGGTCTCATGCTCCTTATGAAAAGGGTAGCTGCCATTCAGCCCCACTGATGGATACTATACGGCAGGCTAGGCACGAATTGCCAGGCCTACTTTTTTTAAAAGTCAGAATCCATATTTTTATTATGTCAATGAATTAAAAACTTTTTTTAAAAGGGCCCCTTGTGGGCTAAAAAAAAACCCCAAAACATTTGTAAGTTGGGTTATGCCCCAGGCCACTAGTAGCAACTTTTCAGTGTGAATGAAGAAGAGCCATTGAAGGATTTAGTAAATTCGAGCTTTAAGAAAGCTCCACTGTGGCTGGTATTTAAGGATCAGATCTGGAGGCAGAGGTACCAGTTAATTTATTGCAGAAGTGGAGGCAGAAAATGTTGAGGGCCCGATAGGGCAGTGGTAGCAGGAATGGAGAGCAAGAGCTAAGGGGAGCTAATACTTTGGGGAGTATTTATGAGATAAATAAGCATGTGTTGGGGGGTAGGCAGTGGAGGTGAGGTAACTGGAAAGAGCCAATCCCAGTGGACATGACCTTTAGGCAGTTGGGTACGTGGATCTGGCGCTCAGAGGGATCTGGGCTGTGGGTTTTGTTGTTGATCAGGACTGGGGATTCCGTTACTCATAGTTATTGTTGAAACTGTGTTGGGGAAGGTGGAGGGGTTTTCAGGAAAGAGCTGCCTATTCTGTTTTTCTTTCATTCCTAACCCCTTGGTGATTTAACACAGTCCCTTCTCACAGCATTTTTATTCTTGGTGAGGGCAGAAATCTAATCACTAACACATACGTTCTCTAGTTTTAGTTGGGGAAAGGGTTGTAAAGAAGAATGGGTCCTGGAGACCGTGTACGGGAGGGCCTGGCCTGGTGTGGGAAATGGTGGGAGACTTCCTGAGGAAGGGACTTTGGAACTGGGCTTTGGAGGGTAAGAAGGAATTAACAGGGTGAAGAAAGAGTGACAGGGAAGGGTTTTTAAGTACGTTTTTGAGTGGAAGGAGTATCAGGCTTTGGAGGAGCTGGAAGAAAGGTCCTAGAGAAGTGGGTGAGAACTGGTCTGCTGCGAGTGCACAGTGGGGAAAGGGCCGGGGGTCTGCCAGAAGTACTGTCAAACTGTCAGTAGATACCAGCTGCAGGTGCGTGGCGGTTCCCTGGCAGCAGCCCTCGCCTCCGAGGTGCTTCCGGCCCCTGACTGGGACACTGGTAGCAGGGGCATTCCAGAGCCTCCTGTCGAAGGCAGGGAGGAGGTGTGTGGGCGAGGCTTTAAGCAGATGAGTAATGTGATCAGATTTATATTTTTTACAAATAATCACTCTGGTCATAGGGAGGACAGCAAGGATTAGAACTATGTTTTCCAGAGTAAAGCTATACTCTTGGAAACAGTAGGGAAGAAAATTTTAACATGATTTTTCTATGTTGTTTTTCATTTTAGAAAACAGGGCCTTTGATATTTAGGAAAGTTATGTTTAACTCAACTGATATCAAGTTTTCTGGTAAGTCTTATAAAGTAACGATACTAATGTAACAATATATTATAGACAAGTAACATGTAAATATGTTATAAACTAATACATTAATATAAGCATTTATAATAGTATTTTATAAGCTAGGAAAATGTTTTGTTTTTAAGCAGTTCTAACATTTTAAGGGTTTCTTTTCTTTCCGTCAAGTCTTGCTTATTTTCAAGAATAGGTTTTTCTGTCTTAGTACATGTAATATGATCATTCTTTAAAAGTTATAATTAAAGTCTCATAAAGTAAGCTTCAGCAAAAAAGTATTTGACTTCTGTGAAATTTGACTCTAGATCTCAGCTTTTAAAACTAGATAAATTCCTTTTATGAGTATATGAAATGTCATAATTGTGATAAAACCTTTATGGCCCTCAAAATTTTTAAAGTACATATATTTTATAGTATAAATAAAAAGTACAAGAAGCTAACATTTTCATTAGGCTTTTAGGGCTTATGAAAGTCAAAATATTTGTGAGGGACTGTGTGGTCCGTGTGAACGCTGCCCTGCGAGGGTATTTCACTGTGTGGTCCGTGTGAACGCTGCCCTGCAAGGGTATTTCACCGTGTGGTCCGTGTGAACGCTGTCGTGGGAGAATAGTTCACTGTGTGGTCTGTGTGAACGCTGCTGTGCAAGGATTACCAAGTCATCGATCTTAAGATTTTCAGTATTTTTAATGAGTTTAAATTGGAGCATATTTAATGTGGTCCAACTTCCTCTTAGTGTTCCCATAACTTGACTGGGTAATTTGTTTACCAGGGTTAAAGTTTTGGGCTAAGGAGTAATTTTGAGGGGTAACACAGATTGGCTTCCTGGGATCAAAGCCATGACCCTTTCAGGGTCACTCCCCGCTCTGGTCGTTTGTTGGTTGAGTCTGCCCTACATGGGTCTTGGTTGAGGGAAGTGGGCCAGCCATCAGCTACAAAGCAGACGTGGTTCAAAGCAGCCTGGTAATATCAGATCATCAGTGTTGATAGGAGCTGGTAAAGAGGAAATCGAAGTCCAAAGTGGGTGGAGAAAAAACTTTGGCATCTGATTGCTTTAATGAATTTATGTTTCAATATCTAGACAAGTAAGATTTAAAAGACTGGTGCAAAGAAGTTACGTGGGGGAAAAAAAGTTATATGGACCACTGAGACACAGAATTTGATTTTTTAAAAAAAGTCAGTACAGCCTGGCTGGTGTGGCTCAGTGGATTGAGTACTGGCCTGCAAACCAGAGGGTTGTGGGTTCGATTCCCGATTCCCAGTCAGGGCACATGCCTGGGTTGCAGGCCAGGTCCCCAGTAGGGGGCATGCGAGAGGCAACCACACATCGATGTTTCTCTCCCTCTCTTTCTCCCTTCCTTCCTGTCTCTCTAAAACATAAATAAAATCTTAAAAAAAAAAAAAGTCAATACATAATGTCAGAGATCAGCCTAAGAGTAGATCACAGTCAAGACATCTGAAGAAAGAATAAGCAGCAGGAGTTAGGAGCAAAAGCATTAAGACATGTGGCTAGCAGGTGTGGAAGTAGCATCCACCTGAGCCTCCTTGTTCTGGTGCCATGCTCACCAAGCCATTGGTCATCCAGGGTGGCATTGTTAACAGAAGAGAATTAGTTCATTATTGCCCATCCATTTCTTTTTTTTTTTTAGGTCTCTGCATTCAGTCAATCTAGGTTTATTTTTTTAATTATATTTTATTGACATGGTATTAAAGTTGTCCCAATTTTTCCCCTTTTACTCCCCTGCGCCCACAGCCCCACTCCCTCAGGCAGTCCCTACACCATTGTTCATGTCCAAGGGTCATGTGTACAAGTTCTATGGCTACTCCATTTCCTATACTGTACTTTACATCCCCCATGGATATTCTGTAACTACATATTGGTACTTCTTAATCCCCTCACTCTTCACCCATTCCCTCACACCCACCTCCCACCTAGCAACCATCAAAACGTTCTCCGTATCCATGATTCTCTGTTCTTGTTTGCTTAATTTTTTAGATTCAGTTGTTGATAAGTATGTGTTTATTGCCATTTTATTGCTCATAGTTTTGATCATCTTTTTCTTAAAAAAGGCCCCTTACTCATTTCATATAATAATAGTTCAGTGGTGATGAATTCCTTTAGTTTTTTTTTCTTCTCTGGGAAGCTCTTTATCTGCCCTTCGATTCTACATGATATCTTTGCTGGGTAGAGCAATCTTGGCTGTAGGTCCTTGCTTTTCATGACTTTGAATACTTCTTGCCCATCCCTTCTAGCCTACAAAGCTGCTTTTGAGAAATCAGCTGACAATCTTATGGGAAGCAACTGTAGATAACCAACTGCTTTTCTCTTACTACTTTTAACATTCTGTGTTTAACTTTTGGCATTTTAGTTATGATGTGTCTTGGAGTGGGCCTTTCTGCATCTATCTTGTTTGGGACTCTCTGTGCTTCCTGGACTTGCATATCTATTTCCTTCACCAAATTAGGGAAGTTTTCTTTCACTATTTTTTCAGATAGATTTCCAATTTCTTGCTCTTTAACTTCTCCTTCTGGTACCCCTATGATGTGAATGTTAGAATGCTTGAAGTTGTTCCAGAGGCTCCTTAAACTATCCTCATTTTTTTTTAATTCTTTTTCCTTCTTGTTGTTGTGATTGGTTATTTTTTGCTACCTTATGTTTCAAGTCATTGATTTGATTCTCAGCTTCATCCACTCTACTGTTGTTTCCTTATAAATTGTTCTTTATTTCAATTACTGTATCCTTCATTTCTGACTGTATCTGTTTTTATGCTGTTGAGGTCCTCACTAAGTTCCTTGAGCATCCTTATAACCAGTGTTTTGAATTCTACATCTGATAGATTGCTTACCTCCTTTTATTTAGTTCTTTTTCTGTAGTTTTGATCTGTTCTTTCATTTGGGCTGTGTTTCTTTGTCTCTTCATTTTGGCAGCCTCCCTGCATTTGTTTTTATGTATTACGTAGAGCTGCTATGTCTCCCTGTCTTGATAGTGTGGCCTAATGCAGTAGGTGTCTTGTAGGGTCCAGTGGCACGGCATCCTCTTTCACCCAAGCTGGGTACTTGAGGTGTGCCCTTCATGTGGGCTAAGTACACCTTCTTGTAGTTGAGCCTTGCTTGCTGTTGGCAGGCAATGGCAGGGAATTACCCAGACCAATCACCTGCAAGGACTGGCTATGACCACCGACCACCAACCTCCACCCTCTGTGGAGGGTCAGCTGTGCAGGAGCAGGGTCATGGTGCTCCAGTGTGGTCTATAGCTGTCTGCTGTGTGCACCAGCTATGGGGTTTCCCTGGTGTGCAGGCCAAGGTGAGCCCTCACCTATGTTCTGCTCAGGGCCACCATGCCTGAGCTATAAAGCAATCTGAGATGGCTGCTACTTATGCTGGGCTTGGAGATTCCCAGCTATGGCCAAGCTGTGAATCTAGGCTGGCTGCTGCTAGTGCTGGGCCTGGGGCCTCTTAGCTGTTGCTTGTTTGATAGGATTTAAGAAGTTGCGAAGGGTGAGCCAAGACCAGCTATTCATATGAAAAATCGTGGTTAACAGTCTTGGTGGGCTGGCAAGTTGGGTAGGACAAACTCCCAGGGGATCTCCAGGGCAGGGCCAACAAGTGTTAGCCAGGTAGCCTGCATTTCTGTCTGGGAGAAAGCTGTCCCCTAGCTCCCACCTTGATGCCAGACACTTGAGTTCCTCCCTGCATGCCTTTCAAGCTGCTACCCCAGTGGTGCTGCAGCTCAGAAGGTGTGTGTCTGTGTAAGTCCATGTGTGGGTTCTTTGGGACTCCAGAAGTTTCTTCCACTGACTCAATCCTACCCTGGTTTTTTGCAGCCAGAAGTTATGAGGACTTATCTTCCTGGCACTGTAACCCTGGGCCGGGGGCTTCGTGTGGGGCTGGGACTCCTCACTCCCGAATTTTTTCTACTGCACATGGATGTGGGACCAGCCCATTCTGCATCTCCACCCCTCCTACTAGTCTGGATGGATGTGGTTTCTTTAATTCTGTAGTTGTCAGACTTCCGTTGAACTTGATTTCTGATAGTTCTGCGTGATGGTTGTTTTATATTTTAGTTACAATTTTAATGTGGTTGTGTGAGGAGGCGAGCCGTGTTTACCTATGCTGCCATCCTGACCAGAAGTCCCTGCTTCCATTTTCGGTTACTGTTCATTTTAAGGGAGTAATTGGATGTCGTAGTTTATACATCTGCATTGAAGGTGTGGTGAAGGCCTGAGACTGAGGCACAGAGCCAGATCTTAGTGCCTGCGAGCTAAGACTTGGGTCCTTTGGTATGTGGCCTTACTGTTCAGGGGAGCAGACTTCTGGCTTTCCCTCAGGTGACCCCTCATTTGCTGCCTCATTCAAGATGCCGTCATATAGAGCCACTGTTGAACATTTCTCAATGTAATGATATTAGCAATAAGAGAAATATGCCATATAAACATTCCATATATATAGAAAAGTGTTAGGAAAAACTTAATACTCATTCATGTTAGAAACTTTCAAAAAAGCAGAAAAACTTCCTCAGTCTGATAAAGGGTATGTAACACGCTATCAGTTCTTCCGAGACTGATCTATAAATTCAGTTGATTCCAATCAAAGTCAACTTTTATGTAGAAATTGACTAGCTTTTCTAAAATTTATATGTAAGTACAAAGGGCCTAGAATAACCAAAACAATTTTGAAAAAGAACAAAGGTGAAAGGATTTTATGTAAGTTTCAAAACTTACATAAAGCTACAGTGGTAGTAACAGTGTGGTACTGGCACAAGGAGAGACACACAGAACGAGGGATCAGACTGGAGTGCCCAGAAATAAACCCACATACATAAGGCCAATTGATTTTCAACAGAAGTGCAAAGGTAATTCACAGAGAAGGGCAGTCTTCTCAACGAGTGACGCCGGAACAACTGGATATCCACACTGGAAAACATCTCAACTCTGACTGTGGATCCTGGGCTTAGACCCTCTGTCCCATCTCTGCCCTCTCCCCCCGGGGCCCTGTTTCCATACACGTTAGACTGCCACTACTCTCTCTCAGGTCACGGAGGCCCTGTTAACTTTTTTCAGTCTCTTTTCTTTCCATTTTGGACATTTTTATTGCATCGTCTACAAGTTCAGTGATCTTTTCCTTCTGCAGTATCTAATCTGATGTTCATCTCCCGCAATGAACTTTTTATTTCAGATATTATATTTTTAAATTTCTACAAGTTTGGTTCTTTTTTAAAATACCTATTTCTCTTATTGGTATTTTCATATTTTTCTTTACATATTTGAACATATGGAACATATTTATAATAGCTGTTTTTACATGTTTTTCTTCTAATCCTGTCATTTTTGTCATTTCCATCATCTTTGTCACTGATTCATATCGTGGTTATGAGTTAAATTGTCCTGCTTTTTATATCTAGTGTCTTTGTTTTATATTTAATTTTGTGAATTTTGCATTTTGAGTGTTACGATGTTGTATTCCTTTAACAACTTTATTCTGGTAGACAGTTAAGTTTCTTTTGAGTCAGTTCAATCCTTTCCAATTATATTTTAAATTCTTTTAGGATAGATCTGGAGTAGCCTTTACTCCGGGGCTGACTGAGCACCACCCAGGCATGACCCTTCCATGTCTCTCTCCAGGGCTTGGTGTGTTCAATGAGACCTCTGAACTACTCAGAATTGTTGGGCTTCTCCCCGTGCGTGGGCGGGCTCCTGTGCAGCCAGACATCAATGGGCTGTCTGTGCAGAGTTCTTTTACTTTTTCTCCATGTAGCTCCTAACTCTTGGGTGCTGTGCCTTTGAAATTCTACCAATCACAGCCTCTGGAAGTCAGTTTCTGGTCTCAGTTTGAGTTCCCTTTGGTTACCTTCATGATGGCTCACAACGGCCCCTGCCTCCTAGTATTCATGACCTCATGTGGTCCTCTGCATTATTACATCAAGGTTGGTCTGACGGTAGAATATGGCAGAAGTAGTGCCAAGGCACTTAAGATGCTAGGTCGTAAAAGATGCTGTGGCTTCTTCGCCCTCTCTCTGGTGACTGGCTGCCATGTTGTGACAACACTTGCAAGAGTTTCGTCTTATTCTAGACTTAATTCTTTTCAGTCTGTAATGTGGTTACTCTCCTACCTGAAACATTTGGTGATCCTTTATAATATTCAAAAAAAGGAAAACTCCCCAGCAGAGCATAATAGCCCTCACGAATTTTTCTCCAGCCCTCCCTCTCTGTGTTCTAAGCATAGCATGCTATTTTCCGACAGGTGTACCCACGCCAGACACTCACTCCTCCGCCCTCCTCCTCACCTGGCTAGCTCCTGCTCCTTCTTCAGTTATAGGCCTCCTCCTCCAGCAAGCCTGGCAGCACCCCATTCTTCATGCTCTCCTGGGGCCTGTTAATTGCTAACCATCCACTTCCCTGATACCTCTTAGGTAAAGGACAGAGACTGTTCTAGATTCCCATTATGTCCCTTCTTGGTCCCAAGGAGTGCTTGCTCAGTATGTTTTGAACGAGTAAGTCAGTGAAGAGAACACTTTAGAGTGAGGTAGGCAGTGTCAACATGTCTGGCCCCTCGGTTGATTTTTAACATTGGACCTTACATGTAGATGAAATAGATACTAGTATAGCAACTTTCGGTTAACTGTGATCATTTAAATTGATGGATTTGCCTGTCTCATTTTTCAGTGACTTTTGGAGAAGTTAAGTATGTTTTGCTTATTGTTTTATTGAAGTAGCCTATTTTAAATGCCATTCCTGAAACCTGAAGTTTATATTGGAGTATGTATATTATTATTGAAAATTAAGACTTTCTTTTCCTAAACAGTGAAGTCATTCCATTGCTCCGGGCCTGTGAAGTTTACCATAGAGTGGCATTTGAAGCATTATACCTGTCAAAATGAATATTCTCAGCTCGACGTAAGTAAAACCCAGTTTTTTAAAAAGTTACATTTATTGGCCCTGGCCCGGCGGCTCAGTTGGTCAGAGCATTGTCCTGATTCTCCAAGGGGGCAGGTTCAATCCCTGGTCAGGGCACACACAAAAATCAATCAATGAATGTGTAAGTAAGTGGAACAACAAATGGATGTTTCCTTCCCTCCCCTCCCCCCTCCTCCCTCTTCCCTCCCTTCTTCTCTCTCTAAAAATCAATAAAACATTGCAGTAAATAAATAAAAAATTATATTTATTGAGGTAATATTGGTTAATAACATGGTATACATTTCAGATATACAACATTATACTTTGATATCTGCGCACGCTGTAGCGTGTTCGTCATCTGAAGTCCAGTCTCCTTCTGTCACCATAGATTAGAGCCCTTTACCCAGTTTGCCCTTCTCCCACCCTTCCTCTCTGGTAACCACCGTCCTGTTGTCTTTGAGTGTGTTTTTGTTTTGTTCGTTTGTTACGTTTTGTTACTTATTCCAAGTATGGGTGAAATCATGCAGTTTTGGGTCTTATTTTACTTAGCATAATACTGTCAAGATCCATCTGCGTTATCACAAATGGCGATGTTTCGTTCTTCTGTATGGCGGAGTGATACTCCATTGTATGTGTGTGCCGCATCTTCTGTATCAGGTCTTTCACTGAAGGCACTGGGCTGTTCCCATGTCATGGCTAATATGCGTATATCTTTATGAATTAGTGCTTTCTTATTTTGTGGATAAATTACCCAGAAGAGGAATTGCTGGGTCATACTGTAGCTCTATTCTTAATTTTTTGCGGAACCTCCGTTCTGTTTCCCACAGTGGCTGCCCAGTTTAATTCCACCAACAGTGTATGAGTGTTCTGTCTTCTCCACAGGCTCGCCAGCACTGGTTGGTTGTTGATGTATTGATGGTAGCTGTTCTGACAGGTGTGAGATGATATCATTAACACAAATTTTTAATGTATGTATATAAAGCTATGAAGGAAAATTAGGAGTATAAAAATTTATTAGCTCATCTGGTGAGGAGGCTGGAAATGTAGATTGTAGTCTTAGAAGTGCCACAGATTTATTTCGGGCCTTACATAATACATGCTTTAGTCCTATCAAAGTGTATGCTTTCTGAGAAGAACACAAATCTTGTAAGACATCTTTTAAATAAAATTTTATTGATTTTAGAGAGAGAGAGAGGAAGGGGGAGAGAGAGAGAGAAACATTGATTTGTTATTCCACTTATTCATGTGTTCATTGGTTGATTCTCATGTGTGCCCTGACCAGAGATCGAACACACAACCTTGACATATTGGGACAACAACCTAACCAACTGAACTACCCGACCAGGGCCAGAATACAAATCTTTCAGTTTCCTTGTATTTTATGAAAAATGATAGTGAGTGTTCATTAAATCAGACATGTAGGAACCATTGATAAAAGGACTGTGGGTCACATACAAACCAAAATAAACTTAATTTAAGAAAGAAATACAAGTTTCACTTTATTAAAAAAGTTAGTAATATGACACCTAGAACTTATTTGAGTACAAGTAGATTTAGTATGGGCAGATCTCAGAGGTGAGGAAGGGAAGGACCATCAGGGAATGCAGGGTGGAGGGGGCAGTGAGGGGGGGAGAAGGCGGGGAGCTGTGAGAGAGAGGAAGACAGGCGGCCCAAGTTTGGCCTGCCCCTGGCCCTGCAGTGTTTCTCAGGGATGAGTATTTCCACCCCAGTATTTCTCCCAGCGATGCTCCCCATGGTTCCTTTTCAGCTGATCTGGGTCTTTTGGCTTCTAGTTTGAATAATGTGAGGATTTCCATACTTTTATTTCTGTTACCTTTTCATTTGGGGTGAAAGATATCATTTTCCTTGAATACTGCCTTTCTGACTTTATCCCCAAGTATTTTACCCCTTCACACTAAATACTTCAGTGTGTACTACGTATTTCCTAAGAATAACAGCATTTGCTTAGACTACACAGTACAGTGATCAAATTCAGGACATTGAGCATTGATAGCAATACTATTATCTCATAAATAGACCTTATTAAAATTTTGCCAGTGTCCCAATAACATCCCTTTTAGCAGGGGTTTTTTTTCCCTTTTCTTTTTTTCCTGGTACAGGAACCAATCTAGGATCACATTGCATTTCTGTAGCTTTTCTTTGGTCTTTCATGACATGACATTGATATATTTGAAGTGTGCAAGCCATTTGTTTTTACCAAATGTCCCTCACTTTGAGTTTTTCTGATGCTTCCTCATGGTTAGATTCAGGTTATATTTTGAGCGGGCATACCAGAAAATCCAGGTGTGTCCCATTTTTGGTCAGTTGGTTAGGGAAGTTTCTGCCAGTTTCCTCCACTGTAAAGTGACTACTTTTCTCTTTGTTATTAACAGTAATTTGTGGGAAAAAATACTTTGTATTTATATGTAAATATGTATCCTGTTCCTCCTCAGTCCTTGTTTTCACATCCTCTGATTTTTCTGCAATGAATCAGTTACTACACTGATGTTTCCTACATGGTGATTTTCCGATCTGTGTTTTCTCCTACATTTGTTGGCATTCTACCATGAGAACGCGCTCTATCTCTTTTTCTGTCTTACCTTGCAGTCTGTCAGTCATCAATATGCACTCACTGGTTTTACTTCATTGTGGATTATAGTCTATTACTGTTTTTACTTATTTTACTCAAGTTGTCCCGTATTTGCCCAGTAGAAGCCCACCACCCGTTTTTTGATGACTGGGAGCTGCCATTAGGTTTTACTCCTGCATCTCGGCAGGAAGAGCCCTAGGTCCTCCTGGGTAAACGAATGTGTCCCCTGCCCTCCGTTGCGCTTGCGCATTTGCTCTGTGTTGCTAAGTGTCTGGTCTGTCTTTCCTCCTGGTTAAATGCTGCGTTCTTTCTCTCTAAGGTCGGTCATACTTGGTATAAGATGGAATTAGCCCCAGGACAAAGTATTGTATATTTCAAAACACCTTAAACACTTTCTTATTACAAGATTATGGTTGTGTTATGTGTTACTATCTCTGAGCGCATTGGAATGACTAAAATGTTATGGTTTCTCAATTTTACTTAAAATTATATTCCAACTTTTTTTTTCTGTATCTTGCTCTACATATTTTCAGGTGTTCCAAACTGAATAAATTTTAGGTGTTACTTAGATATTAAATTTTGTCTTCTCGGATAAGTATGGAAATACATTATAACAAAATTTTACCTTGGGTAGGAGCTGTCACAAAAGCATGAAAGTATTGGTGAAGACTTTTGCGTTAATTATTTCAAGAACATTGAATGTTGGACAACAAAAAACGAAAACTTAGATTGTGACAGTAACCTACAGGTGTTTCCCTCATTATACGTGAGTATCTTGTCTTGCCCTGTTAAAGCAGAATTTAGTTTACTCCCGGTGCATACAAATGTCAACTTAAATTGTTTCACCAGGCTTTTCATTAAGGCGCTTAATTTGTTAGTTTTTAGACTTAGATCTTTGTGAATGTCGTAGCGCACAAGGAGTAAGGTGTTGGCACCATCATTCCATTGTTTGTGCCCCTCTGTGGCAGCGTCCCCTCAGGACCTGCCGGCAGTTCACTTCTCGGCTCCGTGGCTCTGCCAGCGCAGCGTGAGGCAGGGTTACCAGCGACCACGGCGTTGCTGCTCTTAGCACAGTCTGTCCGCGCTTAGCCCCTGGGGACACCCTCTCCCTCCGTGTGCACTTGCTCCCTCCCAGGGTGGAGGGTCAGATTCTAAAGTGTGGCCAGCAGTCATTCCTGAGTGGTGAGCCGATGGGTCATTTTAACTTATTTTCTGTTCCATAAATTCTGAAATGAAAATAAGTCTTTGGTTAAAATTTTAAAGGGATTTCTTAAAAATTTATGATACATAATGAACGTGTAGCACAGTGTGCACATCAGAAGTATGTGGCTTGATAATATTTTAGCGCCTGGAGCTCCCTTTTAGTTCCTGGTACCCGCCCCCGCCCCCCCTATAGCTGCTCTCCTGAGTAAGGAAGTAATTGTTCCAAAGCAGGATTTTGTTACTCGTGTTTGGGCTACCGTGAAATTTGTTCTGTGATGTTCAGCTTTCAAATTTTTACTTTTTTCAGTACATTTGTACATTTGTACTGAAAAAATGTACATAGTACATTTTTAATTGTTAAAATTATCCCCATAGAAATGCAGTAATATAAAATAGAATTAATTTATTCTTTTTTCCAGAATAAAGAACTAGTTACAAATATCAGAAATGTTTCAAACCAGGAAGAATCAATGGTAAGTCATTTTATTTGTCTTTAAATCAAATACATACAAGCTGTAGTAAGACTGAAAAGAATCTTCTAATGAATAGATCACTTGGAGAGTGATATGAAGTAGGGTTATTAGAATTGAGAAAGAGAAAAGAACCTTTATTTCAAACAATAAATATGTCTATATGAATTTTGTATAGATTTATTTCTGTCTTTGTGTAAAAATCTCTTTAAAGTTGTAATTTAAGGTTACTTATATGCAACCTTCCTTTTCTTTCACAAAATAAAAGTTGCTTTCAAATGCTCAAGATAGCATAGCAGTGGGCTGGTATGTATCGTCGTTAAGGATGTAAAGAAATAGGTAGAAACCATGGAGGGGAGAGAAGATTTGGTGTTTTGGGGAATTACTGAAAGTCACAAAACCTGGAGGCCAAGAGGGTCAGAAGGAGCTGTGTGTGGGATGGTAGACCGATGTAGGAGAGCTTAGTGTTTGCTCACATACTGTGACTTCACATTTCTTGTCTTCTTTCGCCATCTTAAAGAGAGCCCCATCGCAGAAAGGCATTCCTCCGCAGTGGGGGTCGGGGGACACAGACTCTGCACAAACCGTCCCGGTGGAGGGGGACGAAGTGAAAGGGAAAGATGGGAAATGTTCAGCAAGAAGGGATGTGAGAAGTTTGCTCCAGCTGTGTGGGCCATTGAAGGGGTCCTAGACATCACAGCAGCAGTTAGAGTCCCCAGGGGGACTGCTAGTGACTTAGTGCCTTGAAGGGTTTAAATAATTTAGCCTAAATACGGAATATGAGGCATTTCTCACAATGTTATCTGACTTCTCCCTCCCACAGTTCAGTTAAAAAGCCACATTGAAAACTGAATGCTTGATGATATTTGGATAAAATATGGGAAGAGAAACTATTTGAATGGTGGTATTAAATAAAACACAGAGTGGTAATAACATTAAGGGAAAATCTGTAGAAATATAAGAAGTAGAAAACATTAAAGAGTGGGAAAGGCTGTTTTCCTCCTCCATCCCTTTGGGTGTGGAAAGACGATGGTAAAAAACGGTGGGAGGAGGATCTTCCCACTACTCACCATTCCTTTTCTCTGTGTTAATGTGCTTTTAAAAAATGACCCGATTTACTTATTAAAAGTTGTTTTAAAATGTGGTAAACAAGTATTTGTCTCTATCTTATATAGCAATTAAGTAACATCAAGGGTTTTTTCATGCTCAGGATGTTGTTGCAAGAACACAGAGGGATGGGTTTCATATCCTTATTGTTTCATTTAAAACAGAAGAAACGGATGCGCACTGGAATTTGAATGGTACGGTTAAACTGCATGCGTGCTTTCTGTCTGCTTTTACTGTATTTTGTATTTTTGTCTTGACCCAAATCTCCATTCTCTGTTAAAAACACATCACTCAAAAGTGCATTTCTGTTCATCACAAAAATGAATATATTTCAGGGACTTAAAACTTTATACTTAGGTATCTTAAGTGAAATGTAAAAGTTTTAAACTTCATAGTTGGATAGAAAACTCTTCATCCTTCCAGATTTTAGAGAAAAGCAAAGGGGCAGGCAACATCTTAATTGTTTATGAAGTAGATTATATTCTGTTTCTTGAAATTGGTCATCATCAGGGTTTAAAAATTGTTGTTCTTTAAGTTTTTTTTTTACCATTATTGTATGAAATATTAAAAGGCCTTATTTAAGAAAAAGAAAATCAAAAAAATAAATAAATAAAAGGTTTTTTGAAACATCAGCTTATAGCTTAGGAGTAGAAGTGGCATGTCTGGCAACTGTGGCTTCTGGGGTCTGTGTGCTCCCCAGCCCCCCACGGGGTCGCCCCTCTGTGGCTCAGTGAGCCATAGTTCTCAATGCCCAGGGCAAGAGCATCCGCGCTCTAAGTAGTTTCAGGGAAATGCATGCTTCACGTGTCCTGGAATTGCTTTAGCTGTCATTTTCCGCAGCAGGCATCTGCTGGGCTGACAGTAACCAGCAGCATGTGAGGGTTCTGAGGATTTGCATTCTGCTCTGGTTCATCCACTGGGGACCCAGAGGGGAAGCCAGGCTCCCCTGAGAGGCACCCAGTCTGGGGGAGGGCGCAGAAAGCAGTGGGGTGAACAAGCATCACTGCAGAGGCAAAGAGCTGGTATCCTGTGGGGGAAGCTGGTGGAGGTGGCCGACCTGGAGGAATGTGAAGTAGGGCTTCCTTCTGGAGGTGATATGTGGGCCAGGCCATGTCACATGGAGGGAGCAGGGACCTTGATGCCATTCTGCTACCTCACTGCTGCCTCCTTCCATCCAGGTGGCCTTCCTCCAACACCAGTAGGTGGGGTTGAGCCCCTGCTAGTTAGGAACTAGAACAGTTGCTAAGCGAGTCCTGCACTGTCCTGGACACTCTGTTTATTATCACTTTTTTAGACAACAACCCAGATTAGATGCTTGAGGTCAGTCATTTACCTCAATTACATGAAGGGAGACAAAGTCCTCAGGAGGTTGGTGGCTCAGCAAGGGACAGACTGTGGCCAGTGCACGTCTGCTCTCTGCATGAGGTGAGGTTTGGCCCAGGGTTTACAACCCAGGGTGTGCTAGTGAAGGTATCTTGATAAGATCATATAATCAAACAACTCATCACTGTCCAGTATCTGTGTGTGCTGGGTAAAAATTCAGCACTCGTTAGCTCAGTTTGTTTTCTTGGAGCCTTCTGTGAATTGAGCTTATGTTTAAAACTTAAGGGGAAGCTGATTGTAAATTTAACTCTTTACTTTTTTTATCCTACCCTCGCTTTCATTAGTTTCTCTCTCTATGATGGGACCAAAAGGATATCTCTCTGCATCAGATTGGCCTCTCATGATTGTGAGTATGATTCATCATTTTCTGAAAGCGAGTTTTGTATCCTAATTGGAAAACTAAAAATTCTAAGAGCTCAGCGATGGTAATCCCTTAGTAGCTAGTGCCCTAATATAACCCTCTATTTTCAGAGTCACTGGAAAATAAGGGATTGATAGTTGAATGTAGACATGTTGATTTTTGAAATGATAGAAAGGCTTAACTGATTAAAATTGCTTCTCTCCCTACAGTTTTACATGGTGATGTGCATTGTCTATATTTTTTATGGTGTGCTCTGGCTGATGTGGTCTGCCTGTTACTGGAAAGATATATTAAGAATCCAGTTCTGGATTGCAGCTGTCATTTTCCTGGGAATGCTTGAAAAAGCAGTTTTTTATGCTGAGTACCAAAACATCAACAGCACTGGGCTGTCAAGTAAGTTGTGACTTTCTCCGTAAACACGGTATGATCCGTGGGTCCTCAGGGTGCGAGCAGAGCTGTGGGTGAAGAGGAAGGAGGCCGTGAAGAGACTGTCAGAGTGGAACTCCGACCCGGCCCAGCACGTGTGTCCTCTTCATTGTTCATTCTTCTTCTTGCCGGCCTTCCCTCACTTTCCTCCCGTGGAGCAGGAAATCCCGTTCCCTCAGGTTCAGCTACTGCGACTGGGCTAAAACAACACAAAGGCTGGATGGGGAGCGTTAGGTGCACCCAGTTTTGTAGTAGATGTCTGGTTTTTTCCCTACCCTCCTTTCCCCTCCAAAAAAGAGAAGTTGCCCACAGGGAGTGAAGCTGGTGGTGCCCGCAGCCTTCATTCACTGCCCCGCCTCTTCTGTCACACACGGGCTGTCGTGTGGCATTTATGTGTGATTAGCAGGGAGGGTGTGTAGTTGGGCGTCTGCACTGTGTGCCCAGGCTTCTAGAAGGTAGATGTCAAGAAGTTAGAGAAGTCAGTTAATCCAGTCACTGAGCCCCAGAAGGGAGAGAGCCCAGAAGGGCCGAACGCGCTCAAGGACGGGCTTCTGAGGGGCCAGTTAGAAGGAGCTCGGCCCAGATGGTCAGAGGGCGAGCTTATGTCTGCTAGAGTATTTTTAAAAATACTCCGGGAAAGAAAAGTGAGTTGAAATCCAGATGAAACATTTGGCATAATGCCGATAATTACTGGAGCTGAGTGATGGTATACGGGATTTCATTTACCACCTTCTCTGTGCCAGGGAATGTTTTCATTTTCCCAAGTAAAAAGTTTAAAAGGACTCCTACAAAAGGATAAAGAAAGGACAAGGATCCGGGAGGCCCATGAGAGGCGTTACTATTCTACAGGGAGTTTTAGTGACTTCTTTGTGTTTGTGCTGTAACCAAATAAGGAAGGCAGGATGGGGCTGCTGCCGGTGGCTTGGATGGAAGCGCCCTTGGATGCCGGAGCGGGCAGCTCAGCCGCTCTGCTGTTGGAGGCGGTCTCTTATGTGAGAGGGTCAGGGTGTGGACTCCAGCAAGGGCAGCCAAAGCCCATGATCCATCTGATGTCCTCAGGAGCTACGAGCCCTCGGTCTGGGATGACCCCGGCAGGGCTCGGGGACAGACCGCAGACTGCTGTCCCTGTCTGAGGAGTCCTGTGGAAGAGGGGAGGCGCCAGGAGACTGGGCAGGGGCTCATGTGTGGTTTTCCCAGGTAGGGGGGATTTGTCACCTAGGCTCTCTTGCTCAGCGTTGTTCCTGGAAGGAGAGACCTTAAAGGGATGGGAGCAGTGATTGTTAAGACCCCAGGTGGGCACATTAAGAATATATCAGGTTGACTTCCTTCTGTTGTGCCCTAGATTGGTTATGGGAGAGTGTAGTAAAGCTCATCTGTCTGTACCTCTTCAAGGTGGAGACCAGGTAGAGAAAGTGAGCTGAAACAAGAGTAATGAGGTGGATTCACATCTGGTTTCTGGATACTTTCTAATTCTCTCCATCTTCACTGCCAGCACTCCTATCTTCCTGGACTTGTGGACTAGCCCCTGGGCATTTCCTCACCTGCCATCCAGTTCCTGTCCAAGCCATTAACTGCAGCAATCCTGCGCTTATAAAGTAAAAGAAAGCTGTCCATTTTATTTCAAGGGTCTGAAAACTCTTCCTGCCATATAGTAAATATTTTAGACTTTGCAGGCTACCCACCCTCCAGCGTTGCAGCTGCTCAGCTCCACCCTTGTAACATGAAAGCAGCTGCTAACGAGTGGACATGGCTGTGTTTCAATAAAACTTTATTTACAAAGACATGCATGGGGCAGATTGGGACATGGGCTGTGGTTTATCAATTCCGTTTTATCCCCTTTACTATCTCTGACTACCCACAACCCTTAGCTTCAAGTTTAGACTCAGAACGTGGCCTGCACACCCATGTGATTGCTCCTTCTCAGTCCCAGCCTCGTTTCTTAGCACTCCGCTTACAGCTCGGTGCAGACGCGCTGAATCTCCCTCCACTTCCTGGAGCACATTTTGCTTTTCTTCTTGTCTACTCCATGCTCTCACGTGTGCCATTTATTTCTGCTTTCCCTGTCTTCCCCTCAGATAGCCCACTCTTGCTTTGCCTTCAGATCCTTATTTAGATGTCGCTGCCTCTGAGAAACTTACCTGGGCCCACATGTACCTCCCCACGTGTGGAGCAGGGTGGCTTTCTTCACAGCCTGGGCAGAGATTGTGTTACCTGTGTCACTTACCAGGCTGGCTTCCATCTGTTGACTTGTCCTAACCAGAGTACAGGCTCCACGAGGCAGGGACCATAGTGTCTCTATTACTGTCATAGCCACACTGTGGGAGCACAAATGAGTGAAGGATGACGACCTCCAGAGAAAAGACTCTAGGAGACACTGTGGGTAGATATTTATAGAACAAGAGAGGGATGCTGTTCTTTGTCATCTCAAGGGGAAAGATTGAGTATGGAAGGAAGTTCACGTAGACACATTTTATGCTGATAAAGAAAGCTGTGCCCTACAGAGCTGATGAGATACGGAGTGGCCCTGGCCAGGTGGCTCAGTTGGTTGGAGCATCATCCCATACACCAAAAAGTTCCAGGTTTGATTCCTGGTTAGGGCACATACCTGGGTTGTGGGTTTGATCCCTGGTTGGGCAGATATGGGAGGCAACCAGTTGATGTTTCTCCCTCCCTCCCCTCCTCCTCCTCCCTTCTTCTCTCTCTAAAATCAATAAACATACCCTTGGGTGAGGATAAAACAAAAAGAAAAATGGAGTGAATTCTTTAGCAGGTTATGAGTCCCTTTCACTGAGGTTTCCAACATCAGTTGTATTAGCTGCCTTTGAAATCAAATATGGCTAATCTGCCTGAGGTCAGATGTCATACATGCTACATGTTTTGAATTCATGGCAGGCCTCCAGATGTACACACAGTGAGCTGATTTCTTTCTTTCTCCTCAGCCCAAGGTTTGTTGATATTCGCGGAGTTGATATCTGCGGTTAAGAGGACGCTGGCCCGCCTCCTGGTGATCATCATGAGCCTGGGATACGGCATTGTGAAGTAAGTCCCGCTGTGACCCATCCCTCTCTGCTGGGACCTGTGAGGCGGGCACTTCTCAGTCACATCATACAAACACCCGAGGGCAGTATCTGCGGAACACGTTCCTGAAGGGTGTCCTCGCACTGACTCTGTGATGCGGTCTTCAGCTTTGTACGGTTCCACAAATAAGCACTGGCTTCTTCCCAGCCCTCGCAAGCAGGTGTTTCCTCTCCTCCTTGTGAGTCACGGGGCCTGACTATGGAAGAGTTTATCCTCTGTAGACCATTCTTCTTCCTTCTTTCTAAAACCTGCTGTCTCCCAGAGCTCAGGCCATCTGGCTAGACCACCTGCTCCATCTTCTTACTGTGGCCCCATCGCCACCCAGGTTTCTCCTCTCCTCCCTTAGCTCCCTGAGCACTTGCTTCCCTGTGTCCTCAGCACGTCATCCATTCCCTGTACATTCAGGATCCTTGTGGCTGATCATTCAAGTGACCTGATCTCACCTCATCACCTCTGCTCTCCTCACCTTTATCTCACCTCAGATAAGATGCAAGGCCATTTTCTAGACTTTATTACTCTACACAAGTGCCCCTCTTCTTTATCTCAGTTTGAAGCAATTCACTTTTTAGCTGTCACCGCCTCTTTCCTGTTCACTGTCTCTGATCTGTTAGCTCCAGTCACCCTTGGACCCAGGTGCGGCCTTTGGCTTTTTGATCCTCACCTTCCACTGGCCCTCCCCTCTCACGTGCCCACCTCTTCCTTCAGCCTACAGTCCTCATCCAGCAGGGGTTCTTGTGAACTCCTGGGGCCCTTTGCCTGGTTTCCCTGCCTCTGCCCTTGTCTCCTGTCATTCTGTTCAGACAGCAGCAGCTAAGGTGATCCTCTGAAATGTAACCGAGACCTCCTTACTTTTCTGCTCATTTTACTCAATAAAACCAAAATTCCTTCTGTGGCTTTTCTGATGGCTGACCTCCTCTCCTACCTTCTCCCTTTTGAACGCTGCCCCACCCTCTGGCTATCTTGCTGTTGCTGTTCCTTGAACACAACACACTTCCTCGCAGTGGAGGCCTCTTCTGCAGACCTGAGCATGCTGTGCCCCTCACTTCTGTCAGTCCCTGCCCCTCTGCCAGCTCCCCAGGAAGAGAGCCCCACCAGGACTCCGCTGCGGTGCACGGTACACACCCTCCGTCACAGAGCCCCGTCCTCTCCACAGGACTACCCCATGCGTACATTAGTACCTGTTGCCCTCCCCCGCCACACGAGTGGGGCAGGAGTTTTGCCTGGTTGGTTCCTGTGTCCCCTAATGCCCCCGTGCTGTCCCTGGCATAGAGCAGGCATTCAGTAAGTAGCACTGAATGTGCACATGTATGCGTGTGAGCTCAGGTTGGTGTATTTGGGAAGATTTTAGCCAGGAGACCTTCTTTTCATTGGACTGTTAACTGAGATTCCTTCTCAGATGCTTTGCTTTGGGGTTGGGGGTTTGATACAGTATATAGAACACAAGACCCCCTTGTGGCATCTCGTGTACCTCATAGTTCTGGTTATGAACATCAGGGGCCTGGGTGTGGGTGTACCATGGCGAGGGCACAGCCTTTGTGAGCACAGCCCCTCACTGCAGCCCGTGGTTTCAGCTCTCACAGAGGGAGGGCGGTAACGCTCTGGCTGTTGGACGGTGCAGTTAGATGGCTGTGGGTCAGAATTCAGATCAACTGAATTAGGTGACTGGTCTGAAATATGAGCTATGGACACTAGTTTAATTTTGACTTAGATTTTCGTTTTAAAATGACAATCTTAAGTATTTTTTCCTAACCACTTTCTTCTTCTAATTAATTCTGAGAAGAGGATTGTTGAGCTAAAGTGTATGTGCAATAAATTCAGACTTGAAAGTGTCACGAAATTTCAGTTCAGTTTTCACTTTGTTAAGAAGTCACCCTCTTTGCATTTTCCTCACTCATTTATATTTTTGAAGACTCAAACTGTTATTTTGATTTCTTTGAATTTAAAGAATGGAAACTAAATTCTTAGCCTTCTGGTTTTGGGTGTTGAGAGAAGGAAGGTAATGGAACTTGGTCTCCTCGTATCCCCGCTCTTTCTCTGCCTAAGTCATAAATCAGCAGATTCTCGCTAATAAAATATATCCCAGAATTGTTTTTTAATGAATGTCAGTAAACAAGTTAAATTATTACGTCTGCCAGTGACACTCAGGAGTTGGCCCGTGGCTTCCCGGGTTTCCTCGGTCTACTCTTACGTCCTATGAACTCACTCATTCCTGGGCTGTGTGATGATGTGGATCACAACCTGGCATTTCAGCAGCAAACCCTCTGTCGCCTCCAGTGCCAGAGAAGGAGGCCCATTTTCTGGGCCCGTTGCTGCTTGGTTCCCAGGAAAGGTGGTGTTTCCTAAAATAAAGCACCTCAGGGTGGGAGCAGACTGACCTGATGAGGCGGTCGCTTCCCTGGTGTTAGACATGGAGCCAGTGACTATTCAGAAGCATCTGATTTACTGTGCTTTTTTTTCCTCGTTTTCTGCTTTCTCTTCCCACTTTCAGGCCTCGCTTAGGGACCGTCATGCACCGGGTGATCGGACTGGGGCTTCTCTACTTTATCTTCGCCGTGGTCGAAGGCGTGATGAGAGTCATTGGGGTAAAAACTACATCATTCCACTACCACCCCTTTTGTTGTTGATAACAAATGTGACTTTATATCTCCTAAGATGAACTTTTAAAGGCAGGAAATTTATACAAAAGACCCGATTTGAGCTTTATTTCCTATGGAATATTTTTCTTGTTAATACTTTTGGAAGGTAAAAGGCAAGGCAGAGCACTTCCTAAGATGATGTTGACTATGAAGGAAGCACTTGCTGTCAGCCCAGGACCTGGCTGCATCTCAGAGATGTTCACAGTTATCCTTGTCGGTTGTTCAGTCTGTACACATTCATTTCTTCCTTACACTTAACTTAACATGTATCAAGTTAGGAGCAAGTCACTTGTGCCCTTAGCGCATGGAAACACTGTATCTCACTCTTAAGTCTCATTTGGTTGTCAGTTTTCCCCGACTCTGCAGACACAGTGTTCCGGGGACCTGGGGACCGGCAGAGCCCAGTGTGGGAAGAAACAGGAGCAGGCGCTCGAGGGGAGGGGCCGGCGCCGTGGCAGCAGTGTTCTCCTCCCTAGAGGAGGGCCAGAATGTTTATGTCTGCGCAGAACCTCAGAGTTCTAGCTGGCAGCTTTTCTTAATAATGTAACTGGCGACTGGGTGATTAAGAACTTTCTATTTTTTACTTGATTTAAAGAACATTGTGACTTTTGCCTACATCGTCTTGGCTTAGATCTATAAATCAGATGACTGTGCAGAGCGGTTCATCTGTATATCGCCTGTGACTTCACATCACATGTTTACTCTGACCCCTGAAGCAGGTCATTGTCCCGTAATGTTAAAAAGCCTAATTCTCCCTCCTGCCGTCTCAGTGCGCCTACATTCTGTGCTAGATACACCTGCTGTTTTCGTCTTTGACTCTTGAAAGGGTACCGTATTTTGCCGTGTATAATGTGTACTTTTGCTCAAATTTTTGAGGGAAAAATAAGGATGCATATTATACATAGGTAGTACTAATTCCATATCTATATAAATATTTTTAATTATTTTATTTATGAAAGTGTAACTCTGGAAAGCAATAGTGGTATCCGTATGCAAAATAATACACTGGAATATGATCATCAGTTTTGGTGAACTTACAACAAACTTGCAACGAAAGCAGTTTCGGCCAATGATTCAAAGAAACGAAACGAAGAGCAACATATTGTTGTCCACAGAGTAAGACAGATGATGCCGACTGTCATGCACTCGATAAGGTAGGTGATGCTGACTTTGTTACCATAGGGTGAACAGTGCAGCTTTTCTCTTCACACACTTTAAGTGGGAGAAATTATTGGAAAATCCCTTGGAAAATGTCAAAACAGTTCTCATACACTGCAAGCCTTAGGCTAAAAGTCATTAAATATGCTAAAAAGCATGGCAGCAGGGCTGCTGAGAGACACGTTGGACCTCCTCCCACAGGGAGTATCATCAGATTGTGAGGCAACAGGAAGAAAAGCTCCTTCAGATGCCAGATCAGAAGAAGGCAAGGCGAGGGAAACCTCCAAAGTGGCTGGAAGTGGGACAGGAGGCAAAGACCAGGATTCGGGAGCACCGTCAAAATGGGATCTCTGTTTCGACCAAGATGGTACAAGAAGGTAAAAGGACTGCATGAGAAAAAACATTGATGATCTCTCAGGGACACCTAAATGGTGCTTTAACTTTATAAAGAGAGTAGGTTTGCGCCTGAGGGCATGAATGAAACTTGCCCCCAAACTTCCAGCAGCCTATGAGAATCAAGTTTTGGAATTTCATTCTTATGTGACCAGTCTTCAAAGGACTCACAACTTTGAGCTGTCCCAGATCACCAACATGGATGAGGTCCCACTCACATTTGGTGTGCATCCAACAGAACTGTGGACATCAAAGGAGCAAAGACTATGGCTGTTAAAACAAGTGGTCAGGAGAAAAAACATTTCACTGTTCTAGCCTGTCGTGCAGATGGAACAAAGCTGCCACCTATGATCATCTTTAAAAGAATAATGTTTCCAAAAGAAAAGATTCCAAGTGGAGTAATTGTACATGTGCATGAAAAAGGATGGATGAACACAGAAGGCGTGAAAATCTGGTTTAACAAAGTCTGGTCATGAAGGCCTGGAGAATTACTTAAGAAACCAGCTTTGACCACTTGCTTTTGATCACTTCAAAGCCACGTTACACAAAGTGCAAAAGCAATCTCAGCGGACTTGAAAACCCAACTTTCAGTGATGCCTGGTGGGCTGACTAGTGAACTGCAACCTCTGGATGCCCTTCAAGGCCCTAGTGAAGAAGAGTGGAAGTGGTGGCTGCAGTCAGCTGATAATGCGTTGATGCCTACAGGCAGGATCAGGAAAGCATCTGTCGCCCAGGTTTGTGACTGGATCCTGAGATCCTGGAATGGTGTCAGGAAGGAAGCGGTTGTGAAACTGTTTAAAAAATGTGGCATCAGCAATGCTATGGGTGGAAATGAGGACAGTGAAATTTACTGGGATGAGAAAAGTGACTCTTCAGAAAACATTGGTAATGCAGAAATTGAAGACGACGATACTTCTGATGTTGACAGTGATGAAGAGTTCTTGGCCTTCTATGATGCGTAAATATTGTAAATTTGTTAGTGATGCATAACATTTCTTGTACCTTGTATGCGTTCTTGTGTTTTGTAATAATCTGTCACATAAAATTTGTTGTACCATAATACGTACAAAAATAAATGCTAACATTCCTTTATAACACACAGAAAACGAGTATCTAAATATATAAATTAAAACTTGAATTAAGAAATTAAAATGAAAGATTTTTTTCTTGAAAGTTTTGGGCCAGAAATGTGGGTACACACTATACAAAGCAAAATACGGTATTTATTTTTATCTTTACATAATAATGAAAAACTGCATTTACATGTTACTCACAGGAAATTAATGTCTATAGAAGAAAAACCAGAAAAGATAAATATTTCACATGTAGATATAGTGTATACATTGTATTTCCTTGAAATTTTACATAGTCAGCATTGTAGATACATGTTTTACATACGCTTCTCTGTCAGCTCTTAAGTAAGTGGCTAATAATCTATAGTTTGTTTTTCCCTTCCACTCGGTTCCTTTTCCTTGTTTTACTTTTTCCAGACCCTTTGCATGCAGTAGGAAAGAGGAGGGTCCGATTCACTAGTAGCTGTGGCTATAGGTCTGGTGGGGAGAGGGGAGGTCCACACAGTTGCCCTGGTGGGGCTGGGACGTGGTGCTTGTTACCTGCCATTCCAGAGTTCAGTTTGCTCTTGTCCCCAAACAAGTTGTTGACAAAACAGATCATTTCTATGTGCTACAGACAGTTCTGTTAGGAAGTGGAAGTATTTTGTATAGCCTTTGTAAAGCGATGTTGTGAGCCGAATTGTTTTTCTTCATCAGATAATTCCTGTAATATACTGGAACCTCAACTTTCAGCATTTTTTCCCATTTTTATCTTTCAGGGTTCTAACCATTTAGCTGTTCTTTTTGGTGACATTATTTTAGCAGTTATCGACTCCATTTTTGTATGGTTCATATCCTTTACAATGTCCTTCTAAAATAGTTTATTATAGCACTAAAATCATATTACTTTTATTTGTAATAATAGAAAGAAATACAGTTTTGCATTATTATTACCTCAACATAGGAATGTAGTTGAAGGTGAAAAAGTAACAACTCCCCCAATAAAGAGTATGTTTTTTTCTATTTAGTTCAGCAAACTTGAGTACTTACTATGTGCCCTGTGCTGAGGGGCATGGGAGAAAAGATACAGTCTCTGCATTTAAGGAATTCACAGTCTGGTCGAAGAGACAAACGCGTAACTAGAAGGAACGTTGAAATAGTTGTCTCCATTTTAGAGGGTTGTTTTGCAGACAGAGGAAAGAGAAGATGATTCTAGTGTGAAAACAGGAAAGACTTCATAGGGATGGTAACATTTCAATCAAGACTGGGAGGACAAGTAGGGGTTTAGAAGGAAGAGAATTGAGAATCAGGGAAGGGGCGTTCTGGGAAGGCAGGAAACATAGGGCCAGTGGTAGAAGCCTAGACTAGTCCTGGACCAGCAGCCTATTCGGGAACGTGTGTGGGAGAGTCAGGAAAGGTGGGGCCGGAGGGAAGGATAGAGGGACTCGCTCAAGGGTTTAAGAGTTCCCTCTGAAGGCAGGAAGTAGAGGGAGCTGAAGCTGCACGCGTGAAAAACACGAGATCCCTGTGAGAAAGAACTCAGTGATGACATAAAAGATGCTTTTGAAAAGGAGAGACTACATACAGAAAGTCTAGAAAGAAGTCATTTACAGTGGTCCAAGGATGACATGGCGAGGGTTAGAAATATGGCAGAGGAAGTGAAGAAGAAATTCCGCATGATAGACTTGCTAGAAATGGTGGCAGAAGAAGGAGAGAGATCTCCAGAGAAGTCCCCCAGGTCTTATTTGGGTGGCTGGGGGCAGCGTGGCCGTTACCAAGGCGGTGACCTTGGGGAAGGGACCGTAATGGATGAGGTTTGACTGCTGGGGAATTGGTGTGAGGAAGAGAGTCAGAACTGGTGATGAAGGCTGATCATCTTTGTACGGGAGAAGGTTGCGGCCATGGTAGTGGCCGAAGGAGAACATGTGGACCAGTGAGGAGAGGAGCCAGGATGGCCTGGTGGGCAGATCGTTCGTGGAAGAAGCACAAGGGTGAAGGGAGGTGGGAGAACCAGGAATTGTCACAGAGCAGAGACAGGGAGAGCTTCGGTAAGGAGGGGGGGTCAGCAGTGGCCAGTGCCGCAGAGGAATTCCCAAGGCACACCAGCTTCCATCAGTGAAGAGGTTGCAATGGGACAGTGGGAGAGCAGGTTTGGCGAGGGTGGGGGGCAGAAATCGTAGTGCAGCAGAAGTTTTAGGGCAGTGTGGGCTGATCCTTGAGGACCCCTCACTGATTCAGGACTCATTTGAGTCTGGGGATCTGCAGCGTGTTTTTCTGCCTGCTGGGGCCTCTCATGGAAACGGGAGGAGTTCTAGAGAAACTATGGCCTGGTGAGAGAGCAGAAGGTAGGGTTCTCCAGATCCCAGAATAGTATTTTCATTTATTTCTTATACATTTATGTTTTCTCTGAAACTTTCCTATAGATAGGTTTTATTTTTATTTTTTTAAAGATTTTATTTATTCAATTTTTTAGACAGGAAGGGAGGGAGAGAAACATCAATCAATATGTAAGAGAAACCTTGATTGGTTGGCTCTTTTACGGCCCCCTGGCTCGTAACCCTGGCGTGTGCCCCAACCGGGAACTGAACCCGTGACTCTTCAGTTCCCAGGCCTGCATTCATCCCACTGAGTCACACCAGCCAGGGCTGGTTTTATTTTTACCACGGTTTTTGTTTCCATTGTCTTTGCTACTTGTATCTTAGCTTTTAATATTGAATGTTCTTTTGCTTTCCTTACACTTTTTTTCATTTTCTCATCTTTGTCACTCAGGGGAAGGGCGAGAGGGCTTGACTACCTGCCTGTGTCCTTTCTCCACAAGGAAGCAGCTTTGCTAGCAAACGTGGCGCTAAGGCTTTTCTGAGTGCCGCGTGGGCGGTTTTTCCTAAGCCAGGTCTACCTGTTCTTTAACGTCCCTTTGTGGATTCTCAGTTCCCTTCCAAGTGACAACCTTTAAATTTGTTATCCTTATTCTCTAGCAGTGGTCCTCCACCTTTCGTGGGCCCTGGGGTCAGACACGCCTTTGAACGTGTAAGGAAGCCCAGAGCCTGTCTGCACAGGTCGTAGACGTGCTCCCCACCCACACAGGCGTTTGCCTGCTGCGGGGCATTTAAAAACCTCCCAGATGATATTCGTGGACCCCCTGGTGTCTAGTTAAGATATAATATTTGATTTAAAGAGTTGTTTCTGACCGAACTAGAGTGGAAATCATATTCTACTTCTGTCCAGAGCTACTAGTTTAGAATCCAAGTTTATTGAATAAAATTAGTTAGATAAATCTGATCTTCTCAGAGAGTGCTATAAACATATTACTCTAGTAATTTTCATATGTTCTGCATTAAAACACATTTGAAGGTGTTTGGTTGTTAAAAAGGTGAAGTCCCTTCCTAGTTCTACAACCGAACCACGTTCCGGCCAAGGGCCGCAGGTCCTGTTCTGATAAGTGGGTCACGGCGGGGGATGCTCGCCGGCCCTGGGAGAGGGGCCAGACTGCAGCTCTAACCCTCTGAGTACATCTGGACTGGACTGAGGGTAATTACTCTCCTTAATGGACAGCATTGGCTTTGGTCTGTTCCAACACACAGGGAGCCAGATTGGGGTGGGAAGTTAAGGAAAACAAGGTGAAAGATTAGTAAGGAACAATTTTAACTATTAACATATTTTTAAAGATTGTAGTTATTTATTTTTAGAGAGCAGGAAAGGGAGGGAGAAAAAGAGGTAGAGAAACATCAATCAGTTGCTTCCTACACATGCCCCTACTGGGGACTGAACCCACAACCTAGGTATGTGCCCTGAGTGGGATCGAACCTGCGACATTTCACCTTGGGAGATGACGCCCAGCCAACCGAGCCACACCAGTCAGCGCTGATTATTAATATACTTTAAAAAATTTTTTATTGTTTAATTATAGTTGTCCCCATTTCCCCCCCATTACTCTCCCCTGCCCTACTCACCCCCACCTCCCACCTTTAGCCCTCCTGCCTCCCCCATTGTCTTTGTCCATGGGTCCTTTATATACATCCCTTGACCACCCTTAACCTTCTTTCCCCTATTATTCCCCTCCCCCCTCCCCTTTGGTTACCCTCAGTTTGTTCTTTATTTCCATGTCTCTGTTCTATTTTGCTCGCTTGTTTATTTTGTTGATTAGGTTCCACTTAAAGGTGAGATCATATGGTATTTGTCTTTCACCGCCTGGCTTATTTCACTTAGCATAATGCTCTCCAGATCCATCCATGCTGTCACAAAGGGTATAAACTCCTTTCTCTCTGCTGCATAGTATGCTGTTGTGTAAATGTACCATAGTTTTTTGATCCGCTCATTTACTGATGGGCACTTAGGCTGCTTCCAGTACTTAGCTATTGTAAATAGCACTGCTATGAACTTTGGGGTGCTTAGGTTCTTTTGAATTGGTGTTTCAGGATTCTTAGGGTATAATCCCAGCAATGTAATTGATTATTAATATTTTTAATGACGATGTTTGGGATAAAAGTCATGAAAAAAATCCAGAAATTAAAATTATTTTCATTAGTGTTTCATGGTGAGAGAAGGAAATTTAGTGTCCATTTCTGCTTAAAACTGAATTCCTAGTGTTTGCTTTTAGATTGCTGTTTGTTAATTTTCATTACTGCATTGAAAATCGCTTTTTCTGTACCAAAGAGTGGGTTTCCTAAATGACACAAATGATGAGCAAAGGAGCAGGACTCCTTAGAGAAGTGAGTGCTCTCCTAAGGACCCTTGCTTCCTTTGCTTTTGGTGAGCTTAACTCTGGCTAATCCTGTGCAAATCTACTACTAAAGTGATAACAGAAATAGCCTAAAAAATTCAAACCACAGCCTTTCTCATGAACCCCCTTCCCTTTTTTTGCTTGCTTTATTTTTTTGCTGTTTTGCTGCAGGCAAATGACTCTGATCTTGTGCTTCTGGCCAGCCTCCCTCTGTCTCTTCTTGACTCTGGCTTGTGCTGGTGGATATCCTTTCCTACGGCAGGCAGCGGGGGCCCATGGACGCTCACTCAGGATGATGGGCCATCTGCTTTCCTAACCACTTCCCTCTAATGTGAGAGATGGTTTAAGCTTTCCCTGCATTAGCAGTGTCTTGGTAAGTGCAGGCTTAGGCAGTTCCGAATTTGCTTTTGATCTGTTTACTCCTTGGCTTTTAAAAACTTTTGAATTTTTATTTACTTTTTAATATATTTTTTTAGATTTTATTCATTTTTAGGGAGAGGGGAAAGGAGGGGGAGAAACATCAACTGGTTACTTCTTATGGGCCCGCAACCCAGGCATGTGCCCTGACTGGGAATCAGACTGGCAGCCTTTCGGTTCGCAGGCCGGCACTCAGTCCACTGAGCCTCACCAGCCAGGGCACTTTTGAATTTTTAAATGACACCAGATTTTTAACATAGAAAATTGGTTTTCATCAAGAATTTCTAAAAAGTATTTGTCTTGGTAATGTTTAAGGAATACATAGCACATTTGCATTTTTGTAAATTCTGACAGTAGCCTTAATTGGTTGGATTGTGTTATTTTAGACATTGATCTTTTGCAACATTTTACTCGTTTAGAAAAATTGAAAAGCAGTTTTGGTAGTTTTAGGTACTACGAAGTTTTTGATTAGCATTTGGAATTTCGAATAGGAGACCTAAACAGGAAATTTTCCACTTGCATTCTTTGCTCCGCTGTGCAATTCCCGTGTGTGGTTCAGGAACAAAGCCTGGTGCTGCGCGCCAGCAGGAGCACCTCCCACTGACGGAAGGAGCTCTGGCTCCGCCCACGCGCGGAGGAGGAGCCTGTGGAGAAGTCCCTTCTCACTTCTTCATACCTGACAGTAGTGAACTTCACCGGAGCCTGTGCTCCTGGAGAACCACTGTGGTACAGAAAGACCCCACCCTTTTGCCTTCTGGGAAAGAGCTTACTGCAGAGAACCTCCGTTTTTGGTAGGACTCAGTGAGACTCCCCAAGCCCCCTGGTTTACCTGCGACAGGGCCAGGCTCAGACCTATGTACCCACTGACCAATCTGGACCAAACTAAGCTCTCTCCTTTCCCCAGGTTCCTGTGCTCTCATTTACCCAAGCCCTCTGAAAAGGCCCTGCCGAGAATCTGCAGCTCTCAGGAAAGTCACTCCCTGACTGATTGTCCCTCACGCCACCCACTTCCCCACGCCTAAGCTTCCTTCCTAGTCCTGTTTCCCCCTCCCTGTAAAAGCCCTTTCCTGAGGGACAGTTGGGACTTCCAGATCTTTCAGGTAGAACAGTCTCCCTTTGCAGTCACCTTTTGAATGAAGTCTCTCATTACCTAAGTTCAGATTTGTTTTATTTGACATATTTCAATTTTTAATTGATGAAAGGGAATTGATAGGTGTCCCGATTTCTTAATTATGGTCATGAAAAGATAAAACGAGAATAGACGAGAAGAAAACAAAAGAGACAGAAAAGTACAAGCCCTGGGGGAAATCACAGTGCGGCCTGGCCTGTGGGACAGGCAGCTCGTGCTGCTCTGTCCTTGGTTGGGGAGCTCAGGGTGGAAGAGCACATTGTGGGGCTTCTTGTGCGTGTGTTTTCCTCCGAGTTTGTCTAGTCAGACAGCGGTAGACTGTGAAGCACGGTCTGCGATAAATCAGTGTCATGATTACACAGTATTGGCTCAAGTGACATCTTCTGTGTTTTTACTACTGTTAAGTTAATGGACTATATTTAGCGGTACCAGTTTTGGAAATGTAGAAGATTCTTATTTTGATTTTGATTTTAACTGTTTATTACCATTTAAAATGTTTTTCCTTAACTTTTTCACATTTTTATAAGTTTAGCACAAACTATGAAGACTCTGAGGCTAAGGAAGAACATGGTGAAATTTTCTTTATATAGGCACTTTACAAATACTCTGATCTTTGCTGTTCTGGGTGAGTATCGAACTTCTCTTATTACCGTAAGTTATTTCAGGATCGCTTTTCCTTCAAATGTGACTTTTTTGGTGTGTTTCAGCTTCCGTAGTGTTTATGGTGTGGACAACTAAGACATTTAGATTTGCGAAATGTCGATCGGTAAGTATGATCTATTTAAATGGTTTTTGTTTTTAATTATGCTATTTTATTTTTGTCAGTTTTAAGAATTTAGTTTGTCTTGTAAATTAAAGTACTTCTAGAGGAGATCTTCTACTTACCTTGAATTATTTTGTATAGAATTATAAAAACTGTTGTTGCCCCATCTGTGAGTCCAAAAAGTTTGTCCTAAATCTCCTTTTCCAGTTATGCTCTTTTCTCACCTTCCAGTGTAGATTTTGAAAGATGATTCTCTACTATATATTTTAAGGTAACAGGAAATCCTTTTCTCCCTGCAAACCATGAACTTGGGCTGTTCTATATCTAATGGGACTTGTAAGCCACGAATTCTCAGGTTAGAAGAAGATCTGTTTCTTAGCCAGAAACCCTAAAAGGCCCTCTTTTGGGGTCATCTGGATTAGGGGCTTGTCTCTCCTCTGTATGAACAGCTATAAACAGCCCTCTGACAGCCCTGGGCCTCTGCTGTCTTAGGGATGAGTTAATGAGATAAGAGACTGACTTTCTGGAATTCCTTTTTTCTCCTTCCCTCACCTTAGTATTTTTCACTGGAGTTCTAATGATATCTTTCGGATTTATATTTTTGTTTTCTAAATCTTTCTGTTAACCCTAAATGTTTATGGAAGGGAATGTTTATAATGTTAAACAGCCCTTTAGAAACATTTCAAGCATATAAAAGCAGAACAACCTACTAGGAAAAATACTGCATTGATATTTTTGCATCAGAGAGGCTAATGTCAAAAATACAGCAGGCACTCTTTATCTGGGGGGGATACATCCAAGACCCCCCAGTGGACACCCGAAACAGGATAGTCCCAAACTCTACCTGTACACTGTGTTCTCTTCTATACATGCATATCTGTGATAAAGTTTAACTTACAAGTCAGGCACAGTAAGAGATTAACAATAACTAATAATAAAATAGGACAATTGTAATATATGTAATAATGTGAACATGATCTTCTCTTAAAATTTCTTTGGAATTGTTTATTTCTGGACTTTATTTTTTTAGGACTGCACTTGACCACAGGTAATGAAAACCATAGAAAGCAAAAGCGCAGATAGGAGGGGACTTTGTACTCATTCTCCACTTAATTCTAATTCTGCTGTTAACCTGCCCCATGTCTGTTCCCATATAGAAAATACATTAAATGACCTCTGAAATACCTTTAAACTCTTACTGTTTTTATGATACTATATAATTTATGTTAGGATTTTATTCATCTGATTGTCTATGAAGCTGAAGTAAGCTCTGATGTTGATTTTAGAAAGATAACATTTCTTAGTTTTTATGTTTCTTTTAAAAATATGTACTCATTATTTGGAAGACTTAATTGATTGGAAAATTTCATTAGTACTTGTCGTTGTACACTATTTGAATTAGAAATCTATGTATTTATGTTTATCAGAAAATTAACTTTGCATGTTTGAATTGTCCTTATTATAGGACTGGATGGAAAGCTGGGTTGATGGTGCATTTTGGAGCTTCCTTTTTTCACTGATCCTTATTGTAATAATGTTTTTGTGGAGACCGTCAGCAAATAATCAAAGGTACCTAACGTAGGAAAAGTCAAGTTTGGCAGGCGTTTGTTGATCACCTGCTACACTTAACAACGCGTTTATAGAGACTGTGGGGAAGTAGTCCGTGCTTGTTGGGAGCACACAGTCAAGCAGGGAGGCACACAGAACAGATGCGAGGCAGTGAAGTCAGAGATGTGCAGAGTGAGTCCAGGGGGCGCACAGAGGAGGGGGAAGGAAGACTCCAAAAGGCAGGATTTGTGTTTCGCCTTAAGGAAAGGAGCAGGGCAGTAAGAGACCGGGCTGGGGAGGAGTGTAAGTGCACTTCCGGAGTAGCAGGGAAACGACGAATGCTTTGGAGGTCATCGAGGCACACAGTGTGGTTAACGCTACTTACGCTGGAAGGAGGTAAAGCTGCAAAGGAAGGTGGGACCATAATCATGAAGAGCTGGAATGCTAAGTTCAGAAGATTGTGCTTTAGACCGCGTGTGATGGGGAGCCCCACCTTCCCTTGCCTCATTCCTCTTCCCCAAGAAAACCACTATGAGGGGAAAATGTACAAGCATGTACCAGTCGTACAATAATAACAATAATACATGCACACATACATGTATACACTATTCTGCACCTTGTTAAAATGTATCCACATCATCCCGTGTAGATATTTCACATTACTGTTTTCTTTTTTTCGTTAAATCTCACCTGAGGATATGTTTATTGACTTCAGAGAGAGAGGAAGGGTCGGGGGGAGAGAGAAAGAAACATAAATGTGAGAGAGAAACATCAGTTGGTTGCCTCCTATACACACCCAGACCAGGGATCAAACCCACAACCTTTTTGGTGTTCGGGGTGGGGGGCGACGCTTCAACCAACTGAGCCACCTGCCCAGGGCTTAATGGCTATACGGCATTCCATGTTATAAATGTAGCATAACTTACTAAGCAGTTCCTGAATATTAGACACTTTGTTTCTAGGGGTTCTTTTTTTCTGCTGTTACTATCAGCAATGCTATTGGATCTAGTACATGCAGCTCAGCCATGTGCTTTATTTTCACCTATGAGATTAGCAGTTTCCCTTTTGTTAGGGCAGGAGTTACGTGGTGTGGGGAGGGAGGCAGACCCGACATGGAGAGGAGCACAGCAGGCGGCAGGCCCCTCCCAGAACACAGGTATTGCAGAACTGCCCTCCAGACAGATCCCTCTCATTTCTGCTCTTACCAGCGGGGCTTGGGAGCTCACGTTCAGCATGCTTCACAATAACCTTTCTGTTTGAGAGTAAAATAATTAAATTTTTATTTTAATTTATGAAAAACTCGAGGTTTTAGATTTCCTTGTGTGCAGTGACCCTTTCAGCCATAAACTGGAAATCAAACGACCTTACGCGCACCAGTAAAACCACTTCTTGTTTATGACGCAGGTACGCCTTCATGCCCCTGATAGATGATTCCGACGACGAAGTTGAAGAGTTTACGGTGACATCTGAAAATCTAAGTGAGTGATATGTTTTCTTATTGAATGACCGTGTAGATATTATAACATAAAGAATTATTGCACCTTTCTTTACCTGTGATGTGCAAGGTCAGGTACTGTTTTTTCTTATAAAATATCTTTAATCTGTGGAAGCCTCTGTTATGCTAGATACTCGAAAGAAGAGAGATCAGTAATGAAATTTTCAAGATTATTAATGCAGTTTGAACTTTTTGTTACTGGTTTGCTCTGAGCATTGAGGTAGGTGCGCCGCTTTCACAAGCATGGTTTGGTGTGTATTCATCTTCTTGGTGATATCAATTTCTTTCAGTCACCTCTTCTTGTTCTTTAAAATTAGGCTCATCTGTAATTCCTGGTCATACCCAAAGCATTTCTGATTATGTTTTTAGTGCTAACTTCATCTTTCTGTTAGTTTCTATGTAGCATTTTATCATTTTGTTGATTTCACCACACTACTTAAGCAGTTATTTGAATGCCTGCTAGAACACGATGCAATACTTCTCGGAGGAAGGTGAGAACCCAGAGCCTGTGCGACACCACTGTCAGCGTCCAGTGTGCAGTAACCAAGCCACAGATATGGGACAAAACTGGAAACTGTGCCCCCGAGTTGGTGGGACATCCAGTCAGTAGAGAGCTGGAGGTGGCACAGACATTACACTTAGAAAGAAAGAACTTTAGAAATAATTACTATAAATGTATTGAAGATCTACAGGGATAGATTGGTGAGACAAGGTAAATTTCAGGAGACATGGAAACTTTAAAAAATAAAAAGGAGAAGGAGCAGTAGGAGGAGAACCAAACAGAAATACTATTAACATTTCTTTTAAAAGCCTGTATAATATTATTCCTTGTAGAGTTATTAAATATGAGGCCATGAAGGAAAATTTTTTTAATTTTAATATATTCATCTGTATAATATTTCTTATTGTAGCTGAAGGAATAAAATTAAGAACCTCAAAAGCCATTTCCAATGGAACAGCTAAACCTGCTACTTCTGATAACTTTGTGAGTAATGTACATATTTAATTGTCTCAGTCTTTCATAATTTAGAAATTTATGTGAGTATCAAACTGAATGCTGAGAGCAAAAAATCAATGCAAATCAATATTCTTGCATTTTTCTATTGTATAGTGTACTCTTTGTATTTTTATGGGTTTTTTTGCAGGACAAAAACAACTGTGCGTCTCACTAAAACCAAGAATACAAAAATTAAAAATCCAAATTTTTATTTATTTGCCCATTTAAGAAAATACTGGCATAATTTCTTTGTGGCATAAGTGACAATTTCTTAGGATTTGTAGAAATTAAAAGAATGGCATACATTTGATTTTAAATACTTAAATTTTATATACATTCTATTTAAAAATTCCATTTCCAAGTAATATTAAGGAATATGTAAATATATAATTGTAAATGTTTATTAATATGTAAATATTTTTGCAGGATGAAGACTTGAAGTGGGTGGAAGAAAATATTCCCTCTTCCTTCACAGACGTGTAAATATCTTATTGGAGTTTGAATCTGAATTTAGGCTCAAATGTGAAGAGATAAGTTCATACTTTGACATGTGCTTTTCAGACCTCACACCTCCACGGTTTTATAGCCCCTCGTATTAGTAAATGACTGATTTACTTCATGTCGAATTGCACAGAAAACATAGCCTTGCCTTGATCTGTCTTTCCCCATTTTCTTTTTTAAATTATTTATTTATTTTTTATTCTATTTTCCATTACCATTTATCCCCATTATACCCTCTTCCACCTCCACCCTCCTCTCTCCCCTCCCAGCCACCATGCTGTTGTCCATGTCCATGAGTCCATTTTCTGTTTTCCTCAGTCCCCCCACCCTATAACCTCTCAACCCCTCAGCTGTCATCCTGCTCTCTGTCTATGAGTGTCTTTATTTTGCTTGTTAGTTCAGTTTGTTAGATACTACAGATGAGTGAAATCATACGGGATTTGTCTCTCTCTGACTGGTTTATTTTACTTAGCATAATGTTCTCCAAGTCCATCTATGCTGTCACAAAGGGTAAAATTTTCTTCTTTTTCATGGCCAAGTAGTATTCCATCATGTAAATGTCCCATAATTGTTTCATCCACTCATCTAGTGATGGGCACTTGTGTTGCTTTCAAATCGTGGCTATTGTAAATAATGCTGCAGTGCACACAGGGTTGCACACATTCTTTCAAATTAAAGTTTCGGGTTTCTTCGGATAAATTCCCAGAAATGGAATCACTGGGTCATAAGACAGTTTCATCTTTAATTTTTTTGAGGTAACTCCATACTGCCTTTCTCAGTGGCTGCATCAATCTGCATTCCCACCAACAGTGCACAAGCGTTCCCTTTTCTCCACATCCTCGCCAGCACTTGTTTTTGTTGATTTATTGATAACCATTCTGACAGATGTGAGGTGATATCTTACTGTAGTTTTAATTTTCATTTCTCTGATGATTAGCATCACTGAGCATCTCTGCATATGTCTATTGGCCATCTGTATGTCCTCTTTGGAGAGTGTCCCTTCAGGTCCTTTGCCCATTTTTTAATTGGATTGTCTGCCTTCTCCCTTTTCCACTGTACAACAACTATTTTAATACTTGTGCCCTATTACCTACTCCAGCCTTTTCTGATCTTTGTTTATAGAATTGAATCATTTTATTTTAAGTTTTTATTTTGGAAAAGTTCAAACACATGTAGAACACTTTTCTTTAACACATAACCACACTATCATGCATGGTGGGAAAGCTTTGGAAGAAAAACAAGAGCACAGGAAAAGTAGAGTGCAGAGGAAGCCCCTCTGGGAACTTTGAACTATTCAGGGTCTTCTTCATCAGTGTTCTGTTTAACAGTAGAATTCCAGAGCCATTTCCACAGTGGGAAGTTGTCAGGATAGACAGATACGATTGTTTTCACATACCGTTCCTTCCTTTTCCTGCTCCCATTTGCTTCCTGTTTAGACAGTTCCTGTTAGTATGGTACTCTAATTGCCTGAAGAATTCCCTTCCTGGTAGTGCAGGTATACTGGCAATGATCTATCAGGTTTTATTGTCTGAAAAAGTCTTTGTTTTAGCTTTTTTGAAAGATATTTTTGGGTATAGAATTCTTAGTTTTTTCCCTTAACACTTCAAAGATTGTTACTTGATGTCCTCCAGCTTTCATAATTTCAGAAAGAAGTCTGGTTTAGTTCTTTGTTCCTCGATATATTACTTGGGTTTTATTTGTGGAATTTTTGTTTTGTTTTGTTTTGTTTTTTGGCGCGTTCAAGATTTTCTCCCTCATCTTTGGTTTTCATCACTGTGAATATGGTGATTCTCGGCATTGTGTGGACATATATTTTCATTTCTCTTGGGTGTATACCTAGAAATGGAATTGCTAGATCATATGGTGAGTGTACGTTTAATATTTTGGGGAAGTGCCAGGCTGTTTTCCAAGCAGATGAGCCATTTTTATTCCTATAGTAACATATGAGGCTTTTAGTTTCTCCATATCCGTATCAACACTTGTTATTGCTCACCTTTTTGGCTTCAGCTCTTTCAGTGGTTATGAAGTAGTATCTTGTGCTTTTTAGTAACTGAAATTTGAACTGTCCTGTTAAGGAACCAGTGTTACTTAACTAAACTATAGAAACTGAAATTCTCACACATCAGATTTATGCAAAGTGGACACAGCATATATATTATACTAACAATACACTATTATATATTTTGATAGAAAAGTAAAATAGGTGTATATATATTCTTTTATATTTATCCATGCATTTACTAGTACTTCTTTCCTTCTTGTATATCTGAGTTATCACCATCTCCTGTAGGTCTTTATTATTTCTTATAGTACATCTCTGCTAGAAACAAATTTTCTCAGTTTTATTTATATGAATATGTATTTGTTTTCCCTCCTTTGTTTTCAAGTAATTTTTTTTAAAGATTTTATTTACTTATTTTTAGAGACAGGAGAAGGGAGAGAGAAAGAGAAGAAGAGAAACATCAATGTGTGGTTGCCTCTCACATGCTCCCCACCAGGGACTTGGCCTTCAACCCAGGCATGTGCCCTGACTGGGAATCGAACTGGGGACCCTTTGGTTCACAGGCTGGCACATAATCCACTTAGCCACACCAGCCAGGGCTCTTTACCCTCCTTTCCTGGAGGATAGTTCTGCTGGATACAAAAATCTTGGTTGACTTTTGTTTGAACACTTGCAGCATGTCCTTCCAGTACCATCTCTTTCTTTAGTTTTTGTTGAAAAGTCAGTCTTGTTGTATTCTTGTTCTCTTGTGTGGAATGTGTCATTTATTTTACTGTTCTTCAGTTTTTGGGGGTTTTTTTATAGTATTTGGCTTTCTGCAGGTGTCTTTGTGATATTCTTCAATGTGGTTTTTTGGGGTTTTTTTTTTTGCATATTCTCCTTGGAATTTGTGGAGCTACTTGGATCACTATACCCGTTCCCCTTGGTTATTTTGCAGTGCCTTCAAATACTTATTTTTAATAATTTTGTCCATGTTTATGTACATGTTTTTGTGGGAGGAATCATCCGATCTTTTCTTTTCGCCTTTATCCCTATCTTCCATTTTTACCATTTTCTCTATGATCATTTTTACTTCTTTCTTTACATCATTTTCATTCTCTTAGTTGTTTCCTTACCATTATATTTAAATACAATATTTAAGAAATGTTATATTTTTTAAATATATTTTACCACATATTAAACCTAAAAATTTTATTTGTATTTATTCTCCCATAGGAACCTTGCTATTTTTTCTTCATTATTGGGGTGATTTTGTCTTTTCCTTTAATTATTTTCCTGAGTTTGAGTAATTCTTTGATTTTCTTCCTCTTATTTTTATTCATTCTTGTTCTTGTAGAAATTTAAATTTATTTATTTTTTAAAAATTGAATTTATTACTGTTTTTAATATCACCAAATGGTCTTTGTAACTTATTTAATTTGGAGAGTTGTATTATAGCTATATCTCTCTTCTGCTGTAAAATGTTTTGATTTTTCTTTTTGTTTTTTTTTCTTCACTATTATATGGAATTGTATTTGTTTTTCCTATTTCTAGGCATTTTGTGGTGAGAGTACCCAGTATGAGTGCTTTCTTTCATCAAGTTACATAAATTGCAGTTTTATTTATGGGTAGTGTGGGTGAGATGGGAGGTCTGGAGAGCGGGAGGTTGGTGGCATCTTATTTTCCTTTTATCTCTGCACAGTCTTTAATTTTGCTTTCTGCCCCCTTCCTTTGACTCACTGTGCTGTCACGTCGCTGAGGAATGCCGCTCCTCCGTGTGTTTGACTTGCCCCAACACCGTGACTGTTCAGGCCACTACAGTGACCTACAGTTGTTTTTTTTTCTTTTAAATTGTATTTTATTGATTATGCTGTTGCTGTTACAGTTGTCCCAATTTTCCCCTTTTTCCCCCTGCACACCACACTCCCTCAGGCAATGCCCACACCGTTGGTCGTGTCCGTGGGTCATGTGTGTAAGTTCTTTGACTACTCCATTTACTGTACTGTACTTTATATCCCTCTGGCTATTCTGTGACTACCAATTTGTACTTTTTTTTATTTTTTAAAGATTATTTATTTATTTTATAGAGGAGAGGGGAGGGAGGAAGAGAGAGATAGAAACATCAATGTGTGGTTCCTCTGGCAGGCCCCCTACCCAGGACCTGGCCCACAACCCAGGCATGCGCCCTAGACTGGGAATTGAACCAATGACCCTTTGATTCACAGCCCAGCACTCAGTCCACTCAGCTACACCAGCTAGGGCCCAATTTGTATTTCTTAATCCCCTCACCTCTTCACCCATTTCCCCTAACACCCTCCTCCCACCTGGCAACCATCAAAACAGTCTCCTTACCCATGATTCTGTCTCTGTTCTTGTTTGTTTAGTTTGTTTTTTAGATTCAGTTGTTGATAGGTATGTTGTTTATTGTCATTTCATTCTTCATAGTTTATCTTCTTCTTTTTCTTAAATAACTCCCTTTAACATTTCATATAATAATGATTTGGTGATAATTAACTCCTTTAATTTTTTTTTTGTCTGGGAAGCTCCTTCTCTACCCTTTGACCCTAAATGATGGCTTTGCTGTGTAGAGCAATCTTGCCTGAAGGTCCCTCCTTTTCATGACTTTGAATATTTCTTTCCAATCCTTCTAGCCTGCAACGAATCTTGAGAAATCACTTGATAGTCTGATAGGAACTCCTCTATATGTCACTACCTGCTTTTCTCTTGCTGCTTTTAAGATTCCCTTCATTTTTAACCTTTGGCATTTTAATTATGTTGTATCTTGGTTTGGGCCTGTTTGCATCCATCTTATCTGGGACTCTCTCTTCCTGGATTTGCATGTCTATTTCATTCACCAAATTAGGGAAGTCTTCTTTCATTATTTTTTCAAATAGATTTCCAATTTCTTGCTCTTTCTCTTCTCCTTCTGGCACCCCTATGATGCGAATGAATGTCAGAACTCTTGAAGATGTCCCAAGATTGCTTATACTATCCTCAGGGTTTTTTTTATTTTTTCTTCGTGTTGTTCTGATTCGTTGTGTTTTGTTTCCTTATGTTCCATATTGTTGCTTTGATTCTCAGCTGCATCCACTCTACTGTTGATTCCCTGTAAATTGTTCTTTATTTCCATTAGTATATCCTTCATTTTTTCCTGGGTCTTTTTTCATGCTCTCGAGGACCTCACTAAATTCCTTGAGCATCCTTATAACCAGTGTTTTGAATTCTACATCTGATAATTTGCTCATTTCCATTTTGTTTCGTTCTTTATCTGGACTTTGTTCTGTTCTTTCATTTGGGCCATGTTTCTTTGTCTCTTCATTTTGGCAGCCTCCCTGTGTTTGTCTCTATGTATTAGGTGGAGCTGCTATGACTCCCTGCCTTGGTAGTGTGGCCTAATGTAGTAGCTATCTTCTAGGGTCCAGTAGCACAGCCTCCCCTGTCAACCATGCTGGGAACTCAAAGTGTGCTGAGTACACCCACCACTTGTAACTGAGCCTGGCTTGCTGTTGGCAGGTCAGTGGGAGGGATTTCCTCAGGCCAGTCAGATGCAAGGACTGGCTGTGACCACTGACCACCAACCTCTGCCCTCCGTGGAAGATCAGCTTTGCAGGGGCAGGGTAGTGGTGCTCCCATGTGGTCTGCAGCTGTCCACCGGGTCCACAGGCTCTGGGGTTGCTCAAGTGGTCCAGGCCAGGGTCGGCCATAGCCTGTGTTCTGCCCAGAGCCACCCATCACGAGCTCCAAAGCAGTCTGCAGATAGCTGCTACTTGTAATGAGCTTGGAGCTTCTCAGGTAATCCCAGACTGATCCATAGCTGGCTGCTGCTAGTGCTGGGCTTGGGGCCACTTAGCCAGAGGTACGGGGATTGAGCACTTGGCTGAGGCTGGTTGTTGCTTGTTTGATTGCCTTTAGGAAGATGTGAAGTTGAGCGGAGACCAGCCATTCCTGAGGAAAAGCCACTTTAACAGCTTACCTGGGTCATGATGTGGGTGGGTCAGAGCCTCAGGGATTCTCCAGGGCAGAGCAAACCATGTGAGCCAGGTTGATGAAATCTCAGATATGGCCCCTGCCTGCCAGCTCTCAAGGTTTGTGCAGGGAAGACTCAGAAAAGGAACAGTGGCCTCTGCCTGCCTTTCTTTCTGGGAGAAAGCTGTGCCCCAGCTCTCACCTTAATGCCAGACACTTCAGTTCCTGCCTGTATGCCACTGGTGCCTTTCAAGCTGCCACCCCAGTGTGGAGCCATAGGGCATAGTCTGAGTAAGTCCATGTGCGGGCCCTTTAAGAGGCTGTGCTTGGAACTTCAGTTTCTCCTTTCACCTACTCAAACCCTGCTCGGGACCCATCTTCCTGGCACTAGAACCCTGGGCTGGGGGACCTGGTGTTGAGCTGAGACCTCTCATTCCAGAGATACCCCTCCTGAATTTTTATCCACCACATGCGGGTGTAGGACCAGCCCGTTCCATGTCTCTGCATCTCCTACCAGTCAGGATGGATGTCGTTTCTTTCTGTAATTGTGAGACTTCCATTCACCTTGATTTCTGATGGTTCTGAGTGATGGTGGTTCTGTAGTTTAGTTGTAATTTCGATGTGGTTGTGCAAGGAGGCGAGCCGTGTTTACCTGCGCCGCCATCTTGACCAGACGTCTGGATGCCTGTCTGAGCCACCACATTTGATTCTGCTCACTTTAAGCTCCTTCCCTGTAGCAGGTCACCAACCTTGACTCACTGTTTTGGTGCTTAGTGTTGGGTTTTTTGCCGAGGTTGGTTTTGTCTTTGTTTTGGCTATGTCCTCCCTCCCCTCTACTCTTCACACAGTACCTCAAACTTCTCTTTTCCCACTGTGCTCATGAGCTTGCAGTGACAGCAGGGAACCTATTGGAAGTGGCATTTACTTCTCTGCTTACATATGATTTCCGCTGTGGTGCTCGACTGGAAATGCTGAAGACCACAGGTCGTATGCAGCTCTGTTTGCAATCTTTAGGGATTTTGGGGGTTTTTGAGCAAGGGTGTGTGGAGAGATTCAGATTATGTGACAACTATTGCCTTCCAGATTTGGCAACTCATCACTAAGTACTTCAGAAGGAAGTTATCTCAGCAGAATCCCCACTTCCTGGTGGAGAGCAGTAGGGCTCCTGGCAATTTTCTTCATGTTTTAGGAAGTCATCACTCTATTCTTCTTCCTGTAAATAGAAATAAGTGCTTGATTACAAGACTTCCTTTGGACATAGAAGACTGAAAGGTCTCATATGTTCTCTTGAACAATTTATGTGAAATGAGTAGAGCTGTATAACCCAAATTAGTTTCCAGCATCTTAGATCCTTAGAAATCTGTGTTGTTCACTTCTGAAAACTAACCCAAAAAATTGAGCACAATGCTCCTCAAAATTAGTGTGCACCTCACATAGCATGTGTGGAAGGTAGACTTCGTACATGGGGAACCCGTTTTTATACATCCGTAAAAGTGAAACAGAAGTTTCGTCAGTCATAGGAAGCTTAGACAGATGAGGGCCAGCCGTGCCATCCGATACACATGGGATGCGCATTTGCCGTTGCGTTCATCATGGCCCTTCCCTATCTCTGATCAGCCGAAAGTCGGCCCAGCGTCGCCCGCCTTCCTCTTCACAGCACCGAATACATCTGAATAGGTTTTAGGTACTTACTTACCCAGCAGGACCTCTTTGGAGGCAGCTAGTATGTACTTGTGAACAAGGGGCTAAGTGCCCGGTGACTGTCCTCGGACTCTCGGGTTCTGGTTCCCGTTTCCCGAGAAGCGGTCTCCCCCCTGGATTTTCCTTAGTGATGTTGTTCCAGACACGCTGCTTTCACGTCAGTTTGTCTCCCAGTCCCTCTCTCCGTCACCAGGGACTGCACTGCAGCTCGCATCCACCCTTGGGCTTAAGTGTGCATGGGACTTTCGGGTTGGGGCCTGGCACAGACGTGCCCCTCAGGTGCTCCCTCAAAGCTCTCTCACACGTCAAGGCTACACTTGTCTTTTTATCATACTGTCTTTCCCAAGCAAAGCTTCTGTTACGTAATTTTTTCTCTCTCCAGGGCACTGTTAGTTTACACCCAGTCAGTGATGATAAAGACATGGAATTAAACAAACACCTGATTCCATAAATATTTCACCACCTTTTATAATGTTTGCTCACCCCTCTTTTTTAAATATGTGTATATTTTAATAAAACTTGGGTACATATAAGGTGTACAACACGATGATTTGATGCGTATGCACATAATGAATGATTAAGTCCAACTTCCTCATCGCTGAGTTCTCACAGAATCACGTGGGTTTTCAAATTGGACAGCACAGTGCCGCTCAGACACTTGTCCCTGCAGTCGAGGTGAAACCGGCAGGGCCTAGCAAACCTGTGGCTGGAGTGGCCTTGTTTGCGATCGTTTGTTTGTGTGGCTCAGTCACTGACGTCCCCCCGGCACATTACCTTCCAGCGCTGCTGGTCTCGCTTTCTTTCTGTTCTGTTTCCATTTTGAGTTACGATTACTTTCATGTTCCAGTTAGGTTTTTACAGGAGTTTGTGGGGGTACATCACACATTCTTGAAAGTGTACACATTCTAAATGAGTGTATAACTCAGTAAATTTTTAATATGAGCACACTTGTAACCACACCCAGATCAAAAGGTAGAACACCGCCCGTCCCAAGAACCCCCTTGTTTTCCTCCTAAGCCTTGACCTTGCTTTCTCAAAGGTGCTGCCATCCTGAACGTGTACCTGTAGATTACTTGTATCAGTTTTTTAAGTTTTTGTTCCTAAAGGGGTCATACCTTCTAGGGGGCTGTAGAGCATTCCACTGTATGAATGTGCCAGTTCACCCCTTTGGGGCTCTTAGAAACAACAGCTGTGAAAGTTCTCCGCGTCGGCTGGGGAGCCCGGGGTGCGGCTCCGGGCTGGGAGGCGGGCGGTGGGGCGCAGGGTGTGCCGCACTCGGCGTCCGTAGACACAGCAGCCTGTCAATAACTGCCAACTTTTCTCCTTTTATTTCAGAGCTCTTCCAGTGTTAGTAGATTCAGATGAGGTAAAATATATTTTCACTAACTTCCTTGGGGTTATTATTTTTCACGAAGTAGAAGTGCATTTCAGAAAGAAATTCTGAGAGTTATTTTTTAAAACAGTTGCAGATTGAGCAGGCTAAAAGGCACTGTTGATTTGTGGGTAAAGTTTAAAGGAACTGGATCTTCCTGTGAAACAGGAGCAAGGTAAGTGCTTGTTGGTATACTGGGCTGGCCAAGAGGTCCGTGTGGTTTTTTTCCATAAAATCAAAGACACGTTTTTCATTTTCACTGATAACTTTATTGATTTGGTATTTTGAGTATGCCAGCTATCTTCCACGTGGTGTAACATTGATTGTTCTCAATTCTCCATTTGATTGCTATCGCCTTCCACTGGTCTGCCTGACTGTGGAGCATCGTCCAGTGGGGAATCTCCAGCACTAAACTTCACAAACCACTTTTGGCTCATTCCATCGGTCACAGCACCTTCTCCGTGTACTGCACAAATCTTTTTTTAGCATTTCAGTTGCATTTTTACCTTTCTTGAAATAATAAAGTATAACATGCCTAAAATGTTACATATTTTCTTCCATCCTCAATATTAAAATGGCTACACAAAAATTTATCAATTTTGATAAATTTTTTTCAGATGCAGACTGATATGACAGCTGTCACAGTGCAATATAAACAAAATTGTTTTGAATGAAGTTAAAGACAACTAAGCACTACTAGAGCCATCTTACGGGAAAAAAAATCAAACTTTTTGGCCAACCCAATAAAAAAGGGAAGAACTATTTTATGAATTTTGAGTATCTCGTGTATAGGTAGAGTTTAGAAGATGGCCACTTTGTCTGAATTAATCTCGTACTTGCAGGTACTTTGCTGGGGTGTTAGAGTTTCTGACCGATTTTCATGTAGTAAGGACCCTTGAAAAGAGGACGCGGGTGTAGGAAGGTTTTGGGGAGGGAAGTCATTACGGATCATCTGGACTTTGGAACGTGGCCCTAGACAGGCAGGGTCTGAAATGTAGGAGTTACTGGGAGGGGCCGCGGGAACTTGAGCGGGTGGGGAGAAGAGTCAGGGCGGGCAGTGGTGCCGAGGAGGAACCTGCGCGGAGGGAAGCGGCAGTGACTTCGGCATCAGCCTGGTGACTGACTGGCGTGGGGTGGGGAGTTCAGAGAGGCTGCAGCGTGTATACATGTACCTGGATGAAGAACAGCCAGGCTTCAGGATTTATAACTGCCGTGAAATTGTTCTTAAAAGGGCCTTTATAGCATTCATTTGATAAATCATTGATTTATAATTTAAAAGTTCACTAATTGGTAAAGCGAAGCCAATCTCCAGATAAACGCCTGTCCCTGCCGCTCCCTGGTAACTCTGAGCTCAAGATGTGCTCTAGCTAATGGGATGTTAATGTTTCCTGAACTCTCAGCAGGTAATTAATTGACTGTATGGGAGGGCGGACCCCAAAAAACCTAGAATTTATTTATTAAAAATCGTGTGTTTATTCTTACATGTTTAAACTTCAGTCCCCTTCGAAGTACTCTCCGTTTGATGCAGTACATCTATCAAAACATTTTCCCACTGCTTGAAATGGTTTTTGAAGTCGCCAATTTTGATGCCTTTTAGTGCTTCTACCATTTTTGGTTTTACCTCTTCCACATCAGCAAAACATTTCCCTTTGAGGACTTTTTTCATTTGGGGGGGGGAAAGGTCGCTTGTGGCAAGATTGGGTGAATAGGGAAGATGGGGCATAGAGGTCATGCTGGTTTTGGTCAAAAACTGCTGACCACTCAGTGCGGTGCGGGCAGGTGTGCTCATAGATCACCCATCGTGAAATGGGCAAAAACACTGAGAGCCTTCAAAAAAAATTCACTGAGGCCCAAACGCAGTCTCTCACAACTCCACCAGCTTGTACACTGATACAGATGGGTTCCTAGAACACTCACCTAGTGGGAGAAGCCTGTACTACAAGGGGCCCACCCTCCAGAAGATAGTTCCAGTTTTTTGGGGTCCCCCTCATATACACTAGGAAGTATGGGTTATGTGGTTTTATTTTCTGTATCTAATATTTCTTTGCATACAGTGGAATATACTTAGTTCCCCACAAAAATCATGACTATTGAAAGATTAGAGAATTTTGTTAGGTTCCAGAAAAAGCATCCACATTTTGATGAGTATATTTTTTTGTGTGTTTGTTTTTAGGAAATCATGACCAGATCTGAAATGGCAGAAAAAATGTTCTCTTCAGAAAAGATAATGTGATCGGAACCATGTACATGAAACCTAGTTATCAGTGAAGGACTCCCCAGGACTCAAAGAGGCCACGCAACAAGTTCTTACTGCATTATCTTGAACTCTGTGTATTAAAATCAAGAATTCAAGTGGTGGATGGGTCCTACACCCTTCTTAAGCAGCTCTTTAATATCAGTTTATGTCCTTTAAATTGCCTGGACTTAGAAATAATGTGAGAAAAGTATCATGATCAACGTATGCCCGAATGACCTGAGCTGATGGGTGGCAGATACGTGGACTGAGTTGTATCTTTTTCCTGGAAAATATGGCCCTTCCAGGTTTAAACTGTTTTGTTTTGTTTTTAACGTAAACACTCCTACTATTCTTTCCGTGACCTTAGAGGTAGATGAAGCGTGGTCAAACACTGCCTCCATCTCTTGGTTTATAGTTAGCTGGGTGCAAAGAGAATTTCCTTTAACTTTTATCCTGAAGCGGCTTGGTAATGAGTGACACCTGGCTTGCATTGGAACAATGGGTATTTACGTGCTGTCGTGTGAGTGCACACGTTTGCGTGAAGACCTGTTTTTCGTTACCGCGGTGCACACCAAGTCGTGGACATCTCTCTCTCTGAGCTCAGTGGACACAGGTCCATGGAGAGAGGTTCTTGAAGTCACTTCCAAAGATTGGCTCTGCCAGTCGCCTCACTCAGGCTGTACGTGCAGGTGCTGCTGCTGAACCTGCCTGCGGCAGGCGGTGGGCACCTGGCTGTGCAGCTCCTGGGGCACTTCCTCCTGGGTTACCCTGGAGGAACCTAGGGCCTTATCTCGTATGTAACCTTGGCATCCTTGATTTCATAATATCACATGTGTTTAACTGTACAGATATCACTTAATCTTGTAACTAATTTCTTAACCTTTAACCATGTTTTATACATGACATTGTTACATTGCAGTGTGTGATTTGAAATTTTTTAAAATTTATTTTTAATGCAGAACATTCTAAACTTGAAAGGCCATGAAAGTAGTGTGGTGGAAATGGGCTGTTCGCCGCTTGAGTGACCAGCGATGCAGGGCTAGTGGGCATTTAGAGCAGGAGCGAGAGTCAGAATCCTGTGTGTCGGTCTTTAAAGACATTCTAACCTTGTAAATTAAGCCTGACTCCAGGGAATTACGATTGAGAAGCACCAAAGTCCTCGTTAGTATAAACACTTAAATATAACTTTCCTGTTTTTTTATTTCATTGTGAAGCCACAAAAGATTTTTTTCAAAATTTTCTCTTTGGAATTTATTTCTCATTTACCTATTTCACAAGAGCTAGTAAAAAAAAGGTTTATTTCCAATAGTAATGTCTCTTGAAAGATACTTTCCAATTTATTTTCAACAGTGACTATTAAACAGTGTTGTACTGAACAGGACATGCTGGTCAAGATGCCATCACTTTGGGTGTCCTTTGTAGAAGAGTGTCCGCGTCCATGGCGTAGGTTCCAGTCTTTCTCAGTGTCCCGCCGTCCTGGGCTCCCACCCTGTGCATTTCCCCGCGTTCGTGTCCTCTCTGGTTTTGGTGTATTTCGCCCAGCCCAAGTTGTCTCAGATCAGGAGGGGACCACTGCCCTCTCATTCCTAAAATTTTTATCTAATGCCACTGCCTGGATTTCGAGGCAGACTCACCCCAACTCCTTTAGCTGAGTTTTGAATGTAGAATCCTGGGCGTCTGGCCAGTAGGAGCTGCTGGCTAGTGGGGTGAGAGTGGGAGCTGATGGTCAGTATGAGACAGCAAACTGCCTCTGACGTAATAACCTCAGTAGTGTTTATAAAAACACTGTTCCCTGCAGCTGGAAAAATTAATGCTGGAACCTGGGTGGCTTAGCTGCAGGCTGAGTGCAGGCTTCCCTCATCATCCAGAGCAGGTAGGGTTCCCTCCTGGTGGCCTGTCACAAATGCTGTTTTCAAAGGGCCTGCACTGTGTCTGGCACTGTGCGTGAGTGATCACTGTGTCCTCTGCTGATAACCTCTGACCTGAATCGAGGATTCTTGGGCAGCGTGTTCTGAGCTGCCTCATATGAACAGGAGGGGGCGCCCTAGGGCTGAGTGTTGTTCACAGAAAGAACGAGGGGAGGGAGAAGTAACACCCTGGGCCACTGTGAAGCTGTCACCCTGCTTCCGCATGAAGGTTCCAGAAATTGCTCATCAAGGTCAGATTAATTTATTTTTAGGGTGCCGTCAAGACAGGTCTTCCAATATATTAATGAAGAGATTTGAGAATAACAGTCCGGTTTTATGGTTTTCTAGGCAAAAGGCTTAGAAAAGCATTTTGCAGTTCATGTTCGATTTATATGATGTGTGAAATTTGCTTAAAAGGGAATTTTCACTATTTGAGTCAGATTAGTATTAGTATCTACATTAAAGGATAATTAAGTATGTTTATTTAAAAAATAAAAAATAGATGAATATGTGAATTTTTAAGGCTGAGAGATGATGTTTCCATACTTTTTCTGTGAAGAAAATAATTTTTTAATCTTTCCTATGCTGTAGAGCAGACCAGCTTTACCCCTGTAACAAGGTACATTATGTTTGCACTACTAGAGTGTCCAGACTGAAAGTATAAAAATGTACATGTATGGTTGGTTTTTTACATCCTTTTTAAAAAGGGGTTGAGTCTGTTGTACTAAGCTGCCCATGACTGGTTTAATGTTGAGACCTTACGCTATTTACAAGTCCCTGGTGTGGCACTTGGGCCTTTGTACGGCCAGCAGCGTGCAGCCGGCAGCACAGAACTCCGGTCTCACACTGGCAGGTAAAGCTCTAAACATGTCAGATGTGTAAGTGGCAAACAGGACTTTTAAGAAAGTGTACATTATAATACTGGAGCTCAGTACGCACTAAGAAACTTCTTTAGAAATAGGAAAATATGTATTGGGGAAGAAAGTTTAGGGACTTAAGAAGTTATATTTTTCTATTTAAAAAAGTTAAATTATTGTATAAGGAAGAAGTTGCTTTGAATGTAGGACAGAGCTATTTCAAAGAATTTTGTTTGAAAAAATGATGTATTTTGTGCCTTAATATTTGTTCTGACTTTTAATAAATTGCTTTCTGAAATTTTGGGTTATTGATTCTTGATAATATCTATTAGTACTAGATTGTGTAAATCTATAGAAAATGTAGACTCTAATTTATGGCAGGACATAAAATTTTTAAGAGGAGATACAGCTAATTAGCAAACACATAAAAGTGTTAAACTTCAATGGTGATCAGAGAAATGCAAAATAAAAGATTGGGAAATTTTTAAAAATCAAATTGACTAAATGTATACTGTTACATGTTTGTAAAATCCTTTTGCTTTCAAAGTCAGATGAAATGAGCACATTACTGATGGCAGTGTGTCTGACTCGGTCTTTGGGAAGCTCAGCAGTGCGTTTATAACCTGGGAATAATGCCACCTTGATGGTTTTTAAAGTAACTCAAAATGCAGATAAGGCTGCTGCACAAAAATGTTCATTATAGCATTATGTAGAGACAAAATTAGAAACCAACCAAATGTCAACAATAGAGTGAAACTCGACCTACCGTTTAACCAGCTACGTACGGAATACTGCAGCCATTGAGTTATTATGAGGAATGTGTAATACACAGAAAAATACCTACCGTAAGAAATACGTACACAGTCACACATGTGAACTATTTTCCATGCAATAGGAAGGATTGAGTGGAAATGCCTCGCAGTGGCACCTGTGGTTAGTGTTTCGGTTCAGCTCGGCCGTGGTCACAAACTAATCACAACATTTTGGTAGTTAAGACCGAAAAGGGTGTTACTTAATTATGTAGTGGTTCTAGGGTGGGCGTAGAAGTGGGCAGGGCTGTCCTCCCCCGTCCCAGTCCCTCAGGGGACCCACGGTTTACTTCTCTCTGTGGGCCACCATCTCCAGGGCCTGTCATCTGCGATCCTCCAGCATAAGGGGACGGTTCCTCCAGGCTGGGAGGTTTTGTAGGGCTCAGCCTGTCAGTGGTGCCCATCACCTCACAGCGTATTCCGTTGGCAACAACTTAGCCAGCCTGGCCACAGCAGACTGCCGGTCGCACTGGGGTGCAGCGGCTCCGTGCCTGCCTGCTGTTCCAGTGCTGTGGAAGGAGCCGATGGGTTTGGGTGGACAGCCGAGAGCTGCTTCCACAGGTTCCTTTGGGGCAATAGACTAAGGGAGACTTAAAAGCCTGTTCCTTCCCAATTTTTCAGGTAAACATTGAGAAATAATTACGTGAACAGTGATAGTGCCATAACTAGGCTATATGATACCAGAAACTCCAGAAATAAGTGTTGTCTCAGACCACAGCTTAATCCTTTAGTAAATGAAACCCATCCTGTCCCAAGTGGATGGAGATGCTGCCAGCCTTGGGGACGGGCAAGGTGGGTGTTTCCAGAGGAAAAGCAGGTTGGAATAGCAGTGATGTAATTTAGGGAGTGCGGGGGGGTGGGGGGGTGTAGGGCCAGGCTGTCCTAACCATTGTTGTCTCATTTTGCCGTGGTAGGTCAGCCAGTGAGTTTACATATAAGAAAACGGTGGTTCAGTAACTTGCCCAAGAGCACCCTCCCGGCAGGTGACAGGCTGGTGTGATACCGCGGTGAAGCGTCCTTAGGTTGTCCAAGTCCTGGGAGAAAGTTTCACTTAACAAATATATGTGTCAGCTTGTTAGAGAATCAAGTAACAATGTGTATCAAGTGCCTGGTGCACAGGCCTTCAAAAGACAGTCAAGGTCATACGAAAAGGGCAGCAGACGTCAGAAACATGCATCCACATAAAATTCAACACGTTCTAAGATGTGTTTACACGTGTTCTGTGCCCCTTAAGTGATACTGAATTTACACTTAAATTTCTACTAACACAAGCGGACAGGGTACTCGATTCAGATGAAAAGAACGACAGTGTTTCCTTTCAATCATTTCGGGAAAGTAATAAGAAAGATTACATACAGAAAATATTTTAAAAGTTCCCCAGCAGATGGTGCCAAAGTGGCATTTCTGAAGGGATCTAACTCAAAATTTTGGTCTTTAATTCTTGCATTAAAAAAAAAACCCTATAAATCTACAATTACTAAAATGCCATTAAACAAATTTAGAGTTGAAATAAAAAATCCAAAGTGTACACACACAGTGCCATCACCCTGGTAAAACATGTATTGTTTTGGTCTATTCCCAGTCTCCCTCAGAATTCGAACTTGAAAGCTGGAAGGGGGCCTCTGAGATCTTGTCACAGAGGAGAGAGTGGCTCAGCACAGACCTTTGGCTCCAGGTCCTTCGAGCCAGAGTTGAAGCCTGTCTTCTGGGTTGCTCTCCTCACCTCTGGGCCCTTGAGGGCTGGCTGGACTGTATATCACAGCTCGAAATATACTTCATATGCTTTAATTAGCCCTTGCTACATCATTTTATGTGACTTAGTCATCTTTCAGTCTAGCCTCCAAATTCTTGTTTCTCCATAAATAATCCTACTTCTGATTCTCTACTGCTTAATTTGATAAGTGGAGGTTTCTTTGGGGCAGAGTGGAGTCCAGAAAGTTAGGGGCAGTGTCTATTTTTAACACAATGAACATAATGAAAATAAAATATTCTATTCCATACATTTTATCTTCCCTTTTTTTAAAAAAATAACTTTGGGCATTAATGTATCTGCTCCCAAAGGGTTATTTTAGACATTTAAGAGGAGAATGAACAAGCTGGCTTCTTCAGTGACTATGGAATTGCTTTTTAAATAATGAAATTATTATCAAATGCATTTGTCGATTTCGAGTCCTGGTAATGAGGAAGTACCTTCTCTTGGAGCAACCTACCCCACAGACTATACACAGTTAAAATAACAACTACTTAAAGATATGAGAGAGAAACAAAAGCAGGAAGACACTGGAAGGCGCTCAACACTTGGTTGAAGGGAACAGCACTCAGTGAACTTCCCATTTTTGTGACTTTAACTGATAGCAGGCCAGAGTTTGTGTCAGGTGGGGAGATTAAACCCAGTTATAAAACCTGCTATTTTGTTAAACTTGAAGACAGAGGTTTGAAGAATCACAGTGGCTGGAAAGTGAAAGAATTCCTGAATGAGAGAACCAAGGAAAAAAAGGCGCCACATCTGTGTATAAACCTCCCAGTTCACTGGACCGTGCATATGTGGCACAGACTCCACACTCCCATCTAAAGCTGAAAACGGGGAGCTAAGGTTTCTGCTAACAGGAGAATGAATAAGTTAAGTTTGAATCCATCTGTGCAAACTTCCTGCTTAAAAATAATTTGGGGGTAACACCAGAGAAAATGTGGGGGACTAAGGACCTCTGAAAGCTTGTCCCCTCATAAAAATAATTGAAAACTCATCAAAACTTTCAGCATTAACACTTTTAGGACTCTGGAAATGAGCCAGTCTTGCAACAACCTAAGAAGCATTTACTCAAGAAAAATGCCTGCATTCCAGTAAGAACACCAAACTTGGTGGTTTTCATTTGTCGTCCTCCCCTTCCCATAACCCTAGCTCGGCAGTAGCTTTCAAACATAAGAGCCCACGTTCCCAATACTGAAGGGAGCAGAATGGGGCTGGAGACCTTTTAAAGCCTCGGTTCCAAGGAAACTGCCTGGTGCCTCCTTGGAAAACCCACTAAAAGCACTCGCCTTTATTTGATGTCAGGTGAGAGCTTGCAGAATACTAAAACCCTCTTCCTTGGTGAAGGTTGTTGAAAACATTTGCAGTTAAGTGTCTCAGTGTTGAGCTGCCTGAGGCAATAAATAAAAATTGAGACAAACAATAGACCAACCAAAAACCTTAAAAGGAAAAAAGTAAAGAAAGTGATGACTTAGAGACACTGAAAAGCAGTAGCACATTTCTAGGAATCTAAAAAGCCACGAGCATGCAGAGCCCTAAGCTTGCTCAGCAAAGGCAGCAAAAAGCAGGAGGTGAAGGCTAAGGCAGAGTCACAACCCAGCTGGATGAGTGTTGTGGGTGTGCTCCACCCCGCACACCCACCAACGTGGACAAACACCAGGAGATTTACTGGTCCCAAGAGTTTAAGGAGATCGATAACTAGCTGGCCACTAGATAACTGAGTAAAGACTGTAGTAGTCATGTATTACAAATAATACAAAAGTAGTTCCGGTATATCAACAATTATCACAATGAGCAACAATGACAAAAAGCCCTGGGAAAGGGAAGGGATCTGATTCTAATAGTTGCCATGTTACATTTCTTAAAATGTCCAGTTTTCACCCCCCAAAAAGATACAAGCAAAGAAACAAGTATGGTTCAAACGCAGGAGAAAAACAATATACAATGTTGCTGAGAAAACCCAGATGTTAGACTTGTTAAACAAGAACTTTTAAATCACTTATTTTAAATGTATTCAATGAGCTAAAGAAAACCACGACTAAAGAACTGGAGTGAAGTACGAGAACAAAGTCTTACCAAATAGAGGATATTAGTGAAGAGAGGGCCATTACAGAAATGAACCAAATGGAAAGTATATGGAAATACTTTTCTGTTGAATGGTACAATAACAAATGAAAAAAATCACTAGAGAGGCCCAACAACAATTTTAACAGGCAGAATAAACAACAAGTGAACTTGAATAAAGGTCAATTTAGATTACTCAGGCTGGGGAGTAAAAAGTAAATGGAGTGAAGAAAAACGTACAGAGGCTCAGAAATACCATTAAACACACAACACATGCATTGTAGAGAAAAAGAGGGAAGAAAGAGGCAGAAAGAATAGTTGAACATGTAATGGCTAAAAACTCTCCAAATTTGACTTTTTAAAAAAAACTTTACACATCCTTTACAAAGGCTAACAAACTCCAAGTTGGATAAACTCATAGAGGTCCATTGAAACGCATCATAATCATACTGTCAAACGTCGAAGGCAAAGAGAATTTTCAAAGAACGAGGGAGAAGTGATGTCACAGAAAAGGAAAACTCAGTAAGATTAAAAGCTGATTTCTCATCAGAAACCTTGGTGGAAAAGGCAATGGGATGATGTATCCGCAGTACTGAGAGGGGCGGGAGGGGACTTGTCAACTAAGATTTTTTTTTTTTAATCTAGGCAAACTATCCATTAAAAATGAATAAAAAATAATGACGCTCCCAAACAAAAACAGCCCAGAGAATTTTGTTGCTAGTAACCCTGCCTTGTAAGAAATATTAAAGGGAACTCTTCAGGCTGAAACAGAAGAACGCTAAACAGCAAGTTGAATCCACATGAAGAAATAAACATGTAGGTAAATATAAAAGACAATATAAATGTTTTCATTTTGTTTGTAACTCCTTTTTCTCTTCTTTCAGATCTAAATTATTTTATTAATGAGATAATAATAAATCTAGGTTGATGGGCACAAAATGTGCAAAGGTGTAATTATGCTGTAATAACTGCATAAAAACACGGAAAAAGAGCTATGCAGAAGCAATATCTTGCATGTTACTAAAATTAAATTGGTATTAATCAACACTAAATTGTTATAAATTAAGATGTTAGTGGTAAACCCCAAGGCAACCACTAAGAAAATAATTCAAAAATATGTAGTACAGAAATGGCAAGGAAATTAAAATCCCACCAAGGTTTATCCCAGGAAAGCAAGGATGTTTTAACATCTGAAAATTAATTAATACAATACATTATATCAATAGGACAAACTAACAAACATACCATGATCATTTTAATAGTTGCAGAAAATATATTAGCCAAAACTGCACACCCGGAATGTGATAAAAACACTCAGCAAACTAGGAACTTTCTCAGTAAGATGAAGGGCATCTACATGAACTAACGTATTCAATGGCAAAAAACCTGGGTGCTCACTTTCTAAGAAGGTACAAGACAAAGATGCCCATTCTTACCACTTCCATTCAACATAGTACTGGAACTTCTAGTGTGGAAACCAGACAAGAAAAAGAAGTAAGTTTTTGAAATCGAAAAGGAAGAAGCAAAAATATGTTCCCATATTACATGGTCTTGTGTACAGAAAATTCTAAGGAATCTACCTCAAATACTAGAACTAATCATGAGTTCAGAAAGGTCGCGGGATTCAGGGTCAATGTACAAAAACCAATCGTGTTTCTGTAAACACGTAATGAACAATTGAATGTGAAATTTTTCATTTACAATAGCATCCCAAAGAATAAAATACTTAGATATAAATCTGGCCCTGACTGGCATAGCTCAGTTGGTTGAGCGTCCTCCTGCAAAGCGAAAGGTCACTGGTTCGATTCCCAGTGAGGGCACTTGCCTGGGTTGCAGGCCCTTCCTGTTGGGGGCATGTGATAAGCAACTGATCGGTGTTTTTCTCCCTCTCCTCCTCCCTTCCCCCCTCTCTAAAAATAAATAAAATCTTAAAAACATTTTCTAATAAAAGTAAATAAATCTGACAAAAGAAGTACAGAACTTGAACACTGAAAATGACAAAAACATCGCTGAAAGAAATTGAGTAAGATCACAAATTGAAAAAAATCCCATGTCCGTGGACCAGAAGACTTAAAATGGCAGTGTTTCCAAAATCGGACTACAGATTCCAAGCAATCCATTCATTACTCCAGACAACTTCATCGTATAAATTGACGGTAACATTCATATGGAATTTCAGAGGACACAGAACAGTTAAAATAATCTTGGAAAAGAAGTAGGAGGCCTCTAATTTCTTGATTTCAAAACAGTACGAAGTGCCCTGGCTGGCCTGGCTCACTTGGTTGGAGCGTTGTCCTGTAAACCGAGAGGTCGGGATGGATTCCTAGTGAGGGCACCTGTCTGGGTTGCAGGTTTGGTCCCTGGTCAGGGTGCGTACGAGAGGCAACCGATCAGTGTTTCTCTCTCACATCGATGTTTCTCTTCTCCCCTTCCCTTCCCCTCTAAGATCAACAAGCATGTCCTTGGGTGAGAATAAAAAAAGGAAACAGCATAAAGCAACCGCAGTCAAGACTGTGGTACTGGCATAGGGAGAGACAGCATATAGATCAATGGAGGAAATCGACAGTCCAGAACAAAGCCCATAAATCTAAGGCTAATTCATTTTCAACAGGGGCAGCAAGAGCATTCAATAAGGAAACAACTGTCTCCTCGTGAAACGGTGCCGGGGCAACTGGACAGCCATCTCCAAAAGGGTGGAGTGGGGCTCCTCGCCACATCTGTAGTAATTAACTTAAAATGGATCAGAGACCTACATTTAAGTGCTAAAGCGGTAAAGTTCTCAGAAGAAACATGTATAAATCTTCATGAATTTAGATGTGGCAAAGAATTCTTAGATGTTTCACAAAAAAACCTAAGTAATAAAAGAAAAAAACAGAAAAACTGGACTTCAAAATTAAAAATGTTTGTGCTTCAAAGGACACTGTCAAGACAGTGTGAAGTCACCCCAGAGATGTCTGCCTTCACCACTCCTACTCAGCACGGCACGGGACGTCCCGGCCACGGCAGTCAGACAAAGCAGGCGAAAGGCATCCAAACTGCAAAGGAAGACGATGACATCATCCTGTACAGAGAGAACACTAAAAATTCCACCAAAAGCTACTAGAACAGATAAATGAACTCACTAAAATAGCAGGATACAAAATAAATATCCAGAAATCAGTTGCATTTTTATACACCAGTAATGAACTATCAGAAAGGAAAACTAACCAAAAAATCCCATTCACAATTGTTTAAAAGAAAAAAAAAGAAAAAAAAAGAAAACCTAGGAATCAATTTAACCAAGAATGTAAAAGACCTGTACTTGGGAAATTATAAGACACTGAAGAAAGAAATGGAAGAAGATGCAAACAAGTGGAAGCATAGACTGTGCTCATGGATTGGAAGAATTAACATCATTAAAATGTCCATACTACCCAAAGCAACCTATAGATGCAACACAATTCCTATCAAGATACCAAGGAAGTATTTCACAGAACTAGAATAAATATTCCAAAAATTTATATGGAACCACATAAGACCCTGAATAGTCACAGCAATCTTGAGAAATAAGAATAAAGTTGGAGGAATCACACTGTGACAGGATAATAAGAAGCTAGGAAAATTCCTGGGCAAGTGGAATGGGGAAACTGAGACAAGAAAATTAAACAAGGCCGAACAGTTTGAGCAACTTACAGCCAGCTGGTGAATCGCAAGACCTTATTTCCCCTAACCAAGGACACTCGAGAGCAAATGGCTTATATCTCCTCCCTAACCAAAGAATACATAGCTTAAATTTCCCTGGTCTGGGAAATAAAGAACAGAGGATTAATGTCATTTGTGCCAGCTAAACCCAAGGACAGATGAAGTCAGGGGAACAAATAATAAAAAACCCATTAAAAGCCAGACAGACCCAAAATAAAAGTAAAACAGTATAACAGACCAAAAAATATCCCAAATTCCCCTATGCGCTCATTTTGACACATCAGCATATTAAAAATGCACCTGGAAAGCTGATGAATATTCTGCTAAAAACCCTCCCCTAAGATTCTCACCCAAAGATTCTCACCCACGGAGAAACGATAAAAAGCCCTCAGGACAAAGACGCCGTGCTTGCTCGCTCTAGAGCGTGACCAACGCCCTTGCTCCTTCCCAGCACGAACCTTTTATTTCCTCCTAAACTCTGAGGGCTCCCAGGAGGCTTGCAGCCAGGAGGCAGTGGGTAGCAGCAGCTCATCCTGGCCTTCTCTCCAATCCTGTCTCTAGGACCCTCTTTTTCTCCGACCTCCTGGTGAGCTAACAGCAGCCCCATCTTGGCTCAGCCCTTTGCTATAACTTTTCTAGGGAGCCAAAGCAGAGCACGGCCTAGGCTCTCTCCAGTTACTTCTTCCACCCTAAATCCTTCCTTCGTTTCACCATCCCCAGCCTTAGTAAACTTATTCTCAAAGTCACCTGGACCTGTGCTATGAAATCTTTCCTACACGAAGTCAACAACCTACACACTACAGGCTGGCTTGAGGCAGACCGGCTCCAGGCCATTTCCTATCAGGTAACACACTACCTGATATCAAACTATACTACAAGGCCACAGTCATCAAACCAGTCTGATACTGGCATAAAAACAGACATATAAATGACCAGAAATAAACCCATACCTTGCTTGTCAATGAATATTTGACAAAATAGGCAAAAACAGACAATGAGGCAAAGATAGTTTATTCAATAAATAGTGTTGGGAAAATTGGACAGATACATGCAAAAGCAATTAAACTAGACCACCTTCTTACACCATACTCAAGAATAAACTCAAAATGAATTAAAGACTTCAAGGTTAGATCATAAAAATCCTAGAAGAAGAAATAGCCAGTAAAATCTCAGAAATTCCTCCTAGCAATATTTTTTCTGATACATTGCCTTGGGCAAGGCAAACAAAATAAACAAATGGGACAATATCAAATTTAAAAGTTTTTGCACATCAAAGGAAACCATCAACAAAATGAAAAGACAACCCATTTAATGGGAGAACATATTCACCAATTATACATCTGATAAGGGATTAATATCCAAAATTTGTAAAGACCTTATAAAACTCAACACCAAAAAAACAAACAATCCAATTACAAAATGGGCAAAGGGCCTAAATAGACACTTCTTCAAAGGGGACATACAGATGGCCAATGGACATATGAAAAGATGTTCAATGTCACTAATCATCAGAGAAATGCAAATTAAAACCACAATGAGATATCACAACAGTCAGAATGGCCACCATGAATAAATCAACAAACAAGTGTTAGTGAGGATGTGGAGAAAGGGCAACCCTTGTACACTGTTGGTGGGAACGCAGACTGGGTGCAGCCACTGTGGAAAACAGTATGGAGTTTCCCCAAAAAATTAAAAATGGAACTGCCTTATGACCCAACCATTCCACTTCTGGGAATATATCCAAAGAAACCCAAAACACTAATTTGAAAGAATATATGCATCCCTATGTTCATTGCACCATTATTTACAATAGGCAAGATTTGGAAGTAGCCCAAGTGTCCATCAGTAGATGAGTGGCTAAAAAAGCTGTGGTACATCTACACAACAGAATACCACTTGGCCACAAAAAAAGAAGGAAACCTTACCCTTTGTGACAGCATGGATGGATCTGGAGAGCATTATGCTAAGTGAATTAAGCCGGTCAGAGAAAGACAAGTACCATATGATCTCATTCATATGTGGAATCAAATTAACAAAATAACCTAACAAACAAAATAGAAACAGACTCATAGACAGAGAGCAGACTGACAACTGTAGAGGGGGAGGGGGTGGGGAAGTGGGGAAAGGTGACAGGATTAGGGAAGACCCTCACAGACACAGACAACAGTGTGGTGACGACCAGAAGGAAAAGAGGGAGGGGGGTAGAAGAGGGTATGGGGGACGAATAGTGATAGAAGGAGACTTGACTCGGGATGGTGAGCATACAGATGATGTATTATACAGATGACGTATTACACAGATGATGTATTACAGAACTGTGCACCTGAAACGGAAACAATTTTATTAACTGATGTTAGTTCAATAAATTCAAAAAAAAAAAAAAAGAAAAGTCAACCCACAGATGGGAGAAAATAGTTTCAAGTCACATATCTAGACTATATAATGAACTTTGCTAAACCATCATTGGAGAAACTAAGTTCAATAAATATCAAGTAGATTTTTGTAAAAAATAATAATAGTAAAAATTTATAAATAAAGAACTCCATTCACTCAATAATATGAAGACAAATAACTCAGCAAAAGACAAAGGCAAGAGACTGAAATAGACATTTTCCTAAGGAAGATCTACGTCTAGTTGATGAGCATATGGAAAGATGCTCCACGTCAGCGATTTTCAACCTGTGCGCCACAAGAATTTTTAAAGCATGCAGTACCTGACTGTTTAGTCAGGGGCACTGGCCTCTTTTCCCTTAGACTGTCAAATAAAAACAATGAGAACAGTCAATACAATAGCTGTCTGGTGGGAACGCCCTGTCTTCAACCGTAAATACATAGGTCATGTAACAGAGCTGCATCTTATTGGTCATGTCGCATAATAACGCTGTACTGATTGGCTAATTCTTGGTACCAGAAATCTTTAGATACAAGTATTAGGCATTTGATTTTTTTTAAATCACTTTGGAGCAGAAAGGGTAGGTAATTACTATATTTATTTTTTGTAAATCAATCAAAATTATACTTATTTTTTGTCAGATTGGCAAAAAATATATATTTTGGGGTGTGCCACAGAATTTTAGTCCTTAGTAGATTCCATGAGATGAAAAAGGTTAAAAATTGTTGATCTACGTTATTAGTCATCAGGGAAATGCAAATCACAACCACAATATAACTTCATAGCCAGTAAAATGGCTCCAACAATGATACTCATTTTTATTTTTATGCAAAAAGAAAACAATTGGTGTTGGTAAGGATGTGGAACCTTACAAATGCCAGCGGGAACGTGAAACAGCACAGCCGGTCCGTCAGTTCATCAGACGATTAAAGAATTACCGTGTGACTCAGGAAGTCCACTGCTAGGGATGTGCCTGAGAAATGAAAACATGTGTTTACACACATGTTCCTAGCAGCATTATTCCGAATAGCCACAGATTGGAAACAACCCAATTGCCCATCAAGTGACGAATAAATGACGTATGGTATGTCCATACAATGGAATATTATTCAACCATAAAAAGGAACGAAGCACTGACAGATACCACGATATGAAAAGAGCCTTGAAAATATGCTCAGTGAAAGGCAGTCACCAAAAGCCACATATTATATGATTCTATTTTTACAAAATGTCCAGAATAGACAAATCCATGAAGACAGGAAGTAAATTAGCTGTTGCCAGGTACTGAGGGGGTGGAGGGCTGGGGGTGACTGCTGACGCGCACAGGTTTCTTTTTGTGGCCATAAAATATGCAGGAATTGGACAGTGGTGATAGTCACATGATTTGAACAATATACTTACAACCACCATAGTTTGTACCTTCTAATATGGTGAATTTCATAGTATGTGAGTTATAGCTCAACTTAAAAATGCTATTCAGAGTAACATAACAGAAGGAGTGTCTATAAGATTTCATTCACATTCCCTAGATACAGTCCAAACAATTGGGCATGCCAGCAGACCACAGAAAACGACCCACACTCAGGAGACAGTCAGTGGTACTGACGCCGAGAGGGTAACAGTGAACTGTCAGTCACGGATTTTAAAAGAGCAATTATATCTCTGCTCAAGGCCCTAACAGAAAAAAAATGTCTGCAATAAATGAATAAACAGAAAATCTCAAAGCAGCCCCACCCCAATCGATTTCGCTTACCTCTCGTTAGCCAGAACGAGGTCACATAGCCAGTAGCGTCTGAATTAAGGGAGTCTAAATCACAGGAAGTCTGACGAGATTGGGGGGTGCGAATTTAACTGGGCATATACCACCCTGAACAAAAATGGGATTGTGTCGGTAAGGGAGGAAGGGGGCACTGGTTAGTCGGTGTTGTCTCAGGGCCTTCCCCAGTGTGGTGTACAAGCTTGATCAGATGTGTGTTTTACTCCGTTTCCTGTTAGAACCACAATTCTAGAGGCAAAACATTTTCAACTTATTGCTGGTGGTCACTCTCTTAGTCAAAGGCCAAGAGACAGCTTGCTGAAGTGAGGATAATTTGAAGGGGACTTTTTTACAAAGATTTGGACAGGACTGTATCTTTGGTGGAAGTGCCAACCAGGGAGCACCCTATGCCAGGGCTACTAATGCAGGCGTTGTTACTACGCTGAGACCAAGGAGGATGAGAGGGAGAGTGGCCGCTGGAGTCCCCAAGGAGACAGGTTGTGGAGAACAGGTCACCTTGAAAAGAGCGATCTATCCAGGAACACAGCTGACTCAACCGCATGACATCACCCTTGTCCAGCTGCTCTCCCACTCGGCATTTCACTGGCCACTACCCAACTGGAGGACAGAGGGCACGATCACCTGTTGCTGTGGTCCCTGCAGGCTGGCCCCTGGGATGGACAGCAGGTGGAAAAAGGTGCAAAGTGCATCTGGAAGGCAAAGAGAGTCACCTGGCGAAGCCGTCCTAGTTTGAACAGTACCAAGTATGAAAAGCTAGACTTAGGAATTAATTTCGACGGTTCCTTGGAGGGTATTGTAATTAGGCCTAACCTATTTAGTTGTAATCACAGTTCACAGTAAAAATGTACCCTGGAAATTTTCTCCTGAAGCCAATTTTGATATATCTGCCTTAGAAATCGTCACACGCAGGCCACGGAGCACAGGAGCAAGTCCTTATGCTTGGGCCTCCCGCGGCACTGCGCATCAGACAGCCTGCTCCCAGCCGCACACATCCAAGTGCCTCTCCCAGTTTCCACCCTCATATTTGGGGCTCGGGCAACTTACTGAGGCAGCCTAAGCCTCAGTTTCCCAATCTGCAAAATGGGGATAATAATGGGACTCACTTTGCTGGGTTGTTGTGAAGTGCTTAACAGAGGGCCTAGCCTATGGTGGGTGCTTGAAATTTGGTCCCTTTATGTCATCCCCATGGGAAGGACCCTCAGAGTCAATTTCGACAAGGGTCCCCTTAAATAAGCACCTACTACATGCCAGATAACAGATAAATACTGTTCCCATTATATAGATAAAGAAACAAGCCACAAAGATTAGGAGAGCTGCGAGGCCACACCGGCAGCGTGCAGGGGTGAGATCCGGCCCGGGGGTGTCTGATGTCATGGGCTGTGTGTCCTTGACTGCACCCACCACTCTGCCACTTCCAGAGGCATTTGGAATGGCATTCATGGATTTGCAACATTTTCCTCCTCTTAGCAGATGGTGACAGAGTTTGGTCTTTAATCATGGCACAGTAAATCTGTTTTTTCTACAGATTTTCATTTTTTTAAATTGGAAATGATTTTCCAGGGGGAAATATCTCTTCTGGCTGTCATGACATCATACACAGGCACACGGTCTCTTCAAAGTTCAACACAGGACTGAACTTTTTAAAAAATACTCACCCAAGGATTTATTAATATTAGAGAGAGAGGAAAGGAGAGAGAGAAACATCAATGTGAGAGAGAAACATTGATTGGTTGCTTCCCGTATGTGCCCTGACCAGGGCTCGAACCTGACACCTTTCTGTGCAGGAGATGACAACCCAACAACTGAGCCACACCCGCCAGGGCAGGACTGCACAGTTTTGTTGGCTGGGGCTCTAGATGTGACAGCGTAATGCAGCACCTGGCCCAGGGCTGTGCCCAACGTGCATTTCGTAGTGTTTGCACAGTGAACGGACGGCACTGCTGCCCCACCACCCTCCCCCATGCTGCCCTGTCCTCCTGGGCCAGGCCAGCACATGGGGCTCTGCTTCTGTGACCCTTGTAGGTGGTCAGTGGGGGCTGATGACATTTAGAAGCACAGATGGATGTGGGGTGAAAAAGCTAGACAGAGAAGCAACCCCAAATGTGCCGTCGGGCAGGATTCAGCCCCAGGTAAGTTGATAAGAAGCCCATGAAGCCCAAAGGGTGAGCCGTGTGGTATGGGGGCCCCATGTGGGACCAAGGGGCCCTGCCAGATAGCCCGTGTCCACCTGCACGGCGCTTCTGGTCAGGTCTTACATTTCCACAGCAAACCGTCCTGTCTGGCTCTGCATTCCCACGTGATACGAGGAACACAACAAGCATGTCAAAGAGCGCACCGAGCTCAGAGATAGCCATTCATTTTGCAAAACCTTTAGAAATACTCTATGTGTATACCCCCTACCTCTAATCCCCCAAACTCAAGCATATCCCTTGAAAACTAAATATAGAGGAGACAGAAGTGTGAACGAAAAAGGGGGCCACAAACTAAACCTGACAAGCTCGGGGGAGGCCTGCATGGTGGCCCTTACACACTCAGAGACCGAAGGAACCACACAGGATGGTCCGAACATAAAAGTCCCTAACTAAACACAAGTCACAGCAGGTAGTGACGTCCTAGGTCTGTAGCTTCCTTGACAAAGGTCAGTCTTCACCTTAAGGGAGTCTGTCTGTTGTCTCTTTGCATCTAAAATAACACACCTCTGACATGTCAGAGCGCAGCACAGGCTGCAGAACCCTTCATTGCTCTTACTCCCCGAATGCCATCTCTCTCGGGCTCGATCCCCAGCCAGGGCACGTGCCTGGGTTGTGGGCCAGGTCCCCAGTATGGGGTGTTCGAGAGGCAACCACATACACTGATGTTTCTCTCCCTCTCTCCCTCCCTTCCCCTCTCTAAAAAATAAATAAAATCTTTAAAAAAACATTAAAAAAAGTACGTGTCTCTCCATTTTATTTTTTATCTAATACCAGAGATTTCCCCACTTTGCTTTCTCCCACCCCCTTAATCTACCACTAATGGATTTCATGTAACCCTCCTTACATCTCCTTCTTTGATTCATATGTATAAAATATGCTGTAAAATTGCCATTTACTGGAGCATTTTCCCTATCCATTGAGATTTTGCTTCCTGGCAATTGTCATTAGTTTGGTTCAAATACATTCTTAAAAGACTTTTTTGTAGGCTGGACATTCTTGTGTAGACAGAAGCAACAGTACAGCTGACAGGCCCATCATGTTAGGTCAAGGGTCATTTGAGGGGCCCCAAATACAGGGTGCTTGGCTTACGGTCACAGTCTGTCTGCTTGTAGACCAACTGGGCAGGGCCTGGCTTTGCGGGGCCTGCCTCCGCCATGGCCACTCAAGGGCAGTGAGGACAGAGAAGGGGCAGCACAGCCTTAGAAGGCTGGTTCAGACCAGCTGCCAGAGCACTATACAGAAGGCGGCCATGGACAAGGATAGCAAATGGAAATTAGTAAGGAGGGGAAAACTACAAACAAAAAACACCCCTAAAACTCCCCCAAACCTCCGTTCTTGTAAATAAAACACCTGAAGTCCCCTGACCGTGTATTTAAGTGAAAGGTGGGATGAGACTGAACGCAGCCTGTCCTGCCCACATGGCTCTGGGAGGAGCCCTGAGCTCCTGGTTTGCATCTCCTGGGCAAGTCACTCAGCCACACCCGATTCACTTTCTTTGTCGGGGGAAATCGTGAGATCAAGGTCTCTTCCAGCTTTAAGGACCCGTAGAGGGGGCAAGAGAAGAGGAAAGAAGGCCAGCGTCTGGGTCCCAGCAGCTTAGCCTTCCAGGGGAGGCTGCCGCGTAAACGCAGGTGGGATAAAACACAAAACAAACGCAACCATGCTGGCCACAAGGAACCCTTTCAGAAGCGGTGCAGAGAGAAAGGGGGACAGTGGCTTGGGCATAGACAACAAACACATGAGAGATTGAGGCAGTAAACCACAGCCTCCACAGGCTGCCTGGCCCGCTACACCTGGACAAGGGAGCAGGAATGTCTGAGCAGGTCTCTCTTCAGGATGTCGCACCAGGAATGCAAAGTGCACTTACATGGGCCCCTCCACTTCCTCTGACAGGAAGGTGGGCAGAGAGGCACCATGGGATTTTCTGGGTAGTGAACGCTCAGGTGCCCACCTGCACACTGCCTCACACTTCCCAGGATTCCCAAACCCCTTCTTCCTTCCAAGGAAAACAGCTCCTGCTCTGAGGCTGCAGCCTGCTGAGCTCCAAGGGGGCTCTGCTAAGTGACATGCCAAAAAGGACTAGATTTGAGGCTTGGCACAGTGGTGTGCACCATGCCATCTGCAGCGTTGCCTCTGAAAACATTTTCCAGTAAGAACTGAGATAATGCTTTCCAGGAGCTGGAGGAGACCATCTGGTTCCTCCCACAGCCCCCCACACAAGGCACTTCAGACTGCTCCTGTCTGCCTTCCCAGCCCTATTTCCCTCCCGCTGCTGCCAAGCGTCCAGTGTCCCCATAACTCGCCTCCATTTTAAATTGTTTCCCATTCAGTCTGGAGGGCGGGGTCGATTCCTAGTCCCCGTGCATGGAGTTCCTAGACCCCAACAGCATTATTTAAAAGGACACTAGTCTACTGGGATGGAGAACTTAGTCCGCCTCCTGTAGAGTTTGTGAAACCCATCTCCTAGCCACACTGCCGTGGGGACGGTGTCCCTGAACGGCTGTGGAGTGGGCAGGCCTGGTGGGGGGTCACACTTGCTGCTGGGGGGGTGTCAGCTTCACTGTCTCCAGCAGAAAAGGGGCCTGTCAGGAGGCCTTGCATGGGTGGGCGCCCGGGCCTAGTGAGGACCTCGCCGCCTTCCCCGGGGGTAGGGGGCGGCCCTGGGGGCGCCCGCCGTCCACGTCCTGGCGTCGCACCGCCTCCCGGGCCGGGGCTGGGCGCGCTCCAGGCGCATTCCTGGCCGGGTGGCCCCTCCTCCTTCCCGGCCTGGGGGCCGGCACCTCCCTCCCCCCTCACCCCCTACTGCTGGACCATGGACGCTGGTGGCCGCAGGCACCCCAGGCCAAGCGCACCGGCCGGACTGCGCTTCCCTCCCCTCCCCTCCCGGACAGCCAGTTGCGCTTCCACCTCCCTGACCCTGTGGGCTGGACGCACTCAGCATCGGCTGGACCCACTCGGCATCGGCTGGACACACTCGGCACCAGTTGGACAGCGTTGTTCCCTCTCAGGCAGAGAGGTCCGGACCGGCGAGATGCGGCCCCGCGGCCCCCGCACTCTCCTGCTGCTGCTGCTGCTGCTCGTCGCCGGCCCGGCGCAGCTCAGTGCCCAGGTCAGTGCCCAGAGCAGTCACCGCCGCCTTCTGGCCGGCGCGCGGGACCTGGGCCCCACTCCATTGGAAGCGTGGGCGGGGGGCTTGGGGCAATCTGGGGCTGGGTCCGGTTTTCGAAGAGAGGTGCCAGACCCCACCCGTTCTCCAGACGCACCGCGGGTCGCTCTGGGGACCCTGGTCGCTGCGCAGTCCGCGCGCCAAGGACCGCGGGAGCTCCGCGGGGATCGGGGTTGGGGGAAGGTCTCCCCGAGTTTTGAGACGGTGGTCTCTCCTGAGTCTCCAGGAGAGGTGTTGGTTACCGGCTGGGTCAGAGTGTCCCGCCCTTCCACTTCCCATCTCGGGTTTTAACTCCATCTATCCCACCGCCGCCGTTCTCAGTACTTCCCCTCGGGGGGCTGGGTTCGGGCTGCGTGTCCGTTTCCACCCGCGCGGGCTCGCTGTTCACTTTCCTTCCTTGCATTTGTATGCGTTGGAGTCTCAAAGGGTTTATTTATTTGACCAGATTCACTTTTATATTAACCAGTAAGGACCAGTGATTGAAATTAAGAATGCACACAATGCAATATACGGAAGATGTATTATAGAACTGTAGCTGAAACTTACGTTATTAACCAATGTCCCCCAATAGATTTACTTTAAAAAAAAACCTGCAGATAAAAAAGAGTCTTCCAAAGGTGGAACTAGAAGTGCTTAATTCAGAGCCAGCAGTGCTAGGTGAGCTCTGGGGACCAGATGCGCCCCCCTCTGACCCCGGCGATCTGTGTGGCAGGTATGCGGCCAGCACCCCGGAAATACTGCCCACAACAGTAACAGTAACGGAGGGAAGGGAAGCCTGCAGGCACTCACTGCACCCCGAAGACTGAGGAGTCTCTGCTAAACACCTACCAGAGCAGTCCTGTGAGGCCAGGTGACTACTGCCACCCCATTTTGCAGATGAGGGAGCTGAGGCCCAGGGACACTGTGACTTACTCAAGGTCACACAGCCAGAAGGAGTGGAGGAAAAGTAGTCTTTCTCCTTGGGCTCCAGGCCTTTCCCCTTCCCCACAGACACTCTTGCCTGCACTCAATTTCTACACCAGGTGGGCACCCCCATGGCTACCTGGCAGCCCCAGGGGTACAGGGGCCAGGCAGGGAGAAGTCAGTTCAGACCAGACCTGGGTGGCATTACTGCAGAAGTGGTCAGCAGGCACGTGGGAAGCTATCAGCCACCAGGTAGCAGGGGCCTCGCATGGGGCCATAGTGGACCCACACAGGGGCCTCTCACCCACTCTGCAGTAACAAAACACAACATAAAGCCCAGAGCCCAAAGCCAGAGCAGCAAACAGGTGTGTCCCCAAGCCAGCGGAGGGGTAGGGGGACAGGATGGGCAAGGAGACGCTGGGAGCCCAGTCTGCCATCATCTGATTTTATGGGGGCTCTCACTGTCTCTCCAGGTTTCCTGGAAAACAGACGAGACCTTAGCTGTTCTCAGAGGTGTGGCACTGTTCCTGGGAGATCTAGCCGACCTCTGCCGGGCCACCTCCAACTTTTCTCAAAGTCCTTATCCTCTAAATCTTTATTTCTTTACCTGCAAGAACCTCTGTCCCCCTCACTGGGTTTTGTGAGGGGGAAAAGAGACAAAGAGATTGTCCACAGAAGCTGGTTTAAAAATTCCGATGAAACTGTCCTTCACCCAAAGTCCTGTGCGGGTGGAGGTCTCTCCCAGCCGCTGTTGGGGAAGCCTGAGGGGTAACCCATGAGGGAGGCCTCGGGAACACTCCACCTGGCTCCTTCTCATCTTCCGGGTCTCTGTCAGAGTTAGCACTTCTTCACAGCTGCTTCCCCAACCCCACTCTACACAGGCCCCTCCCTGCCCTTGTGTTTTCCTATCGGACTCTGCAGGGCTCCAGCACACGACAGGTGATGTTTATAGTGATTCATTGTGATAGATTTCACGTTACTGTCTGTCGTCCCCAGTACAGGGGCAGGGGCCAGCACCCAGTAGGAGCTCGGTGGGATGGATGGAGCTTGGTCCTGCTGGCGCTGGTCTGAGTGGACTGGCCGGACAGCCTCCGGGCAGCCTCTGGTCACCTGGCATCTTCTAGATATCCTGAGGCCTGCCTAACCGAGAGATTCTGACTCAGTTGGCCTGGGTTGGGGCTTAGGCATCACTATTTTTAAACTTGTCTGTAGTGATTTTAATCAAGCAGTTGCTTGAAATCCAGGGGGACTCAGCTTTCAGAGTTAAAAGCTGTGGACCTAGGAAGGGGCCAAGGGCAGAAGAATTTGAGTGGACAAAAGATTGAATTCATGAGGACCTCAGGTGACTTGTGTACCTGGAGTTCACCCGAGCTGAACACAAGACGAGCCACGGGCCAGCCCTGTCAACTGGATGGAAACTCAGCAGGTGTTTGGAGAGTGACTTGTGCCTGTGGAACCACCGTGTGCCACAGAGGAGATTGGCGGGGCACACACAACCCCAGGGCCCCAGAGACAGGCATCGCGGCCCCTGTGCAGCCCCCAGCCCTTCCGGGGGCCTCTGTTTCCAGTGTGCGCTCACTGTACTGTATTAGGTGACAGTGCACGGGAGACGTGGTGTGTGTGTCTGTAGGTGTCTGTGACTGTGTGTGCACGTGTCTGTGTCGTGTGAATGCTTGGTTGTGTGTGTACACACATCTGTGCTGTGTGTGTGCACCTGTGGGTTGCAGGGTGGTGGGAGGTTGCTTCTTCGAGGGTCGGCAGCAGTGCTGTGTGGGGACAGGCGGTCTCATCTGCTCTCCTGCGGTCCTCCATGGCTTTCCAGTTGTGTTCCTCTTATTCGTACATCTGTCCTGAGTCACTGTGCAGGTGACCTGCTGATGGAGAGCAGGTAGTCGTGGAGGAAGAGGGGAGGTTGAGCAGTGTGGGGACCCCATGAGTGGGGGCCCTTTCCTAAAACTGCTGCCCACTCCGAAGAGGAAAACATTGAACGAATCCCTGTTCTGGGTGAGCAGGGAGTTCAGGGTCTCAGCATGCTGCTCGCCTAGAGGGGTGTCTGGTATTACAGAAGGCTTCCCTCTCCCCAGAACCTCTCTTTGTGATTAGATGTCATAGGGCTCCAAATTCCACTGTAAGTGAGAAGTTGATTCTTCTGATTGCTCCTCCCACTTAAAATATTGCCTTTTGTAGTTTAATGGGGAAAAAACGTGTTTGATGTACATTCTGCAGTTGTAACCACGGAACTCTACGTGTTCACCAGCACCACCATCACGGTACGGGACAGTCCCACCAACCGCAGACCAATCTGTGTTCCGTCTCTGCAGTTTGCCCCCTCCGCAGTGCCGCAGGAATCAAACCAAAGGGGGCGCAGCCTTTGCTCTGGTTTCACAGATGTAGCCCGACGCATTTACACTGCCTCCGAGTTGTCCCTGGCACACGTGGGGTTTCCTCTTGTTACTGTTGCTGAGTGGTATGCCCCCGTGTGGGAGCACCGCAGTGGGTTGATGGGTCTCCGCTGAACTGAGCGACACCTCTGGTGTCAGTTCCAGTTTCGGGTGATTACGAATAGAGCTGCTATGATCATTCCCACGCAGCTCTTTGTGTGAATGTAAATACTCATTTCTCTTGAGTAAACATCCAGGAGTGGGATTGTTGAGTCATGTGGTAAGTGTGTGTTTAACTTTGGAAGAAACTCCCAAACTGTCTTTCCTATTAGGTGGGTCATTTTGTGTTCCCACCAGCTGTGTATAAAGACCCAATTACTCTGCATCCCCACCAGCACCAACCACAGCCTGCTTCGTCGTTCCCAGGTCACTCTAGTAGGTGTGCAGAGGTATCTCGTGGTGGCTTCGATTTCCATTTCCCTAAGGACCAGTTGCTTGGGAAGCTTTTCATGTGCTTACTTGTCAGATGAGTCGTCCACTGGGTGGGTGAAGTGTCTTCTCACGCCTTCTGCCCGATTTAAAAATGGACTGCTTCTTACTAAGTTGTTCGTGTTCTTTGTGTATTCTAAATACAAGTCCTTTTTCAGATACGTGAATTGCAAGTATTTTCTCTCAGTTGGTAGTTCGTCTAAGTTTCTTTCCCAGAGCAAAGCTGTTGTGTTTTGATGAAGTCCCGTTGGCCCATTTTTTATTTTTATGGATCATGCATTTGATGGCAAGACTTTGCCTACACGAGGTCATGAAAATTTTTCTCTAAATTTGTTACAGTTTTGCATTTTTACATTTACGTCAGTGATCCATTTTGAGTTAATTTTTGTATAAAGTGTGAGGTGTATATTAAGGATCAATTTTTGCATATAAATTTCCAATTGTTCCAACACTATTTGTTGAAAAGATTGCTGAATTGCCATGGAATTGTCTCAGCAACTTTGTCAAAAATCAACTCATTACACATGTATGGATTTATTTCTGCCAGTAACACTCTACAGGGAGACTTAAAATTGGGTAGATTTTATTATTTGTCAAAATTGTTTTGGCTATTCTAGTTTCTTTGCCTTTCCATTAAAATTTTAGAATCAGCCTGTCTGGATCTACAGAAAACACCCTACTAGAATTCTGATTGGGATTGCACATCTACACAATATTGAGTCTTTCAGTCTGTAAACAAAATATGTCTTTCCATTTATTCAGAACTCTGCTTTCTTTCATTAGCATTTTTTAGTTTCGACATGCATATACTTTGTTAGATTTATATCGAAATAATTTATTTTTGGATCTTTTATTTTGGGATCTTTTAAAAATGGTATTTTAATTTGTATTTCCACTGGTATATTTGTAGTACATGGAACTCTGTGGGGTTTTCTTCATCTCATTTGTTCTCAGTTTAAGGGATGGGCATCAGCTGCCCCACAAGCCCCGCCCCACGTTGGGAGGGGCAGTGGGTGGAGCAGCTTTCCTCCCCTATCTCCTTCCTGTGCCTGGCTCCTAACACGAGGCTTCAGCTGCCACTCTCCTGGGCACATCAGGCTCCCCGTCTCCAGGGTGGGGATAGTGGTGCCTCTGCAGACTGCTTTAAAGGTTCAGGGTAGGAAAAGTGTAATATTTACAGCAGGGAAGTGATTTGGGAAGGCCGAATGGATAGCAAATTAAAACATCATTTTCTTGAGAATATGTTTAAAACTACAAGAATGTAAGCCAAGAAGCGGGACGCCATCTGGTCTAGAAAACTCAGACTCTGGCTCAGGAGAGCTGGACAAATGAAAGCCTGGGCATGTTCCTTCCCACCCGGTGTGGTCGGCTTACCTACATCGGTTTAGCTGCTGATTAGGGTGGTGGGCCTGGCGTCTAGGTTGAGGTGCGTGTTGACGATAGAGCTCAGCAAGAGGCCAGTGGGCGCAACACCGGGAGGATTTGCCAACCCCTGCAGTGGGCGTTCTTACGCACCAGGCCCTATGTTTCACCAATGTGTAGCAGTGAGCTGAAGCAGCCAGGACCTGTGAACCCTCCGGGCCAAAAATGGGGGTGATTCATAAAACAAGTACACTGTTTGGTGCCTGCAATGGCCTGGCTGCTAGAAACAAAACCGACAAGGAGCCCGTCTTTGGTTTTGAAAGAGCTGCTCTGGGTCTGGAGTTGGCATACGGGGCTACTTTGAGCTGGGCTCAGCCAGGCGGTTCTGCTGATCTGTGCTAGACTCAGCTGGTCCGACTGGGCTCCTCAGGGTCCGTGCACAGCCCCCAGGTTGGCTGGGGCGGGTGGGTCTGGGCTGGCTCGTGTGGGCTCTGCTCTCACCGACCTCTCGCCCTCCAGCGGGCCAGCCCGGGCTTTCATGGGGCAGTGGTGCAGAGACCGAGACTGAGCAGGTGCTCTTGAGACCCTCTCCCAAAGTGGAACTGGGACTTAAGTTTCTTCCAGGTGTAGTGAGGCCAGCAGACCAGGAGAGGCCTGCCGTTGAGAAGGCCGTTTGCTGCACACAGTTCCTAGAGGAGGGGGCACGCCAGCTGCAGTGGGGCCACAGGCGCCAACAGCAGGCAGAGAGAGGGAGGGAAACTTGGGAAAGTTTTTATTGGGCTTTGAGGGAAGGAATGGGTGAGACAGGGTGAGGGAGCTGATGAGGTTACCGCTGGCTGGTCTGAGTAATTTTTGCAGGATTGCAGTATGGGGCTGCCCTCATTTCCTGGTTCCTGACCTGGGGCTGTTGGAGTAAATGGACTGCGGTGGGTGGGTGGGGGGTGTTGGTGTCTCACAAGTGTAAGAGCAGAAAAGGCAGGGGGAATGGGCTCTGGATGAGCTGCTTTGCAAATAAAGGTGTGCTGGTGGGCAGGGAGGGTGTATGGTTGTCCAATAGCTTTAGCGGTTGGCAGCTTTGAGTCCACAAGGCCCCAGATGCCAAAACATCAGACACAGAAACCAGACAGTGTGGTTAATATAGACCCAGTCCTGGGACTGGGACATCGCTTGCACTGCATCTTGTTGGCCAAAGCAGGTCACAAGGCCAGCCCAGATCCGAGAGGTGGGGAAACAGATTTCCCTCTGTGGGAAACGCGGCAGCTTCTTTGCAAGAAGTGTGGGCATGGGGCAGGAGGCCCGTGCTATTCCTGCAAACCTGCCATCACGCGGACCCAGAGATTCACTGCCCGCAGGCCCCTGTGTTTGGACAAAAGGCTGCAATCACAGTGAAGACGGGTGGAGGGAGGCCTTGCTCATGAGGTGGGCTTTCTCCAGCCGTCTCCACCTTTCCCTGGCAACTTTAGGAAGAGGACTCAAGTCCTGCCACAGGCGGCCCTGACAGCAGAGAGAAGTCAAGGCCTCTGCCCATTTGGGGGAGCTTCTGGTCCCTGGGCCTTGGGTAGTGAGCGCTGAGGGTGTGGACTGAGAGCAGCCAGCTGTGGTTTCTCTGGTCTGGTCTGCCTGGTGTTTTTGAGTCAGGATCCCGTGCGCTCCTGGGCCCATCTGCCCTGGAGGATCCTGTGGACACCAGACTTGATCCCAGGCCCACCAAGCCATCTTAGTCTGTGAGGCTGCCCCCACACCATTTGACCATTTGGACACCTCGCCTCCCTCCACACGCCTGCCCAGGCCTGCGGCCCTGCCTGCTACCACAGGAGCAGTGTTCATCTCTCAACTGTTGACAGGCCTGACTGTCCTGGTCACTCCCTTGACCCATAGGCACAGTGGTGGGGCTGCTGAACTCCCGCTGATCTTTCCATGGGTTGTGCAGCTCTGGGGCCATCAGGGCAGACTTCCTGGGTGGTAGAACTTTCTAGATCTTTTCAAACCCTCCACCAGCATCTTCCATGCTTCTAAGAAACTTCCTGGGACCTAAAATGAGGTCATTATACACATTTTCCTTACGGAAAAATAAGCACTGATAATTGGACACTACCTAACCCTACGCACTTCGGTAAGTAAAATGTGCACCTTCAGGACGTGATGATTTATGTCCACTGTGTGTAGTAACATCGGGCCGCCGGAATCCTTCCAGGGGAAACAAGGCCCGAGGAGCGTGTCCTGTGGCTGGGTGTCCCAGTAACACTAAGGCAGCACAGTTGTTCACGACGAGGACTAGAGGGGTGGGCGGAGGTCAGTGGAACTCCAGAGACTCCCAAATCCCCAAGTTGCCCCTTGGTGCACTGTGGCCGTCTGATTGGCCACTGACTCTGGTGTTCACTTTTCACTGGAGATGATGTTACCTCTGGACACTTCCCAAAGGGGAGGGTGCCCTGCAGCCCAGGAGGACCCCTCCCCGCTGCTCTGCCACCTGTGCCGGAGGGGCTGGGGTCCGAGAGCATGACCAGTACCCGGGTGCACTGCCCAGGGAGCTGGGAGGATCAGGTGGTTCCTGGCTGACAGGAAGAAAAGGACGGAGCCCCAGAGCTCCAAGGCAGAGTGCCTGCAGTGGGAGAGGGAGGAAAGAGCAGCTGCTTGCAGAGAAGCACCAGACTCCAGGCAGTCATTTACGCCGTGGTGAGAACACAGGCAAACGTGTGACTGCCACCTGAACGCCTCCGACTCGGCCTTTTCTCTGATTGCACAGTTGAGGTTGCACCCTCTCAGAAGGGGTCTAGCTGGGAAGATGATGCACACATTCAACGCCTGCGTCCTGAGACTGTCCCGCTGCCGGCGGGTGCTGTTCTGGGCCTGGGAGGCAGTGCAGCAAGGGGAGACGGTGCCCAGTGCCTGGTCCTGTCCTGGCACCTCTCCTCCTGCTGAGTGACCTGGGACAAGTTCCTGCCTCTTGTGACTCAGCTTCCTGCTCTGACCAGTGGGGATAATAGACATGTCCTTCTCATGGGGTCCTACGAAGGAGGACATGAATGTCATTCAGAGAACCGGGTCTACAGTGAGCTCGTGGTACAGGTCAGGGGAGAGAAGATGAGGCCGACCCAGGTCCTGCTGTCCCAGAGCTGCCGAGCAGAGAGAGAAAGGCCCAAACCTGAGAAGTGTCAAAAGCAGACAACTTGGACGGACTGCTGTACTGAAGGGAGGCTGGGGGTTACTGTGTACTCGACAGGCAGGTCAGGACTCTGAGAACGGGACTTCTACTGGAAGTGGAATGATGGGAGCCTGTCTTTCGAGGGCCAGGCGTAGATTTTCTGGGAAACAGCCAGTGCAGAGGCCCTGAGGGGGGAATGAGCTTGCTGAGGTGTGTGGAGAAACAGAGAGGGCCCGAATGAGAAGCTCAGAGCACAGAGGAAGGCGCTCGACCCGGGCTCAGGTGTAGGCGGCAGGGCTTGACCCATGTGGCTCTGTAGGCAGAACAGTCCCGCATCCAAAGATAACTGCATTCTTATCCCGTGAGGCCTGGGAATGTTACTGATTTTAGCCCAGTGAGACCCGTGTCGGACGTCTGACCCACAGACCTGGGAAACAATGATTTTGAGGTGCTGTAAGCCCCCAAGTTCATGCTGACCTGTTGCAGCAGCGAGTACAAGGTCAGCTCCATGGTGAGGAGGGTGCCTCATTTCTCCTGGCGGGAGCCACTGGTGGGTTTTTAACATGGAACGGATGCTGTCTGGCCTCTGAACTCATAGATTATGGGAGGAAAAGTGAGGACATGGAGAGCAGATGGGACAGAAATGCCAACGTCCAGGACAGGACAGTTTCAGTTGTGCCCGGAAACACTGGGGATGTTTTTCTAGAGAGAGGAGGAAAATCTGAAAGTATTTTATTTAGCCTTCACAGCCCCAGGTTAGTTCATCTAAGAATAAGGAAGCCAGGCCCAGAGCACAGGCCAGGGCCAAGCGCACAGCACTCGCTGTCCCTCCTGTGGCTTTGCCCATACTTCCTGCCAGGCCCAGGCCCTCCCCCTGCCCGCCCTCCCACCCCCACCTCCCCAGAGCCGACCGCAGAAGATCCGGCCTTCCAGCAAAATCCAGACGTCAGCTTTCAGTACACACATAAATCTTGGATCACATGTGGACATACACACACACGTGCCACATCCTAACACAACCAGCCCCAGTGCGAATGTTCTCGGGAGGGTCTGAGTGTATCGGGCAGTAGTGGGGAGGAGAGTGGGGGCTCAGTCGGCATGAACAAACTGGGAGCCTCTCTGAGCCCCTCACCCTGGTTCCCACGGGGAAACATGCTCTCCGAATGGAAGGGCATTAGGGAGATGTTGACTGCAGATAACGTTGATGCTACAAAAGGCCAAGTGTGCGATGAATGTGGCAACTGGACAGAACTGAGCTGAGAAGCAGGCAGGTGAAAGAATCGGGTGGGTTTGGGTGGCGGTTGGAGTAAGATCGCCCTGGGCTCACAGTACTTCCCGCCGGCTCTCCTCCGGCATTGTCTGTTTGTCGGTCGGTTCGCGTGGGCTGCTAACGTGCACGCAGAGCCTGTCCTTGGTGAGGAGGGTTCAAAGTTGTCTGTACCTTGTTCTCTGCCCTCAGGTGTGCCAAGGGGCCGGGGGAGAGATGGCCAGAGGTGGACATCGAGAGCAGCAAGGGGTGCTATGAAATGAGAGCCAGGAAGAGGGCAGAGGTGGCTCAGGGGTCCCTGAGGATGCTTCTAAAGTGGGCCCTGCCATCCTGTCTCGTAGGGGCCTGGAGAAGGCGCACTGGGTTTAAGTCTTCAGCGTGGCCCTGTGGCCACTTGGCTTCCTCATCTGTGAAGTGCGTGCAATAAAGGTGCCACCTCCCACGGTTGGTGTAAGCATCTCAGGAGTGACTCATGGGAAATGTGGCCACAGTGCCAACTCTTGGCACCCACTGCTGTCACAGGTCCCATGGCCATTAAAAAAAATAGACAAGAAGGGGCTCGGGGTATAAATGTACAATTATGAGCACCCAGGATGGTAAAAAAACAAAATGCCCGAGCGCCCCGGGCCCAGACCCTAGAGGGAGGCTCTGGCTGAAGAAGACAGTTACTTTAATGTGTCCCCTTGGCTGGGCCGTGCACCGACTGTGGGGCAAACACCAGTCTAGGAGTTGCCGTGAAGGTATTTTTTTAGATGTGATTAGCATTAAATCGTAAAGCAGGTTGCCCTCCATGATGTGCGTGGGTCTCATCCAAAAGACCAACATCCCGAGAAGGCAGGAACTCTCCTCCACGTGCCTTGGACTCCAGCTGCAGCCTGCACTCTCCCCAGGTCTCCAGCCTGCCGCCTGTCCCGCCAATTGGACTCGCAGCCCCCGCAACGCGTGTGCCAGTTCCTTGGAACAAATCCCTCCGCCTCTCATCCTGCCTCTCTCAGCTGTAAGCGTGTGCCACACACATCCTATCGGTTCTGTTTCTCTGGAGAACCCTGGTGGCCACAGGGCCTGGCCCCAGGAGCACCCACCACTTTCTCTCCTCCTCCACGTGGGTGCCGGGCACAGGTCACTGGGATGGGAGAAGTTGAGGGAGTTATGACCCACCTCCGACTCGGTCTAAAATGAAAATAACTTCTGGAGAAAAGCACGCGCGGATTCGGCATGACTCACACGCCGAGGGCCGCGAGCCTTGGCTGGCAGGCACACACTTGGCAAGTGCGCTCGGCCCTCTCGCAGACCCGACGGTAGCAAAACAGCTGTGTTCCCATTAGCGAAATGCTGACATGACGCATAGCTGTGGCTCGGGAAGCCAGCCCGGGAGATGGCCCCTCCAGGTTTGAGGGGTCCCCTGTGGCCACTTGGAGGTCACAGAGCTCTACTGTAACCAGTGTGGTTCTTGGAAAGAGTCACTGTTCCAGCACCCACTGTGAGGAGGCCATGGAGCCGGGCCATGTGGAACGAAAGCCTCGGACTCTCGCGCTGTGCTACCCACGCATCCCTGGAGCTCCACCCGCTCCCTTTGGTGCCTTGAGAGCAGTCTGTCTGTGTCTTAAACTTACGTGTAAATTGAGCCCAAGAGTCCAGGAGGCCTGGATGGGGTGGGAGGGGTCAGGCCCACCAAGTTCCAGCATGGTGACAGGGCAAGTTGAGGTGGGGCGACACACGTCCAGGGCTGGGTGTCTCGTCCACCCTGGGCCCGCAGGTGGGGTTTGGGTGCGAAGTGGCTCCGCAGGTGCCCCTACACCGAGTGCTGGCCAGGCCCAGAGAAAGGCGTGTTGTGAGCTCGGTGGCCTGTCCGTTAGACCCACCACAGTGGATGCTGTGAGAGAATGCACTGGGGGGCGACGGGCACGACTTTCCCTGGGGGTGCTGTGAGGCAGAGGGAGAGGTTCTGTGGCCTCATTGCTCCCAAGAGCCTTAGGACCAGCTCCCTCCCTCCCAGGTGTCAGCACTGGCCTGTGTTCCAGAACCATCTCTGCCACCCCGCCCCAGCGTGGGAGGGCTGGACAGGGTGACTCGTTGCTGCCTCTGTCAGTGGTTCAGGTGTTCTCTGCAAATACTGCCGGTGGCGTCCAGTTAGACCAAGTGCCATCCCTTTGAAGAGTCTGATGACAGAAATGGTAAATCTAGATTTTTTCCCCTCAAAGATGGAAAGCTTTCACTGAACTTCCTTTCTTGGTTCCATTTCAAATAAGTTTTTAACTCAAAGAAATGGAAACTACTTTTCATTACATATCATCTGTGGTGTAAGCCAGGTGTGGAGCCAGGTTTTGAAGAGACGGAAACTTCCACCATCTGAAGTGATCTCTTTTAAAACAAGTTAAAAATGAGGGCCCCTCGAGGGCCCTGCGAGAGTTGTGTGGAGGTGGGCCTCGACACAGGCCTCCTCAGCCTCTGGGACAGGCCTTCCCCCGCTGGCTGTGGACTTGACCTTCACCCAATCACAGCGGTCAGGAGCCTTTGTTCGAGGGTGAGGTCAGCTCTGGAAGCCAGAGTGGAGCCTATGGTCAATTAGAGTTGGGGCCTGATCCCCTGAGGTGGGAAGGGACTGCCCAAAGCCAGCACTTTGCTGTGGCAGGGCCAGGCTGAAATGCAGGTGGTGACACTTGAGGGTCCATCCTGCTTCCTGTCCCCAAGCCTTGGAGGCCCCTGCAGTCCCTTGGCTGACCTCATCAAGGCTCCATTTGCAAAGAAAGAAATGGTTTGTTCCCAGGCCAGGGCTCCTCCTGGCTCAGAGAAGGAGGTGGGTTGAGTGTGGGAAGGTAAGTGGGCAGAGCAAGGAGCCCCCTCCCCAGGCTGAAAAGAGCACGGGAAGCAGAAGTGAAATTGAGGCCCGGGTCCCACAAGCTGCTCTGCTTGTCAATGTCAAATGACACCACAACCAGTGCGGATGAGAAAGCTGGTCGAACCAGTGTGTGAAGACGACTCTCTGTGTGTGCCATCCAGAAGTGAAAACCAAACAGAGGTTAGCAGTGGTGTCTCTGGCCATGGGGTGTGTTCTTCGTTTTGATGTTTTGCAGGGAGTTTTATGATCAAGTGACATTCTTAGTGTGAGAAGGGGATGCACTCAAGTCTTCAGTCCCCACCATGACCCCCTGTTTGTGCCCATAGTGCAGACCTCTTGAGCACTGTCTTGGTCTTGAGGATTCCAGCCTTGTCACCTGGCTCTGCAGATGCATTCAGTTACGCCTGCACCCGACTCTGAGGACAGGTGACAGACTCTGAGCCTGGCTCCCGAGGGCTCCACTCAGCACTTGGGGATCAAGGAGACTCATCGAAAGTCACGTCCCCCGGCACTAAGTCTCTCCATTTCCCTGGCATCTGGGCTGGCTCGCCAAGACCACAAGCATCTCCCCTTTCCCCCCTCTTGGGGACTTTCTTTTTGTTTCTTCCAGCTTTTTTGAGCTCTGTTTGCCATACAACATTGATTAGTTTCAGGGTACAACAGTGACTCGATACATGTGTGCACATCGTGAAATGATCACACAGTGAGCCCAGTTCACACCCACCACCTCACAGGGTGACGCGTTTGTTTTTCTTGTGAGGAGACCTTTATGATCCACTCTCTTAGCAGCTTCCCAATACGCAGCCGGCACTGTTGGCTGGAGTCCCCTGCTGAGCACTAGGCCCTTGGGCTCCCCTTGGGACTGGAGCTTTTTGTCTTTTGACTGCCTTCCACTACTTTCACTGCCCCTCAGCCCCGGCCCCTGGCATCACCTGTCTGTTCTCTGGGTCCATGAGTTTCTTTTTCTACACTCCACGTATAAGTGAGATCACACAGTGTTGTCCTGCTCTCTCTGACTTACTTCATTTAGCATAACGCCCTCAAGGCCCACCCATGCTTTTGCAAAGGGCAAGACTTTCTTCCTTTTTTATGGCTGAATTGCATACACCCCACCTTCTGCCAGTCGCCCACTTCAGTTGTTCCCGTGTCCCGGCTATCGCAAGTGACGCGGGAGTGAACATAGGAGCGCAAATGTCTGTTTGAATTAGTGTTTTCATTTTCTTCAGATTAGTACCCAGACGAGGAACTGCTTTCCCCCGTGGCTGCGCCAGTCTGCATTCCCAGCAGCAGTGCGCATCCGGGCCGGCACGTGTTCGCTGAGTCATTGACCGTAGCCCTTCTGACAGGTGTGAGGTGATGTCTCCTTGTGGTTTTGATTTGCACGTCCCTCATGATTAGTGATGTTGCACACCTTTTCATGTCCCTGTTGGTTATCTCTGTGTCCCCTTTGGGAAAATGTCTATTTATATCCCCTGCCCATCTTTTAATAGGATTGTTTGCTGTTGACTTGTATGGGTTATTTATATATTTTGAATATTAATCCCTTATCTGATATATTACTTGACATATTATTATTTTCTCCCATTCGGTAGGTTGCCTTTTCATTTGGTTGATGGTTTCCTTTGCTGTGCAAAAGGTATTTAGTTGGACGTAGTCCCACTTGTTTATTTTGCCTTTGCTGTCAAATCCAAACGATCATCACCAAGACTGGTGTTAAGGAGCTTACTACCTACGTTTTCTTCCAGGAGTTTTATGGTTTCCCATCTTCTGTTCGAAGTTTTAATCCAGCTTGAGTTGATATTTGTGTATGGTGTTAGATAGGGGTCCTGTTCCGTTCTTTGGCATGAGGCTGTTCTGTTTTCCCAGCACCATTGGTTGAAGAGCCTCTCCTTCCCCCATTGTATATTCTCGGCTCCTTTGTCCTAAATAAGTGACCCTCTGTGCATAGATTCACTTCTAGGCTCACAAGGATCTTCTTCGATCACACCATGTTCTGTTAGCATCATTCCTGCGAGGGCCAGGGCTTCCCAACCCGCCCCAGCAAGTCCTCCCACAGCTCCCCTCTCTCCCTCCCTGCCTTTGTGTTCTCGGTCTGAAGGTTTTCCATTACCACTGAATAAGCCAGTCTCACCCCTAACGAGCACTTAGGGGAAAGCAGCTGGTGCGCAGTTTCCACAGTGCGGGTGTTAAGAAGGGTTCCGTGAAGTGTCTCCGGACTTGGAGGAGAGCTGTGCCCAGGCCTAGCAGCACTGGGGTTAGACATACTTGGCTGCTGGGACCATTCTCCTTCGCACACGCTCCCCTTCTTTCTCTACTTCCTGGGGCCCCATGTCACCCCCATGTTCTTGACAGAGGTCTTGGATCAACCTCTTCTCTCCAAGTTCAAAACAGCCCTTCTGTGTCCCCGGGGCAGCTCTGGACCAGCAAGCCCCCTCCCAGCTAGGGAGGCAGCTGCTTGCTTAGCTCAGCCAGGGGAGGGATGTTTCCTTCACTTCGCTGCCTCTCCACTTCCAGCCCCACCATCCACACTACCCAACCTGAAATTTGCACGAGAGTTAGAAATTCACTCCTGTAGGGTATTTTGCTTGGGCCATCGAGTTACCAACTCCTAATGCAAATGAATCAAGAAGATACCTCATCACACAGGAACTTGCAGGGAACAAATGAGACAGGGCACAAGACAGCACAGAGGGTCTCTGACAGCTTAGGGTGGCCAGGGGTGGGAGCCAGCAGGGTCCCCAGCCTGGCTCCACAGCTCCTAAGCCCCACGATCTGGGGAAAGCTGTTTGACGTCCAGCCTCTCTATCTTCACCTGTGAAGGACATGATCCCAAGCCTTCCTCATGGGCTTGCTCCAGCCAGTAGTACCCTTCGAGGTGGCCAACAGCTTCGTAAGTTGTGAACTTCACAAATGTAAATCGCACAGAAGCCATGAAGCCATCTATAAAGCAGCTCTTTTTTAAGGAAGAGGACATGGGTGTGGGAAACCGGGACAGGGTGCGATGGCTGTGCAGCGCTGGGCAGGTAGGGGCCGCAGGAGGCCACTGGCCAGGTGCCCCAGACCAGAGTGGGAAGGACACGTGGGGGAGGAAGGACGAAACAAACAAAGCTCCTCTTCCCAGCAGCTGCTTAGGGGCCAGGCCCCGTCAGGCCCTGGTCAGGGTGGATGGAGCCAAGGATTCCCCACGGGTTAACGAGTTCCAGGGGCAACTGGGGATTCAGCTCTGTCAAAAGCGCCCATTGAATCAGGCTGGTGAGTCATCTGTTTGGCGAACTCTCCGAGGTGCAGTGGCCTGGCAGCCTCCCTGGGAGAGCGGTGGTGACTCTGTTTCCACCATGGTGGCCAGACTGGAGGCCCCGTGACTCCCAGCTGCCCTGATGCCCTTTTAGAAAAAAATCAAATTATAAAACTAATACTCATTGTAGAAAAAATTTAAATATAGAAAATTAAATGAAAAATGATCCATAAGCCTTTCACTGCAGGAAACCATCATTATCTTCTTAATGTTTTCCTTTTCCTTGCAGGTAATGAGTCAGGTCAGACCGGGCCAAGCTGAGGTAACGCACAGCCCCCAGGTGAGCCCCAAGGCCCCCTCACCCTCCTGTATGCACGGAGGCACCTCCCCCACCCTCTCAGGTCCCTGCTCTCGCAGACAACTGAGATTGGGGACTTTAAAGCTTCTATCGCTAGGAATGATGCTGGGTGTTGCTTTAAGTTAGTCTTTATCACGAACAGCACAAGCCTCCTTTTTCGGTTTTTCTTTTTAGCTTTAAAAATATTATCAGAGCTGGGCGTTGACTTTTGTTGAATGCTTCTTTAACTCTATTGAGTTTCTTATTTGCCCCGTTACATTTTTAAAGTATGCGAACCATGGAGCATTCCTGGTTTCCCTGTTTTATAGGTCGTATTGCCCACCTGGTTTTAAAAAGTCCAAGGGAGAAAGAAAGAAAAAGTTCACAGAGGCCCATGTTCAGAGCGTTAATTTAGAGGGCAGAGCTGGGGAAGTCCTGGAGTGAAGACTACTGATTATAAGGCACTTTGGGTACAAATCATTGTTCACCCACCCAGTCACGTAGAATCATCAGTTTTGCCCTTTGCTCTGAAGATGGGAGTTTTGCTTTTGTCGAAGGGTGAATGGGGGCTGCGATGCATGTGGTTGGGGCGTCATTTGGTCCAGCGGGAACTCTGAGCAGGGAAGGACACCCATGAGGCCACCTTCATATCATCCTTTGGGCCAGGGCTCTGGGTAGCTTCTGGAAGCCCAGAGCAAGTGAGCCAGCTGTAATGGGTGGTGGTGGTGGTGGTCTTTCTGTCCCCAGAACTGCCTCAACAAGCAGCAGGTCCTCGCAGCCATCCGCCAGTTGCAGCAGCTGCTGAAGGTCCAGGAGACCCGCTTCAGCGAGGGCCTCCGCAATGTGAGGAGCCGACTGGCCGCGCTGCAGAGCTCTGCAAACAGAATGGGTCTGGACGGCCCCCCAGGTGGGTCCCCTAGTTGGCACCCCTGGGCACAGGACATGTAGGCCCTTCACCTGTGGTTTCTCTCCCATCCCCACCTGTCAGTCTTCACAGTGGATTCCCAGGCCTCTCCCTGCCTCATCTGCTGGCTTCCTGCCGAACTCCTCCCTGTCAGAATGTCACTTGCTTCCTCTTAGATCTTTTCACTCTAGGCTGCACGGTCCTCCCACATTATGTTCATGGGACCCTCAAAAGACACCACCTTTACAGTGAGTTTTCCCTTCCCCGTCCCCTCCCAGGTAGATTCCAGTTGCCTCCAGTTTGAAGTTTTAAAAATGTAACACTACCTTGCACAGGAAAGTGCACAGGAAAACTGAGTGGCAAGTGCAGAGAGTTCCCACACACGCCCTCCCTGAACATACACCATGTCCCCATCATCACCGTCTACACCAAGGCGACATGTCTGGTACCGTCCATGAACCAACGCTGGCTGCAGTTTTTGCAGGCATGAAGCCTAGTCCTCCAACAGGGGTCACCCACTCGTGCCAGTGGGGGGGTGCTGAGCACAGGTCTGTCTGCCTGGCGAGGTTACAGTGGGTGGCTCTGAGCGATGCCAGGGTGTTCTGCTTGTCCCAGTAATGGCTTTCACGTTGCCGAGGCCCAGAAGTGGGTGGCAGGATTTCCTCTGGTCTCTTCTCAGGTTGATGGGGTCTCAGGTTGGGGGTGGGGGAGCATGTGCTTATGTCATGTCTGACATCATTCACGCACCTATTATGAATTATCAAGGACCTTCTTAGTTGTGTGAGATGAAGTTTCCCGGGGAAGGTGCTGGATTCCATACCTTTGCAGAGATGATGGTGTCCAGTCCAGAGTCTTGACAGCGCGAGTCAACTCCTGATTTCCTCAGCTTCCCTGGGGCACAGCCAGACCTGTTAGCCAGGCCCCTCACACGTTTCCAGGCACCGTGGGCTCCTTGGGGGGCTCAGCACAGCCAGACACCAGGAGGCAAGCTAGGGCACCTATCCTTTCTCCTACAGATGGGGAAACCGAGGCCAAAAGAAGTGAGTTAGCAGTAGCAGGTCCCAGATCTCGTGACTTTTTCTCCTGCTCCAGGCCCAACTGCACAGACCCTTTCTGTGTTCGTGGGATGTAGCTGCTGGGAGTTCCAAAGAAGAACCTGCAGCAGATAACTTATGAAACCATCGGCCCAGCCCTGACTGGTGTGTTGTCCCGCAGACCGAAAGGTTGCCAGTTGGGCTCCTGGTCGGGGCACATGCCCGGGTGGCGAACCAGGTGCCTGGTAGGGGCGCGTGCCAGAGGCAACTGATCGATGTTGCTCTCCCACATCGATGTTTCTTTCTCTCTCTCTTTCTACCTCCCTTCCCCTCTCTCCAAAAAAAAATGAATAAAATGTTTTAAAAAATCCCACCGGCCTGTGTTCGAGGCCTCTGTTGAGTAGTGCAGAGAGAAAGGTATATTGTTAAATTACTAATCCTCTTGTCTTCAGATTCAGGGTCTTTCTTCCTTGAACCACGCAAGAATTTTTTAGGCGGTCAATTCTCTTTTTTAAAAAATGCCACCGTTCATTCTGTCTGTCCCATGTGTTGGACGTGGGGCCGGCAGCTGTCAGGACCCCGACTGCAGGGTGGGGTGACCACACCTGGGTCATGGGAGCCAGAAGCTCACCCCTGGTCAAATTGCAGGTAGTGGGAAATTAGCTTTTATGTTGTTTTTTTTTTAAGGGCATTTTCTGAGAGTCAGGAAGAATAATTTTTAGTTCAGCAGAATCCCAGGCCTTCCTCTTTTAGCTTCTGTCCTGAGTATCTCCCTTCTGTTTTCTCAGCTTTTCTTTCCTGGGAACGTTTCGCTTCCTTGCCATCGCCAGAGGAGCTCTCTGCTGATCTCATTCCTTGTACATTAACCTCATCGCAGAAGGTATAAGGGCTTCTCTGTGGCCCCCAGACTCACTGGGATGTGTTTGTAGCACCATCCACTGGACAGAGGGTTTTGGCTCTCACTTGGGAAGTGACTGCAAATTGAATTTTACATTTTTAAAGAATTAATTAATTAATTAGTTAATTAAATATTATCCTCATTTGAGGACATGCTTATTGATTTTAGAGAGAAGGGAAAGGAGGGAGAGAGAGAGGGAGAGAAATACTGATATGAGAGACAAACTAGTGTTGCCTCTGGTCCACACCCCAAGTAGGGACCGAACTCTCAACCTGGTCACATGCTCTGACTGGGAATCGAACCCATGACCTTTCAGTTTACGGGATGATGTTCCAACCAACTGAGCCACACTGGCCAGGGCTGCCAATTGATTTTTAATTATGTATATCCATTCTTTACTTGAACTAACATTTGCTGAGCACTGACTGTGTGCCAGGTACTGTTCTATCTATGCAGGTATGGTTTACCTGTGAGTTAGTCCGGTGGGTGGTTTCTGTTTTTTGACCGTTTCAAAGATTTCTCACCCCAAAGAGACTGCAGTCCTTTCCCTCTTGACGTTGGTCCCCCTTATATTCCTCAGACCTTCCAGGCACCGGCTTGTCCCCTCTGTCCTCCTGGACACTGCGTGGTTATGCCTCCACCATCTTCCCCTCTTGGCTCCAGTGGGGCCTCCCCTGACCCCCTCGCTCACGACTGCACCTCGCTGTGCAGCCCAGCACTGTTCCCTGCTCTGCTTTCCACAGGCCACTTATCATCTCTTACCTCACTCTGCCCTTTGCCCATGGATCTCAGTTATCTCCAGCCTCTCCGCTGCTAGAAAGGGCTTCTGAGAGCAGGGTTTGGCCTGTTTTGTTCACTGATTAGCCCAAGTGCCTGGCACATAGTTAGAACACAATAGATACTTTTTCACTTACTCATGTGTTTTAGGATCGTTTACTGGGTGCTCACCATGGGGTAGGTGCTGGGCTGGGCTGGGCAAGCAGCAGGGACACAGGCCAGGCATAGTGCCCCTTGAGCTGCACCTTGACAATGGATGTGGAGACTGACAATGGATGTGGAAACAAACATGGTGATAAGACGCTTCCAGGGGTCACAAATCTAGGAAGGAAGCAAAGAGAGCTCATGGCACAGCAGGTGCCCTGGGAGGTTTCAGCAAAGCACGGTGGTCAGAGATCACTCCAGGGAGGCTTGCATTCAGGTGGAGACCCATGTGAGTGGGAAGGAGCCGAAGATGGGACTTTCTGGGGAAAGAACATTCCAGGCAGAGAGAAGAGTAGAAGCCAAGGCCTGGATATGGGGTTGAACCCAGCCTGAAGCTCCGAGAGTGTCAGGTGTCAACACAGCTATGGGGAGTCCCACTCTGACCCCCCTCCATGGTGAGGCCCACAAACAGCACTCGGTGTCCCTGAGCCACGGTCTCCTCATCTTTCACGGAGTGGGCAGTTATCACCCATGGCAAGCACGCTCTGAGAATTTAATGAGACATGACATTTAAAATGTCCAGCCCGGTGTGTAGCCTGGGGTAGGCCCTCCACAGAGAGGCACCTGAGGACGAGAAGCCTGGTCGTTGAGAGTGCCGCCTAAATTGCTATGGTCCTTCCTTTTCTCCTTATAGTTTCCTGCCCTGCTCTGAGCGCCCCTCCAGATGGCAGAAAGTTTGGAAGCAAGTACTTAGTGGATCACGAAGTCCATTTTACCTGTGACCCTGGATTCCAGCTGGTAGGGCCTAGCAGCGTGGTGTGCCTTCCCAATGGCACCTGGACGGGGGAGCAGCCTCGCTGCAAAGGTTGGTCCCTCCTAACCCCTCCCTGGGGCTGGGCCCATCGCAGCCCTGCAAGGCCTTGCTGGGGAGAACGGGTCATTCTTTGGAACAATTTCTGCCTGATTCCCCCACCACTCCTCAACCGCAGGACAGTGGCCACCGTGGCTGATGACTCAGCTCCATCTGCAGGAGCACCCTAAATCACCCCAACAATTTAGTCTTATTTTGCTTATGGGGAAATTGAGGCACAGAAGGATCATACCCAAGGCCACCAAGCTGGGGGGCCAGGCTGAGCTGATTCACACCCAGACAGTCTGACCCTGGAGTCTGTTCCTCAACGTCTCACACGGACGTTGGGGCAAGACGCCTTCTGTGGTTGTGGGGCGGACATGAGGAGACGCTGCACAGAAACGCTCCTGTGGCTAATTCCTTCCCGGGCTGCAGTTTGTTTTTGAGGCTGTTGGTGACCAGTGGGGTTGAAGAAATTCCTCAGGTGTCCTTTGTGACTGTTTTGGGACTTGGTGTAGGCTGGCTCTGGGGAAGACCACTGGGTGGGAGGGAGGCATGAAAGGCTTCTCTTCTCTCTGTTGGGCTTGAAAACAGTACTTTCTTGATGTCGAGGTAAATCAGACTTGGCACACATTACATTTTGGCTTTTCAAAAATTTATGGTCAAAACTTCACGCATACCAGTCATTCTCAGGGCAGGCTGCACAGGACATGGGCTGGGGCAGAATGTCCGTGATTTTAGCCCAAGAATTGAAGAGGAAATGCAGATATTACAGAAACAGGTAGGTTTGGAGGAGCAGCGTTCGAATGCGTAAGTAACTTGCAAGTATGCAGGAGCATCAGAAAATGTGCCGTCTCTCCGGAGGAGCGTGGGTCGACACGGGAGGCACAGGACAAGCAGCCCCACATTCATGGGTCTGGACTTTGTTTCCCCTCTCCTGGCAAAAAATGGCTCAAAGGGTGGTTACAGGTACCAGCTCGCAGACCAGCCGGGAAATACAAGCCGTGTGGCATGCAGACACACTGGGGGGCGTGCCAGTACCTGGATTCCCCTGATCCTGAAAGATTCCCATCACCGGATGGAGGTACAAAGAAGAGAAAAAGGGTTTTTCCTTCTGATGAGAGCTCTTAGGAGTTACTCTCTTAACCACTTTCCTACCTACCCTACAGCCTTGTTAACTGCAGTCACTTGTGAATTACTCCTGGGACTTGCTTATCTTGTAACTGGGAGTTTGTACCTTCGCTCTGTACTCCTTATAAACTGGGAGCGAACCCCAGACGCTGGACCAGACTCAGGCGAGAGTTTGTTTCGTTCAGGCGCGACAGCACTACAGACTTCTGCTGTGGAGTCCCCGCTGTCGTCCTCTCTCTCCCTGTGACGCTGCACCTTGGTGACATCTGCCACCCTCATGGGGACATCTCTTAAGTCGGCTCCTCAAGAAGATCCAAAGGGCAATTCTCCAACTTTCAAACAAGGTGTAGCTTTACCACTGGGTGTCATCTTGATTGGGTATAAAACACCTTCTCACATTTCGTTCCTTGAGTATCTTCAGTACATCCCTCCGTGTCTTCTGTTTTAATTGGTACTGTTCTTGCCGTCAGGACTAAGAAGACTTTCTGTCTGGATGCCAAGGATATTTTCTTTTTCTTCCTTTTGTATTTATTGATTTGAGAGAGAGAGACACACAAATGGAGAAACGTCAATTTGATTTGTTGTTCCGCTTATTCATGCATTCATTGGTTGATTCTTGTATGTGCCCTGACCTGGGATTGAACCTACAACCTTGGTGTGTCAGGACAATGCTCCAACCAACTGAGCTACCCAGCCAGGGCCTATTTTTTCTCTTTCTTTTCTTAAAAAATATCCAATAGTTTTATTAGGCTCCGTCTCAGTGCTGGTCTTTCTGGGCCAATTTCCTCAGGTGTGGTCTTATCTTTCAATAGGCCATCTCTGTTTCTGGAGCAATCTGGCCCCTTGGGACTCTCAGGGTGCTCCAGGACAAGCCCCAATAGTGGGAAGACTCTATGGGAGGAGAATCCAAATTGAGCCCAACAAGGAAAGTCGGTGCGAATGAAAGAGGTGGTCCAGAGAAGAAGGGGGAGGGTTGGAAAAGGCAGAGCTGAGCAAGGGTGACCCGCGCCGAAAACAGCATGACTGTGGCATCAGGAGTTCGGGGTTAGAAAAGCTCCACAGGGAAACTTACCTCTGCAGCACATGAGTAATAGGAAAGGACTCATCAAACCCTGTACACACTGCACTAGGGAAACAGAGAATAAAGTCTCCAGATGGTGAAGAAATGCCAGGAAGCCGTAACTAATAATTCCAAACAAGCAGCAAGAAATTTTAAAAAGATAAAAACTATGATAGGATGACATAAATAAAAATTACTAAACCTCAGAGGTGGGGTGATTGGAGAACTGGAAAGTGTGAAACTAGACGACAGAAACGCGGGAAAGAATTGGAAATAAAGGGACGAGCAGTCAGATCATGCATGCGAACCACTGAGCTCGGTTCCAGGGAAACGGTAAGTGCTCACTGAACAGCAAGCAGGTCACAGAGCCATCGCTGGGCCTTCGCCTCCCAGCCTCTCCACAGCTCCTCCAGTGCCTCTTCGTAGCTCTGAAGTCGCCATGCACTTAACTAAGTGCCACTGCCTGAGACAGACGCGACGTGATGACAGCTGCACTTCAGTCAGGACAGGAGCGGGCACCAGGACTGGGCCCCGGGCCATGGCTCGCCTCCAAGCGTGGATGAAGATAAGAAAGAGTCGGTGTGGGCCCTGTCTAGAAATGAAAACCCTGTGCCAGGGGACCCTGAGGAGGAGGAGGCACACAGGGGCCTGGGACACCTGGCACAACCCCCACCCACCTGCACCCCATTGTCCAGGTGCAGCCAGGCTCCGTGCTTCTGCTGGAGGCCAGGTCGAGACAGACCATGGCGCTGCCCCTGCTGGGGCCAGACTGAAAGAAAGACACTAGTGTTCACGCCCTGGCTTTGTGCCCACGACCTCATGGCCTCCTGGTCTGCTGCTTGCAGACTTTGCCCGTGAGAAAGGATGGGCTGGACAGCGGGGTGGAAACGGGAGCTCTGAGCTCTGTGGCTTTGTGTGCAGTGCGGTTCCAGTCACATTCCTGGAATCGGGTCATCTGAACACAGAACCTATGGGGGCAGCACAGCCAGGCCGAGGTTCCTGAGAAGCTGAAACGGCTCCTCCCAGGACAAGCAGGATCTCAGGGTCTGGGTCCTTGTACGAGGAGTACGCGCTGTGTCCTGGTCTACATGACACCCCGGTCAGGAGGCTGACCCGTCCACACGGGCTGCTGTTCTCACCAGGAACAGAGACCTTTCCTTCCTCCCGATGCACAAGGCAGGAGCGGGTGCTCTGGTGCCACTCGGGACAAGTTTCCGACTCGTCCCCAGGGTGCCGTGGTCCGCTCGGTGAGCCCACAGACCTGCCCCTGGTGCCGGCATGCTGCCACCAAGCTGGGTTTAAGGAATTCACAAAATGTGGATGGGGCCTGAGGGTTTCAAAAGATCATTGTTTTCTTAGTTAGAAAATTTATAAATGTCCATTGTGGAAAAATGCGAGAGGTCAAAAAAGTGTAGATAACAAAAACTACCATACACAGAAAAACCTATTAAACTTTTAAATATGTATCTTTTATATATAGCTTTTCCACAGGACTGTTGTATAGATGAGCAAGGAATAGTTTCCTTTTCCAACATTAAGAAGAGGCCAAGGGTCAGGAGAACTCTCTGCTCACACAGGAGGGCTTCTCAGAGGGACTGGAAAGAGCGCATTTCCCCATCTCTGTACCTTCCATGGGCCATCCCTCCCTCCCTCTTAAAACTCCTCTGACCTGAGTTCCTGTCTGACAGGTGTTCTACCTGGGTGCGGGCTGGCAGGGCAGGCGATGGGCGGCTCCCGGCCGCAGGGCCTCAGGTTGGCCAGGGTGCGTGGCTTGCTGAGTGGAGGGTGGGCTGCATCGCAGCTTCTGCACTGAGGGCAGGGTTGTGGGCAGAGAGGGGAGGCAGAGTGCTGGAGTCACACTGCCAGGTAAAGACACTTCACCCGTCTTTGTGTTGTGTTTGTTTTAGAATCAGAACTCACACACTTTCGTCTGAAAGTTACTTCTGTTCCCAGATATCAGCGAATGCTCCAGCCAGCCCTGTCAAAATGGCGGGACGTGTGTGGAAGGAGCCAACCAGTACTCGTGCCTCTGTCCTCCGGGAAGGACCGGGAGCCGCTGTCAGCACCCGGCCCAGACGGGTGCGTAGCTGTACGGGGCTGGGTGAGGATGTCCACTGCGGGTGGGCCATGGTCAAGGGTCACCAGATGCAGGCAGGTCAGTGAGTGGGCTCTTCCTCCCCGTGTCACATCCACTGATCTCTCTGGTTCCCTGAGGCGGTTACCGGGGATGGAGTTTGGCTCTTTTGTGTAACCCAGAATTTTGATCCTTTTCATGGAAGAAAATTCAAGTGGAAGGACTGACTCACAACCTGAAAACTCCCCAGATTGGGGTTGGGCCTGAGACGTGTCCTTGCTGCCGCCCTCGCTGGTCAGTTTTTCCTGTGCAGACCAGCCCAGCAGCGTGGCTTTTCCTTCCCACCGCTCCCATCTCACTCACGAAGTCCGGAGTTACTGTTAGAGGCCAGGTGTCTTCAGAGCTGGGTGACTGTTCATCTGACCGCTGGTGAGGCCGCCCACACGCAGTCCCAACATCCCTCCAGCCAGAAGGTCTGGAAGACACACGGCGACTGCGGTGCAGAGGACAGGAAAACCCAACACGGAAGCTGTAGGGTAGATGGGGGTTCCCACACCGTGGTGCAACCAAAATGTCTTATATAAAACGATCAGATCCTAAAGATGTCCTGTTCCTTTGCCTGAAAACCTGGGCATGTCCTCTGTGATTTTTGTGTGGCATCTCAGCGTGGGGAGGAGGAATCTGGAGAGTAGGAGCTTTGTTGGTACTTGATGTCCTTGGGGACCCGTCCAAGGTCACCTTTAAGTATTGCCCCCAGAGATTTGCTACTTTATGTATCTTGATTCTGTTCAGCCTGCTGGGAGTTTTCTCGGGATGAGGCTGCCCTCCCGGGAGCCCAGAGGCCCCTCTAGCTCCTGTGTCTGGGGAGGGGGTGCGGGGGCAGGGGGTCTGTGGAAACTGAGGTGTGAGGAGGCCCCACTGCCTCCACAACTTACAAGCAGGACAGAAAAAGAAATGGGCCCCCTTTCAACCCAATGTGCTGGTGCTGGACACTGACAGCCCTTTAGGCAGTTGTTCCTCAGGCCCAGGGGCACCTTATGTATAAAGCACCCACGACAGGGCGCCCCACCAGGAAGAGAAGGAGGGAGCGATAGGCGCACCAAAGCCAGCTCCCGTCCTCACAGAATCCATGGGCCTCCCGGCACACGCCGGGCTGCCTGCTCACCTGTGTCTCTAGCTCCTTGGGGAAAGCCTTTCTTCTGGTGCCTTGTCTTCAATCCTTTCACCTTTTTTTCTATTGTGGAAAATATAAAAAACATAAAGTTAACCATTTAACCATTTTGAGTGTGCGGTTCGGTGGCATTAAGTACATTCACATTGTTGCTCGACCACCCTTGTCCAGAACTTTTGTCACGTCGCAAATCTGAAACTCAGTGCCCGTTTCCCCTCCCGGGAGAAGCCTTCTGCTGATGTTTTTGAACCCGACTCCTCTAAGGACCAGTCAAGTGGAATCCTCAGCACCGGCTTGTGCACCCCCTCACCTTTACCCTCTACATCTCCCCTAGCCCTGTGAGAGCTCAAACTTCTTTAAAAACTTCCCAAAACTAACAGATTTTTTCTGGTTAGAAAATTGATTTCTGTTCTTGGTTAAAAAACAGACAAAAAACTTAGACACTTTAGAAAAGTAAAAAGAATACAACACAAAAGAGCCCCCAAAAGTGATGCCGTGAACTGCGGTGATGGCTGTTAGCACTGGGTGTGTGGTAAGCTTTTCTGAACAAAGACTCTGGTTTCACCACCGTGCGGCCCCGGGCGCAGCGTGTGCCCGTCAGTTGTGCCGCGCGCCCCTGGGGGGCCCCTCAGAGGGGTTTTGGTGAATCACGGTCCTTGTTCAACCGCCTTTAGAGTAAGCTCAGAGTGGCTGCCGGTCTGGCTCCCAGGCCCTTCTCCAGGTCCGGCCGGCAGGAGGGGTTGGGCCTGACGCGACTTCTCCCCGCAGCCGCCCCCGAGCGCTTGGCGGACGACCCTGCCTTCAGCCGGGCGCCCCGCTGCGCGCAGGTGGAGAGGACTAGGCACTGCAGCTGCGAGGCCGGTTTCCAGCTGAGCCGCGCAGCGGGCGGCGACAGCGTCTGCCAGGGTAGGTAGGCAGGCCCAAGGGGAGGGGACACGGAGTGGGGGTCACACAGGGGCTTCCACCGCCAGGGAAGGGCACAGCAGGGGGGGACACAGGAGGGAAGGGGTCTCCTACCGCCCTCCTCCCAGGCGCACTCAACCCTCACCCAGGGCACAAAGGAGAAGCGTGGTCTCAGAGAGCCTGCCCACTGTGGTTTTAGGTCATTGCTGACCTAGTGGCTGCTAAGACGATCACTAAGACTGAGCTAACACCTAGATGTTGTGGGAGAGGGAGAGTCATGAGAAAGTAGCCAGAGGGTCCCAGGCTCTCTCCCAGTTAGAACCTGGCGGGGCCTCCATCCAAGCCCTGCACACTATTCTGACAGAGCCCCGAGCTCCTCCCTGCACCCTGGCTGGAGTCAACAGGGGTGGGGGCTGCCCTGGTAGACCCGCCGAGCTGGGCAGGTGCCTGGGGCTCATCCCCGCCCACTCTGGGCTTCGCTTTACTGGCAGGGCCACTTCTAGTAACCATCCCGATCACCAAAGCTCCTTCTGAAAACCACTCAGACCAGCAGTCCAGGCCCAGAGGAGAGTTGGTCAGTTGTTGCCAGCAGCCTCATTTTATAGCAGCACAAACAAGACCCTCTCAGTCCATTCCCAAAGATGGGGCTGCCGAGCAGGCCGGCAGCCTGGGGCTGCAGCTGGCTGGCTCTCTGGGCTGCCTGGGGGTGGGAGTGGTACTAGGCCAGCCTCTGTGGGGTCTCCCTTTCCTCTTTCACCAGCCTGGTCAGCTCCCTCACTCCTCCCTTATGCCTTCTGGGCCCGTGGCTCAGGAGAATGGGAATGTGCCTGCCCTTCTTCCCATGCTCTGCTGCGGGCAGGGCTCACTGCATGGCCCCCGCAGTCATACCAGGCACTTCTGTCCCTAGATGTGAATGAATGTGAGCTCTACGGACAGGAGGGGCGCCCCCGGCTCTGCATGCACACCTGCGTGAACACACCCGGCTCCTACCGCTGTGCTTGCCCCAGCGGGTACCGGACCCTGCCTGACCGGAAGAGCTGTGAGGGTGAGTGACCCTGCCCCAGCGGCAAGTGCTGCAGGGCTGAAGAGCGGCTCTCTGCACCTGGTCACTTGCTGCTCCTGTGACCTGCCAGGACTGCAGAATGGGGATGCAGTGGGTGTTAGGGGGTCAAAGTCTCACCTGTATTTGGTCTTTAGAAAACCACCAACAAAGGGACCTCTCAAATCAGGCTACATTGTCATTGACATAAATAGGAAAGAGAGTTACTTAACCATCCTGGCAAATAGTCTCTTTCGACCTTAAGCAAGTAACTGTTTTCAGGGTCAGGTCATGTCCTCCCACTCGGCAATGCTTTCAGCCAGGGCTGGACCCAAAGGAAGAGCAGCCAGTTGGCCCCCATGTCCCGCAGTCGGAGGAGACATGAGGCTCCTGGCATAACACGTCTTCTCCACAGCCGTTCAGGCCTGCATCGGCCTCTGAAAGGGACGCACCTTACAGTCACCGTGTCCTAGTGTGGTCACCCCGAGTCACCACCCTGGAACCCCAATGCCATAGAGGGTCTCTGGGTTTCGGAGAACTGGCTCTGCTAACCCAGGCCTGCCTCACATTAGAGGAGGGACAGACCCATGTCCCCCGCTGTCACCCATGGAGACAGGACACAGAAGAGAGCTTTGAGCTGCTGGAGGAGAAGGAGGAGGGGACAGGGGAGAGGGCTCCTCCACAGGCTGTGGGAATGAGAGGAGGTGGCTCCCCGGTGATACCCTGTTCAGGCTCCATGGCATGACTCAGTGGGATGGGTAGCTTGGGATTTGAGCAGGAGAAGGTATCCAGATAGCCATCACCCATCCATACAACTGTTATTCCATCTTTCTCATGCATTTGTCTGTCCACCCATCCATCTAACCATCCTCCCATCCATTCATCTGTTCATACGCCAATCCACCCATCATCATCATCCATCCACCCTTTTATCCATCCATTGTCATCCCTCTCTCTCATCCATCCATCCACCCATCCATTTCTCTCATCCATCTATTTCTTTCATCCACCCATCCACCTGTCCATCCTGCAGTGGGGAAAGTCACCTGTGAAGGGAGCAGAGAACTCATACAAAAGAGAGTGACGCCATCTGCATTGGGCCTGGGGTGAGCTGAGTAAGAAGCTTCTAATAATTTGACCATTAAGGGCGTGATACCAGCCGTGGAGGGGAGACTGCAGGGCCCCTTGGCCGAGGAGGAGGCAGGTCTGGCGGGAACACTCTTTTGAGCTGCCCAGCCCCCCGTAAGCTCTCACACCCAGGAGGGAGGACAGGATCCCAGGGAGGAGGGTTCCCCACTCTAAGAAATAGCGTGAAGGTTGGGAACGCTCACCACATGTGGGACACCACATTCCGGTGGCCCCGTCAGCGATGGAGGGGACGTCGGGGGACTTCGCCCTCACTGGGTGCCCATATTTCAGATGTTGATGAGTGTGTGAGCCCACAGCACCTGTGTCCCCGGGGAACCACGTGCATCAACACTGGCGGAGGCTTCCAGTGTGTCAGTCCCGAGTGCCCGGAGAGCAGCGGCAACGTGAGCTACGTGAAGACGTCTCCCTTGTGAGTATCCCAGGGTGGCTGGGCTGGATTTTCCAGAGGTTCATGGGAGAAGGTGCATTTACACCGAGGAAAGATGAAAGGCAAGGAGCTGGGAGTCTGGATTCTCCGAGCCTCTCGTTCCCTTTAGTGGTTACATTAGCTGCTTCGCTGTTCTGTGCAATAAGAACTCAGTTTGTCCCGACAGGAGTAACTTTCCAGTGCTGCTGGCTGACACGCGGGATGGTGGCACTCAGCCAGCCAGTGCTGCCCTTCAGGGAGGGAAGACCACTGGGTGATGTGGCCAGGAGGCAGGTGCACATCACACCGATGGGGGAGGATCGCCTTCCCCTGTTCACATAGCACACCCTGCACACTTCGTAACGTTGTATCACCCGGCTTTTCCACTGGTGCTAGAAGGTTCGGCTTCCTGGAACCTCAGCACTTAATAGAGCTCTTTTCAGAGTGAGAGACAGGCTTTTAAGGGAGAAAAACTACAACGATGACAAAGTACATGCATTTTCTTCTGAAAAAGATCACAAGAGCTCTAGCGTTGTCTTTAGAATGAATCGATTTCCCAAGCTCAGATGCTTGAATTTTTCAGGGCGGGGGGTGCAGCAGAGCGGAAGCAGTGAGAAAATCAGTGCCCTGAGAGTGGCAGCTATCAGTGAGAGGGGAGGCTCCAGGAGCCACTGAGTAAAGGCACAGAGGGGCCTACATGTCAGCCTTGGGGACATCCTTGATTAACAGCCAGCTGAGATACTCGACCTGCATTAATTACCATGATGGGACTCACTAAGTTAGCTTACCCGCATCAGTGTTTGTGCGGGAAATGTCAGACGCCTCCCTCAGGACCTGACCCAGCTGGTTGGGGCAGACGGGCGTTCAGCACTGTGGAGTGCCGCAGTCCAGGATGTTGCCAGCTGCCTGCTGGAGGTCTCGGCGCGTGCAGAGGGGTGGCTGGCTGAATACCAGCATCGCCAGTGCTACTTCACCTTCCCTGGCGTCATTCTCCTGTAAAAGCTATAGTGATAGAGACGTGCACGCTCAACGTGCAAACACACACGCATGTGGGTCAGGGGAATGCCGCCTCCTTGGCCACCTTGACACCAGCCACACTCACTTGCCTGTAGCTCTGGGCACCTGTGGTGAGGGACCAGTGGCTGGGAAAGGTCACTCTGGTGGCCTCTGTAAGAGGGCAAGCAGGGACAGGCCAGGTCAGGGCAGCCCCTCTGCGCCTCCCCAAGGCTGACTGCCTATATCTTGCCTCCCTGACCCAGTCAGTGTGAGCGAAACCCCTGCCCCATGGACAGCAGACCCTGCCGCCACCTGCCCAAGACCATCTCTTTCCACTACCTGTCTCTGCCCTCCAACCTGACAACGCCCATCACACTCTTCCGCATGGCCATGGCCTCCGTGCCCGGCCGACCTGGACCCAACAGCCTTCGGTTCGGCATCGTGGGTGGGAACAGCCGCGGCCACTTCGTGATGCAGCGCGCAGATCGCCAGACAGGGGAGCTGATCCTCGTCCAGACCCTGGAGGGGCCTCAGACACTGGAAGTGGACGTTGACATGTCGGAATACCTGGACCGCTCCTTCCAGGCCAACCACGTGTCCAAGGTCACCATCTTCGTGTCCCCGTATGACTTCTAAGGGTGCATGAGTACGGAGTGTGGAGATGAGGCTCATACCTCTCCTCCGAAGGGTCAGCCATGGGCGCTGACTGTGAGGCACCTCCCCTCCCTGCCCAGCTGCCCAGCTGCTTGTTCACCCAGGGGTCGGGGGCAGCGCTGCACTCTGGCCCACAGCACACAGAAGGGCAGCCACGGCACCCAGACCGCTGCCGTCACTTTTGTTTTCTGCTTTAAAGTTGTTTCCTTCAATTATGTACTAATTTTTTGAAGTTCTTTTCCAGGGGAGTGGGCAGCTTTTGGAAGTGCTGTGTGAATGCCTCTGTGAGTTTGAATTAGCGGGAGAGGGAAGGCTTGAGGTAGGTGTCTGAGGTGCTTGTCAGCCCTGTTTTATTGCGGTCATGCTGAGCGTCACGCTGTGCCCTGTGCACTTGGCACTGGGGTGGGTCCTTGGCCATGACCCAGTGCTCTGCTCTGATCTGTGTCCCCTCTGTGACATGCTTGCCAGCCAGAGAGGGGTGCAGGGCCTGGCACCCCCACACAGGTTCTTCCAGAACAAGATACCAACATTAAAGAATAGATTCTGCCTGAATTAATTCTTTTTAAGAAACCGTATCTCAAAACATAACCTGGTATTCTAACTGAATTAATAAAGCTTATTGCTTCTCCCTGCCCACCTCGCCTGTCCCTGAACATGAGCTGGCCCTGTTCCTTGCGGGAGGGGATGCCTAGCTCTCTTCCTGTCTAGGCTGCACCCCCTAGGATAAATGACTAAGAAAGAACACACCAGTGAACGTGGGATTGCTCCCCCAGTGGAAATCTGGCCTAACCAGATGGGAGATTGACAAGGCATCACCTGGCCGTGGGGAGTTTAAGAAGATGCTTGAATTGCCCTTGATCCCAGGCCTTCTACTTCTGATGGATGAACCAGGGGAGATGCCCTCCAGGGACCAGCTAGGGCTGGGCATGGGGTGGGGTGGGGTGGAGTGGGGTAGGAGACACCGTTCAGGTTAAAACTTAGAAGTTGGACGAGGTATGATGAAGTTTCAGTGTCCAAATACATGTTAATGTAGGTGAGACTTCACCTCAGATGTGTTATTTTAAAACTCTATGTTTGCCTTGGTATGACATGGAGCCAGAGGGCGTGTGTTGCCAGGTTAGTGGTCAAGCCCACATCAGGATGTTTCTGGGGCGCTATCCTTGTCTTATTTTGTCAGACGAAGAGTGAGATGCAATCAAAAGTTGTCTCTGATGTTTTTCTTCTTCTCCCACGGGCTTAGCTGCCATCTCTCCAACAACAGAACCAGGGCTTGAAAATCTGCTTGTCCGGGTTGCTGCAAGACTATTAAAACTGTTGGCCACAGCCTTGTGTTTCCAAATGGTGCAGTGACGCATCAGAAGCCTGCAGGCCACCCAGTCCCCCATGCAGAGCACCAGGTGGGGGAGTCCCAGGGCCTGGCCATGTTCTGGGAAGGAAGATGCACAGCGGTGTGCTCTTTCTCCTTGCTGGGGGCAAGGGTGGCTCCCAGACACGCCTCTCACCTCCCAGGTGAGGCGTGTAGAGGCCCTCCAGATCAGGTGTCCCACCTACACTGGTGTATGATGACTTGGATGCCCCACAGGCCCAGTCTGAAGCAGAGGTTTGCATCACCGAGCTACGTCATCACAGCACCACGTAGAATGCGGGCTGCCTGGGCCCTGCCTGTGGCTCACGCCTGGGCCTTCTCCTTGGGTCATCTTATGTTCTCTCTTCTCTCTCACCTCATTTCCCTGTGGAAAATAACTCTCCTTTGTCCTTTTACATCTCCAACCCGTGCCAGGTCAGAGTCTCTAATAGTTACAGCTATTAATTTTCACCCATGACCAGGAGACATAGTTTCATAATGCTTGGCAGCGGGGTTTTAAAGCTTTTTATCATGCACAGTCGCAAACACATTCAAAAGTAGAGCAACTAGTGTAACAAGCTCATGTCTGATCACCAGCCTCAATGGTTAACACAGCCAATCTCGTTCCATCTCTATTCTCACCCGACCTGTGACAATTTTGAAGAGATCCTGAACATCAGTCATATCATTTCATCTGTACATATTTTAGCATGTTTCTCTAAACCACAAATACTTTAAAAAAGTACAACCTCAATACCAATCATACCTAAAAAATTAGTGATACCTTAATACCTCCAAATATGTTTCCTGTCTGTTTGTTTGTTTGAATTGGGTCCATGACTGGTAATTTGTTGCTATGCCTCTTAAGTCTCCTGTGGTCTGTCCAGTGGTTCTCACATCTTAGCTGTGTTTGTAGAACCTGGAGGCTCGTTAGAAGACAGAGTCCTGGGTCATTCGTCCTAGAGAATTTCTCACAGTCTGGGTTTTCCTGAGTGCATCTCTGTTCAGTCTTTTGACATGTTCCTCAGTCCTCTCTGTTTCTCATATGTCAATATTTATATCTAGACACTTAATCAGGAGCCAGTTAGGTTTAGTTTTGCAAGACTACCTTCTTGGTGGTAATAGGTGCTTCTAGTGGGAGCCATAGAATCTCTTGTTGACTCTGCTTTTCTGATGTTAGCAGCCTCTGATGTGTACTGATAGAACCAAGGACTCCTTTGGGGTTGCAGATAATATTCTAGTGCTGTTGTTTCTTTTTTGTTTATTAGCTGTCCTACTTTGCAAAAAGAAACCTCTTTTCACCTATTAGTCGGTTATCTTGAGCTTTGGTGTATATAGGAAAGGCAGCATGTATCCTTGACTTTCACTCCTGTGTGATGTCCAGGGTGGATACCGTTGTTTTGTTTGCTGAGTACATAATGAACTCATGATTAACACACAGCTGGTGTATGTTTCCTTCCATCGCAGTTACTGTCCTTCCTGTTGCTCAAAGTGTGCTCTCGTTGGCCCTCGGAAACTGCTTCAAGTTGGCTGATTCCTTTTGACACGACCCTGGGGGTCCTTGATGGTTTTGTAGTCATCTTGTGTCTTCTGCACCCGAGCCACGAAGTCATTCACTTCCCCAGGGGCCCTGGTTCCTTTCAGTGGAGAGTGATAATTGTAGATAAAATCGAGGTGCTAGCGGTGCTGTGTGGTAGTGGTTTGATCTCTGTTTCTTGGTTTTAGTAGACAGAACTAGGAAATATGTACTCTTAGTTTTTATTGTTTTTTTAAAGGAAAAAAACACCACATGAGTTTATATTGGTATTTCGAATTCAGCTCAGAAGTACAGGGTTGTTAATATAACCTCATTGGCCTCACACCTGCTCCTCTTTCCCTCATTTGGAAAACCGCCTTCTCAAAACCACCAAAATAATTACACGTTGTCTTAAATCCTCAGAAGAACTACGCCAAAATCATCACAAAAGTAATTACCGAAAACAGTTACAGTTTTCTCCTGCAGGTCTGTGCCCTTAGGGTCTGTGCCCTTAGGGACGCACGGATTGCTGCTTTACAGTAAGTTGGAACAGTCCCTCCCCCTGTGGTTTCACCCCGAACTTGAATTACAGTTAGGGCTATTCACTTGGATTGCTTTAAATTCTTAGAGACTGCTTTTTATTTTAATTTTTTAAATAATTAGGTAAACTATTTACATGGTTCCAAAGCCAAATTCACAAAACGAACTGTATTCAGAGAGTCTGTATTCTGTATCCCCTCCATCTTATTACCTTGCTTTGCCATAGATAATCGATCTTTGTTCCATTTTGCCCTTTCATTTACAAGATATAAACAAATGATAAAGGATAGCATACTATTTTACACTTTCCTCAATATTGTATTTCTTCCTTAACAATATATTGGACATCGCTCCCTAGAATTGGACAGAACATGCTCCTACAAATTGTTCTGTTGTAAGGACATACCAGTGTCTATCTAACCAGTCACCGCTGACTGACATTTGGGTTGTTTTCAGTCCTTTCATATTAAAAATACTGCAGCAATATGCATTTGTCTTTTCGTATTTTTCCTTTGTATCTTTCTGGGGCCAGTTGTTCCTCTGTAGGGATTCTACTGCTTTTTCTCCCCAACAAAGTATAAGAGTCATATTCCTGAATCAAAGAAGGCCCAGGGGCAACCCTGGTTCTCACATCCTCACGTTGCACCCGCCCCCCACCCCCACCCCCAGAGGGGCCGGAGTGGAGGGCTGTTCCGCGGCCACCTGCCCGCTCACACTGGAACTGCGCTGGCAGCCAGCAGCCACCAGAAGAGAGGAGACGAGCCAACTGGCTCACTGGCTTCTCGGTGATCGGAAGGTAGCTACTAGGTCTTGGATAACTTTTTAAAAATCATCTTATTTATAAAGCATAGTACCTCCCATATAGCAAACAAAAAGGAAAATAAGTTTAAAGCAACGTATCACTGCAAAGTCACATTAAACTTGATGGGCTTTGGGGACCTGGGCATGTGCCCGGGGAAGACGTGACGTCAGGCTCGGTGGTCACATCCCCCTAGCTCCCGCCTCGGCTCTTACCAAGCTCACACTGTGGACGTAGAAGGTAGGCTTTTGCAACTTTTACATTGTACATTTGAAAATCTGTAGGTTTTTCTAAGCTGCATAAAAATCCCTGAATGACTCCCACACTCCAGGGGCTGTCTTAGTTGCTTAGGATCCAGTGGATGGCCAGACGGACAGGGACGCTGACCTCACAGAGCTGACGTTTCGGCACGTGAGATGATCATGCATGCGTGATGGAGAAAAGGCTGAGATTCCGGGGAGGGCCAGTGCTGTGACAGGGAAAGCAGCAGGTGAGGGCGGCCAGCGCCTAGGGAATGTGCGCGGCGCAGACCCGCATAGCCCAGATGCTGCGGACACTGTCATCGTGTGTAGTGGCAGTGAGATCCGGCTCCTGTGGTTTGGACTGTGACTCAGAATTTTGAGCGTATGAATGCAACAGTGATGAAAGGAGGCCTGGGCCGACCTGCTGGGTTCACGGGCACCAGGCAGCACCACGGAGACAACAACGACGCTGACTTGGAAAGCGAGGGAACAGGAGGCCCTGGGGGACCTGCAGGGACAAAGCCTACATATTTTTTGTTTTGGCTACTAGTGCTGTTATAAAATATCCCCAAATTTAGCAGCTTAAAACAGTTATTTTCATCATGAATTCTATGGGGCAGGAGTTCAGTGGAGCACAGGGAGATGGTCCACATTTGCTCAACAACAATGCACCCCCCTCAGCTGGAAACACTCCCAGCAGGGGCTGGTTACCTGAAGGGTCTTGCTGGCCGGGGGCAGGGAAACCTTGCAGGCAGGACTGACAGGCAGACAGCTTTCCTTGGGCTCTTCACGTGGATTAGCTTCTTCGGAGCATGCTGGCCTCAGAAGGGTAGGACTCCCGATATGGGAACTCAGGGTTCCTAGTGTGAGTGTCCAGAAAACAAGGTAGAAGCTGTATGGCCTTCATGACTCCTCAGAAGTCACCTAGGGTCACCTGTGCCAGACACTGTTGGTTGAAGGAGTCACAGACACCACTGAGTTAAGGGAAGTGGACATGGGTCAGTGAGTCCTCGCTGCCTTGGGGTGAATTGAACTGAGCTGTTTCAAAGGGTTGTAGGGCCATGTTTTAAACTGCCGCTCCTCATCTTCTGTGTGGGGTCTCATGAAACCTGGCTTCCTGTGGGTTTACCAGAAACTCCGTGTCCTTTCCTTCGTGCTCAAGCTGTTATGGGTGTTCTGTTCAGACATTCGATCCCTGCCAGGGACAGGGTTTATACTCGCATTGGGAGAGGTCTCACCTCCCCTTCAAGAGGATACCTTTGACTACAGTAAAAGTCGTCAAGCCCAGTGGCGCTGTAAGCACGCCAGGGTCAGAAGTTGGGGAAGGAGACCACTGGCAGGGGCGGGACCAGGTCATGGAGAAGTTGGCACTTTAAATGTTCTGGTTAGAGGAACTTTGGTGGGAGATGCAAGCCACACTCGGGGGCAAGGAGGATTTCCAACCAGACCAGCATTGGCAAGCCACAGAAATGTCAGCTGACTTGCAGACCAGAGAGTATGACTTGGGAGAATTTTCTGAATCTGACCACCTTTAAAGGAAAAATTAGACTTTTGCAATCCAGTTCATCGCCAGGAAGCTCTTTAGATCTACTTTCGAGGGGAAAGCAGGCTCGCGGCAAGCACACCTCACTTACTTACGCGGGGGCACTTGTACCGCCGCCCACCTGCCTTTTGCAGCTGGCTGAGTGGTCAGATGGGTGTCTGTAAAGATCTCTGCTACTTAAACCCGTTTGTCCTCCCCACCCAGCCAACTGGTCCCTTCCCAGGAAGAGAGTTCCTCACCCTGACTGAGCCCTGCAGGCCCCAGGCCTCCATACCTGCCATCAGCCAGCAGGGAGTGCCAGGTGGGGTTGGAGGCTGGGCCCCGAAAGCTGGGCGTCTCTCTCATGCCAGTGCTGGAGCCTGCCCATGGGACCAACGGGTCGCTGCAGAGCATGCGCTGCTTCCCAAAGGCAGCTGGATCTTAGCGTGCAGCCCCACCTCCCAGAGCCCTGAGTGCTCTGGCCCCAGCCCACCTCCTGGGGCACACTGAGGACACTCCCGCACCCACACACACCAGCCTGCTTTCTGCCCCTTGACTCAGCCAAGCTCATCCCCACCTTGCTCAGCTCTTCACTTGGGGTGGCTTGAAGCTCCCCTTCTCAGGCTGTTCCAGCCACCCTGCCCGTGCTGCTCTCCCTTCTACAGTCCCCCAATCCCCTTACCCTGTTCCGTTTTCTTCAAAATCACTTTTCACTACCTGGAATGAATATGTTTCTTTGCCTGGTGTTTTCTGTCTCTCCCCAAAGCACAGACACTGTTGGTTCCCCACCCACGATCCATTCCCACTTTCTCCTTCCCCATGAAGAAGCCTGTTTTGCTCAGACCCCCTTTCCTCCTTGTCATGGGCTGATCTGTGTCCACCCCAAATTCCTATGTTGAAATCCTGACCCCCGGGGCCTCAGACTGTGGCTGTACTGGGAGATGGGGTCTTTAAAGACGGGAGGTTAAAGTGTGGTGGCCAGGGCGGGCCCATATTCCACTCGAGTGGTGTCTTTATAAAGAGAGATTAGGGTACAGACACACACAGAGGAAGACCATGTGAAGACAAGGGAGGAGAGGGCAGCCATCTGCAAGCCAGGGAGAGGCCTCAGAGGAAATCAAGCTTGCCGACCAATGCCTTGACCTCAGACTTCGTGTCCAGAATTGTGCGAAAACCCAGGTTTGGTACTTACCATGGCAGCCCCAGCAGACATTCTCCTCCTTCCGGCCTGGGTCTCAGAGGAAGTGACCACCACCCTCACCACCTAGGCTCCAAGGCAACCACAGAGAATCATCCTGGGCCTGTGAGTGTCTGAGGCCAGCCCAGGGCAGCCATGCACGGCATTCCCCAGGGGGCAGTGACATGTCCACGTGTGCAAGGACTGTCCCAGGCAGCGTGAAGGGAAGGGCTCTCTTCCTACATGGGTGAAAAGGCCTCTTCTCCACTAAATGAGAAGAAATATGCTGGAAGCCATTTTTTTTTTCACAATGAGAGAAGCTGGTTCTTGGGAAGAACATGCCTCCTGGTGAAAGGCAGAGCCAAGGGAAATGGGGCTGTTGTCCCAGTCGGTATCTGCCCGGAACTTTCCCGCCTTTGGACTTACTGTTCCCTGCAATGGCGTGGTAATGGTGTAAGTGGGTCTGAGGTGGAGTCTTGTTGTTAGAAGCCCAGAGCATCCTCGTCACCCAGGCTGGAATGCCAGCTCCATGACCACGGGCCTCTCGTCTGCATGCTGGCTGCTGCCACCCCAGCCCCCGCCCGCCCTGCTGGGTGCTCAGTACTTGTCTGCGGACTGATGACTGATGAGACCAATGTGAATGTGTTAAGGGGGAACACCCATCGCTGTCACCAACAAGTTGGCTTTAATTTAGTTTGTCAAGAACAGCGTCCTGAGACAATGGGTTGGGGAAGGGAATATTAGAAAGATGAGTGTGCCCTTGGTGGTGTTGCCCAGTGGTTGGAGCGTTGTCTTATACACTGAAAGGTGGGGGGTTTGATTCCCCATCAGGGCACCTGCCTGGGTTGCAGGTTCACTCCCCAGTCAGGGCAAGGATGGTAGGCAACCGATCAATGATTCTCTCTCTTTCTCTTCCTCCCTCTCTCTGAAATCAATACACATATTTAAAAAAAATTTTAAAAAGATGAGTGTGAAGAAAACAGGAGGGCCTCATACATATGCAAATTCTTCATAGAAACCATGGACACAGTGGCAGAGAAGCTACAAAATAAAACAGATGGTGTTTGGGGCAGATGTTGGTGGATTTGGCCAGACTTTCCCACTGTCCCCATTTCGGGCCCAAGGTTGGCTGGCACCTCTGTGCCCAGTGTCTGGGCCTGGTGGGCCTGGTCCTGACTAAGTAGGGGTGCAGGTCTCCCAGGGCCAAATACAGGGAGCTCTCACTAACATCACTGTGTGTCCTACAACTTTAAGTGAAACAATGTAAAATAAAACCAGTTTTACAACAGGCTAATTGATATAAACGGGGTTAAGTCCCTACAGCATCTCATCAACGCTGCAATCAAATGACACGGAGGATCTGCTGCACTGTCCGGCTGTGACAGTGGCGCCCCCAGCATTCCCTCCCCCCAGCATGGCAGCTGGCCCTACTCAGGTGAGGCCACCCCGTCAGCCCGGGCTCCCCAGTGATACCATGACCACGATGTGAGCAGAACGTGCAAAAACCCACCCTTTGCTGTCTTAAGCCATGAGATTTTAGGATTGTTTGTTATTCCAGCATAACTCTCCTGAGTGATACAGGACAGAAAGAGAAAAGAGAGAGACTCTTCCATCATTGATGGTGATATCGAGCTATGGACCGAGGAGTAGAATGAACTCAGCTCCTCACACCAGCTTTATAAAAAACCCAAGAAAACCACACACACATAACTGCAAACCAGCCTAGAATGGTGCATCTCAAGGTTGAGGCCGACTTCCCAGTGACATGGAGGAGTTTTACGTCCTGAAGGCAAACCCAGCTCTGTCCTAACCTCTTGCCTTGGGAGCAGAATAGGCCTTGTGTTGTTGGCTGAACTGTGTCCTCCGAAAAGGTGTGTTCAAGTCCTAACACCTGGTATCTGTGACTGTGACCTTGCTTGGAAATAGGTTTTTGCACATATAATTAGTTAAGTTAAAATGAAGTCATCCTAGATTAGGATAGGCCTTAATTCAATGACTGGTAACCTTATAAGAAAACAAAACAGAGACTCAGACACATATACAGGCAGAAGGCGAAGGCAGAGAATGGAGTTACACCGTCAGAGCCAAGATATGCCAAGGATTGCCAGGAATCAGCAGAAGCTGGAAGTGGCAGGAAAGACCTCCCCTGGAGACTCCAGAGGGAAGGCGGCCTTGCCCATGCCTTGATCTCAGGCTTCTGGCCCCCAGACGGTGAGAGGACACATTTGTTGTTTTTAGGCTCCCAGTTTATGGTCCTGTTCCAGCAGCCATAGGAAACTCAGACACTCTGTACCCCAGTCTCCCTCCCAGAACATCTGTTGAGGGAACACCCACAGCCACCACCTGCCAAGCACACACTTCTCCTGGAAAGGCCACTGCGTCCCTCTGCTCAGCAATCCCGGATCACTGTGTCGGTGTAACCGCTGCCACAGGAGATTCAGAGGAGGCCACCTTGCAATGAGTGCAGGTCGCACAGGGACATACCGGAGGCTGATTTTCAAACATGGTGTCCATTTTTCTTTTTTTAAAAAAGAAGTTGTTTAATTTTACAGCAAGTAATGATATAATTCTACTTTTTTCAGCAATAAAAGCTGAAACAAAGCGTCAGTCAGCATGTTTCATAAAGAGGTTCGTTGAGTCTGGGGATAGGGAAGGATTAGCCTAGAGAATTGGGGACAGAATGAGAGCCACTCTCCCCTCAGGCTCTGCAGGGTCCAGCACTGCCTCCCCAGCTGCCTTCCCCTCACCCTCTGGGTCCGGCTTTTCAGAGGCTGCCCCAGGACTCACACAACCTGTAAGCTACCCGTTTCAGAGCACCCACATCACCCACGGCTGCACATAAACACCAGACACCAGCTCCTCAGAAGGACAAGACCACTCCCTCTGCCAGGAACTCTCTCCCTGACACACCAGAGCCGCCCCTGCCGAGGAAGACCATCCCACCAGACATGCCCCTGCCAAGGAAGACCATACCACTACTTCCTCCGGTCTCAAAATCTCCATAATTATCTTTCCCTAAGACCCTCCTGCTGAGATGTCACAGTCCCCTGAAATGCCACCTTTCTCTTGCTGCAGCAACTGATAAATCTGACTGTTGGCTGTAAGTGGGGCCCCGGTGGTCTTTGAGAGATGGGCCTCCACTCCCAGCTCAAGCAACCAGGGGTCTCCATCGTCCCTGGATCCACAGGTCTGACCGTGAGGTGCATACTAGGTAGCTGGTGACCAGGACTAGTTAAGAGTCCCACGCTTGCAAATGAGAAAGGTGGAGGGCTTGCTCAGCAGCAACTGTGCTGAGCCTTGGAGGGCACCTCACACATGCATTCGAATGTCACAAAGAGGGAAGGGTCAGGAATCCACCTGCTGATGACTCACATTCTCTTCTCTCAATTCTCTTATCTCCTCTCCTTTGTCTCTGCCCTGGTCTGGGGAATTCTTGAATTACTTGAGCAGACAGACACACCACTCCCATGAGTGGCCCTGGTTTGGCCACTATCACTGCAAAGCTTAAACATTAAAATAATCCTTTTCATTCTTTCACCTAGAAGTCCACCACTTTTCTTACGGTTGGGGGACAGTAGCAGTTCCCTTTTGATGTTTAATACTTTAATGATTTAATGACAATTGAGTGAGGGCTTTTCACGTGCTCAGTCCTTGCAGGGACATGGCCTTGAACAAGACAGAAGCCCCTGTGCTGCTTCCAGACCATCAGGGAGGGCAATTTAAAACAAGGGTCTGAGGGCTGCTGAGCCCAGAAGAGGGGAGGGAGAGGGTGCCTTGCTCGGTGTTCACTACAGCTGCCCCGACAGCAGAGGACACGTGGGTGAAACCTCAGATGAAGAGAAAGGCCAACGTGAGGCTGCGCTGCAGGCCCTGCTACCCTGAACACCCATCTCCCAGTCCTGTGCAGGGTTCTGGACCACAGCCCCTGCTAACCCGTGGGTGGGCCCAGGAGGCCGGTTCGTGGTCCCGCATGCAGCCCCACATCACCTCTTCCCTAGAGCGAGTGTTCTCGCTGAGATTTTGCAGGGCACCGGCAGTGCCTTCCTGGCCGACTCCCTCCCAGGTCTCCCCATTCCTCACAAGTTCCCCTTCCTTGTCTTGCCTTTTGGCCCCAGATGGAAGATCCTGTACATCCCATTGAAAAAGTCAAGGGCGTTTTTCCCTCTTGCCTGTTTCTGGTACAAACCTAGCTGTAGGGTACGTCCCAAAGAACACACAACCCGCAGAACTGCTGGCAGCGGGGAGCGGGAGCAGCAGGGCCCGCATCACCCCCCCACCTCCTGAGAACACAGCACCCTTCACAGCGGCACAACGGCAGGCATTCAGCCCCTGAGACAATCAGGAATTCACGGGGACCAGGCTTTCCTTCTTCATGGACTGAAATGGCTGTTTTATGTGCATCTGGCTGTCATAAGGGGCACTTCTGTTGACTCCGGGTTTACCTAACTGAGCTCAGCTGCAGGAGGAAGTTTAAGTTGGCTTGCAGTCTGCAGGCACACGGAAAGCTGAAGAGAGCTGACTTGTCAGCACATGTGGGGCTGAATCACAAATTTGTTCAGGAAGTCCAAGATTAAAGTCCAGTTTATATTATTATGTAACAGATATACCTGCCAAGCAACATATCCAGGCAAATAAATTTGAAGTAGTTTTTAGTACAGTTGGAATACAAAACTCGTATTTACTTAATAGTTACGTGAATGATAAATAAGGCCACTTCTGTGGAACCCCTTAAAAAGTAGTTTAAAATTTTGGAGCTGAGTGAACATCCCGAATCCTCTGGAACGAGGAGCATCTTGCCAGGAGGATGAGTCCCCGGAAAGCCCGTCAGCAAGGGGCCCTCTGACGGAAAAGGACTTGAAGACGGCACGCATCCGTCTTCCTACCGGTGCCGGACAACCGTTACTGAAGTGCAGACAGAAGTTGAAAAAAGAAGGCATTGCGATGTCGAATACCGAAGAGAGAACGAGGTTTCCACTTCTGGAAAAGCGACTGAGGATCTCTGAAAATCCACTTCACAAAAGTCACGGGAGAACTCTGGCAAAAACAGACTAAAGCCATTTTTTTTCGGAATTCTGGAAATTAAGTTCAAAGAGATGGATTCAAAGAGAATTTACTGAGGACAAACAGCTGAGCCTTGGTAAATGGCAAAGACCTGCCTGGATCTCTCTCTCTCCTCCCCAGCCCACAGCCATAGCAACTGTCACAACTAGCATCCGGGGGCCACCAGTAAGCGGAACAGGAGCTCCTCAAGAGGCCCCCAAACCATCACTTTTGGTCTGTATGACAGCTCGCTGAGAAGCTGTATTCTCAAGGCATCATCTGAGCAGACTCAAAAGCAATGAAAACATTTCAGGGCTCCTTTGAGAAAGGGCTGATTTGAGGACTGAGGTGCGAATGTACAAAATGAGCCCAGACCACCTCTGCCAAGTTCATTCAGGTTGTTGGCAGAACCCAGCAACCTGTGCTGTAAGACTGAAGTTCCCATGGCCCTCTCACAGCATGGCGACCTCTTCAAGGCTGGCAGGAAAATCCCCCTGATGTGTCTCACCTTTGACCTCGGGCAGGGCCCAGTGTCTTTTAAGGGTTCATCTGATTAGTTGAGACCCACCCAGGAACATCTCCCTTTCAATGAACTCAAAACCAAGTGATGTGAGACCTTAATTATACAAAGGTAAAATCGCTTTGTTTTTGATGTGTATCGTAAATCATGCCTACGAGTGAAATCCATCACTCACAGTAAAGCCCAAAGGGAGGGGTTCGAGTGTAGCAGGGCACAGGGTCTTGGGAGCCATCTTACTATTCTGCCTCCCACAAAGTGGACAGGGGACGGGGAAGAAACAGAAACCACTCTTTTTCATGACAAGCCTTTTTGTTTTCATAATTTATTAATCCAAAATAAATTTTGTAACAAATTTCATTTCACAGTAAACTTTTGACCGTATGCATGATAGGTTCAGTTTAAAATTATATTCAAATCTGTGTCACTAAGTAAGACCCATTTTTATGTAGCAATAAAAGTAAACTGCCAACTAAAATGTGGCATCCTATCAACTGTAAAGGACAATCCAATCATAGAGATGTTAGCTATAACAATGCGTACCCCAGAATTAATGACGCAACCAAGTTTATTTTTCCACATTTTTAAACATAGTGTTGCAATTTCACAGGAATCAACCAACAGCACCGAGGCGAGCTGGGCAGCTCACACCTCCCTACTGAGCATGTACGTTCTCTCCTTTCCTCCTAACCCTCTAACAGGTCCGCTCCTTTCTTACACGGGTTTCTTACTGCGCGCTCAACGGGAGTCAAGACTGACCCAAGCCTTCAGTGCAGGGGGGTGAGGGGCAGACATGTGGACTTGGATAGATGAATGTAGGTTTGATTCCTGGCTCACATTTATTATCTTGCTTTTGGCTGCAGGTAAAAGAACCCAAGTCAAAAGGGCTTAAACACAATTTAAAAAAAATATATATATATATTTGTATATAAAATTTCATGTGGTATAACATGCATTCTGAAGGTTGGCTGTCTCCTAGGGCTGGTGTATTCATTCCTTGGCTCGATTATCAAGGACCCAGCTTCTTCTTAACTTTCTTCTCCGTCATCTTCAGCTGGTTTGCTAGCTCCCCTTGAAGACATTAGGCAGCTGCATCCGTTCCGGGCGTCATACTCAGGCACGGCAATGTCTAGCCTCCTCCTGTGTATCTTAAGAGATGATCACTTTCCCAGAAGTGTACCGGAGGGCACGCATTCCTATTTCAAGTCTAAACCAACTTCTGCAAACAGAGCGGCACTTCCAATATTTGTTGACACCAGTAGTTCTCAACTTTGGCAGTGCTTTGGAATCACCTGGAAGCTACTGAAAACCTCATGTCCATACCCCAGCCCTACCCCCAAGTCAGAATTTCTGGGAGTGGGCCCCAGACAGCAGTATCTTTTACAAGGCTTCCTAGGCATCCCCAATGTGAAGCCAAAGTCGAGGACCATGACTTCAGACCCTTGTCACACCACTAAGGGCTGGGGCCAGGACTTGCCATCCACAAAGCACAGACAATGCCATAGAAGAGGGAAGGACATCTCAGCACAATTAGAGTTGTTAGGAAGGGGAGCACAGATATGCATTGGCGCACACCTAGGAACACGAGTAGGAGACCTTCTCATACACATGGTTTCCTCACTGGTAAATAGCAACCGATTTTACTATCACAACCCCAGTGATAGAACTGTGATAGGTATTAAGACGGATTTCATGTATATGATCCTAGCATTTGTTTCACAAGTGCTTCCCCAGAGACTCTGATCTCACTGAACCCCCAACGTGGGGTCAGTGCTTCTAACAGGAAATATCAGCCCCGTTATTTAGGCCGGATCAGCAAATCTCAGTATTCTGACCTGTACAGGCAACCTTGGAAGAAATCAGTAACTGTAACCCTCCCCTCCCCGGCCCCCAAAGGGAATGGTTATCAGAAACGAGTCAGTGAACTGAGACAACAGTGCAGGAAGTCCGGAAACCCATGAAGACAGGGGACAAGTCGCTTAACAGCGCTGGGTCTGGATTCCTTAAGTACACCTGGATCAAGTCAAAACACCAAGAGGTTATACATGCTTATCTTGCTAACTGACAGAATTTGAGTTTTACGGTCATGTGACTTTTAATAACTGACCACAAAAAAGTTACACAGAACCTGCCACACAGAATCTTAGAAATGAGAATTCTGTCCATTATATTCAGTGATTGCCATAACGAAGGCCTGCCTAAGAACTGTTCTATGAAATTATTATTAGGAGAGGTTTTGCACTCTACCTTTGTGATAATAAGAGGCAAACAGATTACCTCTTCATCCTTTTCGTTTTAGCTCCAAAAAGAATCAGACAAATTTAATACAGCCACGATAACCACGCTGGTCACATACGTGTAAATCCATTTCAGCTCTCTTCACAACTTTCTGGTATTTCCTCTGCTCCAGGTTCTTTAACCAACTGTGGTTCCATTACCTGAACACTTGGCTTGGAGCTGCAGGGGTCAGTGGGATTAGTTCACAGGAGGAAACCAAGGGGAGCAGAGAGGAGCCAAGGGCAGCAGGAGCTAAATCTCGGCAGGCTGAAAAGACGAGACCAGAGGACTTAAAACCAGGCCGACGAGCAGATCCTGACTCAGGGTGTTATCACACAGTGGAGGCACGGCCGAAGCAGCACACTGGAAAATCTGCTCCAAGGAAAGGAGAGCGGACCAGAGAAACGAAGTGGAAAATGGAGGCGCACCAGCTGGAAGGCGCTGTAACAATCCAGCTCTAAGAGACCCACAGCCTAATGGCTGCTTTAGGGGCACGGGGCGTATTTCAGAGAGTGTCTCTCTTTTAACTCAATTGAACACAATTTAAGAGATTTTACTGACACATTTGCCTCTTCATTTCCTCTCTTGCTTTAGTGGACTAGGTTGCAACCAAGTAACTTTGACTCTTATTCTTTGGTATACTCTATTCGGCAATTTAGTGAGGTTATCATTTTTCCCAGCAATATAACAATGTAATAGTGATAGTTTGTTTCACAGTATTTTTCTAATAATCATCAATACCACTATATAAAAGTGCCCGTTTAGAATCTCATTATTCGTGTTTGGACAATTCCGTATTTCAGTATCATGTTACAGGTGTCATCACACTACCAAAACTGACATTTTATGTAGCATATAATCTGACCACAATTTCTGAACCAATGAAAACGATAACCATTCTTATATCTTAACAAAAAAGTTAAGAACTCCAGGTTTTGGAATGGTATAGTGAGAGTCTTTGCACCACTTTTATTTTGAGTAATAAGAAACTGGAAACAACTTAAATGTCCAATGACAGGAAACTGGTTTAAAAAAATCACAGAACCACAATTTAAGTCCTAAAATAGAATTGTGAGCAACCATTAAAAAATACTGTACAAGTGTTCAATGACACGAAAACTTCTAACTGTATATCTGTGTTCTGTTACCCCGTCTTCCAAGAGAAACCCAAGTTTCCTGTCTTCAATCTTGCACCTCTTCATTCATCCTCACTCAGCCTCACCTTGCTTCCCATTTTATTGAGAAAACTAGATGAATCAAGAGACTTCTGCAATTTCCTACCACAACATTTACCCAGCAGCCAGCAGCTGTGCCATCTATCTCCCCTCCCTCCTGCTCCAACAGCTGAACAGCTGGGTGAAGACCACCCCTTCACTTATATACTAGGTTCTGTCCCTCCGAGGGCGCCATCCATTAAAGAAGCAGCATGTCATCATGATACAAGAAGGGGCTTTAAATGAGGAATTCAGTAAACCGCTCCAAATCACCAGTCCTGAACAGTCTTGAATGTACGCGTGAGCACTCTTCATCTATACAAAGCTGCAGAAGAAAACAGAAAACAAAAACACCTCAGCTGGCGAAAATTAACGAACATAGCCACCCTCTTCCCTCCGCCCGAAAAACATACAGCAGAAGAAAACTGTAACACGAAAATCCAAACTGAATTAAATATCCCTGTTTGGGAATCTGAAAAAGCAACTTGAAGTGAAATTCAAAAACTCAGGGCATAACTGAACAAAAAGTCAGAATTAATGAAACAAGAGTTGACTGACTTCAGAAATAATATAAGGAAAAAATCTATCAAAAATGAAGACTGTATTACAAGAAAGATTTGAATGGAAACTTAGTAAGGGTTATTGGACTAAAGTGGAAAAGAAGAATAAAAATGAGTTGAAGGAAGCAATATTTATTAAAGACAAAACATGAAGAGGGAAATCATGCATATGTAGTACACACATTAACCAGAACGTAGGACAGAAGCTAAAGCAAACGTTCAGTCATTTAAATAAATGTGAAGGGACTAATTCACTTATCAAAAGAAGGAAAGAATTTTTGGCTTGGCTCACAAGCAGAACCCAAGTGTATGCTCCATATAAGAAATAAACCTAAAGCTTAATCAGAGTAACGTGATGGGCAGGTGAACACTGAAGCAAACGCAGGGTCAAACAGCGACAGAAGGAGACCTGACTCCGGGTGGTGAGCACGCGCTGCGACGTGCAGACGACGAGCTGTAGAGCCGTACGCCTGGACCTGTGTAATTCATAACCACTGTCGCCCCAGTAAATTTGATTGTAAGTAACACATTACTAGAGAAAGCTTTTTAAATAAAGTTTTCTGTAAAACAAGAAAGGAGTAAATAAAACAAATTTCCAGCTGGAATGCAGAATCTGAAACCGCATCAGGAAACTCTCCTCATCGCTACGAGAAAATCCACTAGTCCACACTGCACGTTGGGCGGATGTTTAACCCATGGATAATTTTGCAATGTCACGCATTGTTTATTTGGAAAATGTTAGCTTAATAATTTGTGCAGATTTTTCAAATGTTCTATTATCCAGTACTTTAAAATTCATTCTTTAACATCATCAACCAACCGCATCAAAAAAAATCTTTACGTACAGGAAAGCTTTCAAGCTCACAGAGGCGGATAAAATGTTCCAGAATTGTCCTTTTGCTCAAATGCCAGAATTTTATAATTGAAAACAAATATTTTCAGTTGTTTTCCTTGAAGCGACAGAGTCACTCCATTCACTAGTGGAAAACCTGCACATCTGAAGAAAGCAGCTGGCCCCGCAGTTGTTCTTTTAAGTAAAGAGTGTTCACGAGAAGAAAAACGCAGCTCATTCAGCCTGAACTCATATGATAGCGCAAGTGCTGGCATCTGGCACACCACTTAGCGTGCAGAAATACTTGGTACATCTTCCTACTTTGCTAGACATAATACTGAAAGACGGGCACTCAAGAACTGAGGTTTAATAGCATGCACACCTGTTACTGCTTCATCAAGAGTATTCTTAGATGCAATTGGTACCTGATGTTGATGTTTTCAAAGGAGAACTCTCTTCAACTTTTAGAAACTACAGACAGTCCCATTGGACTCTTCTAGTGGAAATGCCTCTACTATTTGCCGATTAAGTGTGATGCTGACTTTCTAAGTATAACATATCACGTTAAAAAAACATCCATCCAGTGACCTCACATGTAGGAAATTTAAAGATTCCACAAAAAACTGTTAAAACCAATTAACAAATTTAGCAAAGTTGTAGGATACACAGACAATAAACAAAAATCTGTTAACATTTCTACACACTAAGTAATCTGAAAAGGAAATTAAGAAAATAATTCTATTTACTATATCACAAAAGAATTCAAATACTTAGGAATTAACTTAGCCAAGGAGAAAGACTTTACCATGAAAACTACGAAACAATGCTAAAGAAATTTAAAGACAAATAAATGAAAGACAAGCCCTTGTTCATGAATTAGAAGACTTAATACTGCTAAGATGTCAATACTACAGAAGTGACCTACAGATTCAACGTAATCCCTACCAAAATCCAGAAGAGAGAAATCCATCCTAAAATTCATGTAAAATCTCAAGTGGTTCCAATTAGCCAGAACAAATTTGAAAAAGAACAAAGACCAATGGACTGGAATACAGAGTCCAAAAATAAACACTCACATATTTGGTCAAATGATTTTCAACAAGGAGCCAAGATCCTTAATGGGGAAAGGACACCTTTTCAACAGATGTGCTGGGAAAACCGGATATCCACATGCAAAGGAATGAAGCTGGACCCTTACCTCACAACATATACAAAATTAATCAAAGATCTAAACATAAGAGCTACGGCTATAAAACCCTTATAAGAAAACCTAGGCTAAGTGGAGGTGGGGAGGTTAGGGGGTGGAGGGATTGAGCAAAAAGGAAAAAGGACTCAGACATGGACAATAGTGTGGCAATTTCCAGAGGGAGAGGGGTAATGGAAAAAAATGAATGGTAGTGGAAAAAAATTCTTCAGAAGCAAACAAAAAATAAAACATAGGATAAAAGCTTCACAACATTGGAATTGGCAGTGATTTCTTGAATATGACACCAAAGGTACAGAAAATAAAAATAAACAAATTGGACTTCATAAAAATTTAAAAATCTTGTGCAAGAAAGGATGCTATCAATAAGAGTAAAAAGGTAACCCAAAGAATCGGAGAAAATACTTGCAAATCACATATATCTTAAGTGATTAATATCCAGAATATAGAGAGAACTCCTAAAACTTAAGAACAAAAAACACCCCATTCAAAAATGGGAAAAGGACTTCAATAGACACTTCTCCAAACAAGATGTGCAAATGGCCACTAAACACATGAAAAGATGCTCAACATCACTAATCATTAGGGAAATGCAAATCAAAACTATGAGACAGCACCTTATACACACATACACACACAGTGTTGGTGAGGCTGTGGAGAAATTTTAACACTGCACTGTTGATGGGAACGTGAGTTGGTATAGCCGCTGCAGAAAACAGTATGGTGATTCCTTAAAAAATTAAAAATAGAGGGGAGATCCAAGATGGCAGAGGAGTAAGTAGAAGCTACACTAACCTCCTACCAAGACCTTCCTGGAATTACACTAAATTGTAGAGAAATCATCCTGAATAACCAACTGAACACTAGCTGGAGAGAAGCCTTATAATCATGGAGAGAGAAGAAACCACTTCACCACAACGAGGCTGGTAGGGAATGTGGAAAAGGTGCAAGAGGACTGGCTGGGCTCCCCCAGGTGGCAGTTGAAGTTCCAAAGGGATATTTTGGTGACCAGGGGGGTGGTCCCCCTGAGAAGTGTAGGGTCTAAACCCCACACTGAGCTCCCCAGTCTGTACACCAGAGCCACAAAGGATCCCAGAGAACATCCAGCTGTGAAAAGCAGAAGGGTTTCTATCCACCAGGGACAGATGGCTGGAAACACAAACAGACTCTAAAAGGGCCAATGCACAAAATTCTGTTTGCAGCCACTTACCCTGGGCTCTAGCAAAGGAGGGCAGAGTGGACTAGAGACACATGATAGTGTGGGGTTGGTGGCTCTGGGGAGAGAACTGAAGGAACAGTCACCAGGATCTCTTATGGCTGAGTCATCCCCCATACTGCAGGAGCCACCTTTCTCAGGCACAGCACCCCTCTCCAAGTGCTATCAGCCTGAGGGGAAGCAATAGACTCGCCTGTAGGAATCACTCTGCCCCATCCAGTGGAGCTTAAGCCTGTGGCTGATTACAGATTGATTAGTTTAACAAGTGATCAGTTTAACAGGATTAGTTTAACAACTAAGGCAGAAAATACAAAGGAGCAGCCAAAATGGGAAGACAAAGAAACAAACCTCAAATGAAAGAAGAGAATTCGCCAGAAGAACCAGATGAAATGGAGGCAGACAATTTATCAGATAGAGAGTTCAATGTAAAGATTATAAGGGTACTCAACAGCATGAAAAAAGACACAGAAATCATAAAAAAAAGGACCAGTCAGAAATAAAGAATGGCCCTGGCTGGTATAGCTCAGTGGATTGAGCACCCGACTGTGAACCAAAGGGTCTCCAGTTCGATTCCCAGGGCACATGCCTGGGTTGTGGGCCAGGTCTCCACTAGGGGGCGCTTGGGTGGCAACCACACATTGATGTTTCTCTCCCTCTCTTCCTCCCTTCCCCTCTCTAAAAATAAAATCTTTAAAAAAAAAATAAAGAATGCAATATTTGAAATAAAGAATGGACTGGAAGGAATAAACAGTAGGTTAGATGAAGCAGAGGATCGAATCAGTGATTTGGAAAATATGGTAGAAAAACATACCTAGGCAGAGCAGCAAAAAAGAGAATTTAAAAAAACAAGGAGATCTTAAGAAACATTTTGGACAACATGAAGCATAACAACATCTGCATCACGGGAATATCAGAAAGAGAAGAGAGCAAGCAAGGGATCGAAAACCTATTTGAAGAAATAATGACCAAAAACTTCCCTAATCTGGTGAAGGACAAGTCCTGGAAGCTCAGAGAGTCCCAAACAGGTTGGACTCAAAGAGGCCTACACTGAGACACACCATAATTAAGATGACAAGGCTTAAAGACAGGAGAGTATCTTTAAATTGTCCTAAAATCTACAAGAGAAAAGTGGACAGTTACCTACAAGGAAAGACCAATTAGACTGTCATCTGATTAGTCTACTGAAACATTTCAGGCCAGAAGGGAGTGGTGTGAAATATTGAAGGTGATAAAAAGCAAGGACTTACAACCAAAGCTACTTCACTCAGCGAGGCTATCATTTAAAATTGAAGGAGAAATAAGGAGCTTCCCAGACAAAACAAAAAGCTAAAGGAGTTTGTTAACACTGAACCAATACTGCAACAAATGTTAAAGGGCTTGCTTTAAGAAGAAGAAAAACAGAAAGAAAAAAGAAACAGAAGGAAACAGGCTAACAATAAAACTGCACCACATACCTATCTATCAATAATCACCTTAAAGACAAATGGCTTAAATGCTCTAACCAAAAGACACAGGAGAGCTGAATGGATAAGAAAACAAGGCCCATAAATATACTGCCTCCACGAGAACTATCTCAAATCAAAAGACACACACAGACTAAAAGTAAAAGGGTGGAAAAACATATTTCATGCAAATGGAAAAGAAAAAAAAGCTGGAGTAGCAGTATTTATACCTGACAAATTAGACTTTAAAAGCAGGGCTATAGTAAGAGACAAAGAAGGACACTACATAATGATAAAGGGTACAACCCAACAAGAGGATATGACCTTGTAAACATTTATGCACTCAACATAGGATCACCTAAATATGTAAAGCAAACATGGATGAACATAAATAGAGAGACTGACATAAAAACAGTCACAGTTGGGGACTTTAACACCCCACTGACTTCAATAGGTAGCTCTTCCAGAGAGAAAAACCACACACTAGATCAAATGGATTTAATTGGTATCTTCAGAGCATTTCACCACAAAACAGCAGGATATACATACTTTTCAAGTGCACATGGAACATTTTCTAGCATAGACCACATTCGGACACAAAACACATCTCCATAAATTTAAGAAGACTGAAATCATATCAAACATCTTCACTGACCATAATCCTATGGAACTAGAAATCAATCACAAGAACAACACTGAAAAACACACAAAGACATGGAGGCTAAATAACATGTTGTTAAACAGTGAATGGTAAACAATGAGATCAAGGAAGAAATCAAAAGATACCTTGAAACAAGTGAAAATGAGGACACAACAATCCAAAATCTGTGGGACACATGGAAAGCAAGTCTAAGAGGGAAATTCATAGCATTACAAGCCCCTCTCAAAAAACAAGAACGAGCTCAAGTAAACAATCTAACTTTACACTTAAAGGAACTTAAAAAAGAACAAGCAAAGCACAAAATGAGAAGGAAATAATAAAGATCAGAGCAGAAATAAACAAAATACAGTCTAAGAAACAACAGAAAAGATCAATGAATCCATGAGCTGGTTCTTTGAAAAGATAAAGACGACTGACAAACCTTTAACCAGACTCATTAAGAAAAAAAGAGAAACGACCCAAATAGCTAAAATCAGAAATGAAAGAGGAGAAATAACAACTGACACCAAAGAAATACAAAAGACTGAAACAAAGTATCATGAACAACTATATGCCAACAAACTGGACAACCTGGATGAAATGGATAAATTCCTAGAAACATACATGCAATCTTGTAAAACTAAATCAGGAAGAATTAGAGAATCTGAATAGGCAGATTACACCTCGTAAAATTGAAGCAGTAATCAAAAAACTCCCAACAAAAGCACGGACTGGATGGCTGCACAGGAGAATTTTACCAAACATCCTAAGAAGAACTAACACCTCTCCTCAAACTATTTCATAAAAATCAAGATGAGGGAAGGCTCCTAAACTCATTTTACGAGGCCAGCATTATCCTAATTCCAAAACCAGATAAAGACACTACAAAGAAAGAAAATTATAAGCCAATATCCCTGATGAATACAGACGCTAGAATCCTCAAAAAAACATTAGCAAACCAAATACAGCAATGCATCAGAAAGATCATACAGCATGATTGAGTGGGATTTATTCTGGGAATGCAAGATTGGTACAACATTTGCAAATCAATAAATGTGATTCACCACATAAACAAAATGAAGGATAAAACTACCTGATCGTATCAATAGATGTAGAAAAAGCATTTGATAAAATCCATCACCAATTTACTGTAAAAATTCTCAACAAAGTGGGAATAGAGGGAACATACCTAAACATAGTAAAGGCCATATATGACAAACCCATTGCCAGTAGCATACTCATCGGGCAAAAACTACAAGCGTTCCCTTTAAGATCGGGAACAAGACAGGGATGTCCGCTTTCACCTCTCTTACTCAACATAGTACTGGAAGTCCTAGCCACAGCAATCAGACAACAAGAAGAAATAAAAGGCATCCAAATTAGAAAGGAAGACGTAAAACTGTTTTTATTCGCAGATAAGAACCCCAAAGATTCCACAGAGAAACTACCAGAACTGATGAATGAATTCAGCAAAGTAGCAGGATACAAAAATAATATACAGAAGTCAGTTGCATTTTTATATGCCAATAACAAAGGGAAATTAAGAAAACAATCCTATTCACAATTGCTACAAAAAGTATAAAATACCCAGGAATGAACCTAACCAAGAATGTAAAGACCTGTACTTGGAAAATTATTAGACACTGAAGAAAGATACTGAAGAAGATACAAATAATTGGAAGCACATACCATGTTCATGGATGGGAAGAGTTAACATCATTAAAATGTCCATACTACCCAAAGCACTCTATAGATTCAATGCAATTCCTATCAAGATTCCAATGACATATTTCACAAAACTAGACCAAATACTTCGAAAATTTATACAGAACCACAAAAGGTTCCTCATAGCAACAGTGATCCTGAGAAAGAACAAAATTGGAGGAATCATGCTACCTAGTATCACACTATACTATAAAGCCATAGTAATCAAAACAGCATGGTACTGGCATAAAACAGACACACAGATTAATGGAAGAGAAGGGAGAGCCCAGAAATAACCCGCAACATTTATATAGTCAATTAATACTTGACAGAGGAAGAAAGCACATACATTTGACTAAGATAGTTTATTCAATAAATGGTGTTGGGAAAATTGGACAGATTCGTGCAGAAAAATGAAACTATGCTGCCTTCTTAAACCACACACAAGAATAAATTCAAAATAGATCAAAGACTTAAATGTTAGACCACAAACCATGAAAATCCTAGAAGAAAACATAGGCAGCAAAATCTCGGACATTGCTCCTAGCAATTTTTTTTATTGGATATATCTCTCCAGGAAAGGGAAACAAAAGAAAAAAATAAACAAATGGGACTACATCCAACTAAAAAGTTTTTGCACAGCAAAGGAAATCATCAACAAAATAAAAAGACAACCCACAGAATGAGAGAACATATTTGCTGATACATCTGATACGGGGTTAATATCCAAAATTTATAAAATACTTACAAAACTCAACACCAAAAAATCTCCAAAAAACGCAATTAAAAAATGGGCAAAGGACCTGAATACACTTCTCCAAAGAGGAGATACAGAGGGCCAACAGACATGTGAAAAGATGCTCAATGTTACTAATCATCAGAGAAATGCAAACTAAAACCACAATGAGGTACCATCTCACACGTGTCAGAATGGTTATCAACAAATAAGCACTGGCGAGGACATGGAGTAAAGGGGAGCCCTTCTGCACTGTTGGTGGGAATGCAGATTGGTACGGATACTGTGGAAAGCAGTATAGAAGTGCCCCCCCCCAAATTACAAATGGCCCTGGCTGGTGTGTCTCAGTGGATTGAGTGCCCGCCTTCGAACCTAAGGGTCACTAGTCTGATTCCCAGTCAGGGCACATGCCTGGGCTGCAGACCAGGTTCCCAGTAGGGGGCGCTCGGGTTGCAACCACACATCAATGGTTCTCTTCCCTCTTTATTCCTCTCTTCCCCTCTCTAAAAATAAATAAATAAAATCTTAAAATTAAAAAAAAAAGAATTACCATATGATCTTACAAAAGTAGGGTTTCAAAAAGATATTTATGTACCCTTGTCCACAAGAGCATTATTTACCATAGTTAAAACATGAAAGCAACTCAAGTAACCACGGACAGGTAAATGAATGAGTAAAATGTAATACTGTTTTCTGCCATGTGTAATGTGCACACATGTTTTTGACCCAAACTTTCAGGAAAAATTCTTTTAATTTTTTAAATCAATGTTTTCTTTATTTATATTTAGATACATTTTTTTGTACTATGAAGGAATTTCAGCATTTATTTATGAACATACAGGTATCGTTATTACTTTCCAGAGTTTCACTTTTAATGCATAAGCATAGATAAAATTAAAAACATTTACACAGACAGAAAATTAGAACTACCCATGGATAATGTGCATCCTTATTTTTCCCTAAAAAATATGGGCAAAAAGTGCACATTATACATGGCAAAATATGGCATATACATACAATAAAATATATTCAGCTTTACCATTAAATAAGTGATTAGTTTTGATTCCTCCATTCTCCTTTTATCCACAGCCACACCCTTCTTCATGTAACCAGCAGTTCCTCTCACAGAGAAAGTACACAAAGTGGAGTGTAATTCCTACTCCCGGACTTTGGCCAATGGGTTGGGAGTAAATGTGATGAAAAAAGGGCCTGTTGAGCTGCTATGAAATGAACACGCCCAGCTGGCCCACTGATCCCAGCAGGACAAATGTGGGGCAGAACCATCCCAGTCAACCTGCTGTATGAGGTACAGCCAACCCGGCCAATCCGCAGATGCATGAAAAAGACATTTTTATTTTTACGTGGCATGGAGAGAGTTTGTGGTTGATTGTTAAAAACCATTATTGTGGCAAATTTTAATTCATAATTTCCAAGGAATTAAAATATAAATGTAAAAAAGTAAAACTGAGAAAAAGACTGTCAAGGTAAATAATTCTGCTCATTGAGACACCTCAAAAAACGTGAAAAAAGAGCCCACACAATGGAAGACCTGCCACACATCTCACAAAGGATTACATCAGCAATATATGAAACCAATTTATAGAGGACAACCAGCCCAACAGAAACATAAGCAAAAGACATCAACAGGCATTTCGCCAAAGGTGAAAACCTCAAAAGCTAGTAAGCATAAGAAAGGATGAAAACTCCATGAAAATAAAGCCACAAGACACCATTTTGTACCTATTAAATTGGTTAAAAAAAAAAAAAAAAAGAAAAGAAAAGTAGGTCTTAAGAAAACAAAGATCAGCAAGTAGATCAACAGTCCTTTTACACAGCTGGTGGGTGTCCAACTACTTTATAGAAGATTGGTATCACCTTAAATATGAAGATGATACAACAATTCTACCCCTTGGTATACACCCAGGATAACTCACACACATTTATACCAGGAGAGAGGAACATGATTATTTGTAGTATTTAGAAAACTGAAGAAAACCTCAGTGTCCATCAACAGTAGAATAACTAACTAAACGTAACATATTCAATAATTGAAGTGCGACGTAAGAGTAAAAATGAATAAATGACAGCTGCATGCATCTACATAAATCATAGAAGGATAATGTCGAGTGAAAACAGATGATCACCAATTAGTATACAGTATGGTACTTTTTAAATAAAATCCAAACACAAGCACAACCAAAAATATACTAGTGAATCATGTACCTTCAGTAAATTGACAAAGAAACAGAGGAGGAAAATAAAATGTAAAATGTAGTAACAAACCCAAAGGAGGAAAGCTGGTCCATGGAGACCCACAATATCCAGGGTCCAGCACAAATAATGCCCCGTTTTATTACAAAATTTTTCATTGCAAAATCATAAGCCTGCAATTCTGTAACATAACAGTATCACACTCAAGCACAGCATATGACATTTTAGGTCAAATGTTCAAATTGAAACTATAAATTATTACACCCATATTATTACCCTACCAACCACACTCAAGCAGGCGTTAATTCTGCCGGACCCTGTATATCTGCGCCTATGTACCAAATATTTCAAAGGTTTTTAGTGGGGGAGGAGAGAGGAAATGATTTTTTTTTGAGAAAAAGTAAAAGCCTTGTTTCCATGTCAACTTCCAGAGGTGTTTAAGAAAAAAGAAATGTGCTAAATCCTAATTTTACCTTTTTAAATGTATTTTATTTTCATGACTTCTTTTCAGTATCCAAAACCTAATATAAAACAAAAACACAATCGTGATTATGCATTATCACGTATATCATCCTGCTCCGGTAATTTTCTCATGATCCCAATAACATTCACCCTAGTAATCATCTCGTACTGACTGAGAGAGAAACTGAAAAACAAATTCTACGTCATTTTTCTATATATATTTCATACCAACAACAACATATTTGGTACGACTTTTAATTCCAGAGTAACCCTTCAGATTTTACAACCTAAAAATATCAGAAATAAGCACCTTTGACTTTCTAACATTTGCACATGCTCAAAAAAACTGCCCTAAGATGGCATGGCTTAGCTTTAAAAGAATCTTTTATTTTCACTTATATTTCAAGTTAATTTTAGAGTCAACTGCTCCAAATAACACATGGGAAATGAGAGAATATAAATGGCTATTATTTTTCAATTATCCCTTCTCATGGACTGAAAGAACATTTGAAGATAACATTTTGAAGTAACTGGAGCATTCTGTGATATAACTCTAAAATGTTTATTAACCAATGATCCTTAACTTTCCTTCCAAGAGTATAACAGCAATACCTTTCTCGTATTTGCTATTTCCTTCTCTTAGCCGAGCTATTAACACTTCTAATTGCACCGAAGGTTTTAAGACATTCCGATTTACACCAGCAATGAATGTAACTTTCCCTGTAAGCTACAAGGAAAAGTGAATAAATGAATAAAAACATTCTAAACTAAAGTAAATTCTTAAATTATTAGTCTTCCTATATGCCACATGCTAAGCTCTGAGGCGCTTTCCTTCAAGAACAGTAGCTTTTCAAATTCTCACCCTTAGTTCAGATTCCTTTAAAAAAAAAGAAAAAGAAAAAGATGACTAAAATCGTACTCACTCTGGCCAACAGCTCCTGTGTTTCGGCAGTCAGAGGAGCGTGTGAAAACTTGCAGTGCTCGCCCTGGTAACATTTTGTTCCTGTATGGTAAAACTTGCAAGGGTATTCATGTATCCCAACGTTAAGGAAGAGAACAATCTTAATCCAAGTAAAATAACTTGTTATTCATTTCAGGACTATTTTTCCTACTTAAAGGCCTTTCTGACTAGTAGAAACATTGAATTGCCCATTTAAAATTCCCCATTTAAGACAATAAATTATTAATTGGGTTACATGACAAATCTAATGTCAGGATGATTAAATAAATCAAGTTTATTGGCTATCACAGGACACTTTCTGCTTCATATCCATTCATATCATAGACTACAGGCAGGCTTCATTGATATAAGAAAGAGATGTGTATAAATACCTTGAGAAGTGTGATTATTTTTAAAACGTTCTTTTGGAGTAGAGGAATTAAAATCAATGGCAATGATATGTCTTAACAAATCTGGATCCTTGTGTAATAGGATCAATTTATACAATGTCAACATTGTTTGCTAGGAAAAGATTGTCAAGCCGTAATTTGAGATTTCTTGTACTGAATGAATGAAAGTGACTAAAGCCGCTATTACCCTACAATGTTCATGTTCCGTGTTTTGATAACATGTCTGTACCATAAGCGCTGCAGCGAGTTATTCTTCAAATTAAGGGACAGCTAACCCCTGCAGGGGCGTCACCCCTGTGGCCCATGGGCCGCACGAGGCCCAGGGTGGCTATGAATGTGGCCCAAAACAAAGCTGTAAATTTACTTAAAACCTTTTTTTTTTTTGCTTTTCAGTTTTCATTAGTGTTTTCATTTAATGTGTGGCCCAAGACAACTCCTCTTCTTCCAGTGTGGCCCAGAGACACCAAAAGTTCGGACACCCCTGCGAGTACAGATCACAGAAAACAAGCATTCCCAAATTATGCAGTCCCTGCCTCTTCTTACGAAGGAGCTTACATGAATACAGATTCAATGAGTGCATGTCAGTGCAGAAACCCTGACAAAGTCTTTCTGGGACCTGAACAGGTCTCATGAAACCTGCCAGATTTGTGACAGAATTCCTCAGGAATCCCTCTCTTCTTATGGGGGGAAAAGAATCTGTGTCCAATTTAGTCATTTCAATACTTACTCATTTGGGCTTAGATGATACACTTTTACCATAGCTAAAACACTGGTTTCACTCAAAATTATACATACTTAAAATGTCTGTGTAAGTATTTATGAAGAGTAAAGTTACAGTATCTTGTGATAAAGGATATTATGTAAATACAGACAGTTTTCACCTCTGGTACAATATCCTTGTACATAAAACTTACACATTTCCTTTTTCTTCTCTATCTCTGCATCATGATCAAATTTACACTCGTCTCCCTGAGCCGAGAGAAGGAACAAGGAAAAGCCATCATTTCTCACAGTTAAGTCAATATAATTCCTACTAAACTTTAGATAAACAAATAACTCCAAGAAAAAAACCAAAGTCTTAGAATCTATATAGTCTAACTCTTAGTGAGTTATCTTATGACCACGTCACATTTATCTACTTAAAATTTTAAGTCCTAAACATATGTAATAAAAACATTTAAAAAATATATCTTTCACAAAAATCACATGATCATATCAATAGATGCGGAAAAAGCATTTGATAAGATACAGCACCCATTTCTGATAAAAACACTCAGCAAAGTGGGAATAGAGGGAGCATTCCTCAACATAATAAAGGCCACATATGAGAGACCTACAGCCAACATCATACTCAATGGACAAAAACTTAGAGCTTTCCCACTAAGATCAGGAACAAGACAAGGATGCCCTCTCTCACCACTCCTATTCAACATAGTATTGGAAGTCCTAGCCACAGCAAACAGACTAGAAAAAGAAATAAAAGACATCCAAATTGGAAAGGAGGAAATGAAACTGTCACTGTTTGCAGATGACATGATAGTGTACATGGAAAATCCTATAGACTCCACCAAAAAACTACTCGACCTAATAAATGAATTTGGCAAAACAGCTGGATACAAAGTCAATACTCAGAAATCAAAGGCATTCCTGTACACCAACAACGACACTGCAGAAACAGAAATCAGGAAAAAAATCCCATTTGATATAGCAACAAGAAAAATAAAGTACCTAGGAATAAACCTAACCAAGGAGGTAAAACACCTGTACTCAGAAAACTACACAACACTGAAGAAAGAAATTAAGGAAGACACAAACAAATGGAACCATGTCCCATGCTCATGGATTGGAAGAATTAACATCATCAAAATGGCCACACTACCCAAAGCAATTTATAGATTCAATGCAATCCCTACTAGAGTACCCATGACATATTTCACAGATATAGAACAAACATTGCAGAAATTCATATGGAACCATAAACGACCCCGAATAGCTGCAGCAATTTTGAGAAAGAAGAACAAAGCAGGAGGGATCACAATACCTGATATCAAACTGTATTACAAGGCCACTGTAATCAAAACAGCCTGGTACTGGCATAAAAACAGGCACATAGACCAATGGAACAGAACAGAGAGCCCAGAAATAAACTCAAGTCTTTACGGTCAATTAATATTTGACAAAGGAGGCAGGAGCATAAAATGGAGCAAAAACAGCCTCTTCAACAGATGGTGTTGGGAGATCTGGACAGCTACGTGCAAAAAACTGAAACTTGATCACCAACTTATGCCACACACAAAAATAAACTCAAGATGGATAAAAGACTTAAATATAAGTTGTAACACCATAAAAGTCCTTGAGGAAAACATTGGCAGGAAAATCTCAGACATTCCACACAGCAACATTCTCACAGACATGTCCCCTAAAGCAAGGGACATACAGGAAAGAATAAACAAATGGGACCTCATCAAAATAAAAAGCTTCTGCATGGCTAAAGAAAACAGCACCAAATTACAAAGAGAACCAACAGTATGGGAAAACATATTTGCCAATGATACCTCAGACAAGGGCCTGATCTCCAAAATATATAAAGAACTCACACGACTGTACTCCAGGAAGACAAACAACCCAATTAAAAAATGGGCAAAGGACTTGAACAGACACTTCTCCAAGGAAGACATACAGAGGGCCCAGAGACATATGAAAAGATGCTCGGCATCATTAGCCATCAGAGAGATGCAAATTAAAACTGCAATGAGGTACCATCACACACCAGTCAGAATGGCCAACATAAACAAATCAACAAACAAATGTTGGAGAGGATGCGGAGAAAAGGGAACCCTAGTGCACTGTTGGTGGGAATGCAGACTGGTGAGGCCACTGTGGAAAACAATATGGAATTTCCTCAGAAAACTAAAAATGGAACTGCCCTTTGACCCAGCAATTCCGCTACTGGGATTATACCCTAAGAACCGTGAAACACCAATCCAAAAGAACCTGTGCACCCCAATGTTCATAGCAGCACAATTTACAATAGCCAAGTACTGGAAACAACCTAAGTGCCCATCAGGAAACGAGTGGATCCAAAAACTATGGTATATTTATACAATGGAATTCTACGCAGCAGAGAGAAAGAAGGAGCTTATACCCTTTGCAACAGCATGGATGGACCTGGAGAGCATTATGTTAAGTGAAATAAGCCAGGCGGTGAGGGACAAATACCATATGATCTCACCTTTAACTGGAACATAATAAATAGAAGAAAAAAGGAAACAAAATATAACCAAAGACATTGAAGTTAAGAACAATCTAACAATGGGCAGGGGGGAGTGGGGAGGGGACAGTGAGGAGAGGGGATTACAGGAACTACTTTAAAGGACACATGGACCAAATCAAGGGGGAGGGTGGAGGTGGGGGAGGGAGGGGGGTTCGGCTGAGGTGGGGTGGAGAGATGGGGAGAAAAGGCACACAACTGTAATTGAATAACAATAAGAAATTAAAAAATATATATATATATTTTTCTTAAACATAAAAGAATAGTAAAATTTGCCATGTGACCCTTTTCCAGAAGGAAACAGGTATGCTTTCAGAGTGTTTAATAGAAACAGAAGTTGGTTTTAGTACATTTTTGCTATATCTTACATTTTAGTGTATTTTTGCTTACACATTTTTATACCTTGATACATTTCCTTTCAAGGAAATATTTGCAGACTTGTTTCCCCTTGCGTTCCACTGTGTGTTGGTTGATGAACCCCTGACTCATTCGCACGTGCTGCTTCTCTTTAGGTTTACCGTCCTTTGAAAACAAAAACAAAAAACTAAATGTGAGAAACATAACATTTTATTCCACGGCACAAAATTATTTTAAACCACCTATACAACATTAAGAGGTGACTCTTCTAAACTGAAGTACAGATTTGGACTTTTGTACACCAGTTGAAAAATGAATGCTTTGTAATTTTCCATAGCATTCCATCTTTGAACATTAGTATTTATACAACCTAAATATTTTATTGTACTCTGCCCTTACTTTTTAAAAAAATATTTTATTAATTTATTTTTGGAGAGGGGAAGGGAGGGAGAGAGGAAGAGATTAATGTGTGGCTGACTCTTGCACGCCCCCTACTGGGGACCTGGCCCACAACCCAGGCATGCACCCAACTGGGAATTGAATCAGCGACCCTTTGAGTCACAGTTTGGCGCTCAATCCACCAAGCCACACCAGCCAGGGCATGCTCTTACTTTTTTAAATGAATAAAAAATATTTAAAAATAGAAGTGTTACTATTGGTGATAAAAAGTGAAGTGCAAGACCAAGGCTCTTTAGAACAATTGCGACTAAGCTGGAAATCCCAAGGTGAACTGAGAACAGTGGAATGTTTCATTTCAATGAGATGTTCTCTGGGTGTGAGCTGAGTATATTAACCAGATCAAATAAGCGTAACTAGAACTATGCCCTCAAACATGATGATAAAGATATAAAAAGCAAAAGGAAATTTCAGAATACCTTTTAGCTCTTTAGAAGCATAAACTGCTGTTAGCATGTTAACTTGTAATACAGCTTCTAGCTTCTGCACACCAAATGTCTGAATAGTTTGAGAAACACAGCACGGGCAAAGAAGGAAGCTGGCTGTACATTTATACATCTGCTTTGCAATAATGTCAAATTTCCACTTAGCACTCTCAAATATTTCTTATATGTTAGTTTAAAGCTAGTTTTATTTGGTTACGTTATTAAATTGTGACATATATATTTATAATTTGTTCCTCATGTAAAAGAGCTATCAGCTTTGCCCGAATAACCTTTTAAATCAATGCAAACCAAATGAAAGGAAGTACTGATGGGGGTCAAGACACTAAGTCCCAGTGCTGGCCGGGCCCTGTGTGACCACAGGCAGTCACGTGAACCCTGGGGTCTCAGATTTCTCATTGGTAAAATATGGGGGCAGAGCAAGATTTTACATCAATATGTTTCAATCTATAATATTTGGTGTTTCTAATATTTTACCCCTTGTCCCTATGGCCAAATCTGATAAAAATGGTTGCTATACATTTTAGAAGCCCTTAGAAAGGCAGAGTCCAGAGGAATCACTTATTGTGCCACCCTGATTATACATACAGAACAAAGAAGAGGAACTTCTACAAGCAAAACCAAACCACAAGGAGGGTGGGGGGTGGTAGGTAAGGCCAATGCTCAGATATCTTCATTTTTAACTTCCAGAGGGAGCCGAGAACCAATAGACCAGGGACTGCCACAGTAGAATCCTGCAACGCTCTGTGCCTTTCACACGAGCTCATCTTCTCCCTGCTACTCCCTCTGTTTTTCCATGGACACTGACAGCACGACACTCAGAAATCCAGGGGCTCGTGTGCGTGTATTCGGGACACCAGGGGCAACACGAAGGCTGTAAGTGGGTGCTGGTGGCTCCTGCGTGAGGGAGAACGTGGAAGCCACTGAGTTGGAGACTTCACTACTGATGACCCTCACTTTGTGGCTTGTCACTGAAGGAAAGACAGAACGGTCCCTGTACCTGTTCCTGTGAGCCACTGTTGCTCAGGGATGCAGTGGACCCCTTGCCTGCAGTGCCAGGCCATTTCCGCTTCATTCTCTTCTGTTTACCATTCTTGTGGGCAGCTTTAAGGTTTTTCTTTTTTTGTTTAACAGCTAAAAACACAAAATTACTTTTAATGATGACGTAAGAGTACAATAGCAGTTTACTCTTTAAAAGTACACTCTATAATAATCCAGTTCTGCTCAATGAGTGAAATGGGCATGATGCTGATCTGTCTTCCTAGAAACTGAGGGATTAAAAGATCAAAGAGATAATCAATATATTCTGTATTCTAATGCATTCTCTGTGAAAATATATACAGTATTGTCAGGAAAAAACAAGATAATGACTGAAATCAGTGTTACTTACTAGCCACCAGTCAGATCCTTCTGAAGTGTTCAGAGTATTCTGGATCTACTTAGGAATTCCATAGCACTGTAACAGTATATGTTTAAACTGCATTTTTCACTGAAAACACTTCAGTGTTTTAATAGACTAAATTTATCTATGACCCATTTTAAACAGAAAAACATTTAAAGGGGGGAGTCGGTAAAATGAGAGGATTAAGAATTTCATTTATACGATGGTATTGTAGTAACTATGTATGGTGTCAGACGGGTACGAGACTTATTTATACAACTCACTCTGCAAGTTATATAAACGTGTAGTCACTGAAACTAAGAGAATACTGTATATCAGCTGTAACTGAAAAATTTTTTAAAATTAGAAAAAACCACAAATATAAGCCTTAGAAAAAGATTTCATTTATAATTCTCGTTTGTCCTCATCATCTATGGCTAAATGTCAGTTTAGTAATCTAAAAGAATGTATGTCTGAGTTTAGTCTGACCACTGCCATTCCTGCCATTAAGTCGTCTTCAGGCGACACCAGCACAAACAGGTGTGTTCATCCTTTATACATGCAGCAGCCGGGGTTTAGCGTTCTCCCTTTCAAAGTACTCGTGGCCTTTGATAACCCTCCTGAACTCAGCTCCTTCTGCAAACTTCGCATCGTACACTGCGCGGCCAGATCTTAGTGGGGGTCTCAGGCCACGCAAGGTCACATCTGGTGGAACGATCCATAAAAACTATGATCTTAGAAAATGCCCAATTCAGAGAACCAAGATGGCGGCGTAGGTAGACACACTGCGCCTCCTCGCACAACCAGAACTGACAGAGAATCGAACAGCAAGGGGGACCAACACCAAGAAAATAGAAAATAACCATTCATCCAGACTGGTATGAGGGGCGGAGACGGGCACCGGGGTGGAGAGGACTCGCGTGGCTGTGGCGGGACTGAGACTGGCGGAGTGTGGGACAAATGGCGCAGGCAGTCCGAGCACTAGCAGACCCTGCAGCCCCACATCTGCGCAGATAAACCGAGAGGGCCGGACTCAGAGTGGCGGAGAGTGGGGCAGGCAGAGCAGCGGGTAGCACCCCGCGGCACCACGTTCACCCACAGATAAACCGGACAAACGGCAGGGAGTGAAGCAGACCGCGTAACCCAATAAAGCTTCAAACCTCTGATTGAAAACGCCCGTGGGGGTTGGGGCGGCAGCAGGAGAGACTCCCAGCCTCACAGGAGAGGTCGTTGGAGAGACCCACAGGGGCCTAGAGTGCGCACAGGCCCACTTACTCGGGAACCAGCACCAGAGTGGCCCAGTCTGATTGTGGGTAGCGGAGTGAAACATTGAAAGCCGAAGGAGAGTGAGGCGGGCGCCATTGCTCCCACTCGGCCCCTCCCCCACGTACAGCGTCACAGCTCTGCGACCAGCATTACCCCGCCCTGGTGAACTCCTAAGGCTCCGCCCCTTAAAGTAACAGACGCGCCAAGACAAAAAAAAAAAAAAAAAAAATGGCCCAAATGACAGAACACTTCAAAGCTCCAGAAAAAATACAACTGAGCGAGGAAGAGATAGCCAACCTATCGGATGCACAGTTCAAAGCACTGGTTATCAATATGCTCACAGACCTGGTTGAATCTATTCGAAAAACAGATGAAAAAATGAAGCCTATGCTAAGAGAAACAAAGGAAGATGTACAGGGAACCAATAGTGATGAGAAGGAAACTGGGACTCAAATCAATGGTGTGGACCAGAAGGAAGAAACAAACATCCAACCAGAAAAGAATGAAGAAACAAGAACTTGGAAAAATGAGGAGAGGCTTAGGAACCTCCCGGACGCCTTGAAACGTTCCAACATCCGAATTATAGGGGTGCCAGAAGGAGAAGAGGAAGAACAAAAAATTGAAAACTTATTTGAGCAAATAATGAAGGAGAACTTCCCTAATCTGGCAAAGGAAATAGATTTCCGGGAAGTCCAGGAAGCTCAGAGAGTCCCAAAGAAGCTGGACCCAAGGAGGAACACGCCAAGGCACATCATAATTACATTACACAAGATTAAACGCAAGGACCTACATCCAAGATTACTGTATCCAGCAAAGCTATCACTTAGAATGGAAGGGAAGATAAAGTGCTTCTCAGATAAGGTCAAGTTAAAGAAGTTCATCATCACCAAGCCCTTATTATATGAAATGTTAAAGGGAGTTACCTAAGAAAAAGAAGATCAAAAATATGAACAGTAAAAATGACAGCAAACTCACAGTTATTAACGGCCACACATAAAACAAAAACGAGAGCAAACTAGGCAAACAACTAGAACATGAGGGTTGTCATTAAGGGAGTGGGAGGGGGAGAGAGGGGAAAAGGTACAGAGAATAAGTAGCATAGATGATAGATGGAAAATAGACAGGGGGAGGGTAAAAATAGTGTAGGAAATGTAGAAGCCAAAGAACTTATAAGTATGACCTATGGACATGAACTATAGGGGGGGAATGTGGGAGGGAGGGGGGTGGGCAGGATGGAGTGGAGTGGAGGGGGAAATGGGACAACTGTAATAGCATAATCAATAAATATATAAAAAAAAGAAAAAAAAAAGAAAAAAAAAACCAAAAAAAAAAAAAAAGAAAATGCCCAATTCATGGACAACTGCGATTGCTCCTCTAGACAGACTTTAAGTCAGGGGTTGCCCACCAACAGCCCAACCCCCCCCCACCTGAAAAATTATCTTCCAGGTGGCCCGTCCCTCATGCCAGAAAGGTTGGGGATAGCTACTTAAATGATAAAATAGTTTGACCTTTACCTTTCTGTGTACTCTTTGCTTCCTCTTTCTTCACGGATTCTTCGGGAAATGGTAAGGATTGAGCAGCATTTGCCATTTCTTTGGCTTTTATATACTGTTGAAGCTCTTTGGCAAAATTATCTTCTGATTCCTGATTGCAGATATCATTATCACTGTATACATCATAGTCCTTGCTTCTCGATTTTCTACGTTGCAAATTCTTCGGTGATGATACAGGGTTTCCAAAGTGCCTAAACTAAGTAAAAATTAAAATTTCAATTTAAAAAACCTAGCATGACTCAAAATAATATGGTTATAAAGAAGAAACAAAGGCTGGCCATAAACTGATCATTGCTGAGGTTGGGTGATGGGTATATGGGGTTCACACATTACTCTTTCCACTCTTACGCATTTGAAATTTTCCAGAAAAAATAAAATAAAAAAGAGAAAAACAAATATCTGGCATGACAGTCATCCTTAAAGATAATCTGAGGGAAGATTCACTCTGAATTTGTACACTCTATGTACTTTGCTGAATTACGAGTAAACCCCCAAGTCTTAATTACTTGGCATAAAGAAATTACAGTGTTATAGTTCACATTTCTCCATTTGCATTGACTCTACTTTTAAATGGTTTAATTCAGTAACTCACGATTTCATAAAAGTAAATGGTAATGGTCCAATTAAAAGCCCACAAAGACATATCACAGCTACCAAAGCCCATTCTTTTCCCCACAATTCACAGCACTGTTGGCAGAAGAGGTGGCAGCTATAAAAACAAGGAAGAAAGAGCTGCCCAGTTCTTTTTACTCGGGTTAACTTTACTTTCAGAAATCCTTTTCTGAGTGCTGATGGAGCTGTTCCGAGATGACAGCTGCAAACACAGGTACCCACTGTAGCAGAAGCCCAGGGCTGGCGGCTGACCCTGGAGAGCCTGGGGTGAGACAGCAGACAGCTTGAACCACTTTGAGTATAAAAATGTCCAAGTATTGGTTACACGGGTGTACCCAGCTCAATAATTATAATCAATATATAAAATACATTTCAATTAAATAGTTTATTAAAAAAACCCAAGTGTAAAGGGCTCCTTTTTTTCTTCTTTTTTTAAGGGATCCTATTTTGATGTCAGGTAGAGATGACACGGATACTGTTAAATTGGCCAATGATCCTGCTCCAGAGAACACTTCCAGGCCTGGTCTCTTACCTGCCTTCTCGTAAATGACGAGGCAAAGAACTCAAACAAGAAACAAATCAGAGGAATCACTATCAGAGGAATCAGGGGTCCAATTTAAAAGTTTGCTGACTGTAGGCCTAGAAAAGTGAATGTGCTCCTGCTTGAAGAACCCAAACAAACTGAGAAAGTTTCCTAGACCACCAACCAATCCAGCAGTTTTCAGGCCACCAAGTTCTTCGTCTCCACGTCCTCAACACAGAGCACTTTTTTTTCCAACGAATACCATAAAAAAAATTATAAACAAAACTTCTGGTCAGGAGTTGGCAAACACTGGCCTGGCCTCCTGCTTTTGTAAATGAAGTTTTGCCAGGACACAGTCACACCCCGTTCACTCGTCACCTATTATCTATGGCTGCTTAGTTGTGGCAGAGACAATGTGGCTCACAAAGGTGGAAAGGTGCACTATCTGGTCCTATAGAAAAAGGTGCTGACTCCTGTGATGATTATTGTGTTTACCTTGGTTTTATGCTAATTTTATTTAGTGGGCACAAAAGAACCCCAAAAAATCATTCAGCAGCCAAAGCTCCCACGAAGCTCAGCAGTCAAACACACGGAGATAAGATTACATTCAGAGTATCGGAATCAAAATATTACAACAATCCAAATGAGTGACTTGGGGTCCCCCTTGCATAAAACATGCAGGCCTAAGCTACTGAAGCAGACAGACCTCTTTAATTGCAAGTAATAATATGTCTGACTTATTTGCATTAAAGAAAGAGATGAAATGACTTAGCACCATAAATAAAACCAGGAAGATCATCAGCTACGTTGTTTTACTATACATTAGAGATGAGTATTACCAGTTGATATGATTCTTTTCAGAGGGCACCAAAACACACCAAGTACAAATGCTGCTTAAATATTTTTCTTCACAAAACTAGTATAAACTCACTGCTTTGGCGTTTGCTGTTTTCTATAACTTAGAAAGCTTACAAACATGATACTATAACTTCTCCCTTTTGTAAAGAAGTTTAAATGAAGCAGTTTTAAGTAAAAGACTCCCCTGCTTTTCATTCAGGATAGTTTATTGAAGCAGTATCGCTTCCTGACAGTCCACAGAAATAGAGTACAGAAATGTAAAAATTCATAGTTCCCTGGCAGGGTGGGGGTAGGGTGGAGAGGACATAATGTACATTCACCAGTAATTGAGAGGAATTCAAGTTCTTGGCAGCTTTTTGATAAACAAAAGCAAGCTCTAAGGTGGAGGCTGGGCTTCGGTTGGATGTGAGAAATGAGGCTATAACTGAGGACGAATGAAAACTCTACGTTAAAACAGACAAGGCTATTGTAACAAGTTCTCTCTGCCCAGCCCTCACCAGAACATAATCAAAGAGAAGTTTACCCTTAGAGAGAGGGGGGGAGTGGGGTGTTTACCCTGGGCAAAAAGAGAAGACTGTTCTCCAAAGAAACTGAATAAAATGCTTGAGAAAAGCCAAGTCTCCTTATGTGGGCAGTAAGCCCTCAGAGCGAGCTCTCCACGTTCTGGCATTTGGGAGCACTTCAGCGTGCTACAAATCTCAGTGACAGCTAGAACATGATAGCGTTTTGCCAAGCCATGACATTTTCTCATTTCCAGTGCATACCCACCATGTCAAAACATGAAAAGTGAACTCCGAATGCCATGTATAGGCTTGGTCAAAAAGTCCATTTAGTTTTTTCTGTAAAATAAAAGACACATTTTTCATTTTCATCAGTAACTTTATTGATTTGGATATTTTGAGTATGTCAGCCATCTCCCACTATTGTCTCGTAGTGGGTAGAGGCCAGGGGTGCTGCTAAACATCTTCCAATGCATAAACAGCCCCACAGCAAAGAATTATTTGGCCAAAATGTCAATAGTACCAAGAAACTTTGCAAACCACTTTTGATACATTCGATCAGACACAGTACCTTCTTTATAACACTTTCTTTGTGTTTCAGTTGTGTTTTACCTTTCTTAAAATAATAAAGCATACATAATATGCTGAAAATGTGTATTTTCTTCCATCTTCAATATTAAAATGGTTGCACAACTATTCACCAATTTTAATGAGTTTTTTATTTTTTTTAAAGATTTTATTTATTTATTTCTAGAGAGAGGGGAAAGGAAGGAGAGAGTGAGAGAAATATCAATGTGTGGTTGCCTCTCACACTCCCCCTACTGGGGACCTGGCCCGCAACCCAGGCCTGTGCCCTGACTGGGAATCGAACTGGTGACCCTTTGGTTTGCAGGCCCTTGCTCCATCCACTGAACTACACCAGCCAGGGCTTTAATGTTTTGGTTTTTTTTTTAAAACTACACGCTCAATATGATAGCTGTTACAATAAAATCTAACAAAACTACTTCAAATAAGGTTAAAAACAACTAAGCACTACTAAGGGCCACCGTATGGAAAAAACAAAAATTTGGGGCCAACCCAATATTTAAGGCACAGTGAAGTGTGGATTACTTTGTTGTCCAATTAGATGGCAAAACATTACGGCAATTATGTAATAATTCTTTAACGCTTAAAGAACATAATTTATTTCAACGTTGCAATACTAAGCATTCATCACAGTGGTCCCAATTCAATGGTTAGAAAAATTCAAAAAAGTAAAACAAAATGATCACAGAATTATTTCTTCACAAAAATAAAAAATGAAAATGAGACCGAAATCAAAGCAAGTTTCTGAATGGGTATGCTGGCTACCAAAGGCAGCTGACGGTGAGTTAATGAAATCTTGTCTGATTGCAGCAGTCGAAAAGGTGCCCGGAGAAAATAAAGTTACTTAAGACAACTGCCCTTCTGGCAATAACGGTTGCTCGAAGACATGAGGAAATTGGGACAAACTCTGACAATTAAAAAAGACAAATACTATCGAGTGGTTAGCAAGCAATAAATATGCCCAATGAAAACCATGCTGTGGACTGGCAGCACCTGTCTGCAGTAAAAGACGTCCTCAAAGATGGAAATGTATAGACTCTAATTGCAGATCAGTACTAATAGAAAAACCTTTGCTATCAAGTTTGATAGGAGTACTAACTCCAAAGTCCAATTAAACAACTTATTATCCCAAAAAGAAGAATCCCATTCTTCTCATTAGTAAACCTATATTACAAAAACTTTTTCCTGCTGCTGTGTCCTTTACAGAAAATGTTTACTGACTCCCGATCTAGAGTATAAAACAAAAAGGCAGGAAAAGGGGAAAACTGATCCAGAAGAAGCAAATATGATTCAAGGGAAAAAAAGAACTTAAGAATTAAAAATAAATACACAAAAATATTTAAGATAGTATTATATTCAAAAAAACAATGCTAGAATGCAGCGACAAAACAGAGAACAAGAAATAATTCTTAAAAAGTTATATTATGATTTATGAAATAAAGATAAACAGAAATAGAAGAAATTTCTTAGAATATAAAAGACGCCCTGACTGGTGAGGCTCAGTTGGTTGGGCATCATCCTGCAAAGTGAAAGGTCGCCGGTTTGATTCCCAGTCAGGACACACGCCTAGGCTGTGGATTCCGTCCCCGTCAGTGGTGCTTACATGAGGCAACCAATTGATGTTTCTCTCTCACACTAATGTTTTTCTCCCTCTCTTTCTCCTTCCCTTCTCCTCCCTACAAAAAAATAAATATTTTTTAAAAATTATAAAGGACCTGGCTGGTGTGGTTCAGCGGACTGAGCACTGACCTGCGAACCAAAGGGTTGCTGGTTCGATTCCTAATCAGGGCACATGCCTGTATTGCAGGCCAGGTCCCCAGTGGGGGGGCACGTGAGAGGCAACCACACATTGATGTTTCCCTCCCTCCTTCTCTTTCTCCCTCCCATCCCCTCTGTAAAAGTAAATAAAATCTTTAAAAAATATGTAAAGGACAAAGAGAACAAAAATCAAAAAAGAAGATATGCCTCACATATGAAAGGTATGCACTGAGTGTGAGTGAACATCCTCAACAAACACTAAGCACACTAGATAAAAAAGATTCACAACCTTTAGGAACACCAAAAAACAAAGAGAAGAACCTAAAGGCTTCCAGAAAAAACGGATACTTACAATGGAACTAGAATCAGACTGGCAACACTTTACATTAGCAACAGTGGCTGCACAGAAGAAAATGGAGCAATAACCTCAAACTTGATACTATTTCAGCAAAACTACCTATCATCTCTGAGGATAAATTCAAGGTATTTCCAGAAAGGTTAATAAGAACTGAAAAGTCTAACCCCGTGCATTACTATACATGCCAGCCAAATGAGAAACCAACATAAAAAAAGATGTAACTGACAATAACCTCACCAAACACCTAGCAATAAATCTAACGAAACGGGTGTAAGACGTAAGACATCTCCCGAGAAAGTTACAGAACACCGCTGACAGACATGAAAGGGACCTAAAGAAAACCCCTTGTTCTGGAGATGTCAATTCTCCCCCAAATGATCTATAGATTCGATGCATTCCCAATAAAATTCCCACCAGGATATTCTGTGGAATTTGACAAACTGCTTCTAAAATTTATACGAAAATGCCAAGGGCCAAGAATAGCCAAGACATAAAGAAGAAAACCAAGATGTGAGGACTTGCTTACCTGATATCAAACTCATTATAAAGCTGTAGTAAGTCACACAGGCCTTGAGGGACAGACAGACAAATAAACCAGTGGAGAATGGTCCAGAAACAGACCCACTGGAACATGAACACTGATTTTTGACAATGGTGACACTGCAGACCTACTGGGGCAAACACAGTCCTTTCTCCCCAGGTAACGGCTCCAGAACAATTGGGTATGAAAACAAAAAAGAAAAGTAAAACAAAATTTGTCGTTCCCCCTGCTTCACAGTGTACACAAAAATCAATCCTGGGTGATTATAAACTTAAATGTGAAAGGCAAAACTATAAAGACACTGTAGGATAATATTTTTATGTCAGGATATTTGAATAAAACATAGAAAGCAGTAACTATAGTGGAAAAGTTTAACAAATGTGTATATATTAAAATTATAAACTTTTCATCACAAAAAGCCACTGAGTGAAAAGAAAGCCACAAAATGAGAAGATATTTGCAACACATAATCCAGAATGAAGGGAAAAACCCCTTTATATCCAGAATAAGGAACTAGAAATGAAGATAAAAACAATCAGAGACAAACCGGTTTAAATAAAGGACAGTCCTGGCTGGGCTGCTCAGTTGGTTGGAGCATTGTCCTGTGCACCAGAGGTTGCGGATTCGATTCCCGGTCAGGGCACATGCCTGGGTTGTGGGTTCGAGCCCCAGTTGGGGCATGAATGGAAGGCAACCAATCAATGTTTCTTTCTCACATCAATGCCCCCCCCCACCTTCTCTCTCCATCAGTAAACATGTTCTTAGGTGAGGATTTAAAATAAAAAAGGACAAAAAGACTTAAGCACAAAAAAAGGGGGTCAATCCAAATGTACAAACATATGGAAAGATGGTCCATCACAACAGTAATCAAGAAAATACAAACTAGGTTACAATGAGATACCTCACCACATGGCAAAGAATTAGAAAGATAACAGTATCAAGAGTGGACACTGGAAATACAGTCCCTCACACTGCTGCCCCTGGAGGAGAAGGAAAGTCAGAACCACTCCGGATTACAGGCGGCCATTCCAGTAAAGGCAAAGGCGCTTAAGAACTGCAGTTCCGATCCTGCGTAGATGCAGAGCAGAGTTGTCCCCACCTGCCCATCCCGAGGCCCCCCGGGGATGCCTAAAACTGCGGGTGGTTTCAGACTCCATATGCGCTGTGTTCTGTCCTAATATGCATACCTACGATACAGTTTAATTCATAAATCAGACACAGTAGAAGATGAACAATGACTAATAAAACAGAACAATTGTTAACAACACATTTGTTATAATAAAAGTTATGTGAATGTGGTGTCTCTCTCTCTCAAAGTGTCTTATGTGCTGTACTCGTACCTTTTCACTGAAACGAAGCACCTTACACCTTCTCTTGATACATCCAAATCGCCAGCATCACTACTCTTGTACTCTGGGGCCGTTATTAAGAAAAATCAGGGTCACTCGAACACAAGCACTATGATACCACAACAACCGATCTGGTAACCAACATGGCTACCAAGCGATCAACGGGCTGGAAGTGTCCACAGTGCGATGGGCTGGACCAAAAAGGATGCTTCATGTCCTGGCTGGAAGGGAGCGGGATGGCATGTGATTTCACCACGCTACTCAGAACAGTGTGCAATTTAGAACTTACAAACTGTTTCTTTTGGGACTGTTCCATTTAATATTTTCACGCCTAGCTGACTGCGGGTAACTGAAACCAAGGAGCACAACTGTAACGGGAACCACTGTACATGTGCAGCGGGGTACAGGTGAGAATCGGGCAGTGCTGCCCGTAACTCCAAAAACGGGAGTCAGACCACAAGTCTCCCAACCACAGAAGCTACTGCGTTCCAACTAATGGAATACCCTGCGGCTAAGAAAAGGAGCAAACACGCATACACCACATAAATCCTACAGAGATAATGTTGAGAAAAAGAGCATCCAGGGCAATATTCTATTTCTATAATGTGCAAAAACAGGAAAGAAACAACTGTATTCTTATGGGTGACAGCTTTAGTAAAACTGCAAAGAAGAGCAAGGAAGTGACTGAAACACAAGTTAGGACTGTACTTATCTCTAGAAAAACACAAGGGGTACAGCTGAGAAGGGAGGCACCCGAGGCCTTGTCGGTAATCACCTTCCTTGACTTCCACTGTGCGGACCTGGGTGCTCTCTTTTTAATTCCCTGAGACACATCCAACTTCTACGCACTTGTGAGTAAAGAGCCCTGGCTACAGCAAGCCTCCTTAGGAATAATCCAGGTGTCCACCTTCTCACGGTACTGTTTCTTGGGAACTACTGAGGTCATCCTAGAATGCTGCGCCTTCCTATCTCCTGGATGGGGTTGTATTACACACGGATTAGAGGACTTCAAATTACTAAAACAGTACAAAAAATCAGTGGGAAATCCAAGCTGCACTTTCTCCTGTCAATTTTGGTTCTCGCCCGCAGCAGCCAGGCATGCCCCAAAGGGCAAAAGAAGTGATATACTTGGGTAGCCGAGAGGCTTCCTGAGGAGCTGAAGATGCTGTACCTGCCATACTTTGTCTTATACCCTTTTACGAAGCTGAGTATGAGCATCATGGTAAAGCCTATTTGTGTCTGTGAGTCTCACTGTCAATTAAAACCCATTCTTTTGTAATGTGTTAAAATTCATAATTTAAAAAAAGTTCAAAAGAAAAAAAGAGGCAAAAGAGGAGGAGCAGATATTGGCTTTGTTACAGGTTGAGTGTGTCCCTCCTATAGTCTTATGTTGAAGTCCTAAACCCCAGTACCTTAAAATAAGACTTTGTTTGGAAATAGGGCCATGGTATGTATAATCAAAATGAGGTACCAGGGTGGGCTCTGGTCCTGTATGACCAGTGTCCTTATGAAAAGGGGAGATGTAGACACAGATGTGCACACAGGGAGAACAGCATTCAAACACACAGGTAAAGATCAAGGTGATACTTCTGGAAGCCAAGCCAAGGACGCCAAAGATGGCCGCAAAGCACCAGAAGGTATGGGAAAGGCCTGGAACAGATTCCCTTTCACGGCTCTAAGAAGAAACCCACCCTGCCAACACCCTGAGCTCAGACCTCTAGCCTCTGGAACCATGAGAGAATAAATGTCTGCATTTTAAGTTCCTGGTTTGTGGTATTTTGTTATGGAAGTCCTAGCAAACTAATACAAACTCCAAGCCTTAAATCACTAAGATTAATTAGGTTAGCAATGAATATCCTTAAAATTTTGATTTAATTTGAAAAGAAGTTTTTGAAACACTTCACAACCCATTTCAGAAATAGGGAAACCAAACATAGAAGCAATGCACTGGCAACGGTTCATGGTAAAAGACAAAGTCCTTAAATGCTAATTTTTTTTAAAAGGGTACCCAGGTTTGATGTGAGTAAGTGGGTCTCAAATGCTAAATAAAATGAGACAAACAGGATCCCTAAAAATTTCTCATATCCATTCCTGTTTTTCCAATATGCCAACTTATCTTACTTTTTTGGGAATGTGCGCACACTCCAGTTTTACTCCCCATTTTATTTTCTCTTCTTGTGGTTCTTCGACTTCTGTATCATCTATTTCATCATCGATTCTGCAGCAAAAATATCAAATAACACAAGAGGATTTTTTCAACCTGAAAAGAGTTCATATCACAGCATCAAAATCCACAGCTTTGGCTTATCTTCAACTTGCTCTCAAAGAAATTCCAAATACAAATTCTACTCCAAATGCTTCAGAAAAATAATATTAAACAAAACTATAATGAGCAGCAAATGGCAACATGTTTATGAGTAAAATATGAGTAAAAAGTAAAGCTGGAGTCTTAGATCACATTACATAACCTTAATGTACAAGTATCAGCAGCTTTTAAATTTATCCATTCACTTATCACTCCATTCATTCGAAAAATACTGAGTATCTACCACATACCAGTACCTGGGCCTTAAATCCTAGGATATAACAATCAACAAAACAGACCTTGTCCCTGCCTTCTGAGAACTTTCTATCTGCTTGGGAGAAAGAAGGAAAGCAATTTCAATACAGTGTGATAAGTACAGGTGTATATATAGGAAGAACACAACGTAGATTTGGGGGCCAGACGCTTTCTGAACCTAAAAGACACGCAAGAATTAGCAAACAAAGAAGAGTGCAAGGAAGACCAGTACTTCAGGGAGAATGCAGGGTGCCTTCCCAGGCCAGGAGAGCCCCAAACTTATATTCTAAGTCGGCGAGGAGAAGGAGGCGTTGTTTTCACACTCACAGGGACTGAGAAGGTAAACATGTATACACATTGTCAGAGACAATTACCTGATATTCCAGCAAAACTAAAAGTGAACCCAAGAAAGATAAAGGTGGGAAATACAAAAAACTAGTGAACAAAGCAGCCAATAAAATTTATAAGTAAACCTAAATAATGGTTGATGCTATAGATGCAGGGTCACCGAACACAATTTTGTCTCAGAAAGTAGTGGCTACTGAGTAAAGATTAAGACATGTGTTACATGCCAGATACAGGTGAGGACTAGACAGTGTGCACATAGTCAACACAACACGCTACAAGAATATGACGGCTGGTTTTGTGCTTCTTTCCAAGCTACAGGAGGAGCTCAGGCTTCACAGCTCCACCCAGCCCAACAGTTCACCACTGATCTGTCTCCAGTCAGAGCTTCAGAGTTACACCCACCAGGTAAGTTTTTTGAGCCTTCTACAGAAGCTACCATGGCAAGAGCCAATAAGCCAAATACCGTGGACTTTCATTGCTCTGGTTTTCAGTAATGAACCATAGGGAGCAAGAAATAACCTATCCTTTGGCAGAATAATAATGACAGCAGCAGCTAACACCTGCATTACGATTACTCTGTGCCAGGCACTGTCTCATAGACAGTACACGTATCACAAGAACCCTATGGCATACATACTACTGTTTAAAAACCTGTTTTACAGATGAGAAGACAATTATGGAAAGCTTATATAACACATTACAGACCTAGTAAATGGTGGAGCTGTGGTTGAAACCCAAGCAGGCAGAGCCAACTCCCTATTCACACATCCACCTAGTAGGTACTACATAATCTTAATATATGCAAAACTGAACTTTGATCTAATTCCCCTGCTATCTTAAACTCCAACTCCAACCTTCTAATGATACTGACCAAAAACCCTGAAGTTGACCTTGACTACCCTCATCCAATCCATGAGGACATCCAGTTTATCTTTAAAATATATCCATATTTGACCACTGCTTGCCACTAATACTATGATGCAAGCTACTCTACATCTACATTCTACTCTCAACACATATAGAATGACCCGGCTAAACTGTCCCTCTCTGCTGAAAGCCCTCCAATGGCCTCTCAGCTCATTCAGGGTAGAAGCCAAAGTCCTTATAATGGCACCTAGAAGTCCCTGCATGATCAGCTTCCCCTAACCCACCCAATACCACCCAAGTCTGACTACTCCACTCATCATTCTGGCCACTTTGCTCTCCCCACCCAATCACACCAAGCTCACTGCACCTCAGGCCCTGTATATGGGACACTCCTTCTAAATATCAACCTCCCTCGCCTCCTTCAGGTCCCTACTCAAATACTACTTATCAATGTTGTTAGTAGGGCTTTCCTTAACTACCTTTTTAAAATACCTACATCCTTCCCACCACGCCATCCTCCTTTTTTTTTTTTTTGAAATATTTTATTTATTTACTTATTTTTAGAGACAGGAAGCGAGGGAGAAAGAGAGGGAGAGAAACACCAATGTGTGGCTGTCTCCCGCATGCCTCCCACCAGAGACCCGGCCCGCAACCCAGGCATGTTCCCCGACTGGGAATCGAACCAGCAACCCCCTGGTTTATAGACCGGCAATCAAGCCACTGAGCCACATAAGCCAGGGCCCATCCTCCCTTCTCATCCAACTACCTTTCTTTCATTTGCTCTATGGCATTGATCACCTAAAATCCCATACAGTAATGAAACCAATTTTACCATAGGCTAACTAATATACACAAAAGTTAGGTTCCTACGGCATCTTATCAACGTTAGAACTAAAAGACATTGAACAAAGTTACGTTGCTTGAGCACCTGTTGTATAGTTATATATTGTCTGTGCCCCAAGAATATAAATCTCATGAGTACAAGATTTTTTAATCTCTTTTGTTTATTGCTGTATCCCTAGGGCCCAGAATACTGTCCTTGTACAGAGCAGGTGTTCAATAAATGAGTAGTTCCATAATGAAATTACCAGGAAAAAAGCCCATTTAAAACAAAAACCTTTATGCATTGAAAATAATGCCATAGGCAAAGCCACAGGATAAATAACAAATTGAGGGGGGGGGGTACTATCTGCAGACCAGAAATCCTAAAATTTTAAAAGACAAAAATAGGCAAAGGATATGAACGAGTAACAGTTCACAGGTGCTCACCAAAACCATAATGCAATATCATTCTTCATCTGACATTTTGGGAAATATCCAAGTGTCATAAAAGAATGACATAAAAGTAGTTCAGTACAATTTTCAAACTGATGGCTGCTATTGGTTTTTTATGTCACTACTGTCTTTTTTGGGATGAGGCACCTTGCTGATTTCTCTCACGTATTTTGATAAGTTTATTGATTCCTCTGCTTTTGCTTTGTAGGTGATCCTATCTGCAAGTAATTAGTGTCTTTGTCTCTTTTTGTTTTGTTTTGTATTTTTTAATAAAGTTTGTAATCCAATGGACACACAAAACAAAACTGCACTGAGAAAAGCAGTTTCATAAATTTAAGTGTTAGGAAGTTGTGGGAGAGGTCAAGGTCACATAGGAAGTGGGAAGCTGGGCTTTTCGTAGTCTGTGTGTGTGACACTTCCAGATAGCGGGGTACGGCCCGTGCTGTATCGAAGCGCACTTACACAAATGAGTGACAATACAAAGTCTGAGTATGAAAATAAGATTTTCTCTGAAAACACATTTTTGGCACAGATTAAAAAAAATGTATGTCAGGGGAATCTGATTTTTAAGTCAGTATTATATATATTTATATATATTATATATTTATATATACATACATCTTACTTAAAGTTCTGCATATCCCACCAAGAAAGAAAATCTTTCAGTTTGCCCTTTTTCGATTGTAAGCTGTACATCCTAGGTGAATCAAAGATGGTGGTGGCAGAATTAAGAAAGGTGACAGCCAAATGAGCAAGGGGAAGGGAAGGTGTAGGGACAAAACCACCCAATGAAATGTTCCTTGACCCCAAGGTTTCAGCAGAAGTTTCTTTGTCTCTTTTTAATATTTCTAAGTCTTATTTTAGCCACTGTGTCCTAGAAATATAGAGATGAAATTACGGGTCCTACAGTAAGACTAAGTAACTTAATCCTACTTTTGCTAGTTACATTGTGTAATCTTGGCAAGTTATTCATCATCTCTGTGTCTCAACTTTCTCATCTACAAAAATGAAAATATCTTCTCTTACAGTTTGAGAAGATTAAATGACACTGTGTAAAGTACCAAAGTAAAGCTCTAAATGGGAGCCTGAATTAAAGCAATAGTTCCAATTAAGGTATGTGGGACAGAGAGAAATGAAAAGATTTGAGTGATACGGAGGTAAATCAACCAGATTAAGAGATTTATCACAGATGAAAGAAATAAAGGGATAAAGGCAGTGTGCTGTAGTTTTGGCCTAGGGAAACTGTGGCAAAGATGTAGGTTTAGAAGAAAAGGTGGGTTTTTAGCATTTCAAAGTCACAGAGAAGAGTGAATGGATATCTGGGTGTAACCACCCTCGTCTCCAAGAATGAGATCCGTAACTTAGAGCCATTTGGCCAGTGGCCTCAGTTCCCGTTTAGTAAATATATCCAAATGGTGTTTCCTGATTTACGATGTTTTTTTGGATCTTTTGATGCTATCAGTGGACTTAAAGGATACCATTCATTCCTTATTCTTCACCGTTTGGTGAACTGACGGTTTGGCATTTTCTACAAAAAATGTGCCAAGCACGTGTCGGTGAGAAATGACAGATGACCTCTTGTTTTTCAGCAGCTCACACGTGCTATAGCGACGCAGGCGGTCCCGACAAGTCCCGAGGAAGACGAGGGGGAGCATTCCAGCGCACTCTCGTTCCTCCCGGGGGCCGCACCTCCGGTTTCTACCCGCGCACCCGCCCGGCACCATCGCCCCACGTCCGAGAGGCCCTCGAGCCCCGTATCTCCCCACGCCTTGCACAGTCCAGAGCCCACCGAAAGCGCGAGGGGGCGGAACCCGCTAGGGCCCCGGCGCTGAGAGTGAAAACATCGGGCATCACCTGTCGTCGGAGTCCGTGGCGTCGGAGTCCGTGGGCAGTTTCCTGCCCAAGGCCGGATTCGGAGGTTTGGAGAAAAGATTCTCAAAATCCATCCTCCAGTCCACAGCCCCGCAGCTGCGGGAGCGGGAAGGGGAGAGGAATGCTGGAGTCGCGACCGCCGCGGGCGCATGCGCCACTGCCCCCTGTGGGCCTGTGAGTCTCACTCCACTACGCACGCGCTGTACCATCCCCCAAGGCCCCGCCCAGGCACCAACCTGAGTATGTGCACGTTCTCGTTGTGCCTTACGACCCGTTTTAAAAATGTATTTACTATAGTTTTTAGGCTTGGTCTTTAGGATTCTCCTTTGAATCGAAACCCCAGTAGCTACCACTGATTTGAGCGCTTGCTCTGCACCAGGCATATTTCATATTCAACCCACCTATTGCTTACAGGATCGCAGGACTCATACTACAGGTTCTATTCCACATTTTCTAGACGAGGAAACAGGTGCGCACGGCTTAGGTGGCTTTAGTCATACAATGGGATTAAACACAACTTTTAGGCAACAAGTTCATTAAAAAGTACCAAGAACTAATAAGATAAGGAAGACAGCCTGTGTGTTTGGGAAGTCTTCTTGAAAGGGGCATATTTGAGCTCAGTATTGATGTACTTTTCACAGGAAGAGAGGAAGCTAGGTCTAGTATAAAAGGGGTCTGGAGAATGGCAATTTCTCCGTCCCTTTTATGCAATAGAATCAAAGGAGAAAATATAAGGTATACAAAATCCAGTGGTGGTAAATTAGGGAGGCGGGGGAAAGTTAAGCTCTGAAATCATTAGAATTGGATAAAAAGCAAAATGTAGAGATACATAACTTTTACACGGTTGGGTATGGGATGATTAACATTTAACATTTACAGTCAGTAAATGGGCAGCAAGATAACAATGAGGAGTTTCATGGTCTGCTTTGGTGCCAGTGGAAGTGTTGGAAAAGAAAACTACCCTGACCTTTTAAAGGTGTGTTATCCTAAATGCTTAAGAACAATGGACAGAGCTCACTTAAGGCAAAGAATGAAGTTGCTAAGAAAGCTACAGGCTTGTAACTTCGTGACCTGCCATGACCTGCCCAGTTAGCAATTTGTGATCAGACCCTCCTGGGTAGCTACTTTCGGTCACGCAGACTCCCAGGCGACCCCCTGAGCTTGTCCGGCCTACTGTAGCCCCTTTTCATTCACACTGAGCGGAGACAAAGGAAATCAGGTATTTGGGAGGATCGACAGTGAAGTCCACCATCTTAATAAAAAGCAAGGAATTTTCCTCCAGAACTAAGCCAACCTGTTTTCCCCAAAACGCGATCCTGAACACTAAACATCAGAAAAAGAGAAGCTCACTACAACTTTCAAGGAGAGAGTACATTTCTCCACCATTTAAGCAACATAGATTTTATTAAAAAAAAACAGTAAACAGTGCGCGATCTTTATTACCCCAAATAACCCACACCACGGACGGCTTCAGAAGCCGTTTGTTAAGGGCCTCCGTAAACTTTGGTTGGCAGCGTCCCTCAGACTGCATTGAGACGAAGGCCACACAAGCACAAGGGCGGAGGTCGCCTCCTGGACCGAGCCGCCTCCGCGGATCCACGAAGGCTGGGAACCCGCCCCTGAAGGTTACAGACGGCCGCCTCATCCAATGGCCGACGTGCTCGGGTCTGTGGGCGGGGTGCGCGGAGGGATATTGCGCCTCTAGCCCCGGGCTCGTGTGCGACGCCATCTTGTCGAGCGCCGTCCCGGGGCCGCCATGTCGGTGAGGAGCAGTCACCACTGCGGCCATTGTCCAAACCCCCGCGTCGCGGCGCTTCCGCCCGCCCGCTCCCGAGCCTCGGCCGCCGGCGGCGAGTAGAGACTAGCGCGGCGGCGCCGGCTGCGGCCGCGCCCCGTGTTTGCAGAGAGCCCATCTCTCTGGCGTGGTTGTTAACAGACTGGAAAGTCTGTGTCTGTGTCGCTCACTAGTAACCGTGAGTTTTTACCGCCTCGTCACGGCGGGCGGCCGGGGTCCCGTGCCCCGCAGACCGGCCCGCAGCCCCGCCCCGCTCCTGACCAAACATGACAGACTGTGAACACGCAGGGCGCGGCAGGTCGGAACCTTGTCTGTCTGTGTGTCGGAGGAGAGGGCTGGGCGGGGGCGGGCGGGCCCTGCATGACCGAGATGTCTCCGGGCCGCCGCGCTGGACGGCGCCCTGGGAGGCCGGGCTGGCGGCCGCGGGGAGGCTGGCCCCCACCCGTCTTGTCCCGTCCCTGCCCACCGCGCGGGTCCTTCCGGCCTCCCGCCCCGCCCGCCGCACGTGCGACCCCCGCCCCGGGCTGGGGCTGCGGGCCAGGGCCAGACAGGACCAGGCACGAACTGGTAATAACTGGTGTTGTCTTTGACTGGTACCCTAGCACATTCCGAAAAATAAACATGTTTGGGTTTTTTGTTTTTGTTTTTTGTTTTGTTTTTAGGAACTATTTAAGCAACCCGAAATGCCATGTACTTGAAATGGCAAATACCAAGTTTAAAGTGTTAACACAAGTAGGCTCTGCCAACCTTACTGTAGCACTTAGCGGAAGCTCCATGGATTACCCCATCTAGCCCAGTTTTGTAAATAAGTATATCACTTGAACATTTAACTGAGATTCTGATTCTTTAAATTCTGCTATGCCTTTATAGGCATACTCTTGGTTCCATTGAATGGTTTGGGGTATTTACAGATTTTAAATAGCTTAAACAGCATATTAAAGTTTTGATTAGGTTTTTAGCTTACAGTCTTATGTGGGGGTTGGGGGTGGGGATGACGTTGGGTCAAGAATGGATCAAATATACCACGGAGGTCCTATAGGATTACACAGTAATGGAACTGAAAAATTCCTATTGGCCAGTGACGTGTCGCTGTTCTAACATTTTAGCGCAGGGCATTATTCACTGGTTTGTGGTGATGCTGGTGTAAACAGACCCACAGCGCTGCCAGTCCTGTAGAAATGTGGCACATACAGTTACAGTAGTAGACTGCGCCATCTAGGTTTGTGCAAGTGCACCCTGATGTTCACACAATGATGAAATCACCTAACTACACATTTCTCAGAATACATTCCCTTTGTTAAGCAGCACATGCCTGAACGTTGGTATCTTAATGGTTAAGAGCTTTCCTTGGTATTGCTAGAATCCATTAAATGTGATTGCAAAACCCATTGCATCTGATTGTTATGTAGAATATTTAAAAATCTAAGAACCTGGCAATTACTCCTTCGGGAATTAAGTAATCAAAAGTACACGTTCTACTCTAGGCTGTATAGAAATTCTACCTGTGGAGTAATGCGGTCTGCTTTTTGTAAAGCATTCCAAACACTTAAAAAAAAAAAAAAGCCCAGAAGTGGAAATCACAAACATTTAGAAATTTGAAATACCTAAATAATCTGGCAACTTTGAGAGGGATAAAAATGATATTTTGACAACTCTGATACTGAACTAATAGGAGTAGATCACCAGAAAGCATTAAACATGTAGTAGTTTTTAGGAAGTAAAAAAACACTTAAAATTATGAGTACATAAGCTTGCACTTGACATATTTTTCATGTTTTTACATTATCTTGTTACTAAAATGAGAAAATTGTTGGAATAGGTTAACTAATGTCTTGAGAAGTTTTGCACTCTGAATATGTGGCCAAACCAGTGATGAGGTTATGCCTATGGAGGCTAAAATTCATTTTTCTTTGTGTGTGTGTGGAAGAAGAAAGTCTGTTCTCTAAGTTCACAGGGCACTTCAATATTTAGAATTATGTAGTCTATGTAGTGGGAAAACCATGTCACCAAATTCAGGTGTCAAAATAACTACTAGTAAGGAACTGTGATGCCAGACTTTAAAAATAATTTGAAGTTTTGAAACAATTAGAAGTTAAATAGAAATTTTTAAAGAATTCTTTGTAAGATATTAACAGCTTGGTAAGAATTTAAGGTTAGTAGTGATATTTTTTAGTCTTTTTTGTTTTATATTAGGACTAAAAGTATTTCCTAGTGATTTCTGAAACATCAATGATTGCTCCATCTTAATTTATTCAGTTGTTAAGTGGCGGTATTACGAGGCAAAAAGAGATGGTTTATTTTTTCACACTTTTTTTTTTTTGGTCAACTTACATGAAAAATGAAACAACTACATCAAAAAACAAAGTGAACTGGGGGTCAATAGAAATGGTTCTAGCTCCACTTAGCCTTGTGAAATTGAGTAAGTCTAGTTTCTTAACTGATAAGAGTTCTACAAGAATTTTTCAAGTTCTACAAGATCTGGTTCTCAGATGTCTCTGGGGAACTTTTTAAAAGATGGTGATGTCATTGCCATGTCTGAGAGTTTTAAGGTTTTTAAAAGCTCAGATTATTCTAATAACTGCTAATTTGAGAACTATACTAGATCCCTGTTTTCCAAACTTAATCATTGAATCGCTCTGAGGAATAAAGATTTTTGTCTTGCCCAGAGGAACTGAATCAGAATCTCTAGGGGAGAATATTGGTAATCTGTATTTTTAATAAGCTACCCTGGTGATTCTTAAGAAATTTGGGGAAAAATGCACCAATCTGTGGAATCCTTAAATATTCTTGCGTCTACATTATAGTTATACTTCACTAAAGTTTCTGTGCATTAGGTGGTGAAGATATATGAATTCTTACTTGGAGCCCATTGTCTCAAGGATATCCTTTTTTTGATGTTCCTGAAATTAATGTATATTGTGAGTGCAGGAAAAAAGTTGTATCAATGAATTTTATTTACAACTGCTTTGATTCTACAAATTAAAATATTATAGTTTGCATTTGAATGATTCTAAATGTAAATGGATAGTCACATAATGCACATTTTTTCTCTTTAAAAAAGTGTTTCTGTGCACGTTTTATATGGTGAATATTTTGCACAAGATTTGTTCACCAAATAAGTTAGCTTTTTAAAAAATTACCCATTTGGTGTACTTTCCTTTAAATATTTTCATGTCTAGAGTGAAAACACTTTATAAAGTGTTATTAATATAAAAATACTTACAAATAAACGTGTGGCAATGTAGAATGTTTGTGGAGGACTTCTGCCTAGGTCTTTAGAAATAAATAATAGAGGTTGGGGGAAGTCAAAGGAGGATAAAATTCTTGTTTCCTTTTTCATTCAGTTCTTCCTTTCCATCCAAGTGCTTGTAGGCACAACTCCAGCCACGTAGCTTTGTATTGCAGCTGAATGTTGACCCAAGTAAGACAATTCACAAACAACTCCTACAGGCTAAATACTGATTCCTTGCTTTGGACACATCTGCAGTAGAGTAGTAAAGATAAATATACATCCAAATAACTATTGTACAATTTTCTGAAATGTACTGAAGGTAAAAAGTTTTACAAGGACTTCACTGGGGAAAAAGATAATTTTGACATGAACAGTATAAAGAGCTTATGATTCTCAGAGTCTTTAATTGATAGGTATGGATAATTGTTTCTTTCAGGAAGAGATTATTCTTTGCTCATTATGAGCAACCTTACTACCTTTTTTCCCTCCTCTCCCACTTGGCTTCCTTACATAAAATAAGAATAAGAGAACTCCACCTAGTCAGAATGGTAGGGATTATATCTCCCCCCTCACCCCCACAGCAGAATGGTGGGAACCTTGCTGAGAGACTTGGAGAATCTGGAGGAATGAGGATGGAGGAGATGATTATGCTTTTCATTTGTAATAGGGCTTTCATTTGATTCTCACATTAATCCCATGAGATGGTGTAGCATACAGTGTCGTATTTGTTTGAGATCCCACAGATAGAACCTAGATAAAAACCCAGCAATGCCAACTACTCCCTGCAGTATTATTTTCACTTTTCATTAAATTTTCACAGGCAAGTAATGTAGTAAGTGCTAGCCTTCAATTCTTGAATTGTTTGGGATTATAATGTGCTGGTATTTTAAGAGAGCCTTGCATTTTGAATAAAGCCTGGATTCTGATCCTAGTTTTTCCTTTAACTTGGTTAATGCTCTTCTCTTTTCTATGATTTTTCTTGTTTGTCAAATCAGGTAGTTGAACTACATTACTTCCAATTTTCCTTCTCACTTTAATGTCAGTAATTTTAATTAAATTGCAGATACAGTTTCTTACATCAGAGTTCACTTGATGCTCTACACTATATCTGGTTTGTAAATTAGTATGTTTACTGAAGTAAATGTCTTCCCTCACTAGGCCATTAATTAATTAATTGTATTCTTAATTCTGGTAAAATACACATAACATAAAATTTACCATCTTAACCATTTTTAAGTGTACAGTTCAGTAGTGTTAAGTACATTCATATCATGCAGCCAATCTCCAGAACTCTTCTCATCTTGCAAAACTGAAACTATCAATATATTTTTATTCCTGAATCTGCTAATTTAACTATTATTAAAACTATCGGATTGAGTTTTTCTTTATTAAAAAATACTCAGACATCATGTTCAGGTTTGATGTTAGAAAGCACATTGACTCTTAGGAAGACATTTTTCCTTCCCTAGCCCCTTATAGAAAAATTACTTCATTCACTTTTAAATTTTGTTCGTTAAGTTTTCATTCAACAGACATTTCTGTGCCAAGTATAGTGTTAAGCACTGGGGAAACAAATCTGAATACAATATCACTGAACTTGCTCTCCAGGATCTTATTATTTAGGAGGAGAAACAGATTGGTAAATACCTAATGATAGCACCATACATAATGGAGGTGTGAACTGAGTGTAGTGGTGGCATAGGCGGGAGCATCGGGGAGGCATTGTGGGATAGCTAGGTCTGGAGGGTGAATAAGTTTTGGCCAAGCAAAGGCAGAAATATGTGAAAAACGTGAAGAGATGAAATGGTAGATTCAAGGATGGTAAAAGTGTTAGTATGTGGAGCATGTACAACACATTTTAGGCAATGAGGAAAAGGCTTAAATGAATTAAGGGTCAGACCCTGAAGGACGTATAGATACTGGCAAAGTTTTTCATCAGGAGAATGATCAGATGTATTTTGGGGTATGGTACTTTGACACTAGGGAATGTTGACTACTGAAAGAGAAATCAGTAGAAGACGACAAGTTAGGAAGCTTTCAATCACTTTCGTTAAGTATTAAGCACCTAATATTTAGATATATTGTTCTGGGCTCAGGGAAGATAAGAAAATAATTATTTACCTAATGGAGCTTACATTTTCTTTGGAGAAAGAAGCAATAAATATGAAAAACGTGTTAGATGATAAAGCATAAAGAGAGATGGAGCATCCTGTGTGTGTGGGAAGGGTATTTCTATTTTAAATAGGGTGCTTAGGGAAGCACTTACTGAAAATAACATTTGAGCAAAACCCTGAAATGGGAACAAGCCAGGCCAGTACATCTGGGGGAGGAGCATTCCAGATAAGGGTAACAGAAGGTGGAAAAAGCCTGGAGCCAGGAAGGAACCTAATGTCATTTAGGGGAAAACAAGGGAGCAGTGTAGCTACAGAAAAGAACAAAGAAGGGGCAGAGCTGTAAGAGATGAAGTTAGATGGGCAATGGGGTTATTGTGAGGGCCTTGTAAGACATTGTAAGGAACTTGGATTTCACTGAGTGGGGTGGAAGCCACTGGAGGATTTGAACAGAGGAGGTGTTACTCTTTAGTAAGAGTGGTAACCAGAAGGCTGCTGCAGTAACCTTGATGACAGGTTATGATGGTTTAGGCCAGGGTGGTGAGAATGGTTGGATTTTGGATATGGTTTGAGGTAGAACCAATAGGATTTGCTGCTGGATGAATGTTGAGCATGAAAGAAAGGAGTGAGTCAGAACTACCATAAAAGTCCAGAAATTGGGTGATGAGCTCCTGGTCAACAGCATTGGCAATGAGAAAGCAGACAGGAGGCAAAATTCATGAGATATTTCTTAAAGTTAATAGAACTGGAGATAAAGATCAGAGAGTTTTCATCAGACGTATTAGTTGAAATGATGAGATCACCCAGGTATGTGGAGGAGACCAGAAAGAAGACAGGAGTTTTCTAGAAGCCAAGGAAGGGGGATGGTCACAGATAGGTAAAGGAAAGTAAGAGTATACTACATTAGTACATTTAAAAACTTGAATGGAAGTGCTGCAGGATTTGCAAACGCGTGGTCTTCAGGCCTGTAATATCTGCCCATGTTGTGGTTTGCTGAACAGAATGTCTGAAAATACTTGTGATTGTATGCCATCAGGCTTGATTTGTGTCTCCAGCCTTCACAGTCCTATCACTCATACTTTGTCTGCAAACTCAGCACCCAGGCAAAGTCATCTTCACTCATTAGGTGGCCTGCCTGGCCACTTAGGAATTTGAGTTTGTGACCTCTTGTTACACAGTGAAGTTATGTTTTCGCCTGGACAGACAAGTAATTTGACTACCAAAAAACTCACAGAGACGGCGACTTTGAATTCACCAGGTCAAGCCTCTTCTTGCTGCCAGCATATTCTTTTGTTTATAGATGTCCCTGGAGTTGTACGATACAGTGGCCCTGCTTTACTTTTTCAGATTCAGAAACTGATCAGAGCTAATCAGACTTAAGTATGTTAATTCATGCTCAAAAATAAATAACAATGGCTAACATTTATTTGGAGCTTACTATATGACAGGTTCTAAGTGTTTTGAATTATTTAATCTTCACAACAACTGTAGGAAGTATTCCCCATCTTTACAAACAAGGAAGCAGACACTAAGAGACTGATAAATTTTTCCAAGGTCACAGGAAATCAGTGGGAACTCAAATAATATGACCCTAGAGCTCAAACTTCTCTGAGGGAAAGACATCACCATCACAAGAGAATGTATATGTATGTATGTGTACATATCAGAATGTCAATTTGGTCATATAAGATGAGGATTAGATGCTGGCATTAGGGACTATATTCTTTCTATGCAGAATGATGTTTGGAAAACCAAATTATTAAAAGTTGCCTAACAAACAAGACAGGATTAGAACAAGGCAGTTGATTATAAGTGACTATAATTTTAAATGGCTTCAGACTCAGATAAAGTGATATTTTCATCTCCATAATGCATTTGCCAAGCAGATTCTTGTGTACATCTGCCTTACAGGGTATGCTATCTCCTAGGCAGTGCTTCTGTGGGCACTGGCCATGTTTGACTCCGTGTTTTCTTTTTCATCACTTCCATTGCTCGCCAGCCCTCCTTTCTGATAAATTTCTTTTCATTGCATGTTAATACCTTAAATTTAGTTATCTTTTACTTTGTCACATATGTCTGACTTCCTAATCTCTGTTCTGGTTCATCTTCTTTTGGTTTTGTGGTTGAACTTTCTGAGAGCATTCTTATTTCCAGTATCTTTTTTGAGATGTTTGGGTCCTAGAAGGTATTAGTTGACTGCTGATGTCATGTACTGACCCAGATAATAGTCACTGGATGACCTTAGCAAAGCAGTTTCAACAATTACTATTCTTGGCAAAGAGCAATCTTTCTCTATTGTAAAATTATATATATTAACTTGGCTTTGTCTATAATGTGAGTTCATGGCTTACCACTTTAAATGAACTGTTTTAATACTTAAACTTTCATAAACCATAGCCACGTTATTGAGTGGCAAATAAATGACTAAAACAAATTCCAAGGAGTTTTTAAAAGGACTCCTAAGTTAATTGTCATTAAAGTTATACATAAAGCCATTATGAAAATCAGTGATAATATATTATAAAAGCAGTAGAAAAATAACCTAGGTTTAGAATTCATGATACTCGATATTTCACATATATTGCTGTTTATAATTCACATACTTTAATTCATTTGGTCTATATGACAACAGATACTAATAGTTTAGGAAACAGATTCAGAGGGTAAATAACTTGTCCAAGGTGACTAAACATCTGAATGAGAATCAGTCTGTATTGTGATTATAAATCATAATGATAGTAAATCTGGTATCAGATGCCTGGTTGGTTCTGGACACTTAAAAGGGTTTATGTTTTTTCTTTTTGAGGTATTACTTGATCACAGGCAAATTCATCCTAGTTCATTATAAATTCATATTATGGGGAAGTTTTCCTGACTCTAAAACACTGAATTTATAAAGAATAATAATTTTCACATATTTTAAGAGAATATGAAATAAATTTAACTTAGATCTGCAAAATTTTAGCTACAAAAAACAAAAGTTTCAATCTGTTAAGGGAATTCATTGAAAATGCATAGAGATCGTGAGAACTGATACCTCTTTCATTTGTATTTTCCTTGCTTACTAGCAGTTGACAATAAAAGGTGCTAGATCACTGGTATGTGTGTAGGGTTCTTTACAACCTCTACTCTTTAGCCTATAAAGTGAGTTGTGGGTTGATTTCTATACCCCTAGAGAACATAGGAGTCTGTTTAAAATTACAGTTTGGGTAAGCAAATAAAAATGAGAAATAACCTACATCTTTTGGGTATATAAATGCGTTGCACCAAAGATACATTTATTTGAATGCCAGATGTCCAAATGTGAAAATCAGTATTTGACCAAAGCTGGGGCTGAAGCCAGTATCATTATCATATATTAATCTTCTGGAATATATGGATAAATCTTAAATTTTCTTCAAATTATTATAATTTTTTATTAGAAATTTTAGTGATCTGATTTAAAAGATAGAACATGACAATACAGTAGCAATTTTCAGCACTGCCTATTGCTAGGTTGCTCCTGTGATTGCCATAGTGCACATGATGGGTACTGAATGGAGAGCCACTTTTTTTTTTTTTTTTTTTAATTTTTTTTATTGTTATGCAATTACAGTTGTATGCCTTTTCTCCCCATCCCTCTACCCCACCCCAGGTGAACCCACCTCCCTCCCCCCTCTCCACCTTCCCCCTTGGTTTTGTCCATGTGTCCTTTATAGTAGTTCCTGTAATACCCTCTTCCCACTATCCCCGCCCCCACCCCCCACCCCCGCCCTGGCTATTGTTAGATTGTTCTTAACTTCAATGTCTCTGGTTATTGGAGAGCCACTTTTAACGAAGATTAGTGGAACACAAGATAGTTGGGGAAACTTTTTTTTTTCACTAACATTTTCTTTTCTATATATTTTTTAAATACGTGGAGCAAAGATGATTGAATATGTGGCACATAACTTTGGAGGTTTTTCTCCTTATGAAATTTTGAGGTAACAAAATTAACATTCTGTTTTTAATTCATACACAAAAGATACGAATTCCCAAATAGGATTTTTTGTCAAAAGATTCATGGAAGTAAATGATTAAAAATTACACATCATCTTCAGAAGTTATTTTGTTGAATGTTGTGAATATTAGGATGCCAAATAATTGAACAAAGTTAGAATTATGACAAAAAAATTGTATAATTCCGCTTCATATATTTCATTTAAATTTTATTTATTTGTCAGTTCAAAAAGGATATTACGTTTTTCCTGAAGTCATCAGCTATGACTCTATTATTACTCTAGTAATAATTACTCTAGTACTATTACTCCATTTTTAATTTGATTATTTGAAAATCGTTAATTTATATTCGTCATAAAAGTAGCTCCTATAATCATTACTTGCATTTTTCTCTTGCATTTATGTACATTTATACTTCATCTGATAAGGAGATTCTCATTCTGAGTGGTACCTAAAACACCCTCTTCACTTAGAAAATGAATGTGTCGATAACTAACAGTAAATTCAGATGACATGGCTTTTTTATATATGACTTTGTTACATTGATTGGATAATACTGACCTAATGGTCATGCAATCCCTGATCCTGTCACATTAAGGGACACCAGAAGTGACTTGAAGCCAACTGAGGCACAGTGGAGAAACATGCTCTAGCTCACAGGTGGCAAACACAAGACCCGTGGGCAGAATCCAGCCCTCCACCTTGTTTTATCTGGCCCAGCACCTTGTTTCTACCCAGCAGCAGCACTGAGCTCTCACTTAACTGTTAAGGAGTAGTTACATTTATAGTCCTAAAATTACATTTGGCCCTTTGAAGGCAACTGCGAGGCTGATGTGGCCCCCATTGAAAATGAGTTTGACACCCCTGCTTTAGCTGAATACTTAAGCCAAAGCCTAATTTTGGAATATCTTTAAAAAAACAAACAAACTTCTATCACTCTTAAAATCTGAAGCCCCAGTAGCTCATATTATAGTTAATCTTACATCTGTTAATTTCAGAAGTTGGACACTTAAAACAAGCGTCCGTTTTAGATATTGAGCCAGAGGCAGTTTCACTCGGTTATTGTATATTCATCCAACAGAATTTTTCAGCTTTTGTTTGACATCATGACACCCGGAAGATTGCTTTCTGGCTTTCAAATTCTAGGAGTATTTTCTTTGCTGGGATTTTTTTCTGTTGAATTTCTTATTCTCTGAAGAGCCTAAATCAAGAGGATGAATTGAAAGGGAATGAAAGTAAGTGAATTTTATCTTAGTGAGATTAGTATATGAAAATAAAAATTTTTTAAATGTAGTCTCAAAAAAAACCTGTGGCAAATGAGTTCACAGTTCTGTCTGTCCTTGCTTATGGCATAAAGGATATTTGAGGAATGGAATGCTTTTCATTCATGATGTCAAATATACAAGTTTAAGGATATATTTTTAAATTCTTAATTTCATAGATTAATATACAACAATCTTTTCTGTCTGGCTGGGTGGGGGAGGAATTAATAACATTTTATCAGAAGCCAATTTTATTGTGAATATTTTCAAAGGAACTCTTTGTAAATAAAATGCATGGCGTGCCTTCCTATCTTACTGAATAGACAGTTACTGATTTTTTCCTTCTCTAAGTTACTTTGTGTCATCATGAATATTTGTTGTCACTATAGTCACTCTGAACACTGGGTGTTACATTCCGTCTTGTGTTTTGTTGTTGCATTCAGGAGACTTTGGAAATGGGGAGCTTTCACACACACTGTTGTTGTGTCGCTTAATGACACGATAAGTTGAAACGCCCTCATGAACAGACTTCAGACTTGGTGCTCCCTAGCATCCTTTCTGCTTTTCTTTGTTTTGGATAGTTTTTCATTGTGATTTATTCTCTAAAGGAAAATATGGGAAATTTCCTTTTAGAATCCATGTTTCTTGGATTTGTAACCTTCCCCAGTTTCAGTGAAAGTACTTATAGTCTAGCATACCCATTTTATTCAAATGTGTCTATTTTAAGTAAATCATAAGAGAAAAGGACTTTGGTTGAGAGCTGTCTGCTAGGTACAGTGCTAAGTGATTACCTAACTTTATCTCACTTAATCCTTAACTTAAGTGGTGAATTGGTTAATCCCGTTTTGTAGATGAGCAAACTGATTTTTGGGTGTGAGATAATTCGTTCTGGTTCCTATAGGTACTTTTAAGACTGAGAAGTAGAACTTGAACCCGGATCTTTCCAGCTCTAGAACTTCTGTTCTACTGTGAATGATGTCTTCTTAAGTACAGTATTCAGTTTTAACATGCCATGAATTTAAAGCATTAATTAGTCTTTTAAAGAAATCTATTGTTGGTTATTGTTCTTATTTAACACTCCTACTTTAATTTCTAGTTTCAGGTGACTTCACTTGGCCAGAACACTGAGTCCTCATTAAATAAGAGGGGGTTTTGTTTGCTGGTTTGTTTTGGTTTGGTTTGAGTCTTCCTTAACTTTAGGTGAAAATTGCTGCTCTGGCAGCTTCATTAGTATTCTACTCTCTTATCTGGATATTGGTGCTTAGCCCCTTTTTGTTTTAATTAAATGGCAAATTTTAGTAGTAACAGCAATTTTCATTTCTTTCAGCATTCCCCTCTTTTCTTTCCTTCTTCTGACTTTGATGTGGGGGCTTTCACCTAATAGGCTGTTCCCTACTCTGAACCACTCTTTTTATTAGCTTGTGTGAGATCCTGAAATGAAATAGGGAGATCCTTTTTTTTTTTAATCCCTGCATGATTTAAGTCTTTTTACCTCTTTAAAAAAATCTATACATAAAAATTTTGACTAAAACTTTTTTGACTGATTTTCTTTGAGCACTTAAAAGTACTGTTCAATAAAAAAAGAACACCCTATATATAACTTCCAGGTTCTGTATTGTCAATCCAACCAGTCTGGTGGCTATATTTCCTGACAATCATTAAAATAACTCCTGTGGAATTGAAGTAACTCATATTTACTTTTGCATATTAGAAAACTCAACTTTCAGACATTAACAGTCTTTATATCATCTCTTAAATGGTGCATTGATGAAGTCTCCTTTTCCCAATATTTTTTTATGAAAATTATTAAACATAAAAATGTGGAATTTTACAGTAAATACCCTGATATTCTGCCTACCAGATGGTGATGTTCTTAAATAATCTTTTTTTTAATTGATTTTTAGAGAGAGAAAACCATAGATGGGTTGTTCCACTTATTTATGTATTCATTGATGCTTTCTTACATGTGCCCTGACCAGGGATCAAGCCTGCAACCTTGGCATATTGGGACAACATGCTAACCAACTGAGCTACCCAGCCAGGGCTTAAATACTCTTTACATCAGCTGCTATGAAGTGGTTTGGCTATTTGCAAGTTCTTACTAAGAACAAACCCTTGTGGCTAAGATGATGGGCCTGAGAATCAGAGTGCGGGGGGTTTGGGTTCTAGCTTTGCCATCTGTTAGCAGTTAAGCTTTGTCTCCTTTCTTCACCTGGTTAATGCGGATATAATAGTGCTTCACAGAGTTCACATGGTGATGAAATGAACTGATCCAACGTGTCTGGCAGCATAGTAAGTGTTCAATAATTGTTAATTGTCATCACATTAGTCTTTAAATTTTTTTTACTGCAAATTTGAATCAAGATGTTATTTTGCTTCAGAATTATTTGATTAGGAACACATTAGCTGGAATCAAAGATAGGTAGTGAAAGAATTAGATCATCAAAACTGTAGACAAATTATTGAGCATTGTTTTTAAATTATTTGTTAAAAGTCATGTATCCATAACCCTCTGATGGTACCAAGGTTTATAAAAGTTCCTTTCCAGGCAGTATTTGGTCTTGCAAGGTTAACTTGTTCTCTTTTATTTTTTTCTTAAAGATTTTGTTTATATATTTTTTAGAGAGAGGGGAAGGGAGGGAGAAAGGGAGAGAAACATCGACGTGAGAGAGAAACATTGACTGGTTGCCTCTCGTACTCGCCCGCCCTATCCGGTGAGTGAACCCACAATGGGGCCAGTGCCCTGACCTGGAATTGAATTGGAGACCTTTCTCTTTGCAGGACAATGTCGAACAAATTGAGCCACACCTGTGAGCGCAACCTGTCCTCCTTTAAAGGCGCAGCTGAGATATAATTGTTTACATTTTCTGTTGTTCCTATCTATGTTAGAATGACTGCAGGACTACTGAGACCAGCTGGTATGATAGTGGTAGATAGTTATGCCTCAAAAAATAGCCTGCAGTTTTATTTACATTCACTATTGCTTTTGTTATTTTATTGATTTCTGTCTTTATATTTATTATTTTCATTCTTTTTCTTTCGGGTTTGCCCATTTTCAAGGTCTTTAGTTGAATGTATGTATAGCTCATTTGTTTTTAATCTTTTGTATTATCTGAAAATGTGTTTAAATAAAAGCATAGGTCTCCCTTTAAGGACTCTTTCTGTTTCTTCAGAAGGTCTTTTAACTTACAACTTCATGATGTACTCTGCACCAAATTTATACTGGGAAGTTCACCAGGAAAATACATTGCTTGAGTTTATGTGTTTCATTAATACCTTACTAACATATGCATTACCTGCACCAGGTGATATGTGTGTATATATGTACACATATGCACATGGGTATATACATATACATGTATGTACCTATGTATACTTTGAAAATTTTGAGGCTGCAATGATTGGAATTATGTGCTGTTATAATATAGAAAATAAACTCATTCATTCATATCCTTACTATTTTTCAACAGGTTTTATTTATTTTTAGAGAGAAGGAAAGGGAGGGAGAAAGAGGAGAGAAACATCAGTGTGTGGTTGACTCTCACACACTCCCTACTGGGGACCTGGCCCACAACCCAGGCATGTGCCCTGACTGGGAATCGAACTGCAACCCTTTGGTTTGCAGGCCAGCACTCAATCCACTAAGCCACACTAGCCAGGGCCATATCCTTACTATTTTTAAAGAAAATCTGGACCCTATGAAAAGGAATGGTCTCAGCAGTAATAATGATAATAATGATATAAGGGTATAAATAATAGGAATGTTTATAATATTCAAGGAAGATTTCCTGGAGGTTAATAGCCTATTTACTTCTCAACATTTGTTGTTTTTAACTAATTTTTTCTTCCTAACATTGTTGGGGAAAAAGCGTTCCCATCAGTGACAGTGGGTGTATCTGAGTGGGTGTGCTAGTGTTAGAATCTCCATGTACATGACATTCTTTTAGGATCCCACTGGATTATTGTAGTGTAGCAGTGCCAACTGCTTCCCTGCACCTATTCTGTTCTCTGTAGGTCTCTTTTTCACTCAGTAAGAATTATTACATCACTTTCTTTCCTGGAAACACTTCAGAGCTTGCTTATTTCTCTCAGAATGCTCAAAGCTCTGCATGATTCTACTGTCACCTATGACTCCAGCATAATTTTGAACCAGTCTCCCTCCTTTTCTTTATGATCCAGTGACATTGGCCTTGTCTCAGTTTCCATCTCAGCTCTACATAGAAATTTTGCTTATCCTATCCTATTTCCTGCCAGAGGTCCCGCTCCTTAGCCCTCCATCTCTCTGGCAAACTCCTCACCTCAGTTCATTCATGACTTCCTCAGGGAGAGCCTTCCAGCCTTCCAGACCTTCCCTGCTGTGTGTGTTCATAGCACTATTTACCTTCTTCATATACTTGTATGGTTATTATTTTATTTTTGTGATTCTTTGATGTCTGTCTCTGCCACCACTAGATTGAAAACTTTATCAGAGAAAACCATGTCTCTTTAATTTGCCATTGTGTCCCCACTGAGAACCTAATGAATAAATATTTGCTAAATGGACTTCCGGCCAAGATGGAGGCATAGATAGACATGCTTCTTTTTGTGGACAACAAAAAGAAGGACAACAACCAATGTAAAAACAAAATACAACCAGAGCTCCCAGAAAATTGAACTGTATGAAAGTCCAACAACCAAGGAGTTAAAGAAGAAACACTCATCTAGACTGGTAGGAAGGGTGGAGATGGGCAGCCAGGGTGGAGAGGATCTGTGTCAAGACCTTGGCTGGCAGACCAGGCGGTCCCACATTAGCATGCAGATAAACAGGGAGGAGCAACTGGGGAGTGAAACAGACTGCACAACCCAGGTTCCAGCACCGGGAAAGAAAGCTTCAAAACCTCTGGCTGGCTATAAAAACCTATGGGGGTTGTGGTGGTGGGAGAAAATGCCAGTGTCACAGGAGAGTCCTTTGGAGGGGCCTGTGGGGCCCTAGAACATACACAAGCCCACTTACCCCGCAGTCAGCACTAGAAGGGTGCAATTTGTTTGTGGGTAGTGGGGGAAGTGACTGAAATCGGGGCAAGAGCTGAGAAGGTGGCAATGTTCCCTCTCTGCCGCTTCCCACATACAGCACCACCATGCATCTGGCCCTGGCAAATACCTAAGGCTCTGGCCTTTACAATGTTACAGGTGCTTGAGGCAAAGATATATGGCCCAAATGAAAGAACAGATCAAAACTCCAGAAAAAGAACTAAGCTACGAGGAGATAGCCAACCTATCAGATGCACAGTTCAAAACACTGGTAATCAGGATGCTCACAGAAATGATTGAGTATGGCCTCAAAATGAAGGAAGAAAGGGAAGCTATACAAAGTGAAATAAAGGAAAATGTACAGGGAACCAACAGTGAAGAGAAGGAAACTGGGACTCAAATCAATGATTTGAAACAAAAGGAAGAAATAAACATTCAACCTGAACAGAATGAAGAAACAACAATTCACAAAAATGAGAGCCTTGGGAACCTCTGGGACATCTTTAAACGTTCCAACATCCAAATCATAGGGGTGCTAGAAGGAGAAGAGGAAGAACACGAAATTGAAAACTTACTTGAAAAAACTAATGAAAGAAAACTTCCCCAATCTGGCAAAGGAAATAGACAAACAAGTCTAGGAAGCTCAGAGAGTCCAAAAGAAGTTGGATCCAAAGAGGAACACACCAAGACATTGTAATTAAATTACCTAAAATTTAAGACAAGGAGAGAATCTTTAAAGCAGCAAGAGAAAAGGAGAGAGTTACCTACAAAGGAGTTCCCATAAGACTTTTAGCTGATATCTCAAAAGAAACCTCGCAGACAAGAAGGGGCTGGAAAGAAGTATTTCAAGGCATGAAAGGCAAGGACTTGTATCCAAGATGACTCTATCCAGCAAAGCTCTCATTTAGAATGGAAGGGCAGATAAAGTGCTTCCCAGATAAGGCCAAGTTAAAGGAGTTCATCATCACCAAGTCCTTATTATATGAAATATTTAAGGGACTTATCTAAGAAAAAGAAGATAAAATATATGAACAGTAAAATGACAACACGCTCACAACTATCAACAACTGAACCTAAAAAAACAAAGACAAACTAAGCAAACAAGTAGAACAGGAACAGAATCACAGAAATGGAGATCACAGGAGGGATGGGTGGGGAGAGAATGGGGGAAAAGGTACAGGGAATAAGAAGCATAATTGGTAGATACAAAATAGACAGGGGGAGGTTAAGAATAGTATGGGAAATGGAGAAGCCAAAGAACTGATATATACAACCCATGGACATGAACTAAGTGGCGGTGGGGATGCTAGAGGGTGAGGGAGTGCAGGGCAGAGGGATAAAGGGGAGAAAAAACTGACAACTGTAGTAGCATTAATCAATAAAATGTATTTAAAAATAATAAAGATTATTTATTTTTAGAGTGAAGGGAAGGGAGAGAGGAAGAGAAACATCAATGGGTTGCCTCTTAGAAGCCCCCAACTGTGGGGGCTGGATCCTGGCGTGTCCCCTGACTAAGAATCACACTGTGTCAGCCTTTTGATTTGTTAGATGACACCCAACCCACCGAGCCGCACCAATCAGGGCAAAATTCTCTGTATTTTCACAGTGAAAGAATTCATGTAAAGTAGAAGGACTTTAATTCTATGCAGCACTTTCAGCTTGAGTATTCTTATGTATGTAAGGGGCTGTAGTCAAAATGTTGAATATGAGTTAGTGGTTTTAAGATAAAAAAAAAATGCTGCCCTGGCCAGTGTGGCCTATTTGGTTGAACGTTATCTTGTAACCTGAGGACTGAGGGTTCGATTGCTGGTCATGGCACCAGCTTGCAGGTTCAAGCCCCAGTCCAGGCATGTACAGGTGGCAACTGATCGATGTTTCTCTCAAAACAAAACAAAACAAAACAAAAAACAAAAACATTGCAAAATGTCCTTGAATAAGGATTTAAAAAAAATAAAAATGCTTTAAGGAGCTTGCCCTGGCTGGTGTGGCTCAGTGGATTGAGCTCAGGCCTGTGAAACAAGTGGTCACTGGTTGGATTCCCAGTTAGGGCACATGCCTGGGTTGCAGGCCAGGTCCCCAGTAGGGGGCGTGCAAGAGGCAACCACACATTGATGTTTCTCTCCCTTTCTTTCTCCCTCCCTTCCCCCTCTCTAAAAATAAATAAAATCTTTTAAAACGTGCTTTAAGAAGCTGAAGTTGGAGGAGATGCTGAGCACCCATGGGGCTTTTTGTTGCTGTTGGTATTTTAAATTTTACAGTGTAAAATTAGGAAAGCACACAATTCTTAAATGTACAATTTGATGAAGTTTTGCACATATATATATGTATATAGTAATCACCACACAGATAAAATCCATAATATTGGAACTCCCAGAAGGCTCCTTAGTACCCGGTGTTTGTCAGTTACAACCTTTCAAGAGGTCATCACTATTCTGACTTATGTAAGCATGGACTCGTGGTGCCTGTGAATCACATCAAATGGGTCTCTTGTGTCTGGCTTCTTCTCCTCATGATTATATCATGAGATTCATTCATACTGTATATAGCAGTCGTTACGTTTTTTTGCTTTATAGTATTAGATAAGTAAGGCACAATTTATGTATCCATTTACCTGTAAATGGAGATTTAGGTTGTTTGTAATTTTTTCACTATTATGCCTAAAGCTGCTAAGAACATCCTCATACTTGTCTTTTGGTGAATATATGCACTCATTTTTCTTGGGTCATAAAGTTTTACAGTATTATAGAAAGCCTTATTATAGAATGCCAAGCCTTACAAGAAATTTTCAAGTTCACCTGACTGTATATATACCTCTTTGATTCTATAATAGAACTACAAGAAAATAATATTGATTTCACTGTCAGTTTGGGGCAATATCATGGGCCTGTTCTATAACGGCAAGGGTTATGGATGCTATACATTTGGTCATTCCGTAAACAGCAGTGTATCATGTTAGGAGTTAGAGATACAGCTATGAAAGACACTCATATACCCTGCTTCCACCAACCAATGAACAGCTCATTCAAACATAATGTCTGGAGTGCAGTGATAAAGACACGGGAATTATTAGGGGAGTACTTAGGATGGAGCATTTCACCTAAACCTGGGTAGTCAGTGGAGGCATTTTGGAGGAAGTGACATCTAAACTGGGTCCTAAAGATTGAATTGGAATTAGCCAAGTGAAGGAGTGAGGGGTGAGTGTTGAGAGAAGCTGGGCAATGAGATTCTCTAAGGCAACATTTCAGGCTTGGAAAGTAAAGAAATTGAAAGTGCTGTAACTGGGTAAGCAGGGACTCTGATAAAGGGCCTTTTGGCAATATCAAGGAGTTTTGACATCCTCCTCAGGTTAATGATACTGCCTTTTTATCATGGAAAACTTCACCCATAAAGTGAGAATTGTAGTATTAACCCTCTTAGACACTGTAGTTAAGAGTGTTTTCTTCCTAAAGTATTTTAGCTTCACACAATTTTAGCTCAATCCCACTGTCCAGCAATTCCAGCTCATAGCCAGTCTTATTGAGACCACTTCCTCCATCCACAGTGGATTGTTTTGAAGCAAATGTGAGCCATTACATCATCACTGAAGATTTTTAACAGGAGAGTGACATGATTAGTTTTGCATTTTAGAAATCCCACGTTTCTAGTAATTTTAAATAAAATGCACATACCATAGTTTGGGTGCTTCTCATTTGCTTCCAGTCAACATACAGCCATCTGTCTTTCTGTACTATCATCTACTATTTGTAGTAGTTTGCATTTTTCAAACTATATGGAAGCAGGATTAAATGTTAGAATTATTTTATGTATTTATCTTCCCATGTAGATCAGTTGGTGAATTTGCATTTAAAAGTACTATTAACACTTTGGCTTCTATAACTATGAACATGTCATAATCACCGTAAAGGTTTGTTTCTAGGATTCAGTCTCCATAATAGCAAAGATACTGGTATTTGGAAAGTAGAATTAGATTTATGGTTTTACTATGAATATTTTTTTCCAGATTCAAGTTGAGGAATTTACTGTTCTGCTTTTGGTTTTGTTTAGTTAAGGTTTTGTTACTTACCTACCTATTGAAATTTGCTTGTTGAAGTTTACTCTGATGATGCGGATCCGTGTGTTGTGGCTGCAATGGACAAATTCGCACAGACTACTGAGTCCTGTGGAAGAAAAGGGACAGGGAGGCCACTCGCTCAAGGGGAGAGCACCTCTGAGGGCCTCGGCCACTCTCTCAAGAAGAGAGAGACGACCTTTGCCTTGACAGGCTTTTATTGCTTTTCTGGGCACATTACATTGAGGATGGTCCATATTTACTATGCACAGGTTCTCTTTAGGTGGTTATAGAAAACAAAGGAGAAGATGTTTTAAACCTCCTTTGGGAGGTTTAGCATAGATTTTAGGAAGTTACTTTAAAGATATGCAGTAAACTTTGCTGCCTCAATTCAGGGTCAGGGAGTTTTAGCGAAAGCAAATCTTAAAGCAGTCTAGGTACAACGCAGGCCTGATTGCCCACGGTAGAACCTATCCAAGGGTGTGGGTCCTGTGTTCTGGGTCCCGCTCCCCAGTGGCTTTTCTGAGTGGGAACTGGGTCCATGCCACGCAGAACAGTCTCCTATACTCTGATGGTGAGAATTAATATAGATTGCTTTTATCTTAAAACTATATATAGCTGTTATCAGGTCTCTAAGTTAAAAATGCCTTCCTGTAGTTAGAGTGTTTTCTTCCTATTTTAGCTTCACGTTTTTCAAGAATGTTTTAGTGGATGGTCACTATTGCAATACTTTGGGATGGTACTGCATTTATGCATTTATTTTGTCGGAGTCAGTAATCCTAATCTGAGTCAGAGGTTGGCAAACTTTGGCTGCTGAGACTAGTTCATACATTTTTTGAAGGGTTATTTTGGGGAAAAAAAAAAAAGGAAAGAATTTGTCATAGAAACTATAGTGGCCAGCAAATTTAAAATAATTACTTACTATCTGGTCATTTACAGAAAAAGTTTGCCAACCCTGATCTAAGTTAGTATAACTTAAATTCTTATTACATGCTTCTTCTCTTTTGGAAATGTTTCTGTAAGATTTGTTTTAGATTTGACATTTGAAAATTAAAATTTTCATTGTCTTCTACAGAGAAGATGGTGAATTAGAAGATGGTGAAATAGATGATGCAGGATTTGAAGAAACACAAGAACAGGAAACAAAAGAGGATGAGAAGCAGAAAACTGAGAAAGCCTACAGAAAATCAAGGAAAAAACACAAGAAAGAAAGAGAGAAGAAAAAATCGAAAAGGAGAAAACGTGAGAAACATAAGGTTAGTTAGAATCTACCTTTTTTTTGGTAAATTTTTATGAAATATAAAATACTGAAGATTAGAAAGTATAATTCATTGCCTATTTTCTAATAAAACATGGATTATATCTTTATGTGATTAATACATTTTGAACATGAATATTATATGAATTACTTTAAAGATTTAAAAAATAAGGTAGCTTTTAATGCAAATTAAAATACATCTTTTTAATTGATGGAAGTTTGTAGGACGCTGAAGTTTAAGAAAAGAAAGTTTCAGTCTCTGCAGATACAGATTAACAACCCTGGCATTGTCCATTCTTTTATTGATTTTTTCACATGTATCACATGCTTGCTGTGGAAGTCTCGGTGCTGTACACTTGGGGTTACAGTAATAGGTGAAGAGGTCTCTGTTCTTTTAGAGATTACATTGAAGAAGGGAAGGAGAGAGGCAGTGAACCGAAGAAAAACATGCTATCAAGAAACCAGTAGAGTGCTGAATAGATATGAATTGGAGTGGAGAAGGGAAACCTATTCTGACAATGAACTTAGAGGAGTGATGTAGTTTTTGAAATTCCCTGAATTTCTCCCATAAAAACAACGCAATTAGGATAGCAAAATCAAATACTCATTGGCAACATCTACAAAAAAATGAAGTAACAAGTTATCCCCACAAATGTCAAAAATACCAATGTGTAAGACTAAACTACAAACAACAACTGCATAATGAAGCAGAGGAAAGGTAAAGGAACCTTCAGAAAACAAACTGCCAACAGGTGTTCCACTCAAGTGGCGGTGTCCCCAGTGAACATGGAAAGCCTGTGGGTCAAACTGGGAACAGCAACAGAAGCTGAGAAGGGCTTTTGTAGTCCTATTTCACATGTGAACGTAAGAGGACCACAGAAAATTGAATGGTACTGGAATGGTCTGAGCCTGTTGAGCTCTTAATACTCATTAACTCAATCTTTTTCCTGGGGCAGTCCCACACTAAGGAAGTGACTACTGGGAGTAGAATCTATACTGAGAGGACAAGCACACAGGGCCGAGGAAAGAAATGGGGGAAGCATATTTCAGAAGATACACAGCTATATTTTTTAGTACTTCATGCTAACATCAGAAGAAAGAACCCTAGAGAAGTGAAGCCAGGAAAGCCTTCTGGCTCATTCCTCCTTTTACACCTGAGCAACAAGATAACGACCATGATTATGTTCCATATAAGTTATTATTATAAAAAGAAAATAATAGTCTTCCAGAAAAGAAAGAATGTCCACAAAACATATAAAAAACTTAATCTAATATTTCAAAATGTTTTTAAAAATCTTAAAAACAATACAAATGATAATCAAACAGCATAAATAGAATTTGGGGAAAATGTCACTTGGTCATCTAGGAAAAATGATGAAGTCCCTTATTAAAAAAAGAAAACCAGATTTATATAAAAAGTTTTGATATCAACCTTGTATGCCAGGAGATAATGTAAGCAAAATATTTTTATATCCAACTGAATACCAACCTTCAAATAGAAAGTCTTCAGAAAATCTTACAGAACTCAGGAAATATTATCATGAGCCTTCCTATAGAATCTACTAGAGAACAAGTTTAGAAAACCAAAATGACTGGGTGAGAAACTGAGCGTGATCTACACACACACATATTTTACTTGTAAAACTAGGACTAAATGGACACAAAGGGGCAGGATGCTATGCATCAGAACATTGCAACTGTCAGAATGTCGGGAAAAGCAGAAGAGTACATGGTAAGCAGGATAAGCTTATTGATTGCCTTATAGACATTAGCTGAGAATAAAAGGATATACTTCAAATTATTATCTGAGGAATGAAAAAGAGAAAGCAGAAGAAGGGGTTACTGCTTAATTTCAATATTGGTTCTGTTTGTAAACAAACAGTATGTGAAGAAGGGACTGTGACTCAGGTTAATGGAAAATGGCAGTATAAGGGAAATAGTTCATGCATAATAATTCTCTTAAAACTTAAACATTATTAGGTTACCAGACATTTGACCTAAGGAGTATATTATGAAATGAAGAGGGGGAAACTTATGAATGAAGCAAATTTGAGTGAAGAAAAAGCATAATTAGGAGAAAGGAACCTAGAAAAGCCAGCAGTTTTCACCAAGGGCTAAAAATCTTGCCTTCTCCTCTGGAGAAGTAAACCTAAGTGGGGAATGCATAACAAGGATTAGAGGGTGATTGCTTTACAGTGTGCCTCTTCTTACGTGGACTTCTGCTTGCAGCTGGCGGGAAGCCTAGCATTCTGTCCCTGTCCACATTCCCAGCTTATCCTCTCACGGATGTCTTTGTTGCAACAAGCACCCTAGTGGCTTTTAAGTGCTTGACCCCTGCCTGAGGGTGCGGCAATTTCTTGAGAGGGAGAGAGCAAGACCTTCACCTGGCAAATGTAACATTCCCCCTCCTTGCAGGTCCTGGTAGGGGGTATTTGGATGTAAATTGAAGTGCTAGAAAAAAGAAAGGTGCTGTGAGAAGCAACCAGGGGAGAAATACTAGAAGCCACCTGGGGGAGAGATGCTGCAAGCTTATAACAGGCCTATGATCTAAACTGACTTTTCTTCTGGCTGGTATAGAATCAGAAAAGGCTAAGGAATCCATGTGGTGGGTGATGGGAGTTCCCTATGAGGCCTCTGCACGTTTTAGGGATTGACCCCAGATACCTCCGTGAGGCTCCCAGTCACACAGGGACAGCCAAGGATTTGGGCCGGAGGGAGGAAGTGCCTCTTTTGTCTTTGGAACCAGAGCAGAACTGAGCACTCATTCCAGATTCCATTGTTTCTACCTCCAAACACAGGCCTAGCATGTTTGAATGCCCTACCACCACAGCACAGCATCTCCTTTACCCCACAGGTGAGAAACTATACTCACAGTGTCCCAAATGGCTGGAGACAAAAGGGTGAAATCCGAGTGACTGCACCAATTAAATGTCACAGAGAAACTCCCAGAAACTCCATTCTTCTTACTGATGCAGTAGAGAATTACAGATCAGCGAGCCTACTAGTGTGTAAGCAAAGTTTATTAGTGCTAAGTTCTAATGGGAAAGCAAAAACAAGGGTGACAAAAGCAGGGTTGCCAGTGGCTTGGTGCCAGCACCCAGGTGGCCATAAAAAGAGGACTCTTTGTTCTGAGGACTTACACAGTTGGTGGGATGGGGTTGAGTGAGTTACATATTGATTGACAGGTAAAGGTGGTGCCAGCTCTGCCCCCCCCAAGAGGTAATTACCCAAACATAGGTATGTGTGGAGGGGGTCTGTTAGCCCAAATTCTTGTCTTGCTTCAGACTCTATTTGTTCATACATAATAAGTCTCTTAAACACAAATCTTTCTAAATACCAAAAGATATACCCCCCAACAATGCAAAATCCAACTCTGAACTATGCACAAAGGAAAGATTTTAAAAATGGGTAAAGCTATACAGGCAAATAGAAAGAAAGAGAAGGTAGAAGTCGCAGTGTTGATATATGAAAAAGTCAAGTTTAGGTCAAAAAGGCATTGAAAGAAACAAAGAAGGGCATTTTATAAGGTTAGTAGTTACAACTTATAGTGAAGGTATTAATATTTCACATCACCCAAAACACAGACCTTCATATAGCAGGGACTATAAGAGCTACGAGAAGAAATAGACAGGAAGGGGCATACTAATAACAGGAGATATACCAGTATACCTCTCTTAACCCAAAACAATTAACCAGGTAGATGAAAAGGTGGTAAGGATATTAAAGAAATACAATAAATATATAGTAAGCTGTATATCCTGAGGATATACTTTCTTGGCAAGTACATCCAAACGAACCATAATTTAGGCCACAAAGAAAACTCCAGTTAATTCGATAGAGTAGAAATAGCACAAAGATAAATATAAAACCACAATGTGATAAAACTAGAGATTAGTAACAAAGTCAAGAAAGAAAAATGCCTTTCTGTTTTATAATTTCAATACTTATCATACTTTCCATATAGAAAACTGGGGAAACATTAAAACTACAGAATTTCTTGAAAATGATGATGATAAAATCTTGACATCCTAAGTGTTATTGGAGTATAGCTAAAGTGATTACCAGAAAAAATCATAGAACTACAGTATTAAAAGCTAGAAACAACAAAGAGAAATAGGGATGTAATAACATTACAAGCAGAACTGAAAAAATTAGAATGAAAAGTCGTTAAAAAAAATCAACAACTTACACGAACCATTGGCCAAACTAATAGAAAAAGGAAAAGCAAAAATAAAATTAGATATTTTGAGGGTAGAACTTTTGAAACCTTTAATTTATCTTCCCTCGTAGATGGATACTTTCAACATTTTGCTTCAAAATCTTAACCAGATCACCTAGTTCATTAGACACATTTTCTGCTTTCACATTCCTGAATGTAACATTGTTGCTAATTTTTCTGCCACTACATAACATGGATCTCCCTTCTTCCATTTTTAGTAAACTTGAAAGCAAGGGTCTCCCTTCTTCCAATTTTGGTAAGATATTTCTTTCTTTCCTTTAAGTTGCCACACACTCTAATTTTGCTAACAATCATTCAAGACAGTTCAGGCTTTCACTAATTAATGCTTCTTTGAGTCCTTCCAGTCTATATCCACTTCCTGGTTCCCAAACCACTGCTACCTTTTACAATAGGTACTTGTTATGGAAGCACAGCCTTCCAGGACAACACAGTCATTAGTAAATGCAGCTGCAACAACTTATTATACCTCAATTTAGAAGTTTAAACCAACAAAAATTTCTCTCCCTCTCTCTGTGGGTCAGGAATGTACGTGAAACATAACTAGGTAGCTCTAGCTCAGCAGTTCTCCTGAGGCTGCAATAATCTCCAGGCTCAACTGCAGCAGGATACTCTTCCAAGTTCACTCTCTCAGCTCCTTACCATGTGGACCCTCTGCAGGCTGCCTCAGTGTCCTCATGGTCTTAACTGGCTTCCTCCCAAGCCAGTGCACTGACAATGAGAGTGAGCAGCAGAGCCCCCATGATGACAGCTACAGTCTTTTTATACCCTGATCTCAGAGGCACATGCCATCACTTCTGACATTCTATTTGCTAGACAGGAGTTTCTAAGTCTAGCCTGCACTCAAGGGGAGAGGAATTAATCCCCACCCCTTGAAGGTAGGAGGAATAATGAATTTATGGACTTACCTTTGAAATTACCATACAGAAATATATAGGAGCAGCCAAACAAGAATAATATGTGGGGTGACCCTAACATATAATGGCACAGGAAAGCCTCAGTTATTAAAGCAGTGTGATACTGGTGCATGGAAAACACACCAACAGAGCAGGAAACAAACTTAGATATAGACCGAATGCCTGTGGAAAATTAGTATATGAAAGAGGGGCATCTCAAACCTGTGTGTAAAGATGAACTGAAGTTTCAGAGACAAGAAGCACAAATTCCCTACTGGGAGTATGAGAAGGCTCCATTTCTACTGAACCCACAAATTCTACCAATTGGTTCCAAGTATACACCACGTTTGAATTTGCATGTGAAAGCAATTCTTGCACAGAAAGCAAATAACACGGCCTAATGAAGAGGGTACATTCTAGCATTTATTTTGCTGTCAGAAAGTTTGTAGGTTTTGTTAGAAACATAATAGGACATCATACCAGTTCAATGCACTGATTTCTTGCTTGCAACCCAGGCCTCTCTCTTACTGGCTGCCCTTTGCTCCAGGCTAAAAAGTTATGTAATCTCAGGTAGGAAGGCTCAACTTCTCAATACTTTATCCCAGGATACTGTGACTAGTCCCAGACCCTTTTGCCCTAAGGTTAGCTTTATTAAACTTTCTCCCTATAAGATTTGTTAATTAATTTGTCTGTAAACTCTCTAGCCTGAAATAACCAGATAATACATACTAATTTATTGGCTAGTGTTATGGTAAATACATTGATTAAAGAAGAAAAATATATTAATTCTACAGAGAGCTTTGATTTTATTTGGTGAGATTAGGTACATTGATCATAGCCATAAAAAAATTATCAAATGAAAACTATGTAATAAAGTGTAGTGTACAGATGAAGTTAGACATTTGACAATGTGCTAATTGTACAGTTGAAATAACATAAAAGACACTGAGGAAAGGTAGGTAGGAGTAAGGATTAGAGTTGATATTAAAAAAATGGAATTTGTAAAGAAAAAAAGAAAGAAAATGTTCCAGTGTTGGGAAATATCATGAACGGAGGCTGCAGGAATGTTTCATATATGAAAGACCTCGTGGAGACTGAATAGGTGTAGAAATGTTCTCATCTTGTTTTATTTTTTAATTATGTATTATTGATTATGCTGTTACAGTTTCCCAATTTTCCCCCCTTTGGCCCCCTCTAACCCCCACTCTCTCAGGCCAACCCCACACTATTGTTCATGTCCCTGGGTCATGCGTAGGTTCTTTAGCTACTCCATTTCCTATGCTGTACTTCACACCCCCATGGCTATTCTGTAATATACCGTAATAAAAAATATAAAAATCAATATTCTTCTCTTTGCAAAGGTAACATTTGTTTTCTCCTTCTTTTAGCATAATTCTCCATCTAGTGATGACAGTTCAGACTACAGCCTTGATTCAGATGTCGAACATGCAGAAAGTTCCCACAAAAAAAGAACTGGTTTCTACAGGGATTATGACATCACATTTTCTCAGGTATTACCTTTTTTATCATAATAAAGTATACATAACATAAAGTTTACCATCTTAACCATTCTTAAATATAGTTCAGTAGCATTAAATAGATTCACAATGTTGTGCACCCATCATCACTATCCATTTCCGGAACTTCTTCATCATCCCAAACAGAAACTGTGTTCCCACTAAGCAATAAAACCTCATTCCCCCTCCCCTAACCCCATGTAACTACTGTTGTACTTTGTCTCTCTGAACTTGCACACTGTAGGTCCCTCATAAAGGTGGAATCATATGGTATTTGTCCTTTTGTATCTGGCTTATTGTGCTTATAATTTTTTCAAGATTCATCCATGTTGTAGTGTATCATGTGTCAGAATTTTTTTCCTTTTAAGGATGAATAATATTCCATTGTATGCATATATCACATTTTTAAAAAGATTTCATTTATTTTTTAGAGAGGGGAAGGGAGTGAGAAAGAGGGAGGGAAACATCAATGTGTGGTTGCCTCTCACGCTCCCTCCTGAGGACCTGGCCCACAACCCAGGCATGTGCCCTAGACTGGGAATCAAACTGGTGACCCTTTGCTTCCCAGGCCAGCACTCAACCACTGAGCCACACCAGCCAGGGCCATATATCACATTTTGTTTAAGATTTTTATAGAATTTGTTTTTAGAGAAAGGGGAAGGGAGGGAGAACAAGAGGGAGAGAAACATCCATCGGTTGCTTCTGACACCCTCCCAACCTCAGGCCTGACCCACAACCCAGGCATGTGGCCTGACAAGAATCAAACTAGTGATCTTTCACCTTGCTGGTCAACGTCCAGCCCATGGAGCCATACCAGTCAGCACTACCACACTTCGTTTATTCATTCCTCTGTCGATGGACACTTGGGTTGCTTCTACCTTTTGGCTGTTGTGAGTAAAGCTCACAACATGGGGGTATGTTCATAGCCATGGAATTTCTGGATTAGTTGGTAATTCCATGTTTAACTTTCTGAGGAACCACCATACTGTTTCCCACAAAGGCTTCATCATTTTACATTCCCACCAACAATGTGTGAAGATTTCTGATTTTATACATCCTTGTCAAATGGTATTTTCTATGGGATTTTTAAAATAATAGTCTTCCTAATGTGTATGAAATTGTATTCATTGTGGTTTTGAGGTACTGCTTTTTAAAAAAGTAAAAATCAAGCTTTCAGTTCTATTCTTTGCTTTCTGATATTTTGAAAAAAATATTTTATAAGTTATATGCTTTAATACATCATGTATTAGTGTGTTTGGTCTGCCATAAGAAAATACTGCAGACCAGGTGGATTAAACAACAGAAATTTATTTTCTCATAGTCTGGAGACTGGAAGTCCAAGATCAAGGTGACAGCAGGGTGGTTTCCTTGAAGATAAGGGAAAGAACTGTTTAGGCCTTTCTTTTTGGCCTGTAGAGATGGCCACCTTCTTGCTACTGTGCCCTCACATGGTCATCCCTCTGTGCAGCACGCACCCCTAGTGTGTCTCTCTGCATGTGCACGTTTCTTCTTACAGGGACACTAGTCATACCAGATCAGGGCCCACCCTAACAGCCTTAATCACCACTTTATTTATTTATTTATTTTGCTTGCAGATTTCTTTTAATTATGGTGAAAAACACATAACATAAATTTACCATCTTAACCATTTTTAAGTGTCAAGTTCAATAGTGTTAAGTACTTTCACATTGTTGCACGGCCAGTCTTCAGAACTTTCTTATCTCGCAAAACTGAAACTCTGTACTCATTGACAACTCCCCGTTAACAAGTTGTTTTTAAAATCAAGTTTGTGTATTGCTTAATGAAATAAATAGTACTTTAAAAATTAAGCATGTTGAAGAAAGAAATGGAGGAGGACACAAATAAATGGAAGAATATAATGTGTTTATGGATTGGAAGGATTAGTATAGTCAAAATATCTTTACTGAAGAAATATACATATTCAGTGCAATCCCTATGAAAATACCAATGAGAGTCTTCTTTTTCTTTTAAACTTTTTTTTTATTGTTGTTCAAGTATAGTCGTCTCCATTTCCCCCCCACCCCAGCCATCCCCACTTCCTACTCTTGCTTGTTCCTATCCCCCTTTTGGTTTTGTCCATGTGTTCTTTATAGATGTTCCTGAAAACCCTTCCCCCTTGCTCCCCCATTATCAGCTCCCACCTCCCCTCTGGTTACTGTCGGTTTGTTCTTAATTTCAATGTCTCTGGCTATATTTTGCTTGCTTGTTTGTTTTGTTGCTTAATCACCACTTTAAAGTCCTGATCTATAAATACATTGTGAGGTACTAGAGGTTAAGACTTCAACATTTAAATTTTGTGACATATACCTCTTTAAATTGAAAAATTATTTGAAGTGTTTTCAACACAAAACATTTTAAGGCAATGTGATAAACTTTATATCTTTCTTAAGTATGTTGCACTGTATGAACAAAATCTTCAGTATAAAAATCATTTGTGCTAGAAAGATTCCCAGGAGCACTGGAGAATGTTCAGGTCATTGTGCTGCTATCTGAAAATCCCCAGACATTCTGAGGTCTGGGTTCTGCCAATCTGTCAATACGCTTGTGTGTAAATGCTGTATTCTTTCATGTAGTTTGGTTTTCCAATCTCTTGTGAGCTTAGAAACCACATTGTTATGTCCGTTTGAGTGCTTTCTGTTGCCTTCTGTTTCTCTACACCCATCTTTAGAGTTGAGGTTGCTCAGTGATGGTTGAATAAATAGGTTTTAATAAAATGTCTTTTTTTAAACTTTGAAAAGAATTCTAGTTAATAATTTTATGTAGTTAGGTACATATAAGAATATATATTTTTATATATATACATACATATCAATGTATCTACGATTCTGAAGTGAATGATGCTGCCATTTCTCAAAACATTTGAACAATTATTTATTAGAATTATTTACTGCTAATGACAAAATTTTTAAATTAGTGCTATTTCAGCAAACACTGATGTGTGGTATACCTAAATTTCACCATTTACACTTGGATTTATTTTTTAGAAATAGTCAAAAGTCATTTGTGAACTCTTCCAATGAATGAAGAATGCTCAGGATGGGCATTACTATTTCAGAAAATATCAAGTAATGAGATTTATAAGCTCTTGATTCATAAGCTGTCACTAAAAGTAATTTCAAAAGAGGAGATACAGAATATTTAAGACAGTGGCAGAAGTACTGTAATAAGTACATAGCCTTCTTTGGAGGCCACTGTGAAGGACAGTTAGTATGTACAAACAACAGGGCATTTGTTTTAAGTGACGCATATTTTCTTAAACAGTATGGTTATTGTCATATATTGACTATTATATATCCCTACAGATTCAGTGTAATTGTTTTTGTTTCAAGAACTCAGTTAAAGAAATTAAGAAAAAGGGTGATGGTTTATATGTACCCACATTTCATTTCCAGTGTTCTTCTGAGTTTAAATCATTTCTTATGGTGTGGGTTTGCTGTCAGTAAATTCTCTCAGCTTTTATTTATTGGGAAATTGTTTATTTTACTCTCATTTTTAGTAATTTTTTTATTTTGTCATAAGAATTTAGAGAAAAGTGGCCAGAATGGCACCCCTGTGTGTCTCTCACCCAGATTTCCTGTTATTAACCTTTTACTGCACATGTGTTGCTTTATCCTTCATCTCTCTCTTCTCTTCAGAGGATCTAACTTACCTTTAAACTCATCTCTTAGGTTCTTCATTTCAGTATTTGTATTTTTCACATCTAGAGATTTATTTGATTCATTTTCAGATCTTCAGAGTAATTTTTGTAGTGTCAATTTACCTTCTAAAATTCTCATATTTTGGTTGTAAATAGCAAGCACAGATATTTTAAAACTTATGTCACATAAATTCCAACGTATGGACTCTGTACTTCTTTTACCTGTTGCTTTTGTGGTTCTTTTTTATGGGGTCTTGTCTTATATGCCTGGGTTTTTATTTGTTTTTGTATTGTGTACAGTACATTTTATAGAAATAACTTGAGGCCGAGGATGATGGTCATGTCCTCCAGAGAGGATTTTCACTTGCTTTTTCTAGATTCCTGCTGACCCATACACACTTTATTCCATTGTCAGGATTTGAGAGTTTTCTGGGCCACCTAATGACTTAAGGTTGAACTGCAGCCTCTTGAGTCACATTTTGAGATTCTCCCAAATTTGGCAGGTGGGGGGTTGTTGCTAAGGCTTCTCTTTTTTCCAGACTGTGACTCCCTTTTAGTTCCTATAGATCAGAATTGCTGTTGGGCCTTACAACTGATTTTTCATGATGGGCTGATGCTCTCAGAGCAAAAACAGCTATAAATGCTGGTCACTTAGGGATTTTCATCTGCTCCATGGATAATAGTCCAGTAATCCTTCACTAATTGTTAGCTCTCTGATAGCTACAGTGGACTTGAAAAAAAACATTTTGTCTATCTTTTCTATGTTTTTTAGGAAGAAGACAGCTCTAAATTAATTACCTACTCTGCCATTAGGAAAAGAGAAAGTTCTGTACTATTTCCTCCACATGTGTTTTAGAGTTGACCCACTAAGATTAGAAAATATCCTAAGTACATCCTAAAAACCCCATTTTCTTAAAAAACAGGTATCTACTATACAACTTCTACAAAATTACAAGCCAAAAATAGAATATAGTATTAATATTAGAGGACTCAATATAGCTTCCCTTTTCCTTATCTTTGTCCAGAGCCTCCTGGTCCCTCATTTCATATTCACAGCGATTGCATGGGGCGGGATCCTGGTTGGCAGAAACAGGACATTCTAGCAGTGTAGATGGCCTAATAATCAGTCAGTACAGTGGTTGGAGAAACTATATCCTGTAGTAGAATTTATAGTCTTTTTCATTTCTTTTATCTTTTTTCAAGGGGGCTTTAAAAAACACTTGCCAGGACCTTGCTTGTGAGTGTGTTTTGGTCATTCAGATGGTAAACATGTATAGCATAAGTAGACTTTCTGCCGGATCACTAATGGGGCTGCTTTGTAGTCAGTGTGGGTGGCTCTCTGACCCTCAGGAAGCCACATTAGAAGTCTTCCACTGTGCAGGGAGCCCTGGGATGGGGTGTTTGCATCATTCAAGGGCTTTTAGGAATGTTTGCAGTTGAGAAAACTAGGGAGGAGATAAACTGAAAGCTAGGGATAATTCTATTTTAAAAACAAGGAATATGAAGATTATTTTTGTAAAGGCTATGAAAAAAATCAAATAATTGAATTAATATTAAGAAAAAGGATTTTGTGACAAACATCTATAATCTCTAGAGAAAAATTCATACCCATTAATAGTAATTTTTAGTCATAAAGCATTGAAGTATATCATTAAAGTATCAATGTAATTACATTTCTATAAAAGAAAATATAGGTACTACTCAACTAATTAAGCTTTAACTTAATTTAAGCAATTATTTTTTGTTTTATTGACTTTTTTAGAAATATCACAAGTACTGCCTTTTGTCTATAATTTTGATTCCTTCTCTGAATTTCTGAAGTGGTAGACTGAGAACAGTTTATAAATTTTAAAAATACTGTTTAAAACAAGTGAAAAATTAATACAGTATCTTCAAAACTTTAATGAGCTTATTGATTTTCTTGACTGTATTAGTTACATATTTTCTCTACTGAAAAGAACTTAGTATTTCTCTGCATTTTATTAAGAACACATAGTCTCATGTTGGTATTCTGCCATGGCAGTATTTTTATATCACATTTAAAATGTACTAAGCTGAAGATGAATCACAGTCTGGGTTTCTTTGGATTCTCAAGTTATAATTATATGCAGTTTTTTTCTTTCATAAAAAATTGACAGAAGGTATGACAACTGATAAAAATGTTTTAGTGAATAGAGATAGACTTGAATACTGTCATTAAATAAACTTCTAGGACTGAAGTATGTTTTTTGCTTTCATATGCCTTAGTAAAGAAGCCATAAAGTTAATAAGGTATATTATAATAAAAAGTTTCTAAATACTACATGTCTTTCCTTTCTAGTGAAATATCTATTTTTCATATTAGACCTCAGAATAAACATTTCCTTTTTATAAAATTTTTGAAACATACATTTTTTATTAAGTATAATATGCTTAAATGTGTAAATGGGAATTTTTTAATGTTAGGAGACTATATGTATTTTCTACCCTTTCCCCAAGCTCTTTTACTAAATTTTCCTTATTTTCAGAAAGACCTTTTCTGTTTTGGGGGAAGGAATTCATGTATGATGATGTGGATTTTTAAGTATCCTGTATGTACAAATGTTGAGACATGGGACGTGGAAAGCAAAAAGTGAACAAAACATACCAGCAAGGATCTTTGAACATTATGAAATTAGAATATCAGAGTAGCATTTACTTTTTGAACTTAGTTTTAAATAGTGTTCTAGATCAGTACTAACCAGGAGGCAAAACTAATAACTATCTCCTTCTTTCTCCCAATTTTCAATGGGGGGGCGGGGAAGATGTCATATGTTAATCAATTCCTGTATGTAACTGAAAAATCCTAATAGTAATTGTCCATTTTCATTTAGCATGGATATATATCTGGAAGCTACATGACATCAAGGAAGAGTCAACATAACAAGAAATTTAAAAGTAAAGAATATGGTGAGTACAGCACCTACAGTGATGACAACTTCGGTAACTACAGTGATGACAACTTCGGTAATTACAGTCAGGAAATGGAGGAAGACTTTGCCAGTCAGCTGAAACAATACAGACAAGCTAAGGAACCCTCCAATATTGCGTTAGGATCATCATTTTCTAAAGAACCAGGGAAAAAACAAAGAATGAAAGGAATTCAGCAAGGTAAGTTTGAAATTGTCAATCTGTTTTGGAATATGAGAACCCTATTAAAACAGGCAGCTGTGGAATGAAAACTTAAGCCCTTTAAGGGCTAACTCCTTAGTCCTTTCTCAAGATCAACTTACTTATTCTTGTGGTTCCTGAATTTTTATTTGTTTTGTAGACCCTGAGGACGAAAATCTACAAATATTTTGATCTATATATCTTAATATTTGAATTAGAAATATATTCTAACATTTTAAAAGTATATAAAAGTGTAAAACAATTTTCTTGTTGTTTTCCCCTTCCCTTCTGTATGATACAGTATACAGATAAAAAATAACCTACCTTTTCTTGTTATCTCTGTTGCTCTGTGTATTACTTTATATATTTTAGACCTGTAAGGACAGAGTTCTGGGAAGCTATTCTTTTGTTAGGCTTTACGATATGGTGGTCACCTTTGCTATGCAAGTGTACTTAGGACTATGGACGTCCTTCAAGATTGGAAATAAGAACATAATCTAAATAAATTTCTCTAGTCATCACCTATTTACCTGCTATATTGATAACACATGGTCTCTGGAAAATCAGGGCAAGTTGCCATAGAAACTGTGGGTCACATAAGGGTCATCAAGCTTAAGAAATGTCCAGTCAGTGTGTCTTAACTCAAGAAAACTGGAGCAAGATGAGGCTGAAGTTTAATAGTGGGCACCCAAATCCTGTATACCCATCATGTAATTATCGTTGAGAAAAAGAGTCCATTTTAAGTAAATTTGCTTATTTCTATGGCTTTTCATTTCCTAGCAAATCCTTTGAAAAGTAGGAAGCTAGGCTTTGCTGAACTAAAGAGAAATGAATTTGTTTATGCATCTGCTATTGTAGTTATACTTCTATTGCTGGAGTCAAACAGTGGTGTGAAGATAGCTCCACATGGGAATAGCAGAAATGTGGAAGCCTCTTCATCCTTTCCCATTGGGATTTTTCCTTCAAGCTCTTTCTATTTTTGCTGTTAAAGAACTGAGTGCTGAATTTTATTTTTGACATTTATTTCCCCCAGATTATGCAAGTAATATATGGTCAAATGCAAAAAACTTTTTCTATGTGTAGAAAGGATAACCCATCAAAGATCAAAGATAAAATAATTTTAATAACTACATCCAGAGATAATAACTTCAACATTTTTGGTATACATTCTTTCAGAATTTTTCTGGCAATTATTTTAAACAAAAAATTACTCATACTGTGGTAATTTGGTTTTTTACTTTAACTTTGAACTGTATCTCAGTCATTCTTATGTTAACAGTAGCTTTTAATGCCTGCATTCTGTTCAGTTAAGTAGATATATCATAATTTATCTAATAATTGATTAGGTTTGTTTGATAGTGCTGCATTTTGCTGTGTGCACACCCATGTTTTTAGCCCAAACTTTCAGGAAGAAAATCTTTTAATTTTTTAATTCAATTTATTTATTTATTGAAATTTAGATACTTGTTTTTTGTATTATAAAGGAAGTTTAGCATTTATTTTTGTACGTATTATGGTACAACAAATTTTATGTGACAGATAATTACAAAACACAAGAACACATACAAGGTACAAGAAATGTTATGCATCACTAACAAATTTACAATATTTACGCATCATAGAAGGCCAAGAACTCTTCATCACTGTCAATATCAGAAGTATCGTCATCTTCAATTTCTGCATTACCAATGTTTTCTGAAGAGTCACTTTTCTCATCCCAGTAAATTTCACTGTCCTCATTTTCACCCATAGCATTGCTGATGCCACATTTTTTAAACAGTTTCACAACCGCTTCCTTCCTGACACCATTCCAGGATCTCAGGATCCAGTCACAAACCTGGGCGACAGATGCTTTCCTGATCCTGCCTGTAGGCATCAACGCATTATCAGCTGACTGCAGCCACCACTTCCACTCTTCTTCACTAGGGCCTTGAAGGGCATCCAGAGGTTGCAGTTCACTAGTCAGCCCACCAGGCATCACTGAAAGTTGGGTTTTCAAGTCCGCTGAGATTGCTTTTGCACTTTGTGTAACACGGCTTTGAAGTGATCAAAAGCAAGTGATCAAAGCTGGTTTCTTAAGTAATTCTCCAGGCCTTCATGACCAGACTTTGTTAAACCAGATTTTCACGCCTTCTGTGTTCATCCATCCTTTTTCATGCACATGTACAATAACTCCACTTGGAATCTTTTCTTTTGGAAACATTATTCTTTTAAAGATGATCATAGTTGGTAGCTTTGTTCCATCTGCACGACAGGCTTGAACCACAGTGAAATGTTTTTTCTCCTGACCACTTGTTTTAACAGCCATAGTCTTTGCTCCTTTGATGTCCACAGTTCTGTTGGATGCACACCAAATGTGAGTGGGACCTCATCCATGGTGGCGATCTGGGACAGCTCAAAGTTGTGAGTCCTTTGAAGACTGGTCACATAAGAATGAAATTCCAAAACTTGATTCTCATAGGCTGCTGGAAGTTTGGGGGCAAGTTTCATTCATGCCCTCAGGCGCAAACCTACTCTCTTTATAAAGTTAAAGCACCATTTAGGTGTCCCTGAGAGATCATCAATGTTTTTTCTCATGCAGTCCTTTTACCTTCTTGTACCATCTTGGTCGAAACAGAGATCCCATTTTGACGGTGCTCCCGAATCCTGGTCTTTGCCTCCTGTCCCACTTCCAGCCACTTTGTAGGTTTCCCTCGCCTTGCCTTCTTCTGATCTGGCATCTGAAGGAGCTTTTCTTCCTGTTGCCTCACAATCTGATGATACTCCCTGTGGGAGGAGGTCCAACGTGTCTCTCAGCAGTCCTGCTGCCATACTTTTTAGCATATTTAATGACTTTTAGCCTAAGGCTTGCAGTGTATGAGAACTGTTTTGACATTTTCCAAGGGATTTTCCAATAATTTCTCCCACTTAAAGTGTGTGAAGAGAAAAGCTGCACTGTTCACCCTATGGTAACAAAGTCAGCATCACCTATCTTATCGAGTGCATGACAGTCGGCATCATCTGTCTTACTCTGTGGACAACAACATGTTGCTCTTTGTTTCATTTCGTTGAGTCTTTGGCTGAAACCGCTTTCATTGCAAATTTGTCATAAGTTCACCCAAACTGGTTATCGAATTCCAGGGTATTATTTTGCATACAGATATTGTTACTGCTTTCTAGAATTATACTTTTAATGCATAAGCATAAATAAAAGAATTAAAATTATTTGAATAGATAGAAATTAGTACTACCCATGTATAATGTGCATCCTTCTTTTTCCCTCAAAAATTTGGGCAAAAAGTGCACATTATACATGGAAAAATACAGTAATTATTTGAGATTTAAGTTGCTCTCAGCTTTTTAAAATTCTGTGATTAACCTTGCATATTTATACATATCTCAAAAAACATCTTGGCAAACATTTTTCTTTTTTAAAAAAATATATTTATTGATTATGCTATTACAATTGTCCTATTTCCCCCCTTCATTCCACTCCATCCTGCCCAACCCCTCCCTCCCACATTCCCCCCTATAGTCCATGGGGCATACATATAGGTTCTTTGACTACTACATTTCCTATACTATTCTTACCCTCCCCTTGTCTATTTTCCACCTATCATTTATGCTACTTATTCTCTGTACCTTTCCCCCCTCTCTCCCCCTCCCACTCACCTATTAATAATCCTCCATGTGATCTTCATTTCTGTGGTTCTGTTCCTTTTCTAGTTGTTTGCTTAGTTTGCTTTTGTTTTTGTTTTAGGTGTGGTTGTTAATAACTGAGTTTGCTGACATTTTTACTGTTCCTATTTTTTATCTTCTTTTTCTTAGATAAGTCCCTTAAATATTTTGTATAATAAGGACTTGGTGATGATGAACTCCTTTAACTTGACCTTATCTGAGAAGCACTTTATCTGCCCTTCCATTCTTAATGATAGCTTTGCTGGATAGAGCAATCTTGGATGGAGGTCCTTGCCTTTCATGACTTAGAATACTTCTTTCCAGCCCCTTCTTGCCTGCAAGGTCTCTTTTCAGAAATCAGCTGATAGCCTTATGGGAACTCCTTTGTAGGTAACTGTGACCTTTTCTCTTGCTGCTTCTAAGATTCTCTCCTCCTCTTTAATCTTGGGTAATGTAATTATGGTGTGCCTTGGTGTGTTCCTCCTTGGGTCCAGCTTCTTTGGGACTCTCTGAGCTTCCTGGACTTCCTGGAAGTCTATTTCCTTTGCCAGACTGGGGAAGTTCTCCTTCATTATTTGTTCAAATAAGTTTTCAATTTTTTGTTCTTCCTCTTCTCCTTCTGGCACCCCTATAATTCGGATATTGGAACATTTCAAGATGTCTTGGAGGTTCCTAAGCCTCTCCTCATTTTTCCAAGTTCTTGTTTCTTCATTCTTTTCTGGTTGGATGTTTCTTTCTTCCTTCTGGTCCACACCGTTGATTTGAGTCCCAGTTTCCTTCGCATCACTATTGGTTCCCTGTACATTTGCCTTTGTTTCTCTTAGCATAGGCTTCATTTTTTCATCTCATTTGCGACCAAATTCAGCCAGTTCTGTGAGCATCCTGATTACCAGTGTTTTTGAACTGTGCATCTGATAGGTTGGCTATCTCTTCATTGCTTAGTTGTATTATTTCTGGAGCTTTGATCTGTTCTTTCATTTGGGCCATTTTTTTGGCCTTGGCACACCTGTTATGTAAAGGGGCGGAGCCTTAGGTGTTCACCAGGGCGGGGTAACGCTGGTCGCTGGGCTGTGATGCTGTACATGGGGGAGGGGCCAAGAGGGAGCAGTGGCACTTGCTCCACTCTTTGCTGGATTTCAGTCACTCCCTCCGCTACCCACAAACTGGGCCCCTCTGGTGCTGGTTCCCGAGTGGGTGGGCTTGTGCACGCTCTAGGCCTCTGTGGGTCTCTCCAACGACCTCTCCTGTGAGGCTGGAAGTTTCTCCTGCTGCCACCTCAACCCCCACAGGTGTTTTCACTCAGAGGTTTGAGGCTTTATCCCCCTTGAGCTGGAGCCCTGGGTTGTGCGTTCTGCTTCGCTCCCCCACCGTTCCTCCTGGCCTATCTATGCGAGAATGTGGGGCCACAGGGTCTGCCAGCCATCACCTTGTGGGGTCTGCTAGCTGCAGCCTGGCCCGCCCCGTTCCACAATCCACCACCTCGCTGGGTCTGCCGGTTGCCACCTTGCCGTGAGCCCTCTCTGCCCCAGGTGCCGGTCTCTGCCCCTCCTACTGGTCTGGATGAATGTTTCTTCTTTATCTCCCTGGTCGTCGGACTTCCATACAGTTCCATTTTCTGTCAGTTCTGGTTGTTTTTGTTTTTAAATTGTTCTTGTCCTTCTTTTGGTTGTGCGAGGAGGCACAGTGTGTCTACCTATGCCTCCATCTTGGCCAGAAGCTCGGCAAACATTTTTCTTAAGAATAATTTCTGAAATGTAGAATTTATTAAAAAGACATAGCCACACATTTGAAGATTTTTGATTCACATACCAAGTTGATATCTAAAAAGGTGAGGTACCAGTTTATAACATGTTGCTAGTGTGTGAAAATACCAAACTCTCCAAGTCCCTACCCATGCTATTATTTGAGGTAAAAATTGGTATGTTATTTTTTTAATTTTAATTTCTTTTAATGGGGTGAAACATGTTTTCATATATTCATTGGCTATTTTGTAGGTTTAAGATCATTTGAAAATTTATTAGTTCACTATGACTTTGGTAAAATCAGATTGGGTAAAGTCATTTTGTATTTTAACTTTCTAACCTAATATATAATTATTGCCATTTGGGTATCTTTTTAGATACTTTTAAATAACGACTTTTCAAATGTAAAAGACTAATATAAATTTTACCTGGAGGTATATATATATATATATATGTGTGTGTTATCTACCCAAAGCTATCAATAAAAACTCAATTTGCTATAAATTAACCACTAATATCTATAGTGTCTTCCATAAAGATAAATATAATACTTAATTCTCTAAAAAACAAGAAGCCTTGGTATTATTTATTCTGAGGAAAATTGAAAAGAATGAAACTGGATTTAACTTCTCCAGCCATGTACATCTTTGTTCCATGTCTTCCTTATGCTGTTAACATCCCTTAAGAAGCAAAAGAAGAAGAAGCAGTACCCAGGAAGTAAAATGTAAAGATCGAATTAACTTTTTTTCATTGAATCTAGAGGAGAAAAATGCACTGTACACTATGGACTATTTAAAATAAGCTGTTTTCTACAAACTAATACATTGACAGGTGTGCTGTTTTTCTATAATATCTGAACTACATTTTAACTTTTTTAGGTATTGAACAGAGGGTTAAAACTTTTCACGTTGGTCGTGGACGAGGTTTGCCGAAGAAAATCAAGCGCAAAGACCGTGGGGGAAGAGCCAGTAAAGGGCCCAATATGTTTTCAGGAATGGATGACTTTCAAGAGGTACTGAGAGTTTATACATAATGAGGAGAGTAGCTTCTCCATCTTTTAACCTATTTGGCTACAAAGAGAACATTGTGATTTTAATGCTATTTTTCTAGTAAATGACAAATTCCCAGTTCAGATCAAATGAGTATAAATAAATTCAAAAAAATAATTATTTTTTAATTAGTCACAACTCCAATATAGAAATGCAGATTTAGTGATTTCCAAACAAAATCATTACATTTGAACGCACCTCAAAATAAAAGTGATGTGTTTGACAGCAAAAATGTGTGTTCTGTTAGTTCTCTTTAACAGGCTTTCCTTTCCAAAGAGTCATCTTCCCCAGATGCAAATGGCAATAAAATGGTAATAGCAGGACCAAGAAGGGAGATAGTGGTAAATTAACTTACGAGAGTTGAAGGCATTGGAAGAGAATAAAAGGAGATATAAATAGTTGGAAAGATGAATTGATGAGCCATACATAAAAAATATGTGTTGAATTGAACTCACACGTGTACATTTCAACTGTAGCGACTTTCTATTTTCTGTATTCTGCCATAGTTCCAGTGAGGTGTGACTGAATTTACAGAGCAAGGGTGGGTTATACAGTTACAACCATGACTGAGAGAAGAGGTTAGCAATAAACTGTACTTGTGAATGCTTGGTTTTCTTATCTCTGGGCTTAAAGATAATGGCTAAAGATTTCTTCAGTTGTACTGCTTAATATACTACTTAGGGAGATGTTGATAGGTGTGGCCTAAAAAGGAAGTTCAGGCCCAGACAAATTTGTGGAACCCTGCATATGCCATGCTTCTCTTAGGGAGTCTCAGTCAGCGTTAACATATTAAAGGCTCTGGTCAGATTAGGCATAGAGAAGCCTGTTTGACATTCCATGGAGTAGCTTTGAAGCAAACCTAGGGTTTCTGGGTGATTCTAACCTGCCGGTGCATCTTGCTATACCAGTAGACCTCTAGAATGTACTGCTTTCCCTAGACTAAATTAGTATGAATACTAATTCTAAGTAACAATTCTATGAATTCTAAGTAAGCCTTCTTTTACATGCATTACCTATACCCTATATCTGGGGGCGGGGCGGGGGGGGACCTTCCAGGAAAGCATGGCTATTCAAGCAAGTTGCTATCTGTCTCAGAGTTTCAGTTTGTTTAATCAGTAAAATGAGAGTACATAGAGTATTAAATTAACTCTAAGGGCCCTTTCACTAACATTTTAGATATTTACATCTCTGGGCTGCAAGTGAAAAATTCTTTATCCTGTAATGGAAAATGAGAATAAATTCTTTTGCATTCATCAGATTTAGACTATTTTTCTTTTACTTCTCAAGATTAAAATATGTCATTGACTATGTCAGTTTATGGGTTGTCACGATAGATTTTTGCTTGTGATCTTGGAAATAAGCAGGACAGTGCTCATGTTCAGGCCCTTCTGTGGTCGAGTGGACATGCTGAGTGGCCAGCATAGATCCATCCTAGCCTTTTCACGGAGTGTAAGAGCCCCAGAGGCCATATAAATTCAGGGATGCCTGCACATCTACACTAGTTATCTTGAAAACTCAAGGGTAGTCAGAACAAGCCAAGTTTTAATGGATTTTAAAGACATTAATTCTATTGGTCATAAGATTCTTAAATTTTTTTATTTATAGGAACTAATAAATTTTCTGTAAATACATGTGCTTTTCCGGTAGATCCTTCCATTTACCTTTCCTTATGTATTTTTAAAATATCTTGAATGCTCTTGTTCCTCGTGCCAATATAATACATCCTCTAGAGTAAATAAATGAAAATGACCCAGTAGGTGGTTTGGGTTTCCCTCTCTCCCTCCATTTTTCCTTTCCCTCCCTTTTTCTTGAGTTGTGTTTTCTTAAGTGACTCTGCTAACATGCCATGTGACTTTTGGTAAGTCACTAACTTATCTAATCTACATTTTTCATATTTGTCTAGGGAGGGTGATAAACCAAATTACTTCTGTGATTCTTCCAGGAAATTACTTAATAAGAGGACTTTTGTGGTGTTAAAAGATCAGATCTTCTAGGTACTTTATATTGTCCTAAAATTTTATTTGTTAAAATTGCTTTGATTTTCTAGAATACCTTGATTATAGTTAGGTTTCTCATAGTTACGGATTCTGAGATACTTTATACTCATTTAAGCAGAACTAAACTGAAAAACAAAACAAAACCCCCACAATCCTCTATTAAGACACTGAGGCATATCATTAGAAAGTAACATAGACTGACAGAAAGATTGAGTTATTAATAAAACATAGGTACTACTTGGTGCATTTTTCAGGGGATTTGGTAATAATCACCAAATATTTTTACTGTTTAATTTGAGAGTTATATTCCTCAAGTTGACTCACTGACTTTGCATAGTGACTGTCTGGCTGTCTATTTTATTACAGCCATGATCCTTTGTACAGACAGCATATGTGACCTGGTCATTTATAGCTACTTGTTCTAACCGAGCCGATATATAGAAAATATTTTAAAGTCAAATTTATATAGATTTAAGACATTTTAAATGACCTTTTAGAGTATAGTATAAGTAATTCTATTGTGCTTTCCTGGGGCAATTTAGGTGTACTTACATTTTTAAAAAGAACCTCTAGGATTATCTGTTTTCTTGGTATTTTTGTGCTTTTTAAATTTTTTAAAATTTTTTATTTGTTGATTTTTTTAGAGAGGTAAGGAGAGAGAGAGAAACATTTACTTGGTGTTCACTTATTTATGCATTCATTGGTTGGTTCTTGTATGTGCCCTTACCAGGGATCATACCCACAACCTTGGTGTATTGGGACAGCACCCTAACCAACTGAGGTACCCTGCCAGGACCTTCTTGTGCTTTTTAAAAGAATTCTTATAATAGAATGTATATTTCAGCTGTGAGCACTGAGGATCAGATTTAAATCTAGCCATATGTTGCCCCAAGTGTTTGCCATGAGGCAATTTCTTATTTTCAGTAGGTTGTACAACATTGTTCTCAGTGCTCTAGTAAATTGAGGGAAAGGAGAAAACTGGAATCAAATCAGAAGAAAAAATAGTCATCGCACTCCTACAGCGCACCACCACATGCATGCCCGGGAGCTTGAAGAACAGTGCTGTTTCATGGCGCCATGAATAGCTGTCCTTACCATGGCCCAACACCATCCCCTGTCCTGACTCAGTGTTCTTATGCTCAACCAAAGTCAGGTGGGGGGCTGAGGAGAGCCAAGGAAAACAAGTAGACCTGTGAGATTTTCCAACACACTTTTTTTCCCGTAATACTTTTAAATTTATCAATTAAAGGTAATATATCCTCTCTGAGTTTTTTTTCCTAAAAAAAAATACAAAATAACCACACATGCAAAAAAATCTCTAATTTTTTAGAGATTCATCTGGAGACATACATTGTTAATATGGGGACATACATTCTTTTAGTTTTTTATCTTTATTATAAAATTGGGATAAGTTTTAGATGTGTAGAATGTTTCTAGGTTTTTTGTTTGTTTGGAGTTTGTTTTTTTTATCACTGCAGAAGTAGTTCTGCAGTAGTTACTTTTATGGATAAACTTTTGTGGGTCTCCCTGATAATTCCTTTAGAACAGGGGTGTCAAACTCATTTTCACTGGGGGCCACATCAGCCTCGAGGTTGCTTTCAAAGGGCCGAATATAATTTTAGGACTGTATAAATGTAACTGCTCCAAGTTAAGTGAGAGCTCAGTGCTGCTGCCGGGTGGAGACAAGGTGCTGGGCCAGATTCCTCCCGTGGGTCTTGTGTTTGCCACCTGTGCTTTAGAACAATCCTAAATGTGAAACAATATGGATATTTGAAGTCTTTTATAGCATACCTACCAATACTATATGAGAGTGCATGTTTTATTGTTCCTTTGCGAAAACTGAATACTATTGTTAATTTTCAAGCTTTTTATAATTTTATTTTTTTAATGTAGCTATGTGTCCTCATTAAAGTAGTAATAGGGTTTGCTACCACTAGTAGCAATAAGCAGCTTGAAAATCATTGAAGTGTGTCTCTTCACTGTCTCATTGTGACCACTTTTAATAGTTTATACTGCTTTCCAGATCCATTTGACTGTACATTTTATACCTATTTTTTATATGTTGCATTAAAATACATTTTTTTCTTGCAGTATAATAAACCAGGGAAAAAATGGAAGGTAATGACTCAGGAATTTATTAATCAGCACACAGTGGAACACAAAGGAAAACAAATCTGTAAATACTTTCTGGAAGGGAGATGTATTAAGGTAAATGTATAGCAGTATCATAAATCATTTTACTTCCAAAATACTCTTTAAAATTTAAGCCTTTGGTGGGGGTTAGTTTTATTTCTCATTTAGTTGAAATAAAACTAGTTCTTCAAAGTGTATCTCAATGGAAATACTATATACATCAGGATTCATTTAATTATATTTTAGAACAATAATGTAATTTGTTGACATTACATTTTTTAAATAAATACAATGCTGACTATGTGGCAACTACTGTTCAAAGTGGTTTACTAATATTAAATGATTTAATCTTTATAACAACAGTAGGAAGTAGTTACTGTTACTGACCCATTGTAAACATGGCCACACCAGAGGCCCCATAGTAGCTCAGCTGGACGTGGGGAGTGGGCAGAGGCCCCTGGGGCCATGGCACTGTGTGTTCTGCACATAGCCACACCCAGCATCTTGGGCAAAAACTCAAAGGAATTGTTTGAATTATTATTAGCTCGTTATTTAAAGACTGAAGATACAACCATAGTTCAGTTATGAAATGCCATGGAGAATATTCAAGTCAATTGTGCCTTTTTTCTTCCTTTTCTTTTTGTAACAGGGAGATCAATGTAAATTTGATCATGATGCAGAGTTGGAGAAGAAGAAAGAGATCTGCAAATTTTATTTACAAGGATATTGTACTAAAGGGGAGAACTGCATTTACATGCATAATATCCTTTACTAAAAATATGTTTACCAAAATACCGAGGTTTGAAAGCATAATTGAGGGGTTTAGAAATCATATGTACAACATAGAAGGCCTAGTTTGGTTTTAAATTTAAAACAACACATTACATAAACTTAAGTCTAGTCAACCATTTTTCTTCAAAAGGGCAGACTAAGTTTTATTCTTTAGGGAAATGAAATAAATAACTTCCCTTTGGAAAAAAATCTGTGAAATAAAGGTACTGTGTATTTAATGTACTCAGCTTATACCTATTTCAATAGCATGTGCTTCCTGACGGAGTAGTTGGCAAAATATTTATTTTATGACTTAATTATTTTTACTTAGGTTCATAAGTAATAAATTATCATTGTTGAATATTATAAAATCAAAGTCTCATCAAATCTTACCCCTAGTTATCACTGTATATTCTTCCCTACTTCTTCCTTTGGAAATCTATACATCTAAAGTGTATGCCTGCCCCAACCCAAACTGGTATATCACTCTATGTTTACAGTAGTCCTTTAAAAAACCAAGGGGGAGGGTGGAAGCAGGGGAGGGAGGTGGGTTTGGCTCGGGAGGGGTGGGGAGAAAATGTAGACAACTGTAATTGAACAACAATAAAATAATTTTAAAAATAATATATATACATATATAGTATATCTGTCTGTGTTAACTCCCCTACCCCCAAAATAGCTAGCTGGTTTTTCACTACAATTAATGACTAATGGAGCCTTTCTCCCCCAATCTGAAACTCATTTTTATCATGATGAAATGTTTTATATCCATGTTTTTTTTCTAGAGTTTCTGCTTGGCTCCATTGTAGGTTTGTTCTCATACCTCTGCTGCTTTGCTGTGATTATTTCTGCCTCACCAGCATACTTGATATTTGGTAGATTCTCACATTTATTTTTCCAGATAAAATTTAAAATAGTCTTGTCAAGTTCAAAAAATAATGTAAAAAAGGAAAATAAAAAAATCCCTGTTATCATAGATATAAATATAAAGATAAAATTATACAAATACAAGAGGTGTATATGGATGGAGTCCTTTATTATCCAAACAGAAGTATGACTTAAAATCCAGAAGCAATAAGGGAAAAGATTGAAAATTTGACTGCATAAAATTTTTAAATTTGCATAACAAAAATATGACATAAGAAAAATAAAAGGTAAATAATAAAATGGGAAAAGTTGTTTGCAACTTATATCACTTACAAAGAGGTAACAGCCTGATATATGAGTTTCTAAATATTGAGGAGAAAAACGGGGTAAGAGATACAGATAATTCACAGAGAGAAATGCAAATGGCCCAAAACACAGGAAAAGATGCTCAATCCTGTTTATAATAAGAGAAATGCACTTTAATCTATGCCCAAGATACCATTTGTAGCCATCAGATTTGCAAAAATCCCCCCCCCTCCAATGTGACAGCACATTTTGTTAGCAAGGTTGTGAAAAAATAGATACACTCAGACTTCGTTGTTGGGAATGTGAATGGGGCATCCTTGTGGGGGAGAGCTGGGAAGTGTTGGCAGAATTACACAGGAGTTCACCCTCTGACATAACAGTCCTACCATTTTGCAAGTTCTGGTGAATTAATGGATTTGGGCAGTGATTATTGATGGCTGTTAAAATCATTAAGTGGAAAGTTGATGAGAAACTTTATAATTGATGAAATGGGCCGACAATACCTACTGCACCAACTAATCAGTCTTAGTACTAAAAAGAAACAATTAGACATCAAATGCCTCTTGATATGATGCAATAGGGAGTATTTATTTAATAAACACCTATTACAAATTTAAATGATACAAATGATACAAAACAAATGATAACAAACGATACAAAAATAAAAGGGGTGGGAACTTACAGGGATCAGTAAAGGGACTTGAGATATAAGTTGACCAGATGCAGTTTGTGGATCACATCTCGATCCTGATCTCAACAAAGCAATTATAAAAAGACCTTTTTTTGAAACAGTTTGAAAAATTTGTATATTGACAGGGTGATAGATAAAGAGATAAAATAGATGCATTAATGTTTCATATTGTTAAGGTTGTGATTGTTAAAAATATTGCTCATCTATTTAAAATAAATATGGAGATATTCACAGATTAAATGTATTTGGAATATTCTTTTGAATACTCATGTGTTTTTTGAGGGAGAGTTATGAGGAGAGTATGGGGTGGTGTCATCTGTCCATGTCACAAAATGGACAGACGATGAAATTGTTGAGCTGACATGGCCAGCATGCGGGAGCTGATTGTATTATTCTCTCTACTTTGGTATATGTTTGATCATTTTAAAGGTAACTTTAAAAAACCCCTAATCTCACTCTTCAGGAATAATTATGCTAACAGTATGGCCTAAAGTCTTTCAGATTTTTTTCTGTGCTAAAGTTTGTGAGTGGAGATAACATTTACACCTAATTTTTATAAAAATGTGATTAAGCTATGATTGTAAAGGTTGTATTTTTATTTAGCATTTACATCTTTATTTCATATACATTCTATTTTAATATATGATGTACAGTAAGGACCTAATTTTTTTCCAAATGGTTAACTCATCATCTCATCTTCAAGCGATTTAAAATGGCACCTGTACCAGATCCTGGATTTCCCCACGTGCACACTTCAGCTCCCACCCTACTATTGCACATGGTGCTATTTGACCATTCCCTCTATAAGTGTAGAGCGAACGATCCTCCTTTCTTGATCAAAATACTGTAATAAATTTGTCGTAACTGAAGAAAAAGCAGTAACATTTTTTCTAGATTTGACATATTTCTTCAGAAACCAGACACCTTATTAAACTCTTTCTGAAAACTTTCCATCTATCCTTATGTTTTTTTCTCACAGTCATGCCATCTATAAATTATCATTTATACCTCCTATTTTAAATATGTTGGCTACATGTCTAGAATAATGTTAAATAGTAATGATTGTGGCAGACATAGGACACATTATAATTTCCTTTTGCTTTAACTTGTGGCTATAGTTTTAAGATAGATTTTTTAAAAAATCAAGTATATTCTTATTTTACTAAGACTTTTTTTAAATCAAAAGAGGATTTTGAATTTTATCAGTTGCTGTTTGCACTTGCTAAGATGATCATGTAATCTTGCTCTTTTGACCTTATCAGTGTAATGATTACAGTAATAAATTTCCTAAAACCATCCAGAAATTCTTTTTAAACATACAGCATCTGAAAATGCTATATTTTTCACCATACTTCTAAGTTTAATGTCTTCTTCAGAAGTTTGTTTCTAAAACCTTGAGTGAGGCTAGCCTTTAAGTCAGCCCAGCCTGTAGCTCACATTGTTGGGTTGACTTTAACATGACATATCAAGCTCCTTATTCTTCACGGATGTAAGGTCTTGCTACAAAACTCATTTGTTCTGCATAATATTTTACTATTATGGAAAATAATAGGGTGTACATAATCATTATAAATATTTGTCTTCAAAAAGTGTTTCCTAGTTTTGGTAGAGTTAGAGAAATTTTAATTTTTTGAATGTTTTGATGCATAACTAAAATATTTAATCTTAGAATAAATTATCTGATATGATTATAGAAAATTCAGTACAATATATAATCATAAAGTCCTATTGATTCAGCATAGTTGTATTTTTGGTTTAAAAATATTTGTTTGATTGTATTTGGTCTATTCCTTAATATTTTTATTTACATGAATTTCCATGCAAGTTCTATCATAGTGGAGCAAAATGTTACCAAGGAGACAAGTGTAAATTTTCACATGATGATTTGACTAAAGAAACAAAGAAACTTTTGGACAAAGTGAGTAATGTTTTTGTACCTTGATTATTTGTTACGTCTCTCTACAGACTCATTTGACTTGTATCATGTTTTATAAAACTGCTAAGAAGCCAAAGACTTTTTTCATGTTTTGTTAATACAGTGTTTTAGGAAAGCAGCAATTTTGGACAGGAATTAAGAATCTTTTATTCTCAACCTTGTTCTGCCATTAAAAAGTTAATTTATTTTGAGAAATATCCTTTACCTCTTTGAACCTCATTCTCTTTATTAAAAATGAGTTAGCTGTCTATGACCCATTTTTCTATTAAAAGAACTAGTTTACTGAAATCACAGTTTTAATTTGTAAAAGAAATCAATGTTGTAATCTTTGCCAATTATTTTTAGGTGTTGAACACTGAAGAGGAACCCACAAATGAGGATGAAAGAGAGTTAGAAGAACTTAGGAAGCATGGCATAACCCCTCTTCCCAAACCCCCTCCAGGAGTGGGGCTGCTGCCAACTCCGCCAGAGCACTTTCCCTTTTCTGATCCTGAAGATGATTTCCAGACAGATCTCTCTGATGACTTCAAGAAAATTCCATCTCTTTTTGAAATAGTTGTAAAACCTACTGTGGATTTAGCACATAAGATTGGGAAGAAGTAAGTTAAAAATTTCAAAACTGGTGGCAATTTCCCCCTAGAAATTTATTGGGGTTTTTTTCAAGAAATTGCCCAATAAAATTTATTTATTTTTGAGCAGAATGAGGTTTATTAGAGAGCAGTAAGTACCATACAGAATATCTGGCAAAACCACAGAGACCAGTTTGTATTATATGCAGTCCAAAATAAAAGGAACCAGGAGAAAAACTCAGCTATACCAAAGAATAGTCTAGCAGAAAATCTGCTGAGGTTGCACAGCTGGGCAGCCAGAACCCAGGGACTTGACACTTGAACCTTATAACAGCTGCCCAGAAGAGTCAAATGTGTCCAACATCATGCCTTTGTCCCCTAGAAACTCTTATTAAGAAACAAACTTGTATTCCTGTTAATCATGTGAGTAAGCTCAGGTAGAAATAGCAGCCGTGTGGCACACACCTCGATTGCTGCTTCCCATGTCCTCTGTGTCCCTGCCCTCTGCTGCTTCCCATTATCTTCATCTACAAAATCCTTAACCCAGCTTCCAAGCCTCTCCACACAGCAATGAGGACTAGAAGAGAATCAGTCAAACATTTATCTCTGGGTGGCAGGATTAGGGGTGATGCATTTATCTTTGTTCTTCCTGTATTTTTCAAAATATCAGTAGCAAGTAAGTTGTAGAACAGCTGATAATAAACAGCAATTAAGAAACCATGGGCTAAAATGAAGGCAAGATCCACATATTGTCGCTTCCAGTTACAGATAATTTTGAATAAATGGCTTCTTAGAAAAAGAGTATTCCATCCTGATATAGAAAAACACGTGTAACCAATATTCATTTAGAAATGTGACGTTCTTATTTGCCTCTTTTCTTTGAACTAAGAAATATTATTCTTTCTGTCTGCAGGCCACCAGCATTTTATAGCAGTGCCTCACCACCAGGACCACAATTTCAGGAAAGCAGCCCACATCCTCAGCATGTTTATAGTTCTGGGTCAAGTCCAGGTCCTGGACCTAATATGTCTCAGGGACACAATAGTCCTGTGATGCACCCAGGCTCCCCTGGACATCATCCATGTGCAGGACCTCCTGGTCTACCAGTGCCACAGAGCCCACCTTTGCCACCTGGTCCACATGGAGTGGTAGGTTCCCACAGCCAAGGTGGAGTACTTGTTCAACCAGATGCACCTTTGTCAGCACCAGGCATGAGTGGTGCTTACCATTGCCCAGGCTTTACAGAACACATGATAAAAGTACCCAGAGAAAATCACTGTGCTCCAGGCTCATCACACCTGCATGGTTCTGGTGAAATGCAGCTCAACACCAGTTATGAGCCCCTACAAAACCCAGCTGAGTTTTATGATAATTACTATTCACATCATGCTGTACCTAGTTTTCAGCCACCCAATCACTCTAGCGGTAAGTTTACCTTTCAGAATATCTCATTTCTAATTTTAAATATTTGGAGTCCTATTTTTCATTAAAATTATGATAAGAAAGTATGTTTTAAATCTGAAGTGTGATAAAATTTAGACCTTAAAATATGTTTAAAATTTAAACAAATATTTGTAACAATAGAAGTTTAGATAACTTTTAAAAATATTTATAATCACATACTAATTTGCTAATCAAATACTATTATTATTAGAGCTTCAATTTCTTATAATTCACAGTGGCACTCCGTAGTGGAGTTTTCTGATGAGTTAATGTCTTTTTTTCCATGTTACGTGTATAGATGGGTTGTGGCACGGTGAGTTTGCTCCGCATCAGCCTCCCATTGTTCAAGACTCATCTCACCATGGGAGTGGGTGTGATGGCAGCAGTAACATGACAGGCCATGACCCCCTGCCTGCACCAGGTCTCCTCCCTGCAGTGCAGAGAGCTCTTTTTGTTAGACTTACTCAGAAATACCAAGAAGGTGAAGAGCCAAGCAGCACCCAACCTCAAAGGGCACCTAGCAAGGAAGAAGGTATGTCAGATGTTATAGTAGCATCCTACCTGTTTGGGTCATTCTCTTCCTGAAATGCTCTTGAATAGGTTAATGTTTAAAAATGAGTTCCTCTGAACTATCTGTCCTATTTTCAGTTTACCTTGTGGCTCCTCTCTTTCGGAGATTGTGGTTTCCGGCACCGTCAATGTATTAGCAGTTAATTTCAGAGTGTTTGATTTGAACCAGTGATTAGATCTGAAATTAGAGTGCAAGGCCTAAGTGAACAGACTTGCTATTTATTAAGCCTTTTTGTTTTGGGAGAAAAGAAATAGAAAAGGAACAGGATACCTTACAGTTCAGGAACTTTGACTTCTAGACTAACTTCAAAATGATTCAGTTATTAGAGAAATTTTTATGGGCATAGTCTATATACTTCAGATTCTGCTATATGGTTAAGGAATATTATATTTAACATAAAAGGTTATATTCAAACAATAAATTTACCTTAGTATTTTTGATATTGGTAAGTGTACAGCAATTAGTTGACTTAGTTAAGGAGAGAACATTAAAACATTATAAATTACAAAATTGATATATTTGGCCATTTTTAAACATAAAATTTATGAAGAACTATGTAAAACTATGTATATGTGTATGTATATATAAAATTAGGTAGTTACAAGCTATTATATAAACATTTGTTCTATTTTCAAATAACATTAACTTTTCATTTATTTAACATCACAGGGAAATGAGGGATTCCTAATAACTTCCATTTCCTGTACAATTTATGTATATTCCTGTAAATGCTAAAACTTAATTTTAAGAAACAACCATTCAATGGTAGGGTTTCTGTAAAGTCTTACAGAGCTTTATGCTTTCATAAACAAGAAAATCATCCTTGCCTGGGTGGCTCAGGTGGTTGGAGCATTGTCCTGTACACCAAAAGGCTGCAAGTTTGATCCCTGGTTGGGGTGCGTTCAGGAGGCAACTAATCAAAGTCTCTGTCTCACATCAATATTTCTCTCTTTCTCTCAAATCAGTGAACATATCCTCATGTGAGGATTTTTTTTTAATTTAAAAAATGAAAATCAAAACTTTTCTAAATGATAGAAGATTTTTATACTATAATATTATACAATTGGTGATGTTTTATGAGGGTTGTTTTCTCTGTACACAGAAAAAGTTTTGACAAGCTAGGGCTTTTTTGTGTTTGTGTTTTATTTTATCAATTTTAATGCCCTTATAGTAAATCTTACCTGTCCTTTGATAGAAAGCTGTTAACCATTTTCTATCTAATATCTGCTTTCCGTTGACCTCTCCTGTCCCATTTTCCTTCTGTTCTATATTCATTCTCATTCCAAAAGGGATTTTACTGCTTATAAAATACATTGATATGAAAGTGAGAATAAGACAGCATCTTACCTGTTTGGGTCAGGTAACAAATTCTGTGAGGAGTGAACTTACTCTTCGGAAATATTTAAAGTGATTAACAAGCCCAGCTCTAGACTCTGGGGTCAAAGAAAAGAAGGAAAGAGACCTAGTGTCTAGAAGTTGTTTTCCCAGACCCTGAGATACCAGTCAAACCTTTTGCCTTTGTGACATAATGTATTCTGTATCAAACCACATTCCTGCCCTAAAAAGCTCTCGTTTTGTGAGCACTGCTCTGTTCAAACTTAAGTATGTCACACTAGAGTTTCATGTAGTAGAAAAATATTAGTAAGTAGTGCAAGGAGGTAAATGGTCTGTTGATCCCATGGGGTGTGTATGTGTGCGTCCCCAACTCAGTCAATCTGCGCTGTGAATGGAGAGGAGGAGACTCACCCTATCATACCTTCTACTCCACTAGAGAGCAGGCCTCTGATAGATAGTTCAGCTTCTAAACATTGTGTCTAACACATAAGGAATAAACAGACTTCAGGAGTAAGGCCCGAAGTGTTCTCATAAAGGTCAAGTATATAAACTTCAGCATGTTAGTTTTGTTTATTAATTTTAATTTAATGCTCAAAAAGCTAATATAGCCACATCTAAAAAATTTACTACATCTCAAAATATAGTAAACTATAAATGAACAGTCTCTGCCTCACCTCTCATTTGCTCAGTTCTCATTGCTTCCTTAACTGTTATTATTGGTGTTTTGTTTTCTTTCCAAATAATATTTTTATGTCTTCCCCTTGCTATCTTGATAAGTCCAGAGCTTAAGGGTTGCTTGAATTAAAGAGATCCAAAACTTTTTAATATTCCTTTCCCAGAGTATTTTCCCTTCTACCTGAACCCTGTTACACCGCACCCATGCTAACTTCTCTTTGGCCAGTTAGAATGAGGCCCCATCTTTCTCTGGCTGGAAGGACATTGCATGTGTTCTAACATCACAGCTCTTCTTTATAGAGTATAAGATGGAATTGATCATTGTCATACTATAGCCTATCTTGTTCCTACACTTATTTCAGAAATAGCATATGCTTTTTAATCTTAATTAAGGCCAAATCTGAAGGCTTCATTCTTTATAATAAGTCTTTGTCTGCATTTAGATGATACCGTTAACTGGTATTCCAGCAGTGAAGAGGACGAAGGGAGCAGTGTCAAGGCAATACTGAAAACATTACAGAAACAAACAGAAACTCTAAGGAGTCAGCAACAATCTTCCTTGGAACCTGGCGCTCCTACTGATCCAAGACTTGCTAAAGAGAAGAGTAAAGAAAACCAGGTTGTTGACCCTCGACTTAGGACCATCCCAAGGCAAGACATTAGAAAATCTTCTGAGTCTACCGCACAGGGTCTCAGACTTGTGTGGGATCCCAGGAAACTAAGAGGGAATGGAAGTGGGCACGTAGGCTCCTCGGCTGGAGCAGTAAAGTGTGATTTACAACATGCCCATGCTGGCGCTAATGTCAAACACAAGAGAGGAGATGATGAGGAAGAGGACACAGAAAGAGAACTGAGGGAAAAGGCTTCCTTGATACCTCTGGACTCTCCCCCTGGTGCAGTGCTCCAGGATCCAAGGTCTCAGCTGAGACAGTTCAGTCACATTAAAATGGATATTACACTCATCAAGCCCAGCTTCGCAAAACACATTGTGTGGGCTCCAGAAGACTTACTTCCAGTCCCTTTACCAAAACCTGACCCCGTATCTTCAATTAGTTTACCTCTGCCCCCCCTTATAGCTGACCAGAGGCTCAGTAGATTATGGAATGCAAAAAGTGATCTCCATCAAAGCACAGTGCCCATCGATTCAAAATTAGCAGCCAAAGCCAAAATTAACACAACAAACAGAGAAGGCTACCTGGAACAATTTGGGGACTTGCACAGTTCAGCAAGCAAATTAGGAGACCCCAGGCTGCAAAAAAAATGTGATCCTAGACTTCACAGACTGCACAATGCAGCGTCTCAGCAAGCAGTTACAAAGGAGTCACATACATCAAAGGGTGCCCCTCACTTAGCCAAGTCAAGCCCTGGTGTATCACAGCCCTCGGTGGCAGTAACTAGCAACTCTGGACCTGGGACTTTGCCTCCATATGCCCCTAAACTCTCATCTTCAGCCAGCGTTACACTGGGGACTCCAAGTTCAGTTCTCAGTGGTATTAGTTTGTATGACCCTCGGGAGCATGGTGGTTCATCCACACCAGAGCGAGCAACAGAAAATGCAGAGAACCAGAAAAAAGGTGGTGGTTTAAAAAGCAGTGACAAAAATGAGCCTTCTCCTGGAGAAGAAATCTTGCCACAGAAAACCACCCCAGATGTGGAAGTCACTGTTGATGGGCCAGCTGACCCACAGGCAAATGTTCTCAGGAGCTCCTGTGCAGTTCAGGTCCCCGCAGTGCACAGTCTTCCCATTCAGGCATTAACAGGCTTAATTAGACCCCAGTACAGCGATCCAAGGCATTCAAGGCAGATGGGACAGCTGAGCCCCACCCCAGATGATGACCCTAGTGGAGAAACAGATGACAAGTCTCTGAAAGAGGTTTTTAAAACTTTTGATCCAACTGCTTCACCGTTTTGCTAGCTATTGTATAATTAGGCAGTTCTTTTCAGTTGTGACCATTGCAGTCCTCTGCTGTTTTGTAACTGGTTTACCTCTATAGTTTATTTATTTTTAAATTATAAATACTTTTCAGCTGCTAGTATCAGAACCACATGAATTTATATCCTCTAAAGGCTGTGGTATTTTATATAATATTTTTATAAATTTAAGAGACTGTAGTAATTGACATAGAAACTTATTTATCATGTTAGGGTCGGTAAAAATACTTTTATTGTAAATAAACCATTATGAACTTAACACTCTGCCTGAATATATGCCAGTTGTCTTTCATAATCAATGTTTGGATAAATGATTACCACTTTTATATTGTTGGTTTGTTTCAAGCAATATGATGTACATTACTTTTGGGAAACAGTATTTTGACTAGGATCCTCTGTATTTGTCAACACATAACTGATTAATATGTAATGCTAACTGCTAACAAAAGTGTAAAATGAAGTAAAGAAAACATTTTTTAATTACAGTTAGCAGAGCAGTTCGTGTTTTAGGGCATCACTTTTTTTAGTGTGGACAATATTTGTGTAAATGAAGCATTTGAATGTCATATCTTTTTAAAGTATTTTTATTGTATCATAGAAGTTAGATATATATAAATAGATTGTTTTGCTAAAGTGAAAAATTCCCAAGTTCTCTGATACAACTTTTTAAATTTAATTTTTCATATTAAATAGTTATAAGTTACTGCTGTCACATTGTGATGTTTATGTGTTTTAATGTTTTTTGTCTTTAGCAGCATAATTTGTATTACTTTTTCAAATGATATATCCACAATAATTGTATTCATCATGACTTTGGCAATTTTTATAAAATTTTAAAAGACCCAGTGAGAGTCTGTAGTTATTGCATATTTTCTCTTAAATAGCAAGAAAACACAGATGTTATAGTCAACTGTGTGGCTACCAATAAAGAATTTTTCAGATCTCATGTGACTGGCATTCTATAACAGAGGAAATAAACACTCCATGTCCTGATAGTTTGGAAGTTTCCTAAACTGGTTAGAAATTGCATTTTTATAAAAAATAATTTATATTCATTCTTATGTATTTATTGCAGTATAAAAGAATGACAGCCTTATTTGTTTTATACCTTTTTTATTTATAATGGAAACTAAGTATTACACTGATATTCATGTCTTGAACTGGAGGATTATGACAGTATTTGCTGGTATCAAATACAGTAAGGAACTTGAAAAGGAGCATTTCGTTGTAAAAGATAATGAAAATGTAGGAAATTAGTCCTTGGGTAACAACAGCTCCTCCTGAGAAGTGATGTTAAAAATATCCGTGGAACAGGATCCCTGGCTGGTGTAGCTCAGTGGATTGAGTGCTGGCCTGTGAACTAAAAGGTTGCCGGTTCGATTCCCAGTCAAGAGTACATGCCTGGGTTTTGGGCCAGGTCCCCAGAAGGGGGCATGTGAGAGGCAACCACACATTGATGTTTCTCTCCCTCTCTTTTTCCTTCTCTTCCCCTCTCTCTATAAATAAATGAATAAAATCTTTTAAAAATATATACAGGAAACTATTTCTGTGGGAATAAAACATTCAGATAACATATGGTTTATGTTAATGCCTGCCCTTAATGTTCACTTCCTAACCCTTGACCTTTATTGCTCTGATTTCTTTGCTTCCGTGGGGTTAAGTGAACAGGGCTCTGCCAACCTAAGAAGCTCACTGTGTTCAAAGGAATGTGAATTCTTGCTACTTATAGTTTGGTTATGATGTTGCATAAAATGGCTCTGGATATCATTTTTGGGGTTAAAAATGCAGTTTGAAGCCACCATAGAAAGTATTTTCTGATTTATTGTCCAAAACAAACTTTATTGTTAATTGAAAAGTCATTGAAATGGATAAAGCTAACAAAAATTGTATATATAATCATATATGTTATTTATAAGTGTACTTATATATGCTTATATATAAGTATAATATATAATTATGTTATTATATATCTTTGTTATTTTACATATAGGTTATATATGTATCTTTTCTAAAAAACAAATTAATCCAAATTCTTAACAGAAGATACTTTTTACTACTAAGACATGTTAAAAGATTAATTAAAAAGTAAGGTTTAAAAATCATTAATGCAAATTATAATGTTCATTTACTCAGTATCCTTGAAATGGATAAAACTGACAGAAAAAACATTATATATAATCATATACACTTATATATACATATATATGATTAATATATAATATACAACTATATATCTTTGTTATTATATATAAACTATATATGTATATCTTTGTTAAAGATCAAATGTAATCCAAATCTGTAAGGTATATTTTTTAAAGATTTATTTATTCTTGGAGAGAGGGGAAGGGAAGGAGAAAGGCAGAGAGAAACATCGATGTGAGAGAGAAACATTGATCAGTTGCCTCTCGCAACATGCCCAGACCAGAGACCAGGCGCACAACCCAGGCATGTGCCCTGACCAGGAATCGAAACGGCAGCCTTTCTCTTTGCCAAATGACGTCCAACCGAAGTGACACCAGTCAGCGACAAAAGTTATTTTTACTACTAAGACAGATGTTAAAAGGTTAATTAAAAAGTAAGGTTTCAAAATCATCAATGCAAATTATAATGTCCATTTACTTGGTATCCTTGAGTCCCTATTACAACAGTTGATGTCCTAGAGGCTATATTACAAGAAAGTTTGGACTTACTTTCAAATTCAACAATATGTTTTATAGGAAAATGTTTTATTTATATTTAAAATAATGATTTATATTTGTGATGCCTTTTTATTGTGATAACATTAGTTTAGGGGATATTCTGTTAATATTCTGTCAGCCTGGATTATTTTTAAATCCTTTTTGTTCCTGTTTCTCACCAAAATTTAGTAAGTGGCCATTTTCTCCAATGAAGAAGCTCCTCCTCAAGGTGAGCTGGTGTTTTTAGAACCCATGTAATTCGATTTACACTATAATACACTGACAAGTATGTTATGTTCCTATTTTTAAGAGCCAAACATTTACAGATGATAAGAGTAACTTGCGTCTTAAAAGAGTCTGGATTTGATTCACTGACTGACATGTGACTTAGCCATTCATACTGGTTTGTGACAAATGTTATGCTTGTTCACTGATGTTGAACAGAATAGGATATATCGGATGTTGATTTCCAGTACCCAGGTGATCATTATTTAGATCAAGCAAGTGTTTTCCTAGATCTTGTTTAGTTTTTGCTCCAAACTCCTAGTCTCTAGAGCTTTCCCAGTTAGGACGTCATTCTGAACCTTGAAAATGAACCACATGTTGGAGTGATTTCAAACTCTTGACTCAGCGGTTCGGTCCCGTTCCTGAGGACCACTCTGTGACCCAGCCGTAAGCACCCAACCCCAGTTAGGCTGCAACCAAAGCAGCCTACATTTGAAATGGTGTTGGGTTAGGTTTCTGTGTCTGTTGACTTGTATAGGACTTCAAATGGTAGTTTTTCTTTTTAGTCCTAATTATTTTAGCACTGGAAGAATAGTTGATTAGTAAATAAGTTCTGTACGTGCATTCAGATAAGCCACTTTTTAAAATTAGTGAGAACACAGGTGGCAAACATAAGGCCCTTGGGCGGAATCCGGCCCTCCACCTTGTTTTATCTGCCCGGCACCTTGTTTCTACCCGTGGCAGCACCAAGCTCCTTGCCCCTCGTTAAGGAGTAGTTATATTTATACAGTCCTAAAATTACACTCAGCCCTTTGAAGGCAACCTCGAGGCTGATGTGGTCCCCAGTGAAAATGAGTTGGACACTCCTGAATTAGAAGGTAGGGAGGAAAGGAGAACTTATGAGGGCTGGAGGTTTAAAGCCTGCAAATTCATATTCTTGTTCTGATGTGACTTACAAGCGTTTTCTCTCATGTCTAGTTCCTTTTCTATAAAATGGGGATAATTTTGACTGCTCACAGATTTAAGGAGTAAATGAATTATTATTTTAAAGAATTTATAAAATTGCTTTATAACTTTAACAGACATCATCATTACACCCTCATTAAAGTAACAAAGCTCAAATTAACCTGTTTTTGGAAAGGATATGGGCCTAAGAAAGGACATTAGGTTAACATTAACATAATTAGAATCTCTAAAGTACATTTTAAATTGGATCTTACGCTTTTGAAAGCAGGACCGTATGTGTCTCCTTTTCTGTTTCCCCATTACAGCAAGCCTAGTTCTAGGCACACGGTGGGTGCTTTATTAACTGCTTCTTGATTGCTTCGCAATATCCATCCAGGCTTAGACTTTACAGATGCTGTCAGCTGTTAGAGCAGATGTGGCAAAGCCATTCCATGATTGCATCAGAAGGAAAACAGTTCATAACACCTTTTCCAGTACACAGAGGGCACATACCTTCTCCCTTCTTCCCCTCACCCCTCACCAGGTCAACTGAACAGTGTAAAGGTAGGGCTGTGGCAGGTTTACTGAGGACTTAAATGTTGCTACAATAATTCATAACTCTTAAGAGTCTTCCAGACTTATAAGGTAACCTTACTGCTTAATGGCGGAGATTTGAATAGATTGATAATTTATTCCTGTAGATTTATGAAGGATTCTTTCTGTAACCAGAAGGAATTGTGTAACCGGAAGGAATTGTATATAACCAGAGTTTCATGTTTTTATTTTAAATATCGTTCTCTAATTTCCCCCATTCACTTCTCACAGTATCAACCAAATGAAGATATGCCTAACGTAGTGAATTTCCAGTAGCATTAAAACACTTTTTTCTCCTAACACCATGAACAGTAATTTGCCTTTTCAAGTCATGGATTGCATTCTAATGTGAGTCCCGTGTCTGGTCTTTAAACATCCGCATTACACTTTGGAACAGAACGACCACATGCTATAGTTGGCGAAATCGTGAGCACAGCGGAATTCTCTCTCTCTAAACAAGATTGTGAGTTCTTGGAATAATATTTTAGAGTTTTGTTCATCCTTGAATCTCTTGTTTTTTTGAACTTAGAATTTATTTATAGAAAAGTATATAGCTAACTATAGCATTTTAGGAAAATATCAGCTCTCTGAATTATTAGGCCCCATATTTCTTGGCTCACTGCTCTGTGTGTGTTACATACCGTTGAGTGTCCCTTACTCCTGGTGACTTCATAAACGACTGATGTCCTCAGTGTCCTGTGCTCAGTACCCCCACTCAGCTCCTGTAGACTTAGACCTGTTGCGTTTCGTACGGAGCCAACCCATCTCACATTCCGTGTTCCCCTCTTCCTGCTATCTTCTGTTTTTCCCAGCATGTTGTCTTTTCCCAAGAACCCTCCCTTCTCACAGTGTGCCTAAAGCAGGACAGTTTCAATTTTGTCATTTTTGCCTCAAGCAATGTTTCAGGCTTACTTTGTTCAGGACCCACTTGTTCATCGTTCTGGTGGTCTGCAGTATCTGTAAAGCAATCCACCAACGCCATGTTTCAGATGAATCAGTTGTTTTCCTATCAGCCTTCTTCCCCGCCCAGCTTTTACATCCGTACGCAGTAATTGGGAATATGAGGATGTGGGCGATCTTAGCCTTGGTCTCTAATGACACATCTTTGCTCTTGGTGATTTTTCCTAATTCTCCATTGCTGCCCTTTCTAGTCTCAGCCTTCTGTTGATTTCTTGGCTGTAATCTTCATTTGAATTGATGACTGATTGCATCAGCTAATATTTTTTCAGGGGTCGAATATATAGTTTATTGTAAAGGAATTAAATATAGAGAGGCCTAACTTCTTCTTATTGTTGACACTATTACAGGTATTCCCCACTCCCCCCTTGGCCCACCTCCACCAAGCCCCCGCCCCCAGCGTTCACCACTTTGTTGTCTGTCCATGGGCTATGCATGTGAGGTCTGTCCAGAAGAAGTCTAGCCATTGTTAATATAACTAGAACAGTTTGTGTGACATCGATGTAACCTGGCATCGACAAGGGGAGTGGACTGGAATGAGCATGTGTGAACAATGAAGACTTCACTGTACTAGTCAATTGGGGTGGTAGACACTGGTGAGTGAGCATGTGTACTGTGTGGCCATCACATTCAAAACAACTAAATGAGTAGAGCAACAAATCTGCATCAAATTTTGCGTTAAGCTTGAACATTCCTCTGCAGAAATTATTCAGATGATTCAGAAGGCCTCAGCTATGGGCACTGGTGATTGACAGCTTCATCACAACAACGCGCCCACTCATGCATCATATCCCGTGCAGAGTTTTTTTGGCGAAACGTCAAGTCACCCAAGTGACTCAGCCCTCCCCACCCACCCACCCACAGCTCAGATTTGGTACCCTTTTGACTTCTGACTTTTCCCAAAACTAAAATCACCTTTGAAAGGAAAGAGTTTTAGACCGTTGATGAGATTCAGAAAAATAAGACAGGGTAGCTGATGGTGATTGGGAGAATTGTGTGAAGTCCCAAAGTGCATTCTTTGAAGGGGATGGAGGTGTTATTGTCCTATGTACAATGTTTCTTATATCTTTTTTAAAAAATGTTTCTATTTTTCATATTACATGACTGGATACCATCAGGACAGACCCTGAATGTTCTTTGGCTACTCTCTTCCAATCCCCACTCCCCACCCTCTGAGATCTGTCACTCTCATCCATCATGTTATTCTTAAACCTCCATTACAAGCAACAGCTTGGGGTTAGTTGTCAGTGATAGACTATACATTTTATATGCTTTTTAAGTAGAGAAGGTGATAAGTAATAACCATTATTAGTTAAGAGGTTTTAGTCCACCTGTGTGTTACAGGAATTTTCCCTCCAAATGTTTGAGAGGGACGTCAAATAAGGTAAGAGAACAAGGGTAGAATTATATTTCCTCATAAAAATGACAATCAAGAAATAGTTGTTTGTGTACTTGCCAAAGTTTTAAAAAAAACCTTCATTCCTTGCCCTAAACCCACTGTTCTCTCACCCATGATTAGAAAGGGCTCAGCATAGATCCAGGGTGCCAGGGCCCAGGTCACCTTCTTTTAGTCTAGGGCTTCTGTGCCTGCATGTGGCAAGGGTACTGGTGGCACTTGTGTCCTAAGATGCAGTGTGTGTGTGTGGAGGGGAAGCTGCATCCAGACTTATTATGGCCTATTTTCTGTCAGCTCCACAATCACCATCTATGGGCTGAAATCCAAGTTAAACCTATTCGGCATGAAGTGGGATTTTTTTTTAACCTCCTAGCATTATTATTTCAATTCCCAAGTTGTATATCAAATGTTGGGGAAATGCTGCCTTGATTGTATTACTCTGGAAGGTTTTAGTACCAATTGTAGATTAACTAAATTTTAAATCTTCTGTTGTTCAAAAAATAAATTATTCTGCTTAAGGATGAACAAGGTAAAATCAGGAATATCTATTTATTCTCATTTACAAATAACTTTTCCAAGGTTACATTTTGTTGTTGCAAGTTTTCATAAGTTTTTTCTGTGACACCTTTCTATTGTCTGACTTTAAATAAAAATGTTTCCAGTGATATTTGTCTGGCAGTGCATTGCTTTGTGTTAATATATACTCATCATTTAAAGATACAATATAGGGGAGCCGTGTACTCATATAAGAGCTTATAAATGGAACCCACTCCTAGCCTTCCTGAAAGGAGAGAGTAGTGGTGAGCTTGTCCTTCAATATATCCTTAGTCCACAGAGGTTGTGTTACACGTACCACACAGACTAACAGCACTTAAGGCCATACTTCCTGATACTGCCTTTGTTCTGGGAAGTATCTCTCACATTAGTGTAAATTAACTTTCTCTTAGAGGATCTGAAACTGAGAGGTTGCTGGCAAATGTGCTGGTTAGATCAGAGTAAGAACTCCAGGATCAACTAGGACCTCACAGCAGGAAAGGCTTTCAGGGATCCTGGTCAGTCTTCCCCCCCAGGATCAGGAACAATGATGAGGTGATTTCTCATGCTTGCCTCAAAGGTCAGGAAACCTCGTTAAAAAACATTTTCTGGCTTCCTTTCTTGTATGTTCAGTCTTGAAGGAGGTAGCCAAGTTGAGAACTGGATTTAATTGTCTTTTTTACATTATATTTTATTGATTATGCTGTTGGAGTTGTCCAAATTTTTTCCCCTTTACCCTCCTCCACCCAGCACCCCCTACTCCCTCAGGCAATCACTACACTATTATTCATGTCCATGGGTAATGCATGTAAGTTCTTTGGCCACTCCATTTTCTATACTGTACCTTACATCCCAATGGCTATTCTGTAACTACCTATTTGTAATCTTTAGTCCTCTCATCTCTTCACCCATTCCCCAACACCCCCGTCCCATCTAGCAACCATCAAAACACCCTCCATATCCATGATTCTGTCTCTGCTCTTGTTGCTTAGTTTGTTTTTTAGATTCAATTGTTGATAGATTTGTATTTTTTTCCATTTTATTTTTCATAGTTTTGATCTTCCTTACAAGTCCCTTTAACATTTCTTATAATTATGGCTTGGTGATGATGAATTCCTTTAGCTTTACCTTGTCTGGGAAGTTCTTTATCTGCCCTTTGATTCTAAATGATAGCTTTGTTGTGTAGAGCAATCTTGGGTGTAGGTCCCTGCTTTTCATGACTTTGAATATTTCTTGCTAATCCCTTCTAGCCTGCAAAGTTTCTTTTGAGAAATTAGCTGACAGTCTTATGGGAACTCCCTTATAGGTAACTGACTGCTTTATCTCTTTCTGCTTTCAAGAATCTCTCTTTATCTTTAACCTTTGGCATTTTAATTATGATGTGTCTTGGAATGGGCATCTATCTTGTATGGTACTCTCTGTGCTTCCTGTACTTACATGTCTACTTCCTTCACCAAATTAGGGAAGTTTTCTTTCATTATTTTTTCAAATATATTTCCAACTTCCTGCTCTTTCTTTTCTCCTTCAGGCACCCTTATGATGCAAATGTCAAACCACTTGAAGTTGTCCCAGAGGCTGCTTACACTTTCCTCCTCTTTTTCTTTTGCTATTCTTTTTTCTTGTTGTTCTGATTGGTTGTGTTTTGCTTCCTTATGTTCCAAATCATTGATTTGATTCTCGGCTTCATCTGCTCAACTGTTGTTTCACTGCAGATTGTTCTTTATTTTAATTAGTGTAGTCTTTGTTTCCGACTGAATCTTTTTTTGCTCTTTTGGTCCTCCCTAAGCTCCTTGAGCATCTTTATAACTAGTGTTTTGAACTATGCATCTTATAGATTGCATATCACCATTTTGTTTAGTTCTTTTTTGGGAATTTTGATCTGTTCTTTCATTTGCACCATATTTCTTTGCTCATTTTGGCAGCCTCCCTGTGTTTGTTTCTATGTATTGGGTAGAGCTGCTATGACTCCCTGTCTTGGTAGCATGGCTTAATCTAGTAAATGTCCTGTAGGGTCTAGTGGCACAGCCTCTCCTATCACCAAAGCTGGGTACTCAAGTTGTGCCCTTTCTGTGAGCTGAGTATACCCTCCTCTTGTAGTCGTCACTTGATTGCTATTGGCAGGTCAATGGGAGGGATTTACTGAGGCCGGTCACCTGCAAGGACTGGCTGTGACCACTGACCACCAACCTCCGTGGTGGTCCTCCGTGGAGGATCAGCTGTGCAAGGGTAGGGTGGTAGTACTCCAACGTGACCCATAGCTGGCCACTGGGTGCACAGGCTCTGGGGTTTCCTGGCTGGTGCAGGCCAAGGCTAGCACCCCTAACCCCCCGTGTTTTCCCAGGGCCACTCTGCCTGATCTATGAAGCAAGCTGAGATGGTTGCTACTTATGCTGGGCTTGGAGATTCCCAGGTGAAGCCAAGCTGTGAAAATAGGCTGGTTGCTGCTAGTGCCAGGCCTGGGGCCACTTAGAAAGAGGTATAGGGGCTGGGGCCTCACTGAGGCTGGCAGTTCCTTGTGTGAGAGGATTTAGGAAGTTGTGAAGCATAAGTTAAGATTAGTCATTAGTCATTCATCTGGAAAAGCAGCTTGGGTGGACCTGTAAGGCAAGTTGGGTGGGATGGAGCCTCTGGGGATATCCAGAGTGACATAAACAGTGTTAACCAGGCTGATGGAGTCTTAGATATGGCACCAGCCTGTTGGCTCTGTGGCTCTGTGTGGGGAGAGTTCAGAAAAGGGACAATAGTCTCTGCCTGCCTGTATGTCCCCCAGTTCTCACCTTGGTGCTACTTCAGTTTTTCCCTGAATGCCAGTGGTGCCTTTCAGTGCTACCAGTGCAGGAGCTTAGAGGGAGTGAGTCTGAATAAGTTCGTGTGTGGGTTTGTTAAGAGGAATTGCTTGGGACTCCAGAATTTTCTTCTACTGACACAGTCCCCACTGGTTTTTGCAGCCAGAACTTACGGAGACTTACCTTCCTGGCACTGGAACCCTGGGCTGCGGGGCCTGGTGTGGGGCTGGGACTTCTTGCTCCTGAGATATCCCTCCCAAATTTTTATCCACCACATGTGGATGTGGGACCAGCCTGTTTCGTGTCTTCCCCCGACCAGTCTGGATGGATGTGGTTTCTTTAATTCCGTAGTTGTCAGACTTCCATTCAACTCGATTTGTGATGGTTATGAGTCATGGTTATTTTATATTTTAGTTGTAATTTTGATGTGGTTGTGTGAGGAGGCAAGCTGTGTTTACCTAAGCCACCATCTTGACTGGAAGTCAATGGATTTAATCGTTAAACAGCTCTGATTGTGGATACTTCTTCCCTGGGAGCTAGCAGTCTCATCTGTGTGTATGTAGCAGTGGACCAGTCAGAATGTCACTGAGCATCACTTCCTCATTGACAAAACAAGGACTCATTGCTTACTTCAAAAATGGTGTTTTAGCACTCAGCATGTGCTGTTGGGTACTGAGTTACAGGGATGGACAAAATGGACTGCATTTTCAGTGACTTATTGCAAAGTGAATGAAGTCACATTGCTTTGTTTTGAATATCACATGATCGAGTACACAGGACACATATTAGAAACTCTAAGGAACAAAAGAAAAGTATGGTGGACATAGTGTTTCTTAATCATTCAAATCTGACTGTGCCCCTCTCTAACACCCTACACTGGAGGTGGTTCTGCCCCTGACTTCACCCTCTGCAATGGCACATCTTCTGCACAGCATTTATGATAATTACAGTAAAACCTCCGCATATCGAAACTGATGGCACTGTGCTGGGGATTTACACACATCATCTCACAGCCCCATCGCAAGTACACTCAGGGCACACATCATGGTCCAGGGAGGCAGGCCCTCATTCCCTTTCCAAAGATGAGCAAACAGTGGAGAGAGGATGGCTTGTCTAAGGTCACACGGCTGGCAGTGCCAGCATTTACATACGCCTCCCTGGGCTGAAACATACTGCTTTCCAGTACCCAGATAAGGAAGGTCTCCGCCACGTAGATTACTGATGCCCAACCTCGGTTTCAATTCTTAAGACCTCGTTGTATTGTCTGCAAATACCTTTTATGGGTGTTTATATTATATTTGTAGTTACTTAGTTCAAACATGGTTTCATTTTGCTAATCCAACAACTTCCCAAGGAATAATTTTCTCAGGTTTCACAAAATGAGAGCTGGGAATGAACGATCATTTTTGGTAGTCTCTCCACTGTCTTCTAGAGCTTTAGAATCTCATTCTGTGACTTCTGACCAACATGGAGGCATAGGTAGATACACTGTACCTCCTTGCACAACCAAAAGAAGAAGAACAACAAGTTTAAAAACAAAAAACAACCAGAACTGACAAAATCGAACTGTATGGAAGTCTGACAACCAAGGTTAAAGAAGAAACATTCATCCAGACTGTTAGGAGGGGTGGAGATGGGCAGCCGAGTGAAGAGGACGCATGGCAAGGTGGTGGCTGGTGGAACAGGCTGTCCCACATTTACGTGTGGATAAACCAGGAGGAACAACTGGGGAGCAAGACAGACCACACAACCCAGGGTTCTAGTAGATGGAAATAAAGCCTCAAAACTTTTGACTGAAAAATCTGTGGGGGTTGAGGTGGCAGGAAAAACTCCCATCCTCACAGGAGTTTTGTTGGAGAGACTCACAAAGTCCTAGAATGTACTAAAAACCACTCACCTGAGAATCAGAACTAGAAGGGCCCACTTTGCTTGTGGGTAGCAGCAGAAGTGACTGAAAGCCATTGGAGAGCTGAACAAGTGGCATTGTTCCCTCTTGGATCCCTTCCCCACATACAGCACCACAACACAGCAACATGGGTTGTCCTGCCCTGGTGAATACCTAAGGCTCTGACCCTTACTATGTAACAGGTGCACCGAGACAAAAAAAAAAAGTCCCAACTGAACAGATCAAAGCTCCAGAAAAATACAACTAAGCAACAAAGAGATAGCCAACCTATCAGATGCACGGTTCAAAACAATGGTAATCAGGATGCTCACAGAATTGATTGAATATGGTTGCAAAATAGAGGAAAAAGTGAAGGCTATTAAAAGTGAAATAAAGGGAGATGTACAGGGACTCAACAGTGATTGGAAGGAAACTAGGACTCAAATCAATAGTTTGGAGCAGAAGGAAGAAATAAACATTCAACCAGAACATAATGAAGAAACAAGAATTCAAAAAATGAGGAGAGGCTTAGGAACCTCTGGGACAACGTGAAACGTTCCAACATTGGAGTCATAGGGGTGCCAGAAGGAGAAGAGGAAGAGCAATAAATTGAAAACTAATTTGAAAAAATAATGAAGGAGGACTTCCCCAGTGTGGCAAAGGAAACAGACTTCCAGGAAGTCCAGGAAGCTCAGAGAGTTCCCCAAAAAATTGGACCTAAAGAGGAACACACCAAGGCACATCATCATTAAGTTACCCAAGATTAAGGATAAGGAGAGAATCTTAAAAGCAGCAAGAGAAAAGGACACAGTTACCTACAAAGGAGTTCCCATAAGACTGTCAGCTGATTTCTCAAAAGGAACCTTGCAGACAAGAAGGGCCTGGAAAGAAGTATTCCACGTCATGAAAGGCAAGGACCTGCATCCAAGATGACTCTATCCAGCAAAGCTATCATTTAGAATGGAAGGGAAGATAAAGTGCTTCTCAGATAAGGTCAAGTTAAAGGAGTTCATCATCACCAAGCCCTTATTATATGAAATGTTAAAAGGAACTTATCTAAGAAAAAGAAGATGACCAAAAATATGAACAGTAAAATGACAACAAACTCACAATTACCAACAACCACACCTAAAGAAACAAGAACAGACTAAGCAAACAACTAGAACAGGAACAGAATCACAGAAATGGAGATCACATGGAGGGTTATCAGGAGGGACAGGGTAGGGGAGGAATGGGGGAAAAGGTACAGGGAATAAGAATCATAAATGGTAGGAACAAAATAGGGAGGTTAAGAATAGTACAGGAAATAGAGAAGCTAAAGAACTTATATGTATGACCCATGGACATGAACTAAGGGGGCAGGGGGGAATGCGGGTGGGAGAGGGTGTGCAGGGCAGAGGGGTATAAAGGGGGGGAGAATGGGACAACTATAATAGCTTAAACAATAAAATATATTAAAAAAAAACAACAACAAAAACAGAATCTCATTCTGTGTTTTGCTGAAGTGGGTGGTAAATGGATCCTCGGCCAGAGCACTGCTTGAGAGTGGGATACACCACCTTCCCGTATGAGGCTAATTAGGATCCATTTTGGGTGACTGCACAGGTTCGCATCGGCTTTCCAAAGATTGTTACATACAGCAAACTTCCTCTGCACTCAAGATGTGATATTTCCAGGCACAAAAATACTTATTTTAATTTTATCTGGAGAAGAATTAAAATCATGTTTTTTTTTAAAAAAAAAACTCTTGAAAGGGACTTAAAAGCAGGTGATCTTAAATCCCCATCTTTGTCTGGTAATCAAGGTCAGATAAGGGCTACAATTTTACTTAAAGCTTAAGTAGGGGCCTGGCCAGAATTAAATAAATATAGCCCAATGGTAGATATTATTCAATACTCACGGTGGTGTGTCTATACAGGCTACTTTTTTCACTCTCAGTAAAACGTTCAATTAAATATTTATTGCCTGAACAAATTAGTTGCAACTTATAAAAGCTTTGGAAAGGCTCACACACTTGGTTATCTTTTCCTGACATTGAGTACACTGAACACCTACTGTGTAAGAAAAAATGCTGATTGCTCTTTTTCTGGACTCTTCAGTAAGTCAGTCAGCTGCTGCAGTTGGCATTGCATCAGTGAAATATGGGCACCACTGTCATTTTGACGGCACCCAAGAAAGTGAAAAGACCAAAGTGCGCCTGTAAAGCAAAGCAAAATTCCAGTACAGGATGAATCCAAGCAAATGTTTCCACTGAACTTACAGGCTTGCCACACCCTAGGTCTCTCGAGGTTCCCTAAGTGTCCTTAACTATCCTTAGAAGCACTTTTCCCAAACGTGAGTGAAGTCTCTCTACATCCCTGAGATTTATCTCCATCCCTGAAATAGCATCAGAAATAGTCATTAAGAGGTATGTTATGTTAAGGATTATTAATGAACTTTGTCTTTTGTCTTTCTGAGTTTGGAAAATACTGCATCATTGGCTTGCAACATCCATCCAACTGGGACAGTGCAGAGGAGAGAAAGAGACTATTACAGTTCGTTGCAAGGGACACAAAGACAATGAAGGTAATATTCAACTGTGATGTTCAAAAGTGGGTCTTTGCGGGCCCTACCATGACCTCATTTGAAATGATTGTCTAGCTTTCTTTATTCTTCCTTCAATGTATCAGAGTTTGACCAGAGTTCAAACCTAATGACCAGTTTTACTTAAAAGAGGGCCACGCAGAAGAGGACTAAGGTGAAGGATGGAGTCAAGGAAAGAAGACTGTTCTCTCATCCCTGAGAGCCCTGAGTGAAAGGAGGAGAGTGGTGTGATCAGATGGGGTCCAGAGTGTTTTCTTGGGGGCTGTGGGTAGTGAGAGCAAGGAGGCTCGTACAGAGAGCCCTGCCGCTGCCCTGTGGCAGCCAAGCTTAACGAGTATATTTTCTCAGTGTCCTGATGCTCCTGGGCACTCTCAGTTCCTGTGTGGCATGGATGCTCTCTGACAAAATGAGGTGACCACACAGCAGAAGCCAGGGAACCACCCCTCCGCCCATCTACCTTGAGCCATTAAGAATTGAGAAGAAGCAAAGTCAGTGAGGGAGGTTGGTTGATGCTCCATGGAAACACTTTCCATCCAATAAGAAAAACTGGAGTCACAGTGACCCCAGGTATAGACACAGCGTGAGAGGCCCGCAGGTATAGTGGGCAATGATTAGAATAACGGATATCAACCAGAGGTCACCCCGGGACCAACACAAAGCTACAGGATTCCCTGTCCCTACCCTAACGCCATAAAGGTATACAAACCACTCCTTTCCACATCTGAGGTGTGAGAGCTAAACTCTGCGGCCCTGTAGACTCTTGCTGAAGAGCAGCTTACTTTCCGTCAAGCATCTGGGGTGTGTGGTACCCAGAGCTCATTATGGCAGACTGAGTAGTGTTTTCTCCGAGGCCTCGGCTAATATTTCATTGGAACACTGGCTCAGAGACAGTCCTCCAGATGTCCCAAACAGTGTGCAATTCTCACACAGAGCCCGAGTTTATTGAGAAGATACCTTGTTAGACATTCCAGGAGGTGGTGTTGGCCATCCACTTCCAGGAAGGCGGACACCGAAACTCGGCAATGTGTGGCTCAAAAGGTCTTTGATACATAGAAGGAAGAGAGGGATGTGAATGAAGCTGAGCGAACATGGTGTGATAGGTTAGACAGAAAATGAATTACAACGAGCACTCCACCGTGTCACCCTGTGTCCCCGCAGGCTGGTTTGGTGACCAGACTCTCAAGGCCGGTGCCCACATCAACACAGAGTTTGACTTGGAGAATGTTTCTCAGCTTTCATAATGCTTCTTGAACCAGGGCCACAAGGGGTGGGGGGGGTTTTGTGCCTGTTTTCCGCAGGCCGAGCTCGTCGCAGTCCAGGTGTGAGGTTTCCCGACGTCTGTGGTGTACCAGTTTCCTTCTCCACTGCATGCACACGGCGGCCACTTCCAGTTCCTCGGGGTCTGAGGACTGTTGTCTCAAACCCTGGAGGAGGGAAAGGAGAAAGATAGTTAAATCCTGGGTGACACCATGCACACTCTCCCAGTGTCCGCTGACTGGTGCTCTTAGTGAGAGAGGTTGGGGCTGGCTTTTTGATGTTCTGGCCCTAATCAAACAGAGATGAAGGAGTACTGTTGGAGTGGGTCGGCACCAGTCATTCCTAAAGGAGAAGCGTAACAGCACAAAGGATCTTACGTTCTGACAACAGAATGTTCTGAGAATGAGCTAATTTTTAAAAACTCTCTCTTTACCCCCAATTCTGCCTCCTTTTGGATTGTGCCTTATTCATTTTGCTTTAGGCAAATTCCCCATGGGTCTGGCCAGCAGCCTGAGCAGAGCCAGGACACAAGTGTACACTCGGTTCCACTGTCAGGCTCACCTGCACACAGGTGGCCCAGAGATTGGGATGTGGGGACTGGCCTGGCCCCAGCTGGTGCTGCAGGGTCAGTGGGAGGTTGGGGGCTGAGGCCATGCTGGAGGGAGTGACACTGTTCTGTCGTGGCCAGGTCTGAGCTTTTTCTGTCAAGCTGCTTTATAGTCAAGAAACTCTGGAACTTGTAGCTAAAATATGCACATTTTTCAAATACTTTTCACTGGATGTGTCTTGAAATGAAAATTCTCTCTCTATGTACTTAGCACCTCTGTGCCCTAGCCCACTAGTCCAGTTCTGTGACTTCATGGAGTTTACGACCTAATAAAGAGCCAGATAAATACATAAATGCAAGGGGAAAAACAGACGAATGTGTAACTATAAATTATGATAAGGGCTACAAGGCACTTATCACAATTCTACGAGGCACTAAAACAGATAGAACTGGATGTGATTTAGTTTAGATATAGAGAGGGTATTTCATCCTTCTAAGGAGGTGAAATTTAAATTTGGGCCTAAAGGGTAGAAGAAGCCCAAAGGGGTAGGGGTACGTCTCGCAGGTAGAATAATATGTGCATAAGCATGCGGCGAGGCCCTGGACAGGTGTTCTTTCAGGCATTCAAATATTTTCCATTTCCAGCTCCTACTTAGGACGTAGAGAGCTGGAGAGAGTACTGCTCTCACCCTAACAACACGAACGTCAAATGACTCACCAAATCATCACTTTTCCTGAATGCATCAGAGAGCTGAGGTTGAAGAGCATTTAGCCAGCCTGAAACCTAAGAGAAGATAGCCACTTCCAAGTAGAGCCAGGGACACAGCGCTGGCTTCTTTAGGACACAGTATAGGAAAAAGACGGACTACCAGAGAATCTGATAGGAAGACTTCAGCTAAAATTCTTAACAAATTGCTAATGGCCACATGGACACTAGCATGAGTGTACGGGACTCCTGAGAGCCACAACCCAACAACAACCCACACGTGCTCTCGGGCTTCCTCCAGGACCTCCCCGGGTTCATGAGAACGGTCTGGAACAGGGCAGGGAGTTGGGAATGGCCCTCTTGTAGCGGGGAGGAGGGCAGCCCCCACTGTGGCAGAGGCACGAAGCTCTGCTCACATTGTCTCCTTGAGGAATAAAAGCTCAAACTCACTGAAGGAAGGGTAGCCAACCCTGTCACTCCTAGGGCACAGGTCAAGACCACTGCGACTGGAGAAAGGGACAGAATACAGGCCTCTACCCCTGGGGAAGAGGCAGAAAACCATCCTGAGCTCATACCAGTAAAAGTCTCCTATTGCTGGGGGAGGAGCAGGATCACTAGAAAGCCCCAACCCCTGGACCTGGGACGCTGGGCCTGCCTACAATCGAGGCTGAATGTGGACAACAACGGACGCCACCACCTCCTCGCCAGCCATTGAGTCACAAGTGACAAGCTGTGGGAGAGCACGGACCTGGAGAAGAACAGCTCTGAGGTGCGCACGCACAGCCTCGAGCTAAGAGTGGGGCAGGAATATTTGTAAAAACCCAAGCCCCAACTCCACACAAAAGTGATGCCAGAAAATTCGGAGCTGGTGGTCCATCAAGGGTGACTATAACAATAACAGCCACACTCCACTCAAACCCTGACTGTACGCACTCACCCCCCCGCCCCCACTGACGAAAGGCCTAGAAGAAGAGGTGCCCATTTTCAGGCATTCATACTATTCAGTTCACCTCTACCAGTCTACACATAAAGTCAAGTTTTCAATGGAAAATTATGAGACCCGCAAAAAAAGAAAAAAAGGAAAAACAATTCACTGTCAAGAGATAAGGAATTAAACAACCCAGATTCAGATATGAGCTACATGTTGAAACTGTCAGATAGGAAGTTAAAAATGACCATGGTTAATATATTAATGGCGTTAGTTGGAAAAGTAGACAAAATGCACGAACAGATGGAGAATTTTTGGCAGACAAAGACTATTAGAAATAATGAAATGAAAATGCTAAAAATAAGAAAAAACATGGTAAAAGATGAAGAACGCTTTTACAGGCTCATCAGCAGCTGCAGAAAGAATCAGTGAAGCTGAAGGCAGGTGTAGGGAAATCAGCCAAACTGAAACACACGGGAAACCAGGTGGCAGGTATGGGGATGGAATCAGGTTGAATTTAACAACTAAGAGGAAGGTAGAGTTTCCTCATGCATGTGTGAAGTTTATCATGTTCCTGTCAGGCCTCAGCCCAGCCCCAGTGCTGCACACGTGAGCTCTCTGCCCAGCGCCTGCGCTTGGGATCAGCACTTAGGATCAGCACTTACCCTGAGACTCGCGGCCTCAGCGGCCCTCACGGTCTTGGACACGGCTTGCAGGAGCTGCTGTGCATTTCCCAGCAGGAGCTCCTCAGAGGACTTGCTTCTGGCCAGGGAGGCCTTTACACTGGGGTTTACAGGAGGAAAGCTGCTGACATTACCCTGGGTGAGAGGTGCAATCTCAAATAACCAAATACCAGAACGTTTGCCACATGCGCCTTTGTGGCGACTACTCAGAAAGATGTTCTAATGGTGTAATTGGACATTTTTACATAAAAATGTGCATTTGGACACTAAAAGGGTCTGACTCATATTGTATCTGTAAATTAACAAGAAGAAGTGTTTATAATGAAAATAACTGAAGAGCAGTACAGAGGAAATACCAACACCCATATATGATGAAAGGGAACAAGACATTTTGTATAGAATTGCATTCAGGACTTGAAAGTTCTAATCAAAGATCAGGCTGGGACTTCCTGATTGAATTACATACGTCAGTGATATTTTAAAAAACTCAGTGTAACTAGATTCAGTGAGACAAATTGTTTTTTCACCATTGAAAATGAAGATGCTGTGGAACCTAAGTAATGAACTTACGTAAAATCCCGGGGCTTCCAGATCCTTTGAGAGCTTGACAGATATACCTCTACGAATCTTGCCCTTTTATCTTCTGTGTTCGGATGCACTGACACCTTAGGGCCTTGCTGACCTTGGACAGACTGCCCCTCCCAAGGGTGGCCAACTCCTGGAGTGCGTGACTCACCTGCAAGTGCACCTTTCCTATGCAAACTAACCGGCCCAAACCCCACACCCCACCACCTCCCTGTGGAGCTTTTTCACTCTGGGCCCCTGTTCCCTGCCGTCATCACACTAGGCCAGACACCAGACAGCGAGGGACAGCCTCTGTTCTTCAGAGCCTGCTGAAATTATTCAAACTTGTCAATCCTAAACCCATTTGGCCTGCTCATCCTCCCTTGCCTATTCCTTCACACGAAAACCACAGTAAGCCTCTTGCCCATGTCCACTCACTCCTGCTTTTGACCGGCCCTGCATAGTTCTGCCTGGCCCTGGCGGCATCCTCTTTCTAGTGCCCTGTGAGGGGCCGTCCTCCTTTATGCAGTCAGTTCCACACTTGTGTGTTTTGCCATACGTGATTTATACAAACCCTGTGTGCCCTTACAACAACGCCTGTATTCGAAATGCTAAAATTAACTGCAGTTCCTATAGTTGAAGTGGAGGAATTGGAGTAGCTAATCTTGAGATGATCACATGCCTGAAATATTTCCTAGATGAGTGATTTTCAACCTTTTTCCTCTCATGGCACATATAACATAATTACTAAAATTCTGCAATACACCAAAAATATATTATTTTTTGTCTATCTGACCAAAAAATAGGTATAATTTCTATTCATTCACACTGGATGGCTATTGTTGTGTTGGCTGTTGGCATTTTTTTGTTTGACCATTTAAGGTAGAAGAGGCCAGTGCCCCTGACTAAATGTTTGAAAATTTCTTGCGGCACACCAGTTGAAAATCGCTGTCTTAGATAACAACAATAACCAGGTTTTACTTTGTGTTTAAAAAGAATTTATGTACCTGATCTTGGCGATGTTATTTTTATGCCTCACAATAACTGGGAACAGTTTTAACTATCAGCTCTTCTGTAATATCAGAATATTACTAACAGAAGTTTGTTACTGATAAATGTGCACTGCTGGTATTAACACACCCAGGTTGAAACGAGACCGATCCATGCTTACATTACGATGTTCTATATTATCAACACGAAAGCCGAGGTGAGGAGACAGCAAAAACTGCTCAACCCTGCAGCCTGGGCACATTAACTAAATTCATCTTAACATAAGCTATGCACTGCCATAGTTTTTCTTGGGCAGGTGACACTGAAAATGCTTCCACTTTTCAATTAATGTATTTGTATTTATTTTTATTTTTGTGCTTTAATTGTAATTTTTTGTTTTTCTTTCTTTAAAGATTTTATTAATTTATTTTTCCAGAGGGGAAGGGAGGTAGAGAGGAAGAGAAACATCATTGTTTGGTTGCCCCCTGTGCACCCCCTACTGGGGACCCAGCCTGCAAACCAGGCATGTGCCCTGACTGGGAATCGAACCAGCAACCCTTTGGTTCACAGGCTGGCACTCAATCCACTGAGCCATACCAGCCAGGGCCAATTATTTTTATTGTTTTTCAGTTACAGTTGTCCCTATTTTTCTCCATCATTCTCCTCTGCCCTACCCACCCCCCATCTCCCACAGTCTATCCTTGTCCCCACCCCCGTTGTCTTTGTCCATGGCCCTTTATTACATGTTTCTTAACTTGACTCTTCCCCTTGTTTCCCCTGTTATCCCCCTCCCTGCTCCCCTCTTGTCACTCTCAGTTTGTTCTTTATTTCCATGTCTCTGGTTCTAGTTTGCTCACTTGTTTGTTTTGTTGATTCTGTACTTTTAGAGATAACTGGCTTTTTTTTTGTTAGATATGGTTAGTATAAAAATAAATAGAGAACTAATTGTCAAAATTTAAACATGATTATAGAGACTACTGGCCAAGATGGAGGTGTAAGTAAACACATTTTGCCTCCATGCACAACTACAGCAAAAATACAGCTAGACTACAAGACAAATTTCACCCAGATTTGTCAAAAAATGTATCTGTATGGCAGTCTGACAACCAAGGATTCAAAGAAGCCACACTCATCACGGATGGGTAGGAGGAGTAGAGATGCAGTGGGGCACACAGGTGTATAGAGGTGCAGAGAGGCAGTGGAACAGCTGGTCCCATACACACATGTCGTAGATAAAAATCAGGAAGGGTACCTCAGGAGTGAGCGATCCCAGCCCCAGACCAGACCACCCAGCCCAGGGTACCAGCTCCAGAGAGATAAGCCCCCATAGCTTCTGGTTGCAAAAACTAGTGGGGGTTGGGGTGATGGAAGAAATTGTGGGATTCTCAAGAGACTTCTCTTAAAAAGCCTGCAACAGACTTAGTCCACATGCAGACTCTCGCCCTCTGGGATTCAGCACCAGGGCAACAGCTAGAGGGGCAAAAGTGGCATATAGGGAGAAGAGGAGAAAGTGAAGTGACTGGCAAGGGGATAAGTTCCAAAGAGACAGCTTCATCTCAGGCAATCTCCAGAGGCCAGGAAGCAGCATTGTCTCCTCTCTGATTCCTCTCCCACACAGAGCCACAAAGTGGTGAAAAGGATTGCTCCACCCTGGCGATTACCTAAGACTCCACCCCACACAATTTTTAGGTGCCTTTCCTACAATAGGCCATGCTGCTAAGATGGGAGTCAGAGCAGCTCTACCTAATACATAGAAACAAACACAAGGAAGCTGCCAAATTGAGGAGACAAACAAATATGGCCCAAATGAAAGAACAGAACAAAACTCCAGGAAAAGAACTAAATGAAATGGAGGTAAGCAACCTATCAGATGCAAAGTTCAAAACACTGGTTACAAGGATGCTAAAAGAAATCATTGGGGCTATGTGATCCAAAATGTCAGAGGAGTAAGTAGAAGCTACACTAACCTCCTCCAAACCCAGGACCAATCTGGAATTACAGCTAAATTGTAGAGAAATCATCCGGAATAACCAACAGAACAATAGCTGGAGAGAAGCCTTATAAGCATGGACAGACAGAAGAAACCACTTCACCACAACGTGACCAGTACAGAGTGTGGAGGAGATGCAAGAGGGCTGGCTGGGCTCCCACAGGAGGCAGCTGAAGTTCAGCAGCCAGGGTGATCCCCCTGAGAAGTGTGGGGTCTAAACCACAAACCGGGCTCCCTAGCCTATAGCACCAAAGCCAAGAAAGGAACCCAGGTAACATCCATCTGCAAAAAGCGGCAGGGTTTCTGTCTGCCAGAGAGAGACAGATGGAGTCACAGAGAGCCTTTTAAAGGGCCAACACACATAATTTCATTTGCAGCCACTTACATGGGCTCTGCCAAAGGGTAGGGGGCAGAGTGGACTAGAGATGCTGGAAGAGAGTCTGGGGATGGAGGTTTGGGGAAGAGAACTGAGGGACCAGCTGCCAGGGTCCCTGTGCTGAGTCATCCCCCATACTGCAGGAGACATCTTGCTTAGGCAGAGCACTCCTCTCCGTGCGGCATCAGCCTGAGAGGAAGCAATAGCCCCACTTGCAGAATTACTCTGCTCCACCCTGTGGTGCTTATTCTTGACTGCTGATTACAGAGTGACTAAATTAACGACTGAAGGAGTCAGCCATTAACTGTAGATCCCTGGTAGTCTCCAACAGGCTGCCTAGGGACAGACTGGGATACCATCTGACATGACCTGGGGTGGATCCAGAAAGAGAAAACTCTGAGACAAATTCCACTGCTGTCTTCTTCAGATTTGTGTTATTTTCTCTCCTGCATAGCTTTTTAATATTCATTTCTTGTCCTTCAAATTTGTGCATATTAAGTCACTAGTTTTTATATTATAGTTTATTTCAAATCTCATATTTTGCTCCTCCCTTCTCTTACTCCATTTTACTTTCTTCTTTCCTCTTCTTATTTTCTTTTTAAATTTTATTTTCTCTCTTGCTATGATGTGTTTCCATTCCACACACTTACTATTTGTCCCCCATCCAGCCTCTCAAAACCATTTTTCTTGTCATTAGTGATCTCACAATCTTTTTCCCATTCTTAAAATAGCCTCATTCTCCTTGCACACTTATCAGTCTTTGCTTGTCGGTGAATATGATGGTGGTTGTTGCATTTCACCAATCTTATTCCTAGATCTTCACTATTTTTTTATTTCAAATCTCAAATTTTACCCTTCTCTTCTCCTCCTCCATTTTGCCTTCCTCCTGCCCTTTCTCTTTTTGTTTTAAATTTTAATTTTTTTCACCTTAGCTTGGTTTTAATCCCTCACTCTTAGTATTCCTTCTCCCTCTATCACCTCAAAAATCACTTCTCTTTCCTCTAGACATCTCTTAGGCTTTTCTTTCTTTCTTATTTCCCTTTTATTCCCCTCCCATCTTTATTAATCTTTGCTCATTGTTGTTGATAGCACTGTGGTGGGTCTTTTTCTCCAATCTGGTTCCTTTCTCTCTCTCTCTCATTACTTATTTTAAAAAGAAATTCTGTTTAACTTAATACTATATGCTTTCCTTCTCTTACTCCATTCCGCCTTCTTCCCTCCCTTTTTTATTTATGATGTAAATTTATGATGTAAATTGCTCCTCCCTCTACCACCTCAAAATCATTTTTCTTTCAGTTAGTCATCTCAAATTCACTTTTCCTTTCTTATAATAGTCTTAATCTCTTTACACCTTTATTAATACTGCCTCATTTGCTGTTGATAGTGTGATTATGGGTGGGGGTTAATTTTGCAGGTGTGGTTTTGTTTCCAGGGCTGTTTGGTTTTGTTCTGGAAGCACCTGTACAATAGCATACAAGATGTGGTAAGCGGGGTGACTTGCATTCAGCCATCCAGAGGGAAGGACCCATGAAAGAGCAACCCCAAACCAACCAAAACCTAATTCCAACCAGAGAGCACACATAAATGGCATAAAAGGCATCCCAAGAGCATCAAGTTCAGGAGACCAAGGAGACTGCACCACTGAGTCCCACAGATCTCCTACCACAGAAGGTCACCCCATGAAGACAGGGAGTCAAAGTACATCAATCTAAGAAGCAGAAACAAATGAGAAGAGTCACCTAAAATGGGGAGACAAAGAAAAAGACCCTCAATCAAAAGGAAAGGAGAAATCCTCAGAAAGAGGGCTAAATGAAATTGAGTCAAGCAAATTCTATCAGACATTGAGTTCAAAATAATGGCTAGCCCTGGCCATGTGGCTCAGTGGATTGAGCACTGGCCTGTGAACCAAAGGGTCACTGGTTCGATTCCCAGTCAGGGCACATGCCTGGGTTGCAGGCTAGGTTCCCGGTTGGGGGTGCACAGGAGGCAACCACACATTGATGTTTCTCTCCCTCTCTTTCTCCCTCCCTTTCTCTAAAAAACAAACAAATAAATAAAATCTTTTTTTAAAAAGCTTGTTTTATATAAAGAAATAATATTTATAAGGATGCTCACTGAGCTCAGTGAGAACTATAATGAACTCCAGGCAAGCTACAAGGAACTTATTGCAAACTATACTAGCATGAAAAGGGACATAGAAACTATCAATAAGAGCCAGGAGTAAATGAAGAATACACAGGAGAAGGAATTAAAAGCAGGCTAGATGAAGCAGACGATCGAATCAGTATGCTGGAGGACAAGGTAGAAAAAAATTCCTAGACAGGGCAACAAAACAAAAAAAGACTCAAAAACAATGAAGAGAGTTTAAGGGAGCAGCAGGAAAACATGACACATAATAATATCTGTATAGGGCTACCAAAAGGAGAAGAAGAGGAGCAAGGGATAGAAAACCTATTTGAAATAGTTACGACAGAGAACTTCCCTAACTTGATGAGAGAAAAAGTCATGCAAATCCAGGAAGCACAGAGGGGTCCCAATCAAGATGAACCAAAGAGGCCCACTCCAAGACACATCATAATTAAAATGGTTAAATTTGAAGACAAAGAGACAATCTTAAAGGCAGCAAGAGGAAAACAGCTAGTAACATACAAGGGAGCTCTGATAAGGCTACAGCTGATTACTCAACAGAAAGACAAGCCAGAAGGGAATGGCAAGAAACATTCCAAGTAATGAAAAGCAAAGGCCTGCAACCAAGAGTACTATACCCAGCAAGGCTCTCAATTAAAGTGGAAGATGAAATAAGGAGTTTCCCAGACAAAAGAAGGCTAAAAGAATACACCTCCACTAAACCAGCATTGCAAGATATGCTAAAGGGACTGCTTTAAGAAGATGAAGAAAAAGAGTAAAAGACAGAGGAAGACAGGTGCAAAGAGAAAAAAATAGCAATGAATAAGTACCCATCAAAAATAACCTTAAACATAAATGGATTAAATTCTCCAAGCAAAAAACATAAGGTAGCTGAATGGATAAGAAAACAGAACCTGTATATATGCTGCCTACAGAAGACCCACCTCAGAACAAAAGATCTACACAGACTGAAAGTGAAAGGATGGAAAAAAATATTCCAAGCAAATGGACATGAAAAAAAAAAAACCTGGGGTAGCAATACTTACATCAGACAAAATAGATTTCAAAATGAAAGCCATAAAAAGAGACAATGAAGGGCACTTCATAATACTTAAGGGAATAATTCATCAAGAAGGTATAACCCTTGTAAACATATATGCACCCAAATATATAAGGAAAATCTTGGAGGACTGAAAGAAAGATGTCAACAGTGACACACTCATAGTAGGGGATTTTAACTCCCTATTGTCAACAATGGATAGATTTTCCAAGCAATGATTCAACAAGGATATTGTGGCATTGAACAACACTCTAGATCAAATTTACTTAATTGATATGTACAGAACTTTCACCTCAAAGAAACAAAGTGGGAATAGAGGGAGCATACCTCAATATAATGAAGGTCATATGCATATGCAAGAAACCTACAGCCAACATCATACTCAATGGGAAAAAACTAAAATCTTTCCCCCTAAGATTGGAACAAGGGTGTCCACGTTTGCCACTTTTATTCAACATACTATGGGAAGTCCTAGCCACAGTGATCAGACAAGAAAAAGAAATAAAAGGCATCTAAATTGGAAAGGAGGAAGTTCAACCATAATTATTTGCAGATGACATGATAGTGTACATAGAAAATCCTATAGGCTCCACCAAAAAAACTACTCAACCTAATAAGTGAATTTGGCTCAATAGCAGAGTACAAAGTCAATATTCAGAAATTGAAGGCATTTTTGTACACCAACAATGAAAGATCAGAAACAGAAACTAAGGAAAAATCCCATTTACTATAGCAACAAGAAAAATAAACTGTCTAGGAATAAACTTAACCAAGGAGGTAAAACACCTATACTTGGAAAACTAAAGAACACTGAAGAAAGAAATTAAGGAAGATATGAATAAAGGGAAGCATATATTGTGTTCATGGATTGGAAGAACTAATATTATTAAAATGTCAAAGCACTCTATAGATTCGATAAACCCCTACTAAAATACCAATGACATACTTCACAGATTTAGAACAAATATTCCAAAAATTTATATGGAACCAAAAATGACCCCAAATAGCCTCAGCAATCTTGAGACAGAAGAACAAAGTAGGAGGCCTGATGGCAATACATGCCATCAAACTGTGTTACAAGGCCACTGGAATCAAAACAGTCTGGTACTGGCACAAGAGCAGACACATAGATCAGTGAAACAGAATAGAGAGCCCAGAAATAAACCCAAGTCTCTATGGTCAATGTATATTTGACAAAGGGGGCAGGAGCAAAAAATGGAGTAAAAATAGCCTCTTTGATAAATGATGTTGGGAGAATTGGAATGGTACATGCAAAGAAATGAAACTAGACCACCAACTTACACCATACACACAAATAAACTCAAAGTGGATAAAAGACTTAAACATAAGTCATGACACCATAAAAGCCCTAGAGGAGAACATAGGCAGGAAAATTTCAGATATCCCATGCAACAATATTTTTGCCAATATATCCTCTAGGGCAAGGGAAATAAAGGAAAGACTAAACAAATGGGACTACATCAAATTAAAAATCTTCCACACAGCTAAAGAAAACATCATCAAAATGAAAAGGGAACCAACCCTATGGGAAAACATATTTGCCAATGATACCTCGGACAAGGGGTTGATCTCCAAAATATATAAAGAACTCATACAACTCAACACCGGAAGACAAACAGTCCAATGAAAAAATGGGCAAAGGACCTGAACAGACACTTCTCCAAGGAGGATATACAGAGGGCCCATAAACATATGAAAGGATGCTCAGCATCACTAGTCATCAGAGAGATGCAAGTTAAAATCACAATGAGACACCTCCTCACACTGGTCAGAATGGCCATCATTAACAAATCAACAAACAACAAGTGTTGGGGAAGATGTGGAGAAAAGGGAACCCTAGTGCACTGTTGGTGGGAATGCAGACTGGTGCAGCCACTATGGAAAACAGTATGGAAAAAAAAAAAAGAAAACAGTATGGAATTTCCTCAAAAAACTAAAAATGCAACTGCGTTTTGAACCAGCAATCCCACAACTGGGATCACACCCTAAGAATTCTGAAATGACAATTCAAAAGAACCTATGTACCCCTATGTTCATAGCAGCATTATTTACAATAACCAAGTGCTGGAAACAGCTTAAGTGCCCATCAGTAAATGAGTCCATCAAAAAACTGTGGCACATTTACATAATGGAATACTATGCAGCAGAAAGAAAGGAGCACCTACCTTTTGTGACAGCTGGATGGAACTGGAGAGCGTTATGCTAAGTGAAATAAGCCAGGTGGTGAAATATAAATACCCTATGATCTCACTTATAAGAGGAACCTAATGAACAAAACAAACATACAAACAAAATAGAACCAGAGGCATGGAAACAAGGAAGAGACTGACATCGACCAGAGGGGTTGGGGGAAGAGGATAAGGGGGGAAAGAAGGGGAAGGGTCTAATCAATGAACAGGTATAAATGACCCATAGACATGGACAACTAGGTAGGGATTGACTGTGGGAGTGGGGGGTAGACTGGGAAGGGGAGAGCAATGATGGAAAATTGGGATAACTGTAACAGAACAACAATTAAAAAAAGAAAGAAATGATAAGATAGTTCAGATTTAATAAAAAGAAATCATTGGGTACTGCAACAGCATAAATAAGACCCAAGCAGAAGTGAAGGTTGCATTAACTGAAATAAGGAAAAATCCACAGGGAACCAACAGTGGAGGGAATGAAGCCAAGATTCAAATCAACAATTTGAAACATAAGAAACAGAAAAACATTCAGTCAGAACATCAAGAAGAAAAAAGATTTAAAAAACAAAACCAGAAAAGAATAAGGAGCCTCTGGGACAGCTCCAAACGTACCAACATCTGAATCAGAGGGGTGCCAGCAGGAAGAGGGGAAGAGCAAGAAATTGAAAACTTATTTGAAAAAATAATGAAAGAAAACTTTTCTATTTTGGTGAAGGGAATAGATATATAAGTCCAGGAAGTACAGAGAGTCCCAAACAAGATGGACCCAAAGAGGACCACACCAAGACACATCATAATTAAAATGCCAGAGGTTAAAGATAAAAAGAGAATCTTAAAAGCAGCAAGAGAAAAGCAGAGTTACCTACAAAGGAGTTCCCATAAGACTGTCAGCTGATTTCTCAAAAGAAACCTTGCAGGCAAGAGGGGACTGGCAAGCAGTATTCAAAGTGATGAAAAGCAAGGACCTACAACCTAGATTACTCTATCCAACAACGCTATCACCTGGAATGGAAGGGCAGATAAAGTGCTTCCCAGATAAGGTAAAGCTAGAGGAGTTCATCCTCACCACACCATTATTAGATGAAATGTAAAAGGGAAAAAGAAGATCAAAACTATGAACGCTGAAATGGCAACAAATGCACAACTATCAACAACTGAATCTTAACAACAAACTAAGTAAACAAGCAGAACAGGAACAGAATCACAGAAATGGAGACCACATGGAGGGTTATCAGCTGGGAGGAGGAAGGGGGAGAACGGAGGAAAAGGTGAAGGGATTAAGAACTACAAATTGGCAGGTATAAAATAGACAAGGGGATGTTTAGAATATAGGATATTGAGCAGCCAAAGAATTTATATGCACGTCACATAGAGATGAACTAAGGGGGTGACTGCTGGAGGGAATGGGGGTACCGAGCGGAGCGGGGGGAAAGGAAGAAAAATTGGGATAACTGTAATAGCATAATCAATAAAATATATTTTTAAAAAGTTTAAGCATGATGGTAACACAGAGATCAGTCACTTTTGTTTGTAGATGGCTTGTGAACACTGGCATGCGTGTGTGATATTGCCGAGGGAGGCGGGAAACATCAGTGCTGGTGTATCTAATTTCTAAAAATTCTTTATGGTTACTTTTGTTTGCACCTACTCAAGAACAAGTTTTCCATGTTAAGTCTTTTTTTTCTTTCCTATGTATATTATCTAATATATTTGTGATAAAATGAGAGGCAACAGCGGCTTAAGTGTATTTTTGGTCCTTTGTATTAATTCTGTATGTTTTCAACATTCGAAATTCCAAAATTAATGTAAGCTCTTGGAGGGTATAACATTAAAAAAAGTATACAAAAAAGGAACTTTCTCCCCACCCTCCAGCGCTCCCTCTGGGCCCTGAGACCGCAAGTACAGCTGTACCCCCACGGCTATTCCCATCACAGCGCTTCTACCTGGAGATGATGCGGAGCTGGTTGCTCATGGTTTGGATCTGCTCCACGGCACACAGAAGCTCCTGTGAACACCTGGGGTCTATGCAGTTCTTAGCAATGATGCGGATAAGCCTGGTGAAGTTGTGTCCAGAAGTCGCAACTCTCCTAGCAGAGGCGATGAGCTGCTCTTTGGTCTGTATCAAAAGAAATGACAGAGCGAGAAGGAGGTGAGCAATGCTGTCAGTTTCCCCTAAGAGATCGGTGGCAAATTCTAAAGCATCCAAAATGCTCCTGGCACAACTTACGTCAGCCCCAGAATGAACACAGTTTCCCTTGGTCCTGAACCTTCTCCAGAGGCATCAAGAGAGGCCACTCCTGGGTTAGTAAGAAGCTTATTGTCCTGAAAACCAGCAGGTGGTCGGGGCCCATCTGTCTGTGGGGGAGGCTGAGGACAAGGCAGCCAGCCCCCCTGGTCATGATCTAGCCCTTTATCGAAGGAGCTGGGGCCTGCACTGGGCTCAGGGTTAGTTTTCAGCAGGCCCAGGGCAGAAATGAGGGCCCTAAGAAAGACCAGGAATGGGAAATGTCTGGTTGGAGGGGGTCTTGGCTGGAGCAAGATGCAAAGGAGGACAGTCACCTGTAGAGCTTCCCAGAAGGGGGCTGACAGTTGTTAATGGGCTGGTGGCAGAAGCCACCTAGTAGGTAGCTGACTTCTTTGTAGGGCATATTGTTCTTCATTTAAAGAGACTTGGACTGGATGAGCAATTTTCCATTCATATCTTTCCTTTTTTAAGCCACAGAATCCTTTATCTGCATAAAATCTTAACTATAATGGTGAATATTGAGAGAAGATGCGCTGCTCTCACCTGGTTGTCTGGGGTGAACAGGTAAGGGGCCTTTCAGTAGCTCACAGGAAAGTGGACATCGCTCGGAAGAGGAAACCCAGGAAAGGCCACAAGTCCGCTGTTATAACCCTCTGGCGAAGACAGGACGGACCCCTCCTCCCAAAAGTTGGCTCAGGTGTCCGCACAGATGATGCCACCCATGGACCAAGGTGGTATGAAGGGCTTTATTACTCACAGAATGAGGTTTCCTGGGGAACAGCAGAGCAGGCTCCCAACCAGGTGTGGACAGCAGGAAAGGAGAATGAATGGCCTGGCTTTCACTGTGGTTGGGGACAAGCCTGGGGAAGGGTTTCCACATGTCAGCCAGGGCCTGTGAGCCCTGAACTTCCCAAGACAACTAAGGAGATGGTCCTGGGCTTTCTGATTGGCTTGTCCAGATGTGGGGCGACAGGGGAAGAGGAAGGAGTAGGTGGAGTTGGAAGCGATCAGCACACATTTAAAATGAAGTTGGACTTGTTACTGCTCCTGCCCGGTAGAGGGACCCCCTAAATGCCACGAGGAATGGGCACTAACTTAATGGACAGAACTTAATTTTGCTGGTCCCTTCTTTCCATGATGCCTGGCTCTGGTTGGGAGCCACTTCCGGGCTCCCTCTCCTCCTTGTATCATGAAGCTGTCTCACCTTCAACAAGTATTTGTTGAACAAACAAATCATGATATTGTGGGAAGTCTCCAGTGTGAAGAAGGGTTCAACTGAAGAGGTGAAGCTGTAATATTCTGGAATTCATAACCCAGCTCTCAAAGGTGCTAGAGAAAACTCAGACCACGAGAGAGGAAGTAGTCTGGTGGAGGTCCCTGCCAAGACAGGAGATGCTTGACTCTCAGCCTTTCCAAGGGGCGCCCCTCTGACCTTCCTGCCTTCTTCCAGCTGCACCCCAGCCCCAGGGCTGGAGTCCTACATGGCAGGTACTGCAGGCGAGTGTCACAGAACCTCCCAGCTCCAGTCGGGACTCCTGGGCTCCTCACCCCCGGGCAGCCTGTTGCTTCCTAACCACCATCTCAGATGCTCCTGTTCTATTCAGGGGCACCAGGCACTTTGGTGCTTAAAATCTGGTTGGTAGGAAGACAGGAATTTGAAGTTTGAAGGAGAATTCTTCATGTCACTCATCTTACCAGGCACAAGCCTCACTATTAAAATCATCCTTTGGTTTTTCTTTAGGTGCCATTTCCCAGGGAAGTCCATGGGGTGCAAGGTTTGCATAGTCCTGGCCCCTCGGCCAGCACCCAAGTCCAGTATGCATTAGGATATCAGAGATGTTTGGAAAGAGAATGGAAATCAGCAAAAAGAGGGAGCCACTGCCAGGTCTGACCTAATGACCTTGGGGTCACAGTTTCAGTGAAAAACTGGCTAGTTGAAGGGGCAGGGGTTGGGAGGAGGGACGGGACAAAAACAGGCCTGAGTGGTGGGTGCGGTGGGGCTGCTGGGTTTGACTTGGCAGTCACTGGTCCGGGGGGCCCCCCAACAGCCAGCCTTCTCACCTGGACCCCTCCCTCGCCCACCCAGAATGAGAAGTGGGGCCCCATGCAGCCTGGCCATGGGCTGTGGAGCCATCTGCACCTGGCAGACCTCCATGGAGGTTTTCTAAACGGTTTTGGTGCCCCTCTGGCTAGTCCTTCTGGTCCCCACTCTGTAAATGAACTTTTATTTTTTCAGTGTTGGTGTGTTGATGCTAACAAATTGAATGAAGACAAGGACCAGAGACAATGCGGATGGGTCACCCAGGATGGAAGTTGCCACCCCCCACCAGAGGAAAGCAGCCCCTGCCCCCCAGGCTGTGCTGGGCCTGACTGGCTGTCCTGCAGGGGGCTGTCGCCCTGTTACCTCTACTTGGGGGATTTTAAAGGATGTAAATGGCTTCCTTAGCTCATCCATCCAGGATAAAAATGAGTCCTAGATTTTACTAAACTTCAGCTTCTGACAAATGATCTTCCTTTGTAGAATAAGACAACACTGTTGAGCCCAAACTAGAAGGGGAAGGGAGAAGTGAAGTGACATTTATGATGCACCAGAGAAAGAAGCAGCAGGTAAAAACACCAAGTGCTGAGCAGCCCAGTGTGGCCCTACTGTCCCTGGAGCCGCCTGGGTCTAGAGGGCAGCAGCTGGGCACCTGCTTCTCCCACAGTGCCCAGTCCTCCCACCACCGCAGCTCCCTGGGGGCCAAGTACCAAGAGGCGTCCTCTCCTCCTCCAACTCTGCGCCATCAGAAGCACCTCCTTGGCCATGTCCTGGGCCATCTGGGTGATTCTGTTCCCACCGTCTGTGCCGCAGTCCTCCTGGAGAGGCTGGCCTGGCACAGCACGCGGCCAGGGCGGGCCGCCATGGGTACAGGGAGGGGTGCTGCAGGGCGGCCGCTGTAGGGAGAAGACAGAGCCAGTGAGATGCCTGATGCTTGGACCCCCCAGCTACCAGTGGGAAGTTAATGGCATTTTTGTCATGTTTTAAAGAAGAGAGGCAACCAAGAGGGCTTTCCGATTCCCCACGTGCCAGCTGCTCTTAGCACCTTCTCCAAAATAGAAGAGGAAACAGGGAGTCCCTGTCACTCAGGGCCATCCAGAATTTGCATAAACTGGAACCTGGTGTACTCAGAGCCCAGTATAGTTAAAGTATCACAGTTTCTTCCCCTCAGTTAACTTCCGGGCCTTACCTGGGAGAAGGGATTAGACTCTATGGCTTTTGGGAGAAATTCAGGAATCCCTGAACACTCCAACTTAGGGAACCCAAATATTTGCTCATCATTTGTTCTACGTGGAAGAACTTCAGAGCTCTGCTATGAGTAGTGACTCCCCCATCACCGTCTTATATCCTAGTGAGGAACCGCCAGCAGGACACTCCCAGCTGGCCCTGCAGGGCGCCTCCCCGGAACCTTTTCCAGAACCAGACCCACACAGCTGTTCTGCATTCAATGGCAAATCTAGTGACAAAGATCAGGAGTGGCTCTGCCAGATCTCCAGCTCCTTAGGGCAGGGCCTGTGTCGGGTTCCAGTGGGCAGGAGGGCAGGAGGGGAGCAACCTCTGAGCCCCCCGTCGTCTCCCCCAGCACTGCGGAGCATGCTGATGCCTCATAGGGATATGACTCGGCTGTTGGAAAGGCAGGAGGCCGCAAACCTGATAGTACATTCCATCTAAATTGGGAGTTTTAAGTTCATGATCCTACTTGATCCCAGAAAGGAATGGAAGTCCAAGGGTAGCCGCTCCGGGGCTGTGGCCACACCTGCGTGTGGCCCGTGTCCTTCCACCCCAGCCCCTGTTGGTGGGCTGTGTCCAATGTCTGTCACACTCCCATCACACGGCAAGGCACTGCAGCTACTGTGCCATTAGGAGACCAGCCACCCAAGGAGGGGTGGGACGAGCCATCCCCTATAGCTGTGGAGCTCAGATGGGTGTTTGGTGAGCAGTTGGCATGTAACAAACGAAGGGGATGTATATGAGAGGCTGGGGTCTAGGGCTCCACATTGAGGGTGCTTGTCCTCAAGCCGGCCTAGGAACAAGCAGGCATATGGGAAGAATCCTGACAGTTCAGGCTCAACTCAAAAGTTGTCCAGGTGTCAGAACAGCAACCAGCATGTAGGCGACTGGAGGTGGGGCAGGATGTCCACAGGGGTGGCACGGCTGCAGGCTGCTTTCCTCCACCCGGACAACACCTGCTCCACGCCCTCCACAATCACTGTGTCCCAAACCCGAATCTCTTCTGCACTTCTCGGCTGTCTTTCGCTTCCTAGCAAGCAATCAGAATCACTTACTGTGCACCTGCGATCCCCAGACACTGTGCTTGGCATGAAGGATCTAAAGACAGAAACAACAGCGTCCCTGAACTTCACCGCTGACGGTGTAGTCTTTCTAAGTCAGTGCACACTGAGAAGTCACCTGACTTTGCTATCAGTTTTTGGGGGGGGTTTGAGTTGGTTTCTTCAATTAAAGCATCCCCCACCTTCTCAAGCCTGTTCGCTGGCCTTGTTCCAGACAGGTAAGATGCCCCCTGAATGCTGGGAGGGTGGTGGAAACCTTTTCTGGAGAGGGACAAAATGACACAGGGCCAGCAGGCTCCCAATGGGCCTGAGTAGGTGAGAACAGGGAAAGGGACAAAACTCATCCGGGACTATGACTCAACTACAGAGACAGAACACAGGGAGAAAATGACAAATGGGTGATTTGACGGCCCTTGAGCTAAGGGCTAGGAAAGTAGGAAATATTCTTTTCAACTTTTGTCTCGTTGAACTGACAGGGACCTTATGCTTGCAAAGCTAGAAAAGTCTCCGGGCTCTTCAGGGACGAAGAGGCCTGGGACTGTGTTGGAGGCGCCGTAACTGCTTTGACTATTTGCTAGAAATACAGTTTCCGGGCTGTGACTTACAAGTGCCCAGAAGATGCACACAAACCCCTTACCAAACCACATGCCCCCCAGCAGGTTCTGACAAGTGCTCACAGTTCGGGGTGTAGAAGCCCCAGTTAGTGAGAGAGTGGGGCAGACACACCACGCATGGCGATTCTCCCTTCCCTTTGTGCCCTCACAAGACAGGCCCTGAGGCAGAGCCCTTGTCCCTGTTGTTTTCAGCCTGGAGCTCTGTGTGGAGGAGGAGGGCCTCCCAAACAGAAACCTTGAAGTGTGGGCCTGTCCTCCACCCCTGCACTGCAGCCTGCAGCAGGAGAGAGGATGCCCTTCACAAGGGAGAGGGGGTGGGGCCGAACGAGCTTGCTGTGGTCTCCTTCCCTGGGCCGCCGCTGTGTTGGGCGGGCGGCAGTGGCGCAGCGCACTCCTGTCTGCACGTTTTGGTGAGAAGGGGAATGTGTCGGGGGATGTGATGGACACAGAGTGTATCAGTCAGTGAAGTCAGTGGCATTGAGTATGTGTCAGAAGGACCCTGTGGAGAAACGGAAAAGGAAGGGCCCACGGGGCAGCTGAACTGCGGGGCCCAGGGCTGTGGAGCAAGGAGAGCCTAGAAGATGGCAGGAGTCTGAGCCAAGGGGCCTTGGCTGGGGGGAGGGGGGGAAGGAAACCACCTGCCCTCCTCCCAGCCACTTTGGGAACATGGCCTCCTCTCAAGGTAATGACGTTTGAACAAGAAGAGGGAAGTAAAGAGCAATGGAGTGGAGAAGCACACGATCTGGTCAGCTTTATCTTGGGAGAGGACCCAGGGAGGGTTTGGAGGGTCTGGGCAGCCAAACACAAGGTCACAGAGGGGACGGAGCAGATTGTCCCAGCATAAAACGCTGGCCGAGCCATCTGCTAGGGGACTTCACGAGCACTGTCAACCCAGCGTGTCTCCCACTGCCCCTGATCACAGTCGGCGTAAGGAAACCCAATGTCTGGGATGCACGATGCCCAGCTGTCCTGTCTGTTGCCCTGGGAAGAAAGGACTGTGCCAGCACCGTCCCCACAAGCCCTTCTTTTTGCCTGTGCCACTTCAGCCTGGATCCCTGCCACTTGCAAACAAAAGAACCTTGACAGGAGTGGGTGGTAAAGGTGGCCTAAGGAGGCAGAGCCACAGGACAGCCGTCAGTCACAGCAAGGGGACTCACTCCAGCAGGGACAACTAGGAAAACTTCACGGAGCTCAGTAATTATGGCCGCTAGGCACAAGAAACTTACTATGTGCCAGGCAAGTGCACGTGTTTTACGTGGGTGCTTTCGTGAACCCTCTGCCAGGAAGGAAATCAATGCTCCCACTTTCTAGACTACAGTCTCGAAGTCAAAATACCTGAAAAGCTTTTCTGTGGTCTCAGAGCTGGGACATGGCAGAGGCAGCCGCAACCTGGGCGAACTGCTTCCCGACCCTGGGCTCTCAAAGGCTGCCTGTGCTGCCTGCCAGATGTGAGTTATACACACGGGCACCGGGACAACCTTTTCTGGCACGTGGCAGTGGTTACTAGAAAGTGGGCTCAGGAGGGGAAGAGAAACGGTGCTGACTACCCTACCATGTCCAGGTCTGCCGCAACAGTCCCCTCGATGGCTGGACCAGCAGTGCAGGTCCCTGCCGAGCTCCCTGGGGTGTCTCTTGGGGCAGCACCCTGAGAATCCACACTGCCCACTGCAGCAGCTCCTGAGACACCCTCCCTGTGGTGGAGCCGGGGCCAGGCAGGGTCTTGTTCATCACTGGGTTTCAAGCACCTTGCCAGGAGCCTCCAGGCCTTGGAGAGACCACCTTTCCAGGCCTGGAGCTGGAACACAGCATGGTGGGCCTTGGCCGCCCACTCCCACTGAAGCCAGTCCATGATGGGCACTCCCCCATCCTCTGGGTGTTCTTGGAACACAGAGACTCTCTGGGCCACCTCCTTGGTAAGGACAAGAATGTCCTCCAGAGCCACAAGAAGGTCTTCCTGGCAGGGCCCAGACTCCTGGCCCCCTGCCACGATCGCCTGCACAGCTTGGATACCAGACACCATTCTTTCCATGGAGCTTTCTGGCCTGTGGGGCCTGAGGTCTGGGGTCTGGGGGTCTTCACACACCCACAGCCTTGGGCAAACAGCATTTTGGAGGGCCTGCCCATAGTCTGCATTGATGCTGCTGAGGTGGCCAGTCAGGGCTTTGGCTCTAAGAGTGAGCTCCAAGCAGAGAAGTTCGAAGCGTGTGGACAGGCTGGGAGACGGTCTGGGGCAGGAGGCCAGGATCTGCGCCACATCCAGCAGAGCGTCTGTGAGCACATGAACTTCCCTGCACAGAAAGGAGACCTCACCCTTTACCTGCTCATCCCCACACAGTAGCCTAGACAGCCGGGCAGCCTCCTGTAGCCTCTGAGAAACGTCTGCTGCCTGGGCCAAGCCTTCCTGCAGGCCCTGCTGGTTTTTCACAGCCTGTCGCAGGGGCACCAGGAACCGTCCTTGTCTCCTGTTGAGCCTCTCCATGCACTGGAGCAGGTCCTGGACAGCCACTGACCATAGAAGGCATCTGTCCTCAAAGCTCTCCTTCCACGAAATGGGGGCTTGGAGACCATCAGTGGTCAGAACTGTGTCCAACAGCTGCTTAGCGTAGGCTTCTGCCTCCTCCAGTCTGTCCTGCAGGTGTAAAAGTGCTTCTGGATGCCCAGCTGAGTCAGGGTCCTTCTTACCCAAATGCACAGGCCCACTTTTGGCTGTTAGTTGGGCCATCGAAACCAAATTCTGCTGAAGCTCCATGAACACTTCCAAGTTCCCTGGAAGATCAGTGGCTGGGCTGTGACAAAATAGCTGTTGACACAGAGGGTACCAGTCACCAGCCATAGCTACCAGCCCCCGCCTGTTGTCACTGGCGCTCTGGGACAGCTGGAGAGACCATTTCAGAAGCCTGTTGGTTCCAACAGCTGGGCAGTGTGTTGTCTTCCCTGCTGGGTCAGTAACAGAAGGTACCAGTGTCGGGATTTCTTGGAGTCCATTCATCCTCTCTGACCCCAGCGGTCCCTCCCCAGCCACGAACTCTTGAGCTTCATCCACAGCTACAGCCTGCTCCTGAGTGTTGGTGCTAGCTGGGGACACTGCCTGGTGGCTACGGCTCTCTCCAGCAAGGCTGGGTTTGCTGATGGTGGGGAGTGGAGGGCCCCCACTCTGGGTGCAGGTGTCAGGGATCAAGGGACTGGAAAGATGGTCCCTGAGTGGACAGGAGGTGCCTGGGTCACTTTTCCCCAACCCAGGCGCCCGCTCATGTGTCAGTTCTGGAGCTGGGGAGTTCTGGAGGCTGGGGAGAACACAAGGCTGTCTCTTCACCATGGCAAACCTTTGGACTCGGTCTCGAAGAGGGCTGAGAATATCGGGGTGGTTAGTCCCATCCAGTCCCTCTTGGAGGCTTTGAGCTGCACAGACGAGGTGTTTCGCCACGGCTAGAAAGGCATCTGTGTCCTGAGAGCTGTGCCCCCCCGAACAGCGCTCAGCAGCTTCACCCAGGACCAGGGAGGATTGCTCCACCCGCTGGATCAAGACTCTCAGGCCGTTCCGGAAGATGGGGTCTCGGTGCTGGTCCACGTACCTGTTCATCACCTGCACTATGTGTGTGGCCCGCCCTTGTAAGTATGCCACAAGGCTGGGGAACTCTCGGGAGTCTCCACTCCTCAAAGCCCAGGTGTAGAAGTCCAAGTGCTTGGCCATTTCCTGAATGGATACACTCAGGAACTCAGGAATACTGAGAACATCATCAAAACATGCCAACAGGCGTTCAGAGACCCTGGCCCAGCCCCGGAGCAAGGCGTGCAGGGCCAAGGGGCTCCAGTTCAGGCCAGACCCTTGTGGGCCTTGTGAGAGAAGCTGCTGCACTGTGACCACAAGCCCCGAGAGGCCTACCATGGTGGCCTCCAAGTCTTTGCCAGTTTGTTGTCGGGGAGAGCAAACCAAGACCAAGTGGCCCACCCGGAGCATCTGCTGGGCCTGCTCACGGAAAGCAGCAAAAAGAAGCTGGAGGCTCTCGGGCACGTACTCGCTGGCGCACCAGGAGCTACCTGCAACTGGTGCTGTCGCCAAGGCGACTTGGACCAGCCTTTGCAGAGGACTCTGCGTGTCGGTGAATGTGCTCAGAATCTGGCGCAGCAGCCCTGCACGCACCCCCTGGGAGAGAGCCTCGGTGGCGGCCCGCAGCGCCACGCGCTCCTCCTCCGGCCCCAGGCCCCGCAGCTGCAGCAGGAGGCGGCAGGGGGTCACCAGGCGCAGCCTCTCGGGCGCCTCAGCGCCAGCGGCCAGGCTCATGCAGGGCCAGAGCACAGCGGCCAGCAGCGAATCCTGTCCGCCCTGCAGGCGCTCAGGCCCGGGCGCGGCCAGCAGGGTGCGCAGCTGCCGCAGGTTCCGGGGGAGCGCTCCAGGTGCGCAGGCCGGAGTCGCGGAAACGCAGGGCTCCAGCCGCTCCAGCCGCTCCAGCAGCTCGCCCAGAATCTCCCGGGCCAGAGCGAACGGGCGGCGCCCGGTGGCGGCCGACGGCGGGCGCAGGGGGTGGGCTCGGATGGCGGCTAGCAGGGCGGGGACTCGGCTTCGCAGTAGGCGACCCCTGGACCCGCGCGCGCCCAAGCGGCCTAGGCTCAGCAGCGCGCCGGCCAGGTCGATCCAGGGACCTCGGGGCGTGCCAGCTCCCGCCTCCTCCAGTGCGTCCAGACAAGTCAGGCACCGGCCAGCTGCCCGAGCCATGGTCCTTGCCGCCGCCGCGTCCTCCAAGAGCAGCACCTGTTGGGACAGTGGGCAAGGAGGCAAGCTTGAAAAGCCTTGCACGTTTCTGGAGTGACAGAGAGCTCCGCCCACCCCACACCATTTTACAAATAAACGTCCAAAACATCCCAAAACTAAAGAGAACTGAATTTCAGCCCCTTCCTGCCCCGCCAAAACCAAGTCACCTCAGAGTGACATTTTTAAAAAAGTCACTAGGAATGACGTTTAAAGAAAACATTTGATGTAACTGAAAATGTAAAGCCTTCTAAATTCGAACTACACCTCATGTGGGGTCCAGTCTGGGTTTGAGTGTATATCTCCAGATGAGAGGAGGCCATCAACTGTCACCATGGTAACCAACACATAACCAAGAAAAGAGTGTGTGGGAGGGACTTAGTGTTTGGATGAGGACGATGGGGTCTGGAGGGATGGCCTGTCCCGGAAGCACCCCTGAGAATCTTTCCTAGCCTGACTGCTCCTGCCCAACTCTTCCTGTCCATTTGCACGGAGCTGGTACCTGGCCATTCCCGGAGCCTGCCTTCCCTCCTCCCTCTTTCCTCTCCTCCTCCCATCAGCAGGTGCCCAAGCCCTCTGGTTCACCCTCTCTCATCTCTTCATTTCCATCTTACTTTAATGAGGTTCTGTTAAATACACCCCACAGTAACCCGCACTACTAAAGTTTTAATGATGGGCATCACTAATATTTGACAATATTGATGGCATATGCATTCGAACAGGGAGCATGTCCCAGCAAAGAAGAGTTGTGCCAGATGGTGGAATGTCGTCAGAATGGAGAGTGGGGAGCATTTGGAGGCTGAGAGGCTGTCCTGGCCCCGAGGTCCTCCCAGCTGTAGGCCAACGAGCAGGACTTTCACTTTGGAGCCAGGTTTGCCAAACTGGCTGAGAGCTGCGGAGGTTTCTATAGCATCTCCCCATAGCTCCTCAGTGATGCCTTTTTATCAGGGGTTGGTGGACAAGTGTGGTGGCAGAGGGGCTTCACATGAGTTCAAGATCATAGACCCTCGCTCAGTATGTCTACCCAACTCCCTGTGGCAGCTTCCACTCCTAGCCAGTTTATTAAGTTGGCAATAAACTCTGCCTGTGATCTGGGCAGAAATTTGGGCAGGATTCTCTCTTGGGAGGGTGTGCGCTGTGAGAATGCCATGCCCCGTCCAGGCCTCCTAGCAATGAACTCTCCACCCAGATCAACCAGCCAGCCAGCTGACATCAGCCTCACCTTTGTGGTGTCCAGCAGGATCTGCTGAGCTGAGGTCACTAGCTCCTCCCGGTGGCTCTGGCATTCTGGTTGAAGACGGAGCTTCTGAGCTACCAGCATGATGTTCCTCCCAGACGTGATGAGAGAGTCAGCAGCAGGCCCCATTTCCTCCTGGAGCCACTCCTCCTCTGAGTCCCCCGCCAGCCTGCAGATACGCTCTCACTCAGCATTTACCAACATGCAATGTTACAGCCAAGAAACATACCCATCAGGGAATTATGATACCTAGAAGTTACAGAGCACCATGAAGCCACGAAAACAGTGACGTAGATCTTAATCCCCTTCACTCTAAAATAAGTCACGGGGATGTGGGTAGAGCACAGGGAATAGAGCTAATATTATTGTAATAACTTCCTACGGTGACAGATGGTTACAAGGCTTATCGTGGTGATCACATCAAAGGTATGTAAATGTCTAATCACTATGTTGCACACTTGAAACTAATATAATTTGTATGTCAACTATAATTAAATGACGCGGATCCTGGCCTGCAGGATCCGTTGAGGTTGCAGTATTCAAACACACATGCACACGGACTACAGAAACCCTGTGCAGGAAGAGGGGCTGAGGCCGCTCTCCGAGCTAGAGAGAGGGCCCCTGACCCCCGCCTGGACAGGCTTTATTGGTTTTCTGGGCCCCTTACATCAAAGATGGTCCTCATTTATTATTCACAGGTTTGTGTGGGGTGGTTATCTTTTGCTGACAAAAGAGAGGATGTCACTGAATACATCAAAGGAGGATATTTGCAATGTAAAGGGAGAAATGGTCGAAAAGGCTTTGTCCCATACCTGGACGGTCTAGCCCAGATTTGGGGAAGATAAAGATACTCAGTAAACATTTGCTGCCTCAGTTCAGGGTGAGGGAGTTTTAGCAAGAGCAAGTCTCATAGCAGTCTGGGTACAATGCAGGCCTGATTTCCCACTGGAGAACCTATCCATGGACGTGGGTCCTGCCCACCAACCTCGCTCCCCAGGGGCTTTTCCGAGTGGGGGCTGAGCCACATTTCCCACACTTGCAACGGTTCCTCACAATTAAAAATAAATCAATTTTAAAAGGTGACATGGGTGTATCTTATTGTGTCAGAAGCCTCTCCCAGATGTAGTGTTGAGTAAATGACACCAAGTCACAGACGCGCACGTGTGGCGAGATCTCTTGTTCTCTGTCCTGTGCAGACCTACACAGAGGACCGTTCAGCTAGATGAATACAGTAAACTGGGGTTGTAGCTTGGTGTTTTAAACCATATTTTATTCCTTCTTGAATTGCCCTCATTTTCTCTGCACTGAACACGTATAATTACTACAAAACACAGTATGCCTCTTTTTGAAAGGAAAAAATATGTAGAATCTCATTTCAATCCGTGTGATTGAGGAGAGGTTTTATGTAACAAAAACCCGTCCGTGAACACAGATGTCCAGAGCAACTGTTTTGTTCACGTGATTGCAAACATTCCTCTTTCAAAATAATCCCTCACCACACAAAACAAAACAGGAGAAATCTCACTCCCTCTGTCCTTGTCCTTATAATGGTTCTTTTTTAAATCCTCACCCGAGGACATGTTTATTGCTTTTAGAGAGAGAGGAAGGGAGAGACAGACAGACAGACATAGAAACATGGATGTGAGCAAAACATCAATCAGTTGCCTCCTGGACCAGGATGGAACCCGCAATATTTTGGTGCACCAGGCAACCCTCCAACCAACTGAACCACCCAGCCACGGCCTTGTAATGGCTGTTCCTTACTAATAAGGCTGAGGGGCTGTGCCTTTGGAACTGTAGACTGGGAGGACACAGAAGTGCCAACTGAAGTGGTCACTGAGAAGCTCCTCTCAGCTTGTGGTCCCTTATGAGTGGCAGCCAGTTTCAAGGCCTCCCCCCCATTCCTGTCCCGAACATCCCAGCTACGCTTATGTGAAATGTCCCCTGAGTTCCCTGTGCACAGGGTCACACAAACCAAACAGCCCAGCATGGCAAAATGCTGAACACACCGTGGGGCAAGGGCAGAAAGGGAAGAAAGTGTGACAGCTGTCTCCTCTCCTTATTTCACTTGGACTCCCTTGTGGGACATTTGCTCACCAGCAGCAGCTGGCAATCAGGCCACCCAGCTTGTGAACACGACAGCCCCTCACCCTGACAGCTGTTCATTGGCAGGGTAGGGCCATCACCCACACAGCCTCACTTCTTAGGTTTTTTTCACTTCTCAGCATTAAAAGGAGGAGAAAGAACCCTGGCCGGGTTGCTCAGTTGGTTGAAGCGTCGTCCTATACACCAAAAGGTTGCGGGTTACAGGAAGTCGGGGGTGTGTACAGGAAGCAGCCAATTGATGTTTCTCTCTCACATCCATGTTTCTCTTTCTCTTTCTCTCTCTCTCAAATCAGTGAACAAATCCTCAGGTGAGGGTTTAAAAACAAAAAGGAGGAGAGAAACACAGCTTTCAAGCATCAGGGCTGTGTGTGAAATTGTACCGTCCAGCGTGCAGGCATTGTAAGGCTGTGACTGAGTACGACCCCGAGTGCAAGGTACTTCACACGGAGGGACAGTCCTCTGACGTCCTGCTGAACTCCCCACTCTCCACTCTCATTAGTTTGGGGACGTTTTTCAGTCTTTCTTTCTTTCCCCACTCCCATTGCCACTTTGAGATTTCGCCAAGTTGGCTTAATGTTTTTAACTTGAAGCAACTATTAGAGTTTCCCTTAGCCTAACACTCCTCTTTCAAGCATGCATGTTGTCTTTTCCAAAGTTCTCTTCCTCTTCATCCTCCCTTCTCTTGAGGTCTCTGGTCTCCACTTGTGGGTTAGAGTTGTTTGTCAATACTTTTCTTGGCTTCTCGAATTGGGTTTGCAGAGAAATAGTCACTAAGTCCTTGCACGTCTGCATTTATGTTCTGCCAGTGGCCCGCTGAATGGTAAGTTCCCTGGATGGCACATTCTTTTTTTTTTTTAAGTTTTTATTTATTTTTAGAGAGAGGGGAAGGGGGGAGAAAGAGAGGGAGAGAAATATCGATGTGTGAGAGCTACACGGATCAGTTGCCTCTCGTGTACCCCCAGCTGGGGACCTGGCCTGCAGCCCAGGCATGTGCCCTGACTGGGAATCGAACCAGCAACCTTCTGGTTTGCAGGCCAGCACTCAATCCACTGAGTCACACCATTCAGGTCTGGATGGTACACTCTTGGTGACAGGCCTGTCCTCTCACAGCCAACAGATTTGATTCCAGCATCTTTGGCCTCCAGCGTCACAGGTGCAAACTCTGAGGCCAGTCTATCTGATACCAAGCTAATTGAGCTTCCTTTATAAGCAGTTTTCTTGTTTGTGTGTTTGAAAGCACTAAGAGTTTACCACTGTTTGCTTTATATAGATAGACAGACAGATAGATAGATAGATATAGATATACAGATACAGATATAGACAGATAGATATAGATATAGATATATACATATAGATAGGTAGATAGATATCTTTCCTCCACAGTCTCACCTAGAACCCAGGAAGCAGTTTTTATGTACAGATTTGGGTCATTAATTGGCTCGGAGGAATTTTCTTCTAGTATTTGTTTAATTATTGCCTCTCCTTAATGTCTTCATTTTTCTCCTTCTAGAAGTCCCATTATTTGCAAATTGAATCTGTCTTCCACATCAACTATTTTTTTCATGTATGATTTCTATATCTTTCTGCTTTTAATCTATGGTTTGAATGATACTGTTGGCTTGATCTTTGAAATCACTAATTTGAGTTACAGAAGTAAGCATTTTCCAATTTCTGCTTCAAGCCGTGAGGGTCTCAGACCAACCTTTCTACCAACAGCACAGAAAGGATAGATAAAATACTAAAGAAGTCCCAGATATTTTACGGTTCTAGAGAACAACAAGGCAGCAGGACTCAATCCTGAGTAACACAGGCCAAGAGGCGTAAAAGCCACGTGAAAAGTGGGTGCTGCACCCACCGTGACCTTAGAAGTCTCATGGTGCTGAGAAAACAAGAATCAGGGTCTGTGTCTTGCCGACAGGAGGGAAGCCGGTGGTCGCCCCAGGATTTCAGCAGAGACCCCAAAGATTACACCTTAGGAGTGAGAACAAACTAAAAAGAGGCATTTCCTTAGAAAGACTGAAACTAGTCTTGAATCATCTCAAGGCTTTGATTGGATGAGAATGACTTCTCCCTAGTTTTACTGCCCACCAGAATAAAATCAAAATCTCCCTAGAAGGAGACAATTCTATCTAGAAGCACTACAATTTTGCATACATAATGTACTGTATTCAGTACTTTCAAATCACCTCACATGAAATGATAAAGGTGGCATCTTGAATCACTTGGGTAAAGATAGACTTTATAATAAATAATATTGGGACAATTGAGCAGTCATCCAGGGAAATATAAAGTGAGTTCTCTATTTCGGTTCATAGACAAGATGGAACTCCAAGTGGATTAGGGAATTTAAATCAAAACCACACAAGAAAAGATGAGTGAATTTCTCTTTAATCTTGGTATAGAGAGATCTTTGTAACTATGAGTCAAAGTCCAAAGGTTATAGAAGAATAGGTGTAGATAAATTTAACTCCATAAAAACTTTAAAAATTTAAGTGGCAAAAAAATTTGAAAGTCAAAAGACAGATGGTAAACGGAAGAAGATGTTTTCAATGGGTGTGACACACGAAGGACTAATAACCTTGATGTCTAGTACATTTCTCTTTTTTAAAGATTTTATTTATGTATTTTTAGACAGAGGGGAAGGGAGGGAGAAAGAGAGGGAAACATTGATGTGTGGTTGCCTCCTGTGTGCCCCCTACTGGGGAACTGGGCCCTCAACCCAGGCATGAGCCCTGACCAGGAATCAAACTGGCGACTATTTGATTCACAGGCTGGTGCTCAGTCCACTGAGCCTCCCCAGCCGGGGTGATGTATAATATATTTCAATATTTGCAAACCTGATAATGTAACTATACACCTTACACTTTGCTTTTATCACTTAATATATGTGTTGGATTAATGATATAATCCAACATGTACTACAAAAGACAAATAAGTTAATACATAATTAATATATAGTATATTTCAACCCAGAAAGCTCACAGCTAGGAATCCACCTTCTCCGTCAGCTGGAAGACACATGTGCACAGGGCTATTTGCTGTAGCCTTGTTTTTAATTTCAAATCCTGGAAACAACCTAAATGCCCAGAGAGTGGCTGAGTAAGTTGTTGTGCATTCGTACACATAATGGAATATTGGGCAATGGAATACTGTATAAAAAAGTAAGGGTATATTTGTAAAATAGTATGTGTTATTTCCAGGATACAAAAGTGAAAAAAATGAAAGCGCACACCCTGCACAACGGCCTCTCCTGGTCCGTGGGTCAGACCCGTGAACTGGATGGATGTCACTCTATGATCACGTTATGTTACAGGGAAAAAGGGGCGTTTCCAGATGTAGTTAAGGTCCCTAATCAGTTGGCTTGTGTTAGTCAAAAGATTATCTTGGGTGGGCCTGACTAAGTCAGGTGAGCCCTGGACAGAGGACGGGGATCCTTCCTGAAGAGACACTCAACTGTTGACCTCGAAGAAGCAAACTGTCACATTGTAGAGAGGGCCACATGTCAGGGCCTTGGTTCTACAACCCCAAGGAGTTAAATTCTGCGCACAGCCAGCGAGCTCGGGTGGCTCCTGAGCCTCAGGTGAGACGGCAGCGCAGTGGACACTTGGGTTACCCAGGTCACTCAGCCTGGGGAACCAGAGACCCAGCTGCCCCAGCCCCAGATGCCTGACCACAGACAATGTGAGATAATAAATAGGGTTGTTTTAAGCTGCTAAATTTATGGTAATTCAGATGCAGCAATAGAAAATGAATATAGTTACAAGTGAATAACATGTAACTATAACATGCAGCACTTTGGGAAAGAAAAGCACTAACCTAAATAACTCTGGAGAACAGCATTTTTTCAGGACAGGGTCAAGCTGCAAACAATAAGAGCTGCATACAAACTTCCCCCTAGTTAGTCAGTGTCTGCCTCAGGGGGTTACAGGTGAAGCCTGCGACTTCACACGTAAGCCAGGGTTGAACAGGCAAGCGGGTTTATTGTGGCTCCTGAGAGCGAGGATTCCCACTGCTGGAGAGAGCAGCTGCAGCTGAGGAGAGGGGATGGTAAGAAGGAAACCGTGGTGCCGCACGGAAATGGACGATACCGGTAGGACTACGTGTGCGTGAATGTCACACACGAACGTGTGCTCCGACGCGCAGAAGTGAGCGCCGAGGGGGGTGTCCACGGGCCGGCAAACGTGCATATCTTCTTCGCTCTGTCTGCTGAGAGGCCCGAGGAGCAAGGACACCCTGTAGTCATGAGCATATCTAGAGCCCACCTCTTGGTTCCAAGATACTATTCTTCAATAAAGAAACCAGGGTTCTTGGGGCGACGGGTTGATTCCAGAGCTTGGGCCGGGAAGATACAAGATGAGCCTGGAAAACACGGAAGTGCTTTAAAACATGGAGGAGTGTTTGAAGGACACAGGAGCCAATGGAAGGAGCCCCCGGTGACCAAAGCAGGAAAGAAGTGAAGAACAAAATAAATGCTGACAGTATTGGATTAAAACCCATTAAATGAAATAAGTATCGATGAGTCTGTAATGTATGAGAAATTGAATAAAATATACCTGAATAAATGAATACAGAGGAGAGGAAGAATAACCTTTCTGTACATAAGAATTCCAATGAATAAATGTGGAGGGAATGAGGGAAATAAAATTATCAGTAGGCAAACATCACAGTAACAATTTCGCAGGCAAGGTACACAGACGGACACTAGAGCCGATGCATGAGAGTTTGAAGGAAACACGACCATTGCAGAAGGCACTGCAAGGTACCAACTACAGAGGGAAAAACAGTGCAAATATCCATCACACGGTACCGTAACCTAATGATAAAGGTTGGAATCTCCAGTATGAAATCATATTAACACACGATGGATGCATAAACAAGGGGCACAACATCACTTCTGTGGTATCCTTGCCACAAATGTGTAACTTCAACCTAGTCATGAAAAAATTTGCCAAACCCAAACAGAGAGCCGTTCTACAAAGTAAGCGATCAGCACTTATCATAGTGCCAGGGTCATGAAGACAAAGATTAATTGAAGACAATTAAACACAATCACCATGAGAGCTTTTTATCATACTTCTCTGGAAAAACAAAAAAATCCATAGGAACGGAAGACCCGAGTGTATGAGTTTGATCTAAAGGACGTGCACAGAACACTGCACCCACTAATGGCATACCTGTCTACTAGGGAGCACACGGCGCATCTGCCAACGTAGACCAAGTGCTGGGCTACAAAACACGGCTCAAAAATCACAGTGCGGTCACACCAGAAATCAGGAGAAAAAGGTACTAGAACGCCCCACCCTCAGGGTCCTGGAGAGAGGACAGATGTTGAAGTGGAGGGGGAGGATGTGTCTAGCGCCGTCTTTCTCAGGGCTGCCGCACAGATGCTGGTGCTGACTGTGCAGGGCGCCCCCAAGGCCCTGTTCTGTCACCTGGAACCTGCAGCAAATGGTACCTCCCAGGAGTGGCAACCCAGGGGCCCTGCCCTGTTCACCAGCCAGTATGACAAACTTTATATGGCCATGGCCATGGCCCTGCATGTGTGTATGTGTATATACATGAGCCCCACTTGCATACACATACCCATGTGTACATATGGTATATATGAATATGAATACACATATACAGTTCTTTATAAAAAATTTTAAAGGAGGGATGGGGAAGATAAAAGGATGGGAAGAGGGAGTGGGAAGGAGGGAGAGAAAGGGGAAGTATCTGGAACAAATATACACCCCCATGTTCATTGTGGCTCTCTCTGGGGTGTAGGCTTGTGAGTAATTCTTCTCCTTCCTCATTTCATTTGCATTTTCTAAATATTTATCAGTGGATACATTTTTGAGCAAAAAGAAGCATATACTCGTGTTAGCCTTCTCTTGTGGGGTCTTCCTGAAGCCCAGCTTGCAGCCAACACTGGTCTGCTGACGGGGCGAGTTCTTTCTGGCTCCCGAGGGCTTGCTCGGCAGAGAGAAGCACTGGAACTTGCCAGCCAAACACTTAGCATGCTCTGCACCGAGTGCCTCTGTTGGCCCTTCCTGAGATCTGCTCCGGGAGCTGCCCCGAGAGGCGGTGGAGCCAGGACATGAATTATTTGCATCATTGCCCTGATGGATGGGCTGGACCACGTCCATGTTCACGAGCACAGGTAATTCTCTTTATAAATACTTAACTAGCCTGGAACAGACAATACAACAAAGGCATTTACATTAAAACAAACAAAAAGGACATTGAGCTTCTCTCAAATTTAGTGTACCTTTTTCTGTGATTACAAAATGCATTGAGTTAGAAAACTTAGAATGTACAAAAGAGTAAGAAATTGGTGTAAAATCACTATGTTCTCAAACTCCTAAGTAAGTCGATATTACGGCAAGTTTCTTTCCTTTAATTTTTTCGTGTTACATAAGTGGGCCATGCCATCTGCAGTCCCCCAGCTTCGCATCTCTCACGTGTGTATTAAAATACACATAACTCAAAAATTACCATCTTACCCCTTTTTAGACGTACAGTTCAGTGGCATTAAGCACGTTCACAGTCCACCCACCTCCAGAAGAGTTTTCATTTCCCTGAACTGAAACTCTGTCCTCATTAAACAATAATAACTCCCCATCTCCCGTGGTATCCCCCACCCCCGGGGCACCCACTCTCCGTCTCTATGAATTTGACTGCTTTAAGGACCTCATATAGAATCATACAATATATTTTTCTTTTTGTGACTGGCTTATTTCAGTTGGCATCAAGTCTTCAAGGCTCATCTAAGTTGGAGCACGTGTCAGAATTTCCCTCCTTTTTAAGACTGAATAATATTCCGTCCTATGCATGCACCACATTTCGTTTATCCATTTGGTTGTGGACGGACACTTGGGCTGCTTCCCCCTTTTGGCTGTGTGCATCATGCTGCTGTGAACTGCGGGGTGCAACTACCGGTCCGAGCCCCTGCTTTCACTCCTTCTGGGTAGAGGCCCAGCAGCGGCGTTGCTGGAGCGTGTGAGACCCTATCTCAATGTTTGGAAAACTCGCACAGTTCTGAATGCTCTTTTTTCCACTTCGCTTAACTTTTGAGCAGGATTATTTTCAACAATATTTTTGTAACTTTTATTTTTATATAATTTTAAACTTTAAAAATGTTGCAAAAATGATATAAGAAACTCTGATATATCCTTCAGCCAGATCTACCAGTTGTTCTCATGTTGCCACACTTGTTCTATCATTCTCTTCCTCTGTATGCATGTGTGTAGATGTGGATGTGCACGTGTGGATGCGTGTTCATGCATGCATGTGTCCATGGATGCATGTGTGTGTGTAGAAAGCTCCAGATATGGTACTTCTTCACCCCAAAATAATTCAATGTGGATTCCCTGTGGAAAGGACATTCATTTTCACAACCACAGAACAATCGTCAAAATCACAAGATTAAACACTGATACAATGCTATTATCTAATCCAAAATCAATATTCAAATTTTGCTAATTGTCCCCAATCTGAGAACACGCATGACATTTAATTGTTAAGTCCTGCCTCAAAATCCCCACCTCCTAGCTAGTCAATCAAATCTGAATCTGGCCCTGCAGAGAAGGGACCCTGAGATAGGGTTATGGTAATAATCAGCCGACCTTAAATGAGAGAGATGACCCTGGACTATCCCAGTGGGTGAATGTAATCACACGAGCCCTTGAACAGAGGAGGGAGGCAGAAGGAGACGGCAGGGAGGTCTGAAGCTTGAGCGGAGCTTGACCTGCATGGCTGGAGGGGCTGCATGGAATGCAGGCAGCCTGGAAGAGCAGAGACCAGCCTCTGGCTGACGGCCAGTAAGAAAGGGATTCCTCAGTCCATGACTACGGGGAGCGGGGAGCGGGGTTTGGCCAACAACCCGAAAGAACCTGGACACGAATTCTTCTTCCCAGAGGCTCTATGCAAGAGTCAGGCCTGCAGACACCTCGATTTTGGTTTGTAAGACCCAAAACAAAGAAACCAGCCAAGCCCACAGACTTTTAACCTACAAAACTGTGAGATAATAAATGTGTGTTGTTTCAGGGTCCTAATTTTGTGATAACCTACTGAGCAGAAATAAGAGTCTGGCTTTTCCCTGTGGATACAGTTACATGTTTTCGTCTCTGTTTGCTCCTCTGCTCTGAGGGCAGGGACTGGGGATGTCCTTCTCACTGCCTGTTTCAGTACCGAGTCATGTCTGACACCTTAGCAGATGGTCGGTACCTACTGTTGGATGAAAGAGAGGCATACTTATGAGACTCTTTCTATTTTTAAGATATATCTGAAGCAATCATTCCATGTGACCATGCTCCAGGTACCTGGCTTGTATTTCTCATGACCTGAAGACAGCCTGTGAGGGAGGTTTGGTTTCGACATCTGCCTTGACAGATGAGTCACAGACAGGTTTCAGGACTTAGCCAGACAACAGGTAAATGTTGGGGCAGGACTCAAACATGGGAAATCTAGCTCCAGCGTCTGGGAGAGGGAACCCAAAAAGAACCAGAATTATCCTCTCTAGGGCGGGCCCCTCGTAGTACAGGCTTCCCCTGCTGGGTGAGTGTTCTAAGAACCCATCTGTATCACTGTACCAGCTGGTGTTGTTGTGAGAGGCTGTGTTTGGCTTCAGTGAATTTTTTTGAAGACTCTTTCAAAGCGTTTGCCCATCTCATGATGAGTTAGGTACAAGCACACCTGCCCACATGGTGCTGAGTGTTCAGCAGTTGTTGAGCAAAACTGCACGGCCTCTGTGCCCCACCCTCCCTCTTCACCCAAGCCTGCCCTGAGCGACTTTTTTTTTGTTTCCCCAGATGTAAAAAGAGGGAACTGTTTTGTTGATGTGGAAGAGGTGAAACAAAAATGGCAGAATATAGGGGGTGGAGGGATTGAGCAAAAAGGAAAAAGGACTCTTGGGCATGGACAACAGCATGGTGATTGCTGAGGGGAGGGGGCATAACGGGACTAATTGGTACTGGAAAAAATTACAATAAATATTAAATTTTAAAAAATGGCAGAAGCACTAAAAGTCATCAGAACCTACATGTTCAAAAACCGCTCTGAGCAGTGGTAAAAATGCCTCAATAAGTCTGTTGCATCAAATGGAGAGTACTTTGAAGGTGCCTGATGTTTAAACATGTAAGAATATAGGCACAATTTTTTCATAAATAAATTCTGGGTATTTTTTTAGTTCCCCATGTACTTTAAATTTTGGACAGTAAAAATGTAACACTTCTGTTATAACATGTGAGTTGTTGTCCACTATCATTTATAGAATTCAGTTTTGTTATAATGAGGCCCTTTTCTATTAACCTTGGGGCTGGAATTTAATATAGAAATAATTTGTGTGCAGGTTTACTAAGGGAAGCAGGCTTGAGGCACTGAATGGCAGACATGAAAATGATGTTTAGCCCTGGCTGGTGTGGAGCACTGGGCCTGCAAACCAAAAGATTGCTGGTTCGATTCCCAGTCAGGGCACGTGCCTGGGTTGAGGGCCAGGTCCCCAGTAGGGGGCACAGGAGAGGCAATCACACATTGATGTTTCCCTCTCTTTCTCCCTCCCTTCCCGTCTCTCTAAAAATAAATGAATAAAATCTTTTTTAAAAAAGAAAGAAAATGATGTTTAGACAACTGAAAATTCTTATTCTTATCTCTACAATAACAATAATCTGTGAAATAGGAATGAGTCTATGAACCTTTTGATGGGACATACAATTGCTTTTTAGTGGAAAGGTTGGTCCACTGATTCTGAAATGTTTGCATATTGAAATTACGCCCAACTAACAACACATTACGTAAGTTTGCTTTCTGTTTTATCAACTTATATTTCACACCTGACTGGGCTATAGTTACTCCTTCTGTAAACATGTCAGGTAAAGGGCTCAGATTTTTTGAAACCATTACCTTTTTAAATTAAAATTATTAGGGTGACATTGGTTAATAGGATCGTATAGGTTTCTGAAATCATTACCTTTTAGCAATTTGCACAAACTCTTCAGTAGCCCGAGCCAATGCCTCTGCGGGCTTCTCCAGGGAGGCGAATGCCTCACCCTTCACGTCGCTCCTGTCCGCGGAGAGGATCAGATGGCAGAGCTGAACCATCATGGGCGAGAGGAGTCTCTTGATAGCCTCGTTCTGGATCATGGAGCCGATATCTTCTAAGACAAAATACTCCATCTCTTTTTGTCTGTGAAGAGAAGTATAAGGGTAATTATAAGACGTGACTGAGGTCTTCATTATTTGCAGCACTGCACAGGTAGAAGGCACATGTTTTGCTCGACCTTTACTTTGAAGCTCCTCAGAATGAGGGTGAGAGCCCTGTGGCCAGAGAGGGTCCCCCTCTACCTTGAATGGGCATCTCAAAGCAAAACTTTCACAGATCTGGGAGCACTGTGACTTGGGGGTTAATAAACTTCCTTCCCCAGGCAGATTGCGAGGCTGGATGAGAACTCAAGGATATTATATAAAAATTTCAAGCATTGTGTGGGTGGACAAATTTCCTATGCTCTCTCGTTCAAAATTTCCCTCAAATGGATATAAAAAGAGGAACTTCACACTTGCCCTTCTAGTTAGAATAAAAATAGGCTATAAGAGGTCGCAGGTCCTGCCATAACATCTAGAAAAGTCAGATAAATTAGACACATTACATTCCAGAATACGTCAGATCGCTGTGGAAGAACCATGAGACAGACTGAAATTCCAGAGGGGAGACTTTCAGACATGTGTTAGTAGCAATGACTATTTGTTTTCTTAGGGGTATTTGTTAATTCTGGGCAGAGGCGGAGGAGTAGAGCCTGGACCAACCAGAAGCCCTAGGCTGGGGGAAACAAATTTTAAAAACCTTTTATAAAAATAACCCTCTACCTAGAAACACTACAAAATCCAACTACTGACAATTGAACACAAAGAGAAAAATCTTAAAGCACCCAGAAAAAGAAGATGTGCTATCTTTAGAGAAGCAGTATGAAATCACCTACATATTTCTGGGTCAGTACAACCTTATGTCAAAACCTCAGGAAAATCAAGGGGCCAGAGTCTCATTCAGTCACACAAAGGTCCCTTTAAAGCAATGAAGGGTGTCTCTCTCGGATCCTCTCAATGAAGCAATAATTAGGCCTCTGGGAAGCTTAAGAGCTTGCTCCTCAGCCTCTCAGCAAGAGCTCAGGATGGTGAAGGCTTGTCTTGGAAGGTCCGCAGCTCTCAGAACAAGTCCTGCGTCCAGTCTGCATCTCTGGGAACCCCAGCTGCAGGTGAGAGGGATCCGCACGTCATGCGGGAGGCCCTGGCACTCTTACACCTGGCTTGATTGGGTGTGGTCGCTCCAAGACAGTCATTTTCTCCCTTCCAAGAATCAGTGATATGCAATCACATCGAACAAGCCTACTACCCCTTAGTTACTATCTCTCCTGCACCTCTAAAAAGCAGCAGTATTGCACGAGGGAGTACCTCCTCTGTGGCTGCTTCTTGTCTCAATTCACCACAAGTAAAATTTTAGTGCTCTGCTAAATTATGACAGTTCTGTGTGGTGTTGGATGGGCACTAGACTTAGTGGGGTGGTCGCTGTGTAGGTGATAAATGTCCAATCACTATGCTGCACACCTGAAACTAATATAATATTGCATGTCAACTGTAATTGAGAAATTAAAACAAACATTAAAAATTATGACAGGTTAATCAACACTCCACTGAGAGTGAGGATGGGGTTCTCAGTGCCAGCTGGCTGGTGAGCGACCCAGTTCCAGAGTCCTGCTCTCTGGCTGCTTCCAAGGCCTTTCCTGGGATGACTTTCTCAGGTTGGACTCCCTGAAACACAGTGTGTCACAGTACAGGGGTCTGGGCAACAGGAGTCGCTGAGCGAGTGAAGCAGGACAGTGCTATGGTCTGGACGTTGTGTCCCCCAACGTCTGTATGCTGAAACCTAACCCCTAATGTTAGAGTAATTATAGCTAGAATATTTGGGAGTGATTAGGTCACGAGGTTTGGAGCCCTGGTGAACGGGGTCTGTGTTCTTATAAAAGACCCCAGAGGGCTCTCTTGCCCCTTGCACCCTGTGAGGACACAAGGAGAAAACAGCCACCTACGCTCCAGGAATCAGGCCCTCACCAGGCCTGAATCGCCAATGCCTTGACCTTGGACTTCTAGCCTCCAGGGAAATAAATTTCTGTGGTTTTTAAGCCATCCTGTGTGCTGCATTCTGTTAGAGCAGCCCGAAGGGACTAAGACAATAGGGAATGGGACAGAGTCAAGCAGTGACTTGGCCTGATATACAGGGGAGCCGCTCTAAAGCATAAGCCATAGTGCAAAGTTGCTCCCTCTGAGGCAGGGGGCCAGCATTGTGTCCCCCACATCTTAGTTCAGGCTGCTATAACAAAATACCATCATCTGGGTGCTTAAACAGGAAAGATTTCTTTCTCAAAATTCTAGAGGCTAGAAGTCTGAGATCAAGGTCGTGGCAGCTGTCTGGGGAGGACTCTGTTCACGGTTTGCAGCTAGATGGCTTCTTGTGGTGTCCTCACATGGTGGAGAGAAAGATATTGTCTCCTCCTCTCTCTCTCTCTTTTTTAGTCCTCACCCAAGGATATTACATGTTTATTGATTTTAGAGAGACAGAGGAAGGGAGAGAGACAGAAATATCAATCGGTTGCCTCCCGTATGTGAACCCACAATCTAGGTATGTTTCTCTTTCTCTCTCTCCCGGCAGCTGCTTTGCCCCCATAGTGGGGCTGCCTGTGTATACAGCCCCCGAGGGATGGAGACAGTGTGACCAAGTCCTGAAGATGTTGCTTAAACCCTTGGATTCAGGCAAAAAGTTGTCCTCCAACACACTCTTTTTTGTTTTGCTCAAATCATTTTAATTGGGTTTGACAGGACTCTGGAGACCTGGGAATCCCCCCTCCTGCCCCAGAGCGATTGGGACCTTCCAGTCTTTACAGCTACAGGTGGCGGAAAGTCCTTCTCCACAAGTGGAGGGAGGAGGTACTAAATACTGGCTCACTGCCTGCATTACCCAAAAAAAAGAGGTTGTTGTATCTAGTATTATTTTTTTACTTTAGCAAATCTTGGCTTCTCATTTTTAAATGGATCACTCACACAATGTACTTAGTATGGGCTCTGTTAATGAAACATTTTAACACCAAAATGTATTATAAAATGAGTCATTCCAGATAACAAAGAGCTTAACACATAAGGAAAGGAAAATGTAATTATCCCTGCTTCTGAATACGCCAAAAATCAGCCAGCCCCATCTCACGCCAAGAGCAGAGTTGATGGCCAACCAGGAGAGCGCAGGCCGCCACGGAGAACCACCAAGGGGGAACGTGGCATGTTTGCTTACCTGGATGCGAAGACACTTTCCACACTCAAAGCCAAAGAGCGAATGGACAGGGTTTACTTTAAATGTAAGAAATCCAGTTTGCTTTGTCTAACCAGCAACCGGAATGTATTTACATCCACACGGCAGGTCCAGACAGTGGCAGCTCCAACACCCGTTAGCCGAGCTGCTGCTGACGTCACAGGTGATACTGGTAACACGCAAACATCATGACTTATGCATGGGCCTCCCGAAGGCCGGCTGTTTCCGAACCATTGAAAGTCTTGCTTATCTAGAGGAGTAAGAACTAGATTAGAGCATGAGAAAGAAGCTAATGTTTTACTCCATCCAGGCATAAAAATAACACTCAACTGTGGGTCTTCAAAAGTTCTGTTGTGGGGAATTGAAAGGAAATTAGGCCCTGGGACCAATGAATAACCGAGGTGGTGAACCGAGGTGGTGAATAACCAAGCAGTTTAATCGACTTGGCTTCTTCCCAGTTACTTCCTGTGGATTTTCACAAACTTCGGTTTGTGGGTGAACGTTCCAGCTGCTGTCTCTTGCGAACAATAAAAGGAATAGGGGCTCAAACTGGATGGAAATAGACTTAGAGGTGGATTAGGTATGGGCTGTGTCCCTGGCTTTTTCCCTACATCATCCCACTTATTCCATAGATCAGTTTAATGAGGTGTTAATAACTTCCCCTTGCAACTGAGGAAACAAAGGTGGGGGCGTATGAACGGTGCCCAGCCTCTGAGAATTATTTCCTCTTCAAAGTATCACCCATTCCTTGACTGGCGTGAAGTTCCTAAAGACTGCAGTGTTTGAGTTGTGTCTGTTCAGGAAGACAGAAGCCACTTAGGTATTGAAAGAAAAGCGAACTTGATCCAAGGCATTGATGACAAAAGTGTTGGGAGGTGCTGTAATTCAGGCAGGGTTGAGTTGAACCGAAGGACACCCAGCTGGTGTCCTGAAGAACTGCCGGTGGGGAAACCCCCCCAACACCGGTGTCAGAGCGAAGTTTCCCGTGTGAGTAGTAAAGGAGACAGACTCACAAGAGAAAGAAACACAGGAGGGAAAACCGATTTTTCAACCCAGACCCACGTCCCCTTTTGTGGCAGAATGAGCAGCAGTGGGACGCACGAACTGGGGTGGGAGAGCTCATGGAGAAACCTCATGGAAAGAAGACACACCGTCCAAAAACATGTGTACAACATGATACGCAAGGAGAGCCTGCTGCAACCAGTCTGTCAGAGAAAGGCAGAGGAGCATTTTCTTTTTAAAAAAGATTTTACTTATTTATTTTTGGAGAGGGGAAGGGAGGGAGAAAAAGAGGGAGAGAAACATGACCAGTTGCCTCTCTCCCACCCCCAACCAGAGACCTGGCCCACAACCCAGGAATGTGCCCTGAGCAGGAGGAATTGAACCGGTGACCTTTCGGTTTGCAGGATGACACCCAACCCACTGAGCCACACCAGTCAGGTCAAAAGGAGCACTTTCTTCTCTTTTCTTTTTTTTTTATGTCAGCTTTTTTAAAAGGTTTTATTTATTTATTTTTAAAGAGAGGGGAAGAGAATAATAAAGAGAGGGAGAGAAATATCAATGTGTGGTGCTTCTTGCACGCCCCCTACTGGGGACCTGGCCTGCAACCCAGGCATGTGCCCTAACTGGGAATTGAACTGGCAACCCTTTGGTTCGCAGCCTGTACTCAATCCACTGAGCTATATCAGCCAGGGATGAAGAAGCATTTTCAATTAAACTTTTCCTTTGCATGAGAGCTTTTCACTTTATTGTTTAATTTCCTGGTTATATTTTAAAAATCTCATCACAATTATAACTTTTTTTTTTCTTCAAAAAGATTTGTGAAGTTTTCTTCCTTCAGAAAGTTTTACCTATCATGGACAGGCCTTATGTGACAGGCTGAAATGTAGAACTGAACTGACAGGGCCTTTGACCTTGACAGTTCCCTGGAGTGGGGTGGTGGAGCGGGCACTCTTCCTCCGGGAGGGGCCCAAAGGCTCTGTTGAAGGGTGAGGCAGTTCCACCTCCAAAGTGTAAAAGAGCAACCAAGACCTCAGGCTAAAGAAAGAGTAAGTCTTATTTTATTCAGCATGATTGTGAGACAGAAATTGTGGACTAATTAAACATTTTGATTACTAGGGACTTTATGATCCATCTGGGACATAGTTCATCAGTTTTGGAAGGGGTAACGCACACTCACCTTTAAAACTACATCCCGCAGACTTTCATTTGACCTTGATGCTGACCAGGGCATTTCTAAGACTTTGGATGAAAGAGTGTGGTCAGTGCAGCAGGAGAGACGCAGTGGGAAGAAGACTTGGTGGGAAGGCTGCGGATTTGAAACTGAGGATGTTGCTTCAATGACCGTGGCCATTTTGCTATACGGACAGACGCGATGACAGCTGTGCTCTGGAAAGATTAATTTGGTCACGGTGTTCACAAAGACTGGAGAGGTAAAGAGGTAAAGCAAGAAGGGCTGGAAGCATCAGGTGACCATGGTGCCATCAGAGACCAGGAGGGAAAGACAAATGGGGGTTGTTTTGGTGTCCAAGTATAGGACACAAAGCCCAGAGAGAGGGGAGAGGGGAGAGGGCAGAGGGGAGAGGGGAGAGGGGAGAGGGGAGACGAGGATCCGGAACTTGTTTCTTAGGAGCATGACCCTCGGGCCCAGTGAGAAAGGTCCTGGCTTTAGAGGATCCCAGTCTGCCCTGCCCTAGCTGTGACCTTCCCCACGGGTGAGACGTTTGGATGTCGAGGACACAGCCACCCCTTTCTAGACTATGCTGGGTGTCTGAGAACCAGAATCCACTGTCTAAATAGCCCAGCCCATGTCCTGGGCTGCACAGGCTCCTTCCCTGGGCTCGTTCTCCAAGGGTCAATGGGACTGCCCGCGGGCACACCCCAGGCCTGGGTGCTAGCCAAAGAGCTGTTTGTGGATTGAACTCCAGCTTCCTGGCTGCAGTGCCCCCATGCAGGTATGTGTGACCCCTCACAGTGCAGGATGGAGTCAGAGGTGGGAAGAAACTGGAGGTGAGCCCTGAGCAGAGGCTGGGGCCATGTCTTTCAGTATTACCAGGTTCAGGCATGGACTCTATGAGTCTGAGAATTTTAAAGTCCTGGCTTCCAGGTCATCCTTACAAACACACATTAGTAAGGTAGGAAGATAGACATATTATTCAGTGGCCTATTGGCTTGGTTTATAAATTTATTTTTAAGATTTTATTTATTTTTAGAGAGAAGAAGGGAAGGAGAAAAACATTGATGTGAGAAAGAAACATCAATCAGTTGCCTCCTGCACGTGCCCCAGTCAGGGACCTGGCCCCCAGCCCAGGCATGTGCCCTGTCGGGGAATGGAACTGGTGATGTTTTGCTTTGCAGGACGATGCCCAGCTGAGCCACGTGGTCAGGGCTCCTCTTTATTCTCTTAGTGGTGTCTTTTGATGAGTGAAAGTTCTTAATTTAAAGTTGCCTATTTACCAGTTTTTTCCTTTATTCCTAGAGACTATTGTATTCTTTTAAACAAATATTTACCTAGTATAAGATCATAAAGGTTTTTCTCCTGTTTTCCCTTAAAAGCTTTATTGCTTTGCCTTTCACATTTAGAGGCATTAGATCGCAATGAACACCACTGATTTTATGTGAGGTAGAGGTTGAGATTAATTTTGTCTCCCAGTGGATATCCATCGGCCCAGCTCCATTTATCAAAAAGTCCATCCTTTCTCCCATTGATGTCACCTCTATTGTGAACCAAGTGACTATAGATGTGGGTCTCTTTTCATTGGTCCATGTGTCTCTCCTTGTGCCAAAACTGTACTTTCTCAGCTACTATAGCTTTGTAGTTAAATACTATGTTTTATAGGTCTTGATATTTGATCATGTAAGTCCTCCAATTTTCTTCAAGAATGCCTTTGCTGTTCTCGGTCCTTTGCATTTCTAGATGACTTTTGAATTGCCACGTCGATTTCCTCAAATAGCCCTGCCGACATTCTGTTTGGGGTTGCACTGATCTACGGGTCAGTTTGGCAACAGCTGACAGCTCCCTGATTCTGAGCTTCCCATCATGCACATGGTATAGTCTTCCATTTATTTGTGCTTTAAACACTTCTCTCAGGTACATTTTGCTGTGTTCGGTGTAGGAATTGCAGCTTTCATTAGTCAATCAACATGTTGTACACCTTACCAAGTATAATGAAATATGTCAAGTATATCTCAGTTTTAAAAGGTGTATTACTTAATTCCCAAGCAGCTTAATTCCACTGAGGTCAGAGAAAGTATTCAAAATTATTTTAATCCTCTGAAATTTGTTAAGGCTTTCTTTGTGTCCCAGCATATAACGAGTCTTAGTAAATTCCTTACTTCCTTTGGTTCCACTATTGTTGTCGGCTGTAGGTGCTGCCTCCAGGAGAAGGAGAAGGCACGCTCGAATTCCAAGGTCCGGGCTAGGAAGAGATGCACATCACTTCGTTTCCGTTCTGTTGACAAGAACTTACATGCCCCCGGGGTAAGGCCTAATGCCACGCGGATGGCAAGCTGAATTCTTACAGGGTCTTCCCTCCCTAAGATTTCAAGAGAACTGCAGGGTGTCCCACAGTTTTCCAGCTAAGCAACTCCAGTTGGGAAACAAAAAAAAAAGTTTCTCTCCATAGCTCTGGCAGAAAAATTCCAAAGAAAATCAGACTGGCCAGATTTGGATCACTTTTCTGTGTAAACAATCACAATGGCAAAGGAGGTGGAGCTGGGCCCACCCTAGTTCCCACAGACCCACTGGAGAGGGGAGGAAGCCGAGCACTGTCTCCCAACTCTTATCCCCGGGGGCCGGGGCGGAGGGTTGCCGGGTTGGAGCACGTAAGCGCCCCACCACTTCCGAGCCGTCCCCATTTCTTCTCCGAAAGTTTCCCACTGCCAGTGTACGTCTTCAGGTGGCGGCAGAGCTGGAAGCCCCTGCACAATGCTGACACCTTCCAACCCCAGAAAACACAGACGGAAATGGGAGAGAGGAGGGCGCCTTTATAATATTCGAGGTAGACACCTGCCTACAGGAGGCTCAGGACAATGCGGAGAGGTACTGGAGTGTTTTTTTCTGTGACGAGTAAAGAGGTGAGGCGCCTGCCTGATGTGGATGATTGATTTATGAAGGAGGGTAGAAAGTTTCTCTGCCCCTCAAATGCTCCAAAAATTTGAAGGGACTTTAAAAACCACTGATGAACAAAATAAAAACAGAGACATGGATACATGGGACAGCTGGACAGAGCTCAGAGGGAGGGTATTGTGGGCTGAGGGGACTGGAGGAAATTAGCCAAAGAACATGTGTGCATACTTGCTTAGCCCGTGTTCACGGCGACAGAGTGTTGAAGGGGGAGGGGCGGAGGCTGGGTTTAGGAGGGCAGAGTTGGGAAAAATGGGAGATATCTGTAATAGAGTCAACAATAAAAATAAATTTAAAAAATAATAAAGAACCACTTTCCCACTCAGAAGAGGAAATCAAGGTCCGAAGAAGGGAAAGTGACGGCCCAACACCTATCTGTCGCGGGCTCCTGGGGCTTGTACAGAAACGAGTCCTACCGGGAAACCTAACGTCAACCCCGCTGAGCGCCACCCGGGGGGTCTCAGCTGGCGAAAGGAGTCTCGACCCCAATGAACCACGGAGAACGCGCCGGTTCTCCGTGGTCCTAAAGCAGGAAAAGAGAGGAAGCACATCTTGGACACAGCTCGGGGCCTCAAAAATTTTGTTGTTATCCACAAAACGTCCCTTAAATATAGTAGGTGGAAAAATCCCTCTTCTGTTTGCACCCCCCACCTCCCCGCCCCGCCGGCTGTAGCCTTGAGCCCGGGAGGACACGGTCCGGGCCCGGGTCCCCCTCCAGCGCACCTCCCCACGCCTCTTGCAGCCCCAGCTGGGACTCACAGTGCCCGTGGCTCCCGCAGCTGTGCCGGATCACAGGGCGGGGGCGGGGCCGCGCGCGGGGGGGGACTCCTGGCACCGGAGGGGCGGGGCGGGACGCGGGGCGGGGACTCAGGTGACGCGTGGGGGCGGAGCGAGGGCCTGTGCAAGGGGTGGGGCCTGTGCGCAGGCGGGGACGCGGTGACCCGGGCCTTTGCACCAGGGCCCCGGGGAACTGGGAACGCGCCGGGGCGGGGACGCGGCGGGAACTGGAGCCTGGGGAAGCGGGGACGCGCGGAGGCGGGGCGTGGTCGGAGTTCCGAGTCCCGCGCGCAGGGCGGGGACCCCGGTGACGGGGCGGGGACCCGGGGACCCGGGCCTTTGCGACGCGCTGGCGGGTTCCACGAGGAGCCGCTTGTCTGGTCCCTGCGCCCGGCGCTGGCGGCCTAGCCATGTTCACCTTCGTGGTTCGCGACGAGAACAGCAGCGTCTACGCCGAGGTCTCCCGGCTGCTGGTCGCCTCCGGCCACTGGAAGAGGCTACGGCGGGACAACCCCAGGTTCAACCTGATGCTGGGAGAGCGGAACCGGCTGCCCTTCGGAAGACTGGGTGAGCGTCCCCGTTCCCGTCCGCACCCGCCCCTGGGGCCCGCTAGAGCCAGCGCTTTTGTGTTAACGCCACAGATCTGTCCCCCGTCTCCTCGGGCGGATAAGACACAGATCCCTAAAGTTCTAAACCATCGTTCCTAATGTCTCTGGTCTTCGGGATCGGATTCGGACCCGCATCACCGCGCGGCCCCGGCGCACGGCCAGTCCTGCAGCTCAGAGGGCATAGGCCGCCCGACCCCACATCCCCCGGGCCGACGCCCCCATCCTCCGGCCGCGCACCTCGCCCCCTCCATCCCAAGGCCCCGCGCCCTTCCATCTGATGTCCCACGTCCCCCATCCCCAGGCCACGCGCCCCCTCTGCCCATCCTCTTTCCCAGGCCCGATGGCCCCCCTCCCCTCGCCGACGCTCGCATCAGGCGGGTCCGCAGGCCGAGCGCGGGGCGGGGAGGCTCCAAGAAGCCGGGCCCGGGGCGACAGCTGTCTGGAAGATTGCTCCCGGCCTGGTGTGGCGCGGGAGGGGCACTTGTGTGTGGTGAAAACCTCGGGGATTCAGCTCCCCCAAGGCTCAGATAAACCTCCCGGGGACTTGGAAAAGATCTGGATTCCAAAAGCAGGAGGTTCGGAAGAGCTGGGGACTTGTGATTCAGACCTTTCTTTAGCTTCACCAAAGAAAGTGTGTGTTCACAATTGTGGGTTCACGAGGGGGTGCTGCATTCAGATTTCACACAACGCTGGGTTCGCCCTCTGCACTGCTTCCTTCACATGGTTGGAGTGGGCTTGGCACCTCCAGGTGCCCGTGGCCTTCCGTGGGAAGGCGGTGGGGGTGTGGACCACCCGCACTGCTCTTTAGATGACGTAATCCAGAAGTTGTGCTGGGGCTTCAACTTACCTCCCACTGACCGGAATGTAGCCTCAGGGCGTCTCCTCGCTGCGCAGTCAGCAGGATGGGCAGCCTCTGCCCTGATAGCCGTGTTCCCTGCCAAAATTCTCTGCGGTGGGGGCCAAATAGCAGGCCAAACACCCAAGCAGAGAATCGATAATGAAGAAAAGCCATCTGTGCCTTGGAGGGGCAACCAGACAGAGTGGTGTTGTGTGTCCAGGAGAGGAAACAGTTTCTAGAAATAGGCGTGGTCAGGGGTGGGGAGGTGGCCGGGGCAGAGACTGAAAACCAACTGGCTACTGTGAGCTTAGAGCCTTTGAATGGGGAGCGTGTGCAGTCGGATGGTGTGGCAGTGGAGGGTGTGGCAGCACAGCCTTCCTGGAATCTTCTTCGGAAGGTACCATGAACTGCTCTTTACTGTTATGCAAGGTTATGATGCATGGTGGGGTTGGCTCTAACCCCCCCCCTGAAATCCTGGAATACAGGGAATTTGCCTGAGATCCCCCTTTGTGAACTTTCTCCCCAAGAAGCCCTCCCTCTCCACAGAGAACACCTTCCCTCAAAGAAGAAAATCTGCTTACTTTTGGGAACGTTTATTTCCTCCTTGCTCCTTCCACTTCCCCGCCTGCCGGACTTCCTTCCTCTTTGCAGTGCCTGGCTGCGAAAGCTTAGATGGCACCCTAACACTGAAAACAGAAATGGCTCTGGCAGGGACGAGGCAGGGTCGATGGCACTGCTGTGATGCTCGGGACTAGGAAGAAGGAGCAGAAACCATCCAGCAGGTCTAGACCTAAACAGGCCCCACAAAACCGGCAGATGAGCAGTAAACATTTGGTGTGTGTGGGAAAGGAAGCAGCATCTCACCACCAAAATAGTTCCATGCCTTCACTGCATACATATTTACCTTTAGCTTAAAGTGCACCATGGGGATCCCAAAAAGGAATCGGGTAAAGGGTCAGGATGCCAGAGCCACAGGTGAGAAGGTAGGCAGGCCAGGTGTGAGCCAGGAAGCTGGGGACAGGCAGGTAGTGCCTGAAACTTTTTATCTGCTTGTCTGCTGTTCTCATGTGAATTATTCTTACCTTTGTCAGCTTCAGTTCAAACTCCCTTTGCTTGGCTTTGTGTTTTCGTTGCTGGAAATTCAATGCATTGTTAGGATTTTAAACAAAAATTTAGACTTTTGTTTTTATTTGTATCTTTTCTGCTCTTATTTTATGGAGCAGGGGACTTGCCATAAGATCTATTGAAAATGAGTTTCCTTGTGGGGTAATGCACAGAAAAAAGTCCACTGCCTTCCTTTGCCTTCTAGTGGCTTTCTAACAAGCCTGCAAGTGCAAATGTGCTGGAGGACAAGGAACATCAGTTCTGCTGCCTTCCCTGATGGCTGTAGGGAACAAGGCTCGGGAGGTCAGGGCATGACTCTGCTGAAGTCCTACCTGTACCGAGGTAACTCGCAAGTCAGTGTATTAAGCCAGGGAGGGGTGCAGTGGGGATCTGAGAAAGGGGAAATAGGAAGTAGCCCTCCACCTTAAGAAGAACAAACAGCCCTGGCTGATGTGGCCCAATGGGTTGAGTGCCAGCCTGCGAACCAAAGGGTCGCCAGGGTGATTACCAATCAGGGCACATGCCTGGGTTGTGGGATAGGTCCCTCGTTGGGGGTGTGCGAGAGGTAACCAATGAAATTATCTCACACATCAATGTTTCCCTCTCTCCCTCCCTTCCCCTCTCTCTAACAATAAGTAAATGAAATCTTTTTTTTTTTTTTAAAAAAGAACACACAAAGGCAGCAGTGGTCTCAGACATCTCTATGATGTTGATGTTATAGTATCCACTATGGGGAGGCCGAGCGTGCCAGTGGAATGCTGAGGCAAGGGGGCGTACAGGTGCAGGGCAGCAAAATTATTCCTTCTCTAACCACCAGTCCTGAAAGGGGGAGAGAAAGCTGGGCAGGACGCAGCTGTTCGCTCTCCTGTGCATGGGTGCTGACCGGTTCCAACCCCTTCTGAGCCTCCCTTTCGTTCACAGGTCACGAGCCTGGGCTGGTGCAGTTGGTGAATTACTACAGGGGGGCTGACAAACTGTGTCGCAAAGCTTCTTTAGTGAAGTAAGTGTTCTTTAAAACCTGTTCTTCTTCTTTTACGTTGATGCTGTTGGCTTTCATTGTGAAGCCCTTAAGGAAAAATGTGGGGTTATTTCTAAAGGGCAAAAATACTTTTATTTAAAAATCCAACGTATATCAGTCTTGGGGCTTCCTCTGAGCTGCTTTGGTTGCAACCCAGGCTCTGCCGTCTAGCACTTGACGAAGCCTGTCTGTCTCTGAGGTCAGGCTCCCAAAAGCAGAGCCTGGGCGGGGTTTATTCTGTGACTATTCTGCACTCCAGTATCTGTCATCCAGCGGCTGTGGTGAGAAGTGGGACATTTCTGGGCACCGCTGGTCCCTGGAGAAGGCACATGCGCAAGCCCTTGGCAGCCACTCTCACAGCAACCAGAGTCCCCTCAGAAAGGACACCTGGCGAGGCATAACCGCATCTGCTACACTGCCCTCTCTGCACAGTTGGGTTTGGCAGGTGTCATAAGAACAGTATCCTAAGACAGAGAAGCATATTATCTGCTGATCTTGTAATCCCAGCCCTTCCTCTTGTTAGTTCAGGCAAATTTCCTCATCCCTCTAAGCCCCAGTATGTCCCTCACAGGTAGTTGTGAGGATGGAATAAGGTGACGCATGTGAAGTGTGGGGCACAGGGGTTTATAGTGAGCATTTGACTCTTTGCCTTTGTTTCCTTTTCTGTAAAATGGGAATAATAATAGTAAGTGCCTCAGGGTTGTTGTTGGGATTGAATTAATTTGTGCAAAGTCTTTGAATAATGCCTGCCTGGTAGTTCACACTGTATAAGTGAAAGTTCTTATTGTTATTACCGTTGTTATGGCCACCACTGCTATTGTTATCATTTCAGTAGGGAAGGCGGGAATGGCCCCTGGAGTCCGGGCTGCAGCCGGCTTCTTTCCTCCCCCCTCACCGCCCCATGACTGCTGAAGACGTGCGTGCAGCCTAGCAAACCATCCTGGGGAGAAGGCATGGGAGACGACCTGCCTCGGTGCGCCTGCTCTCTCCCCGCGCACGTTTCTTTCTGGACTCTAGATGTTTACGAGGTGGAGTGTTCACAGGAACATGCCCCCTTTGCAGACTCACTGGCCCCAGTGACTTCCTGTCCACTTCTCTCAGGCTGGGCTTTCCTGCTTTGCCAGCTACTCCTAAAGGAGACCAGGCTTTCTGAAGTCTTCTTCTGGTTACATATTTATTATATATTCGGTGCAGAAGTTTTTTCACTAGAACTAGAAATGAGGCATGATTGTTTATCCAGATTACTCATTTAGAGATTACTATAAGATGTTTATTCAATCTTTTTCCTACTGTAATTTTTTCTGTAAAAATAAAAGTAGAATTTTGCTTTTATAAGTAGGAACAGAGGATGCTGTAAAATATGTCCTACGTATTTGCATATTTAGCAGCTATAGTGAGGTCGAGTGAGTACAGGGCTGGGGTCATGACCAGGTCTGAGTAGGTGTCTGATCCCTGGGACCTTGGACAGCGTCATGCTGCCAGGCCCCCTCCCCCCCTCCCCCCATGGTCCATCTGTAAAATGGGGATGGTGGTGATCACACTGCTCTTTGCCCCTTGGTGGCATGTGACACAGCCTGTGATGTCTTGACTTACGCAGGCTGGGGCTGTCCTCACCTTCACAAGGGTCCATTATTCTCTCAGGTATCCCGAGAGGGACTGTAGGAATTGCAGGACATGATGGTTCCCTTTGTCATTCTGTCTCCCTCCCATAATTTTGCATGGCTCCAAATGGCTCAGAAAGTTAAAAAAAAAAAAAGCCATGTTAAATGGCAGCTCGCAGAGGGCAGCTGGATCGCCCGGGGCCACAGCAGTCAGTGCTGAGCCAGGACTGTTCTCGCCTGTGCACAGGGGACCGTGGGCAGTGTGCCTGGGCATCGCCCAGAGGCTCTGACAAGACCTTGTACAGCAGGCACCTTCCTGCTGTCACTTCAGGACGGGTCAGAATTCACCAAGGCCCGAGGCCACGGACCCAGAGCCTGAGGGCTTTCCTTCTGGCTCCGGTTGGAGACTCTTTACCTCTCGAGAGCATTTCTCCCTTGTAGCTGTGAATCTCCAATCACGATTTCTCTCCAAATGGGCTTGTGAGGAAATGGGGCAAATGCAAGGGACGTCTGTCGAAACTGGTCTCTGTTTTATACAGGAAATGAAGGTTATCCCCTAGGCCAGCGCTGTCCAACAGACATAGCATGCTAGCCACATGTGTGATTTTAAACTTCCTACCAGCCACAATAAAATTAATACAAAGAAACAGGTGCAATTTATCTTAATCATATATTTTATTTAACCAAATAATCGAAAATATCATTTCGACATGTCATTAATATAAACAAGCCAATTATATATTTCAGATTCTAAAAAAAATTCTGAGTCTTCAAAAACTGTTGTGTATGTTATATTTATAGCACATCTTAATTTAGACACCAAATTTTCATTGCAAACCCTTGTTCTGTATTTAGATTTCATTAAAATTTATGCTTAAAAAAATTTGTGTACCCAAGTTGTTCCCACCCATGTAAAAATTTTTCAATAACTGAATTGAATACCCAAAACCATTTTCCTTTAAGAATCACATGTACACTGACAAAACAGGTTCATCTTATTAGAGGACTTCACTTGGCTTTAAAGCAAAAGCATATATCATTTGAAAAACTATATCCAAGTTAAGTAAGTCCACCAACTCTTGTGTTAACTCAGTGGTACTATTATTGAATTCAAAAGGGTATTGAATAAACTGAAAAGAGACTCTTAATTTATTAACATCACCCAAGTGCTCTTCAAAATTTTCCTTAATTTTTGCAGCTAATTTGCTGTGTTACAATTAAAATCTTCTGCATATTAAGTCATGGTATACAAAATATGTAAAATCATTATTACGGACTTGTATTACAATGTTGGAACATAAACTTTCATGCCTGTCTGGCTGGGTCATAAATAAGGTCTTCTTTTCCCTTCCTCAGAGCTTTAACTAGCTTTCTGTAGCCGTGTGAGAGTCGCACTGCCAGTTGTAATCTTTGATGATGGAGTGAAGTGTGAATTACTGAAAATGATTTGTCGAGCATCCTTTTTATTTCAAGAAAACCTGAGTTGGAGTGAACTGTACACTAAATCTTTGCAAAACTCTCCATCTGATTATCCTTGGCAAAGAACACGGCATCATTAAACATTGCCTTCTGTTTCTTGTGGCAGTTCTGTGTCTGCAAGACTATACTGAACCATTGTAACAACTGTATCCATGATACTTCCCATGGAGTGGGCTTCAGAAAACGGAGTGCAGATGTTGCCGAGGTGTATCATCAGACAGTAGAATGAAGCAATAAAGGAAACATCCGTCTTTTAAAAAATCCTAGGAAATCCAAATTTAACCCAACCCAGCTGGAGTACTGTCGGTTGTGATAGAAACTGATTTTTCAAAGCACCTGGGTGAAACTCTCCTTTGACAGGTGTAAAAGATGAAAAACTAGCTACACAATGATATTTTGTAGCTTGCAATTTGATGATGTTTTTTCATATATTTGCAAATCCTTCGAGGGAAACATACCCAAAGTATTAATCAGGCAGCATCTCATATGTCATAGCATTCATCTAAAGTGATTTTTTTTTAATTTTCAAGTTTTGAATAAATCTTTAATATCATTAGAAATGTTTTGTATTCTATGGGCAATTACTTAACTGGCTTAACTAAGACTTGTTCACTTTTTGTAAAAAGTTTTTTAGTCTTTTCCTCAAAATAATTTTTTTACCACATTTCCATCTAAATGATTTTCTTTTTATGTGTAGAATCCAGGCTATTTTATTGCTGAGTAAAGTTACAAGCACAGATTCTATTAAAAATTTGTTTACATTTTTTGTTGAATAATTTAGTATTTAATTTGGATTTCAGCCACTAATTTCGCTGATTCTTTTTTGACTGTTGAGAGGAAGATGCTTATCAAATTTATTATGCATTTGCTGAAAGTGTCTCCTGGGCACAGCGAAGTTTGTTCTACTCTGCCGCAATGAACTGTAGTTGTCCCCATCCCCCCCCCCCCCCCCCCCCCCCCCCCCCCCCCCCGCTCTCCCCTGCCCTGCCCACCCCCTCCCCCATATGCAGTCCTCCCCCCATTGTCCTTGTCCACGGGTCCTTTATACATGTTCTGTGCCTATTTCTAACTAGAAAAATAATTATATTTCACTTCAGTTACCAATTATGATTTACCTAGCTATCACTGTAACGCACGCTGCCTGCATAATAAACACATTATAACGTTTCGTAAGTGCATGGAAAACCCCACGTGCACTGAATCGATCTACTGACCCTGGGTGGAACAGCGACGTGTTTCGGTGAGGCACTGGAACAGCAGCTGCGCGGACACGCACGCCGTGACGCAGCCGAAGGGGCTTAGGTTCTGCAGTGCTGAACGTGCCATGTCCTCCCGCCAAAACAAGGAAGTTGGTCATGGACAAATATTTTATGTTTTTAAATTAAAACTAAACTATATTTAAAATGCAGTTCCTGAGTCATACTGGCCACATTTCAAGTGCTCAGAAGCCGCACGTGGCTAGTGGCCACCCTACTGGACAATGCAGACAGGGTTGAATGTTCAGTGAATCCGAAATGTATTTGTTTGTTCCTTTGAGTTCAAGTAACTCAAATCCTATTGTCTTTAACTTTAAAATAACTTTGTTTTCAATCTCAATTTTAAATTCATTATTTCTGCCATTTGCTCATAGACTGGGCAGGTGAACCGGAACACAGACTTAATATTAACAGTCTGCAGAAGAGGGAGCCCAGCTTGGGGCAGGCCTGTGGATGTCTTTGGTTCCTCCCTGGCTCTGATTCCTAGGGAGCGAGGGTCAGTGCAGAGGCAGGACTTGGGGTTTAGGGACCTGCATCCTGCCTGAGTCTTACTACCTTCATGGTGTTGGGGGACGTACGTACTTCTCCGTGACCCGGCGCCTGATCTATGAATGTGGTGCTGGTGCTTTTGAACCAGCTGACACAGGCCTGTAAGGTTGCATGGATAGCTGTGTGTGCCCGATAGTGCATTGCAGGTCGGCCCAGGGAGGCCAAGAGCAAAGACTGGGATGAGAAGGAGACCAGCCCCGGCCCCGGTTATACCCAGCCTCCTTGACGAGCTCTGGAGGTAGCACAGGCTTTTCTGAATAGAGGGTCAGAGTGCTAAGAAGGGAGATTGACCCTCTGTCATGTTCCAGGCTAATCAAGACAAGCCCAGAACTGGCTGAGTCCTGCACATGGTTCCCTGAGTCCTATGTGATTTATCCCACTAATCTCAAGACCCCAGCTGCTCCTGCACAGAATGGAATCCACCCACCAATCCCTAACTCGAGGACAGACGAAAGGGAATTCTTCCTGGCTTCTTATAACAAAAAGAAGGAAGAAGGAGAGGGCAACGTTTGGATTGCAAAGTCATCTGCCGGTGCCAAAGGTGAGTTGGCATCGTTGTCCCTTCCTCCTGTCTCTGTAGGTTCCCAGTACTTTGTGCAATTGTATGCTGACTTTTAGTGATATATTTGTCTTTATTGACTTTAAAGAGAGAGAGAGGAAGGGGGAGAGAGAGAAAGAGAGAAGCATCGATTTATTATTCTACTTATTTATGCATTCATCGGTTGCTTCTTGTATGTGCCCCAACCGGGGATCAAACCTGCAACTTTGGTGTATTGAGATGATGCTCCAACCAACTGAGCTACCCAGTGAGGGCTGGTGATGTATTTAGATGAGTGACCCTTCTAATCTGAATCCTTGAGGGTAGATAGCACATTTAGTTATATAGTCTTAAATATTTATCTACATACTAATGACTCATACATGCACACCTCCATACATGTACATCTCTATACAGTACATCTCTAGTGAGGTCTTTCCCTGTAAGCTCCAGATCCAGTTGCGCTTTTGGACATTTGTCCCAGAGAAATAAAAACATGTCCACACAAAGTCTGTATGTGATTATTCACAGCAGCTTTATTCACAATAGCCCGAAACTGAAAACAACCCAGAATTCCTTCAAAAGGTGCATGATTAATGAGTGAACTATTGCTAAAAGCAGCAACTTGAATGAATCTCCAGGGAATTATGCTGTGGGAAAAAACCGATTCCCAAAGATTACATACTGTACAATCCTATCTGTATGACATTTCTGGAACGGCAACACTATAGGAATGGAGAGCAGATTAGTAGTTGTCAGGGAGGTGGTGTGGGGAGGGAGGCAGTTGTGACTTTAAAAGAGCAACAGGAGGGAACCATGCAGTAATGGAGCTGTGTACAATGGGAGAAGATGCTTGCAAATCCTGTCTCTTCTAAGGCATCTGCGTCCAGAATGTATAAAGAACTCTTATAACTCAATAATAAAAAGACAAATAATCTAAATTAAGAAGTGAGCAAAGAATCTGAATAGAAATTTCTCCAAAGAAGACATACAACTAAGACAGCCAGTAAGCACATGAAACCATGCACAACATATTAGTTCTTAGGAAAATGCCAATCCAAGTCACAATGAGGCACCACTTCACACCCACTAAGGTGGCTATAAGCATGCAGACAGATAGTAGCAAGTGCTGGCAGGAACGTGAACAATTGGAACTCTCACATATTGGGGGAATGTAAAATGGTGCATCAGTTTTGGAAAGCAGTTTGATAGTCTCTCAAAAAGTTAAACACAGAGTTACCAGATTATTCCACTCCTAGGTGTACCCCCCAAAGAATTGAAGACGTGGGCACACAGACCTCTGTGCAAATTTTCATAGCAGCATTACTCATCAGAGCCAAACAACAGTGGAAATGACCTAACTGTCCATCAGTTAATTGGTGAGAGGTCGAGCGAAATGTGATATAACCATACAATGGAACGACATTCTGTCAGGCAGGAATGAAGCACTGACACGTGCCACGAAGTATGGATGAACCTTGAAAATATCATGCTCGGTGAAAGGAGCCAGACACAGAAAGGCCACACGCTGGTGACTCCACTTACATGAGACATCCAGAACAGGCAGACGCCTAGTAGGGTACTGTCTGACAGGGGCTAGGGCAAGGAAGGAATGGGCAGTGACCGCGAACGGAGATGGGGTGTTTTGGAGGTGAGGAAAATGTTCTAAAATGAGATTGTAGTGCTGGTTGCTGGAACACACTAAAACGATTGAATTGTATGCTTTAAAAGGGTGGATTTTGTGGCATGTAAAATATATCTTGGTGAAGCTGTTAATGTTACTTAATGTTGATAACGCTTACAGATACTTTGAATGTAGCCAATTTTTTTCTGTCACAAAGCTTCAGGGAATCCACTTGTACCTTTGTATCTCTGCCCTAATCTTCCCGGTGTGTCCCTAAGATACAGTGTTAAAAGTCACCGGCAGTAGGTACCTCATGTTTATGCAGGTAGCCAGTGAGCAACAGGAGGGCAGCATTTGTTTAGCGTGCTTAGACATTTAGAGTGTCTTTCAAAATGAAACTTACGGTCGGAGCTTGCCAAGCCAGTGTTTACAACCCTATATGAAGAACAAGTTGAAGGACCCTGGTGCTTTGGTGGGTGGAGGGGAGAGTGAGTGAGTGGGAGAGGGAAGGGTGGAGGAAGCAGAGTGAGCTGCCAGTAAGAACCTCCTGCCTGTGTTTTCCTGCTGTCAGTGTCTGCCCTCCAGGTTTGCAGAGAGCCTTTCCTCTTGGGATGAACTGCGCTAATTTTCATTTTGATGTTGCACTGTTAGGTGAAGGCATCCTCATCTCATCCGATGCTGCAGAACTTCTGGATTTCATAGACAACCAGGGCCAGGTGCACGTGATCCAGAAATACCTCGAGCGCCCTCTGCTCCTGGAGCCCGGTCATCGCAAGTTCGACATTCGGTAATGCATCCAAGGCCGTTCTTTTACTAATCTGAAAAAAATGCAGTGGGGCGTTGTGTGGTGAGGAGGGTGACCAGCAATGTGAGGAAGTGTTTCACTGTGTTTAGTATGTTACCAAAATTGAGCACAGATGAATGGAACTGAGCTTCCGTACCTTTTTCTTTCAATATTTTTTCTTTTCTTTCTCTTACTCCTTCTACCTTCTTCTTCCTTCTTTTTCTTCCTTCTTCTTCTTCTCCTCCTCCTCCCCCCCTCCTTTTTCTTCTTTTATTTATTTTTTACTTACTATTCTCTTTAATGAAAATGCCTTGTGGATCCAAAAAGAAGAGTATAAATATATGGGCCTTACTTGCAGCAGAAGCAGAGAGATATACACGGAACACATAATTCAGACACAACAGATCATGTGACTGACAAAAATAACATGTCCTGACTGTATTTGTGTCCCACTCTTTAAGGATTTCATAAACACACCTCAGGGTTTTGGACTTTAACTTTCTGAGCAAAGGGTCTGCTGAGGAGAAGAGGTGCGGTGCTCTCCAAAGCTGAACGGCCCTGCGCCCAGCCTGCTCTTGGCCTTGCTGTTGCCCCCTCAGAAAGGACGTGGTCTCTGCTGCCTTTACGTCAGGTCAGCTGTTCTGTGTCAGACCAGCTGCAGGATGAACAGTCTTTTCTTAAAATTACTCAAAATCACCAAACATGGCAAATGAAGGTTTTATAGATTAACCTTTAAAACAAACCCATCAAATGTCTTTACAATGCTCTGTCCTTTGAATGGCTCGCCGTGTCGTCGTCACTGGTGGGGAAATGTTTTACTTGCTCACTACAGTGGTCGTTCACTTATTAGCTAGTGGCCGGGCTTGCTTGTATACTTTCAGGACCTACCTTCTTCCTCTGCTTCCGCCAGGAAAATCGGGGTGTGAGGATGACGCGTGCATTTCTCACGTGAATGGAGGACTCAGTAAACTGCCTGTGTTGACTTGCAGAAGCTGGGTGCTGGTGGACCACCAGTACAGCATCTACCTCTATCGAGAGGGCGTGCTGCGGACTGCGTCGGAACCGTACCACGTCGACAATTTCCAAGACAAGACCTGCCATTTGACCAATCACTGCATCCAGAAGGAATATTCAAAGAACTACGGGAAGTATGAAGAAGGGAACGAAATGTTCTTTGAGGAGTTCAGTCAGTACCTGGCAAGCGCTCTGAACACCACCCTGGAGAGCAGCATCTTGCTACAGATCAAGCACATCATAAGGTAACTGAACTGTATCTCTTTGCTTGTAAGTGACTTGAGGAAGCTTTGGGAGTTTGTGCCTTTCAAAGAATTATTCCACTTAAGCTGTCTAATTTAAAGACAAAAATTATTTGTAACTTTTTAACCATCCTTTTGATGTTTGGAGGATCTCTAATGATGTCACTGCTTTCATTCCTTACACTGGTAAGTTTTATCTTGTCTATTTTTCTTGGATGTATTGGCTAAGGATTTATTAATTTTATTAATCTTTTTAAAAAGTCAGCTTTTAGCTTGATTGGTTTTCTCTATTTTTGTTTTTTATTTCTTTGATTTATGCTATTTATTATTTCCTACTTTGTTTTTATGTGATGATTAATCTATTTTCCTTGTGAAAAGTTAAATCATTGATTTGAGAGACTTCATTTTTTTAAAACTATAAGCACATAATGCTGTCAGTTCCCCTCTAAAGCACTCATTAGCCCTTCTTCTAGATTTGCTATGTTGTATTTTTATTTTCATTTTATTAAGATACTTTCCAGATTCTCTTGTGACTTCATATTTGACTTATGTGTTATTAGAAATTTTTGCTTAATTTTCAAATATTAGGTGATTTTTTCCAGATATCTTTCTGTTGTTGATTTCTATTTTAGTACCATTGCAGTCAGAGAATAGTTTGTATGCTTTTTGTCTTTAAAATTTGTTAGTTCATTTCACGTCTCGGATATGGTCCATCTCCGTGAACGTTCCGCGCGCACTAAGAATAGCGTTTGCTCTGCGCCACTTAGGCGGACTGTGCTATAAATGGGAGTTTGGTGGAGGTGGGTGCTAGTGTGGTTTAAGTCTTTTATATCCTTGCTGGTTTTCTGTTCTACTTGTTCACAATTGAGAAGTCTCCACGTACAATTTGGATTTCTCTCTGTCTCTTTTTACTTTTATCAGTTTGTTTCATGTATTTTGAAGGTCTTCTGTTAGGTGCACGTTCATTTAGAATTGTTTCTTTTTGGGGAAATTGACTGCTTTATCATCTGTCTTTATCTATGGTAATGTTTCTTATTTTGAAGTTGATTTTTTAACATTAATATAGCCACTCCAGCTTTCTTTTGATTAGTGGTATTTTCTTTCCATCCTTTTACTTCGATTCTAGTGCGCTCCAGTAGACAACACAGAATTGGGCTTTGGTTTGTTTTGAATCCAATTTGCTAATCTCTGTCTTTTAATTTGCATGTCTGTATCATTTAAATCTAATGTAGTTATTGGTTTGGTTGGGTTTCTATCTACCATTTTATTATTTGGTCTCTTTGTTCCCTCTTTTTTAATTTTTATTTGCTCTCATGTCTCCATTTCCTGACCTCTTTTGAATTACTTGACTTGTTTTAGAGTTCCATTTTAATTTTCCATTTGAGTATTTGGCTGTATCTATATCTGTCTATCTATCTAACTTTAGTAGTGATTCTAGGGATTAAAAAATACATGTACCTAATATGTCACAGTCTTCTTAGACTTAGTAATTCACCACTTCCAATAAAATGCAGAAATCTTATAATCTTGTAGTTCACTTGACTCTTCTCTATATTGTAGTTGCTATGTGTATGACATCTGCGTAAAGTGAAATCACCACATGGTATAATTTTTGGTGTCAACTGTTATACACATTTTGTTAATGTAGATAGTTAGGTTGGATTAAAAAACAATACAAGGCTAGCCTGTATGCTGTCTACAAGAAATGCATTTAGGTGTAAAATAAGAAAAAACATATTTTACCGGATATTTGCCATTGTCTGTGCTCTCCCTTGGTCCCGAGGCTCCAGGTTTCTCTCTGGTATTGCTTCCCGCCAGACTCCGTCGTGTGTTTTTAGAGCAGCTCTGCTTGTGATGGGTCCTCTTAATTTTCCATCTTCTGAAAACGCCTTCATTTCACCTCATTCCAGAAGGGTGTTTTCGCTGGACTTACACAAGCATAATGTCAACCCAAAAAGTAAAAAAATAAAAGCTGTATACAACATGTATACAGACTGATTCTATTCATATGAATGGAAAAAAGGAGCAAAGCTTAGTGACCCATCACTTAGAGGACGGTGCGTGTGCGGTAAACGCAGAGAGGCAGAGGAGAATGAACGCGCAGTGCAAAAGGGTGGCTATCTCCAGGGAACAGGCAGGGGGAGCCCGGGAGGAGGCCTGGAGCTCCGGGGTGTGGGTGCACCGATGGTCACTGAGGCTCCGTGTGTTCTGAAGTCACAAGACGTTCTTATATTAATACGTACAGTTAATATGCGTTTGTATTTCCATGCACGTTAACCCCTCACGGTGCTTGCCTTTCTTGCAGGCGTTTTCTTGCTTTTGTCTAGGATCATTTTTCTCTTAAAAAACTCGTTTTTAGTGCTTTTTTATAAAGGAAGGTCTGCTGCTGATGAATAATCTCAGTTTTATGTATCTGGTATATTTATTTTGTCTTCGTTTTTAAAGGACATCTGCTCTGGAAACAGATTTCTAGATTAGCAGTTACGTTTTTAGCACTTTGGAGGTGGCATACACTGCCTTCCAGCTTTTGTCTTTTCTGCTGAGATGGCAGCCGAAATCTTAGCATTGCTCTTGATAATCGTTTTCTCTGTTTTTAAGATTCATTTGTGTTGATTTTATAAATTCTACTACGAGATGTGTGTAGCGTTCTTTGTACACGCTCCTGCACTGGTTTCATGGAGCTTCTGGAATCTGGGGCTGGGTACCTTTCGTCTGTTTTGGGATGTGCGTGGTCACTATCTTTTTAATTATGGCTTTTCTCCATTTTTCTTTCCTTCTGCGTCTATAAGTACATGAACATTCATCCTTTTCTCTGTGTCGCATTTCTCCTGTGGTTTTTGTGTATCATTTTATCTCTTTCTTCAATTATTAAAACCTGTTTTAAAAGTCTAAAAAGTAAAAAGTTCAAAGCTGTTAAAACTCCTGTTAAACTCATCTATTAAGTGCTCGATTTCAGTCCTACTTTTCAGCTCTAAAACTCCCATTTGACTCCTATTTTTAGACGGCCGTTCTCTTTCGAAATTCTCCCGCTTGTCTTGTATTTTCTTGGACACAGTAACGACAGTTCTTTAATATCGTTGTTCTGACGGCTCCCAAACCTGGGTTAGCCGTGGGCCACATCTGGCCTGTAGCCTGTTTTTGTATGACTAGACACCGAAAATGGTTTTTACATTTCAAAAGGCTGTAAAGCGAAAATAGAAGAATGTCTAACGGAGACTGTATATATCCTGCAAAACCTGCAATAATTACTATCTGGCCCTATGTAAAAAAATTTTGCCAACCTCTGACTTAGAGTTTGTCACCTGGTGTCTGTTTTACCTCCTGGTCCTGTTTCTTAACACGCTTGGAAATAAGTTTTCATGTTCTTATTCATTTATTGCGGCTTGCTAAATCCAGTAGAGATTTTTTTTAAACTGAGGTATAACACGCATGCAGTAAAGCCCACAGATCTACATGTACAGCATAGTGAAACTTTAATGATGCACATACTCAACAATCACAACACAGATCAGAGTGTAAAACAGAGAACCACAGAAGACTCCCTGGACCACTTCAAAGTACGCACTCCCTGGCCCAGACGCTACTCTGTTGACTTTTATCGCTATGGATTCCATTGCTTGCTCTTAACCGTATGTAAAGGAAATTATACTGTATTTCCTGTTTTGTGTTCAACCTTTTTCAACATTGTGTTTATGGGGTTCGTACTGTTGCACATAGCGGTGGTTTATCCTTTTATTGCTGTGTAATATTCCGTCATGTGACCGCTCCGCAGTCTATCCCTCTGCAGTTGATGGACCTGTGGGTTTTCTCTTTATTTCAGACCTGCGATGGGTCTGCATCGCTGCGTGTCAGGCTTCATGTTTGTCACAAGGGTTTCTCATCGACATGGGGCCACCTGTGCATGAGGCTGTCCTTTCCCCACTGCACGTCAGGCGCCCTTGTTACACACCAGGTGGCCCTGTTCTGGGCCCTCCACCTGTGTGTGGGTCTGTTTACCTGCTCTGCCATTACCACCGTCATGAAGACTGGGCCTTTTTCCTTAAACAGTTTACATAGAGGCCAGCAGAATAATTACAAGGCTCAGAGTTCCATTTCCTCAGGGATTATAAATGGTTGGAATTCTGATACCAAATAAATCAAGTATGCTAGAGAAAGAGTTCCTATTTTAGGCAAAACATTTGTTGGATATTTGCTACATCCCCCTGGCCCTCGATCTGTGCAGAAAGCATTGCTACTTTGCTGCTGGGGGTTCCCTCCCCGCTCCCAGGGTTTTCTCCTGGCTACCAGCCTGAACTGCCCACTCCAGCTGAACCAAGATTGCTGTATAAACTCTCCAATGATGAAAAAACCTTCTTTAAAGTGACCTATCGATCTTGAGCTTCCAGCAGATATAAAGAAATATTCAGTTTTGATTTGGTTCTGGCTTTCAGTCTTTCCTCTTGGCGCCGGAGCATAATGTTCCTTTCGCTTTTTGTTCTTCAGTATGGTGTATTTTTTTCTCTTTTTCTCCTCCTTACCTGTCTCTCTCTCTCTCTTTACCATGAGCATCTATTAAATATTTTTTATTATAATTTTTTAAAAGAATATACTATCCAATTTATAATGTTTTAATTAAAACAAAAGTTAAGGGTATTCTATAGCATAGAGATAGGATATAGGAAAAAAATGTGATATGTGGCTTGTCCCAGTGCAGGTTAAAGATGAATGGAAGAAGAAATTCTTACTCCAGTCGGCCCTTAAATGGCTAACTGTTAAAGATTTTATTTAATTATTTTTAGAGAGAGGGGAAGGGAGGGAAAAAGAAAGGGAGAGAAACATCAGTGTGAGAGAGAAACATCGATTGGTTGCCTGTTTTATGTGCCCTGACCAGAGACCGAACCCGCAACCCAGGCATGTGCGTTGACCAGGAATTGAATTGGTGACTTTTTGCTTTGCAGGATAACGCCAAACCAACTGAGCCACACCAGTCAGGGCTCCAAAATTGTTTTTAAAGGGTTAAACATACATATAGAAGTATTCTCATTTGGGGTAAAATAAATAAATAAAAGGAGCCCTGGCTGGGTGGCTCAGTTGGCTGGAACATGGTCTCCTGCACCAAAGGGTTGCGGGCTCCATCTGGGCAGGGCACATACCCAGGTTGCGGGTTTGCTCCCTGGTCTGGGTGTGTGCAGGAGGCTACCAATGGATGGATGTTTCTCTCTCACGTTGATGTTTCTCTCTCTCTCTCTTCTCCTCCCTCCTTCCCTTCCTTTTTTATCTAAAATCAATAAATATATCCTTGGGTGAAGAATAAAAAATTTAAAAAATAAACAAAGGGAAACTGATATTTGGAGTAGGGAGTGGTGGAGAGAGCTTGGAAGAGCAGGACCCTGGCCCCCCACGCTCACAAAGGCCGCGGGTCTCTGGAGTCCTGAGTCGAACGTGCTACACAGGCACGTCCTACGTCAGTCACAGGGAAGCCTGCGCGTTTTTCCTTCTAACTGTACCAGTGAGGAGAAGGACAGCTCTCTCTGGTAACCTTAGGGTCACCAAAACATATTTTATTACTAAGACAGGTATTTTCCCCAACATTCAGTTAGAGAGAAATCAGGGAAGATCTTCATAAAACAGAAATGGCCTAAGTATTATGGGATGGCTGTCCTAGAGAACAGAGATTTATTATTCAGAAGTTCCCTATGTAAGCACCTCATTGAGCCCTCTCAGCCCCAAGAGTAGGGGTTATTTCACCCCTGACCCTACGGAAGTCAGCTTGGCTGTAAGAGGTTCAAACACTGACCAAGATTCTGTCCTCAGCAGTCTGACCTCTGACCTCACTTGCTTATTCACTATGTTTCTGAGATTCACTTTCAACTTTTATATTTTGTTCTTCAAATTTGTATGTATTATATTGCGTTTTCAATTTTTCTGTGTTTTTCCATTTTTTTCTAAGGAGTAGGTGATGTTAATAATTATTCTATTTCAACATTTAGTTTCAATACACGTAACTCTTCAATCTTTTAATTAGTTAACAATTTGGCAATAGAAATGGAATAAGCAAAAGAAATGAATGAGGCCAATATTCTTTGTGCAAATTCTGCTCCTCACTGATTAGTGATCCATTTCTTTGACGTGGAAAAAGGACATGGAACTGTTTTATTTATTACAAAGAAAAGGTGGCAGCCGCCATCCTGTGGGAGGGACCCACCTTTACAGGGGCCACGCCGACAGTGTTGAGCTGGAAAAGCAACCTCTACTTGTGAAGACATGCTTGGCGGCAGAGTCTTCTAACCAGATGCTTGATGAGGACCATCGTCTTGGATGAGCTACTGGTAATAACTGTGAAAGAATTAAGTCAAAGCCGATTTATGCCAGCACACTGGACGTGCAGTCATCCAGGCCCGTCTCCTGTGTTCCTCCCCCCTCGCACCCTGCTCTCAGCTAGCTCTCCCCTCTGCCCTGCAGGAGCTGCCTCATGAGTGTGGAGCCCGCCATCAGCACCTGGCACCTCCCTTACCAGAGCTTCCAGCTGTTTGGCTTCGACTTCATGGTGGACGAGGAGCTGAAGGTCTGGCTCATTGAGGTCAACGGCGCCCCTGCTTGTGCTCAGTAAGCCTAACACCGCTTGGTTGTAACAAGTGGAAGTTGGTTCCACTGTTGGAATGACCTGTCTCAACAAGGTGGTGCAGTCGCTGACCCTTGACCACTGTCAGGGAGGAGGTGACCAGACAGGAGTCCCTGCGGAGGACCCACTGGGAGGGGCTTTGCTGAGGCGTTTCCTTTCCTGTTTCCCCATGTGTGCTGAGCAGTCAGACTACTTAGGGTGGTGGTCGTTGCTGTGAGAGTTTCAGACAAAGCCAGTGACTGCCAGAGGAGATGCTCTTGGGTGACAAGTTGGGTGAGCAGGCTCCTGGAGTCGGGGAGATCGTGTTGACCAAGCAGGGCAGGGCTCCTTGGGCAGGAAGTGGTCTGAGAGGCATTGGAGATGCAGTGGGGCTGGAGCTGGGACATGAGAGGAGTGGGACAGGTGCACAGGGGAGGGGGAGAGCCTTCCGGAAGGGGACACAGCATCCAGTGGGCCCTTGCTCATTGCCAGGCTCCGTGAGGAGCAGAGGTGAGCAGAACCTGCCTGCCCTCAGGGAGCTCCTGCTCTTCCTGGGGAAGCTTGGCTGCCACATGGTGTCAGTGTGGAGGAGTAAGGAGCGGTGAAGGGTCAGGTGAGCCAGGACTGCACTGTGGAAGGCCGTACACCTAAGGGAAAGTCATTTGAACTTGACCCTTAAAGACTGCTGATTCTTCCGAGGTCCACTTTCATCTCTTTCTCCCTGTCCCCTCCTGGAGAAATCTAAGAGGAAGCCACATAAAGATGAGTGTTCTCAAGGCCACCGGAAGAGACAGGCAGGCACTGCCCGATTAGTTACTATGTGACTCATGTTGTTACAAGCCTGTAATAGAAACTAAATAGATTCTGTTTTAGGTATATGATTTTGAGAGGGGAGGACTTCTGGACTGGGGGAGGGGGCGGGGCTTACAGTGGGGTGGCCTGGAGAGCCATGAGGGACCCAGGCCACACAGAAAGGCAAGAGGCAGTCGATGCGCCAAGTCCCAGTTTTAGTCACCGCCAACACTGCCTCACAGGCCTCCTGTCAATGTCCCTTGTAAGTGGGAGGCTGAGTGGTTTGGAACATAGGAGTATCAGCCTTCGGGCAGTAAAAAGGGACTGGGGCGTGGTTGGCGTGGGGGAGAAGGGCCTGTGATGGGGAGGGTGACTACAGGGATCTGCCCTTACATTGGCAGGGTAGGAACCAGATTTCCAATCTGCCTGGTGGAGACTGCAAAGCAGGACAATAAAACCTCTAGAGAGGTTTTTCTAGAGGGGCGGCCTGGGCATTGCCCTTAGCTCCAGCCACCTGGATTCCAAATGTATCTGGAGCACGTCAGGTGGGTGGCCCAGAGCATGATCTAGATGATGTGGGTTTTCTCTCTGGACCACACATGTCTCGTTTTACCCTGCATTAGAGTCGGTCCTGTGGGCAGTCTCCGGCCTCATGAGCTGCCTCCGGAAACAGGCAGAAATCCTACAGGGAATAGTGGCCGTGGGAGATGGGGGGCCTCATTCCTATTCCGAAGACACTAGATGGGAAGTTTTCCTCCTTAGCTTTTCTGCTTTGGTGCTTCCATTGTCTGGATTAAGTCCAGACCCCTGGACGTGGCATCAGGGCCCTATGTGGCCCAGCCAGTGCCTGGTCTGCAGCCACATCCTGCACTGATCCACTTCCCCAAACACCTGGCTTTCTCTCCTTCCTGCTTCTCCTCTCATTGTGCTTCCCTGTTCTCCCCTCCCCAGCGCACTATCTCTCTGTCCCCCTCCTCCCTCCTTTGCTGTCTTTGTGTCTGTCTTTGCTCTCCTTCATCCTCTTTTCTGCCCTGTCCTCCATTCTCTGTCTGACTTTGTTCATTCCCCTCGTCTCAGCTTAGCTGTCACTCATAGGGAGTCTTTCCTAAAGTCCCCCCAGCCACACGGAGTGAGTGCTTTCCGTGGGGAAGCCTGCCCCTGCATGTGTCCCTACTGAAGACGCCAGGGCAGTCGATTGGAATTGCCGATCGTCCCTGCAGTTCATGTCAGAGTGGGAGTTCTCAGTCTGTGCACCTGTGAGGCCTTCCAGAACTGGGAGGGGCGCTTCCTCTTCCCACGGGGCCTTGCGGTGTCTGTGCTGACAGCGGAAGCCAGTTGTATAAATGTGGTCATGGGATGGAATTTCTGCAGAAGATCCTGGTGAAAAAACTTTGGTTTTTTGCTTGCACTTTGATGAACTCCCTCAATCATATTTTTTAAAACATGTTTCAGGAAGCTCTACGCAGAACTGTGCCAGGGTATCGTGGACATAGCCATATCTAGCGTCTTCCCGCCCCCCGACGCTGAGCCACAGCAGAGCCAGCCAGCTGCGTTCGTCAGGCTGTGATGAGGGAGAAGCACGGGGTCCTGCTCCGGGGGAAGGAGAGACTCCGGTCGCTCCACATGAAGCCAAAATGAGAAAGAGGCACTCACAAAGATGCGGTGGGGGAGAGAGCGTGAGAGCGAAGGTGACGCCCCAGGGGCTCTCAGGTGGAGCTCTCCGCACTACTGTTGAGATTTGAAAACTGCAGTGAATTTCCCCAAGGGGAGAGCAGAATGTTCTCCGAAGGGGAAAATGCCAGGATTTGGTTGTTTTCTGTTTTCCTCCTTCAAAGGGTCGGATTTCTGTCCTAAGGCAGTGTTGCAGGCAGCGCCTCTGCTCCCCGGGGACCGCCGGACCCTGCTTGGTGTCTCCGTCTGCTGCAGCCTTCGTGCCTTAGCTCTGTGCCCAGCTGCAACCTCTGTCTGCGCGGGGACCGGATGCTAGAGCATTTGGGAGCCTGCCGTGTGTCCCTGCTCGCCCCCCATGACACTCTGCCTGTGAGATCTGGACAGGCATGCACCCGCAGCCCGTGGCTTCCTGCTGCGCGCCGCCTCGCAGCGCAGCGCAGGGCGTTGTCCCCGTCCTGTTGCTGATGGCACTGGGTAGGTCGCCTGCCAGGGTTGGTGCGGGCTGGGCGCCAACATGCCGCACACTGTTCTCAGTCTGCTCTCTGCATGTTTCAGAAGCCGAGCAGCAAGTTTGCCACAAACTCGTAAGCACCAAATCAGCATGAGAGAAGAAAAAATGATGTCTTGCTTTACTTCATAGTTGGGTGTCCTTGAAATATGGTGGCTCTGTTATCTGTTTTAACCAGAATTCTTCATGCAGTTTTGCAAAGTTCCCTGCTGTTCACTCTTTTTTGGTTTTCACTTTTGTGAAAGCCCCTCTACAGGTAAGGAGAAGGTAGAACGCCCCCCCCCCCCCACGGGGCACTGCCCCCAACACAGGGTTCTCTCCAAGCACCTTCTGTGGGAAGTGGAAAGGCGGCTTTTGTTCCAGCGAGGAGTCTCTCTCAGGGAGAGGCTCTCAATGATTGTCTCACCTGAATGAGAGTCTCTCAAAACAAGAAAGATGTAGTTTTGGAGTTTCACACAGCATCTTGTAGGTCAACAGATGTGTCCTGTTAGGTGTGGTTTTCACTTAGTGGATCCAGGAGTAGTATTCTGCAGACTTTTCATGAGGTCACGTGGGCAGAACGAGATCTACATGTGTTCAGTGAGCTGTGTGAACGGGCCCTTAGGGAGTGCTGGGATCACAGCAGACCCGTCGGCAAGGCGCCCCCTCCTCGGGGCGTGGTGTGTGCTGGCTTCATGTACATGTGTACTCCGTTAGGCATTCTACTTGCACACACGAACAAGCGGCTCTGCAGTCAGGAGACGTTTTTACAAAGAGAAGAAAAAGCGACAGTTCCTAAAATCTGATGACATGTGGGAGCTTACACGTGGGCATAGGATGTGAAGGGGTGACGTCCGGTGAGGTGGAGAAAGGCCCAGCTGGGTTGGCTCGCATGGATGGGGATCTGGAAGTACAAAATAAAGTCCTGGTGACCCGGGTACAGATTGTGACATTGTGCAGAGCACAGCAAAACTGTCTGTGACTGAAGTCACTCCTGGAGGCCAGAGTAGCTGCTGGGCTGGTGTTTGGGGACCTAGCAGATCGTGGCCAGGTGCACACCGCTGAAGAAAGTGTAGGGTACTGGGCCCACAGGACGTCTGTATGGGCTGGAAATGGGGAGAGCATGGAGGTTTTTGTAGCACTAACCCACCTGAACACAGACGTGCAATGATCTTTGGGACCTAAATCAGTTACAGGAATGTTTGAGGGTTTTCCAGCTGCTACAGTGGCAGAGCTAAGAATTCACATGTGAGGAAGTCTGTGGGTCTTGATGGACTTGCTAGCAAGCCTGAGTCAATAGCATATATGTGAAGGAAGTGAGGCTCTAAGAAGAAAGTGATACCTCATCGCTCACGTCTTTTCAATAAATATTTTATGTGTTTCTTCCCGGTCGCGGGTGGTCGGCTCAGAGCTCTTCCATGCCCTGCCATGCTCTCCTTGCGCACATGGTCCTGCCTCGCTGCCCAGTCGGTCTTCCTGTGTGTGTCCGCGTTCGTGTCTCCAGTTGCTGGGGAGGAGGTGTTATTCATTGGAGATGTCCTCTCCAGTCTTGGCTCTGTCATTGGCTGCTCAGGGTCAGATGAGCCGTAACCTCTCTGTGCCTTAGTTTCTTGTCTCACGGAAGAGATTGTTGCCTGACCCGGCACTACCTCACAGGCTTTAGCGAGGACAAGGGAGATTAGGGAGACTCAAGAACCTGCAGTACCAAGGTTCCCAAAGCTGGCTACGTGCTGGAACCACTGGGAAGCTTCTAAGTGTTGGTGTCCACACTGTCCCCTGACCCCACGACCATTGAATCGGAACCGCAGGCAGCAGTGTGCTTTGCAGTGCCGTGAGAAGGAAGGACAAACACATTATTGTTACCTTGGAAGAATCAAGGCCTAGGACTTTTAAAAAGTTCCTTTGGAAGAATAGGCATTTCTTTAAGAATGACCAGGTGTTGACATGTATTCATGCTACAGGCAAGTGCCGTCTAAGCAGGTTCTCTCTTTGCTTCTCGTCAAACATGCCTCCGTCTACTTAAACAGTTCGTGAAGCCTTGGCAACAAGTGTAAACAGATAGGAATTTATAAATCTGCTAAATATGCATTAAGGTTATTAATTAATTATTGAGAGAAAAGATGCTTTCCTCACCCTTAACTCCTGGCTATTTAGAAACTCAGTTTTAACCAGAACATTCAAGTGCCTCTGTCTTTATGGTATGGTGGAGCAGGTGCCGGCGTGCTCTCAGCCACCACGATGTTTCCCTAGCACCTTGGATGCTTGTCACAGACCTGGGATACGTGGCAGTGCTGGAAAGGTACGGGGTCCACAGAACCCACCAGGCAGCGAAGCTACAAAGTGTGTTTAACAGTTGAGGTCATGTCAAGCGGGGTAGGTCCGGCCCTGCTGTGCATGTGGTGGGGACTCTGCCAGAGAAGACAAGGCACCCGAGTGGTCCCCACAGCGTGTGGATGCTGTAAAGGAAATTCAGTGACACACTTGTCTCTGATCCCGGACACAAACTCTGTACCTAAGAGGAATGACTTCTCAAAGGAGATGATTTTATGAATGTTTAAAATGCCTGGAGCATTAAAGTAAAGTAATAGTATTGCAAATGCTTTTGTCCCCTTTGGCTCTATCATCTTATTGTTGCTGTCGGCTGTCCTAGGGTATCATTGGTTGTTTGAATCCTTGATTCTGTTACCCAGAGGTAGGCAAACTGTCTGCAAAGGGCCAGATAGTAAATATTCTAGGCTCTGCAAGTAATAAAGGGGCTCTGATGCATTTTCTTTCCCCCCCCCCAACTCTTAGGAAATATACAAAACATTCTTAGCTCAAAAGCCATGCAGAAATAGGCCAGATGTGGCCAACGCTGGCTGAAATGAACCCAGCATGTCATCCAATACGTAAGCCAACAGATTTTCCCCATACCTGAGATGTACATAGGTTTCGAAAACCTTCCACATACTGCTTAAGAATACAAAAGGCCACTCACATGTGGAGGGCTGTGTGTGCCCAGGGGAGCCCTCAGCTGTCGCCTCTGTCTGACCAGGAGGATCTTCACAAGCAAGAAGTGAAGACTAAGACCGAGCTGCACCCTGTTTACTGAGTGTGAAGGCATGCCACACACACAGGGGCACACACTCTCACTCACACACACACGGCCTTGGCAAAGACTAGGAGATTTGCTGGTTCCAGACATCTAAGGAAATCTCTACTAAATCAAATAACCACTAAGTTAACTGAGCAGAGACTTCTGTGGCCACACAACAAAGAATACAGGTTTTACAGGGTCAGTCAGAGCTACGACAATAAGTCCTGGAGAGGAGGGGGTATCTGGTTTCCAAAGTTGCCCCCTTATATTGTTAAAATTTTCCAGTTTTCCACACAAATTATGGGCTATGCAAGGAAAAAAGAAAGTATGGCCCATGAGGGGAAAGGCAGTCAATTGAAATGGTACCTGAGAAAGCCCAGGCATTGGAGTTATTACACAAGCACCTTAACTCAGCTATTTAAAATGTGTTTAAAGAACTAAACAACACCGAGAATGATGTGTCATCAAAGATAGAATGTCATTAAAAAGTGTAGAAGTTGTGTTTTATATAGAACAAGTAGAAATTTTGGCATTGAAAAGTACTGTGATACAAATGAAAAATTCAGTAGAGGTGTTTAAAAGCAGGTTTGATCTGGTAAAAGAAGGAATCAGTGAATCTGAAGTCAATTGAGATTATCCACTCTGGAACAAAAAGGAGGAGGAGCAGGAGGAAGAGGAGGAGGAGAAGAAAAATGAACAATGCTAGAAGAAGGGAAGAAGAAAGAAGGAATGAGAAGTATAAAAATGAACAGTGCTCTGAGATCTGGCCAGAGACATGCATGCATACCAACATATATATAACGGGGGTCCTAGAAAAGAAAGGGGAAGAAAACATTGGAAGAAATAGTGGCCCAAAACTCACCCACTTTGATGAAAAACATTAAAAATGCATGTGAAAAATTCAACAAACTCTAAATAGGATATGATCAAAGAGATCCACAGCAATACACATTAATCACTAAGAAATAACTTTAAATACATAGTAGTAGAAAAGGCATGGGAACTAAAATGTTACACTAGAAAATAACTAACAAAAGTGAAGGCAGTAACGAAGAAATGAGGAGAGATAAAGGCAAAGAGAAAACAAGTAGCAAATGGCAGACATAAATCCTACCTTATCAGTAGTTTCATTAAATGTAAATGGATTAAACACTTCAATCAAAACTTCAATCAGGCACAGATGGCAACCTGGCCAGTGTGACTCGGTTGGAGCATTGTCCCATACACCAAAAGGTCACCGGTTGGGTTTTTGGTTTGGGCACATACCTAGGTTGTGTGTTCAATCCCCGGTTGGAGCACTTATGGAAGGCAACTGGTCAATGTTTCTCACATCAAAGTCTCTCCCTCTCCCTCTCTTCATCTCTCTTTAAAACGCAATGGAAGAATGTCCTTGGGGGAGGGGGGAAAAGGTGCAGATGGCAACATGGATTAAAAAAGAAAGCCAAAACTACCATGATCCACCTCTATGCAATCTACTAAAGACACAAATAGGTGAAAGTAAAAGGGTGGAAAAGATGTATTGTCAAATAGTGACTCAGAGAGGGCTTGAGTGGTCATACTAATATTAGACAAAATAGGCTTTAAGAAACAAAGTTGTTACTACAGGCAAGAGACATTTTTTATTTTTCTTTTTTCTTTTTTTATTGGGGTGACACTGGTTAACAAAATTAAACCAGTTTCAGGTGCACGTTCTACAACACATCTGTACACTGTATTGTGTGTTCACCACCCCAAGTCAAGTCTTTGTCATTTACCACCCCCCATACCTTCCTCCACAGCAATCACCACATTTGCCTATGTCTATGAGTTTTTTCTCTTTTTCTTTTTTGCTCAACCCCTCCACTACCACCCCACCCAGCCCAATCCCCCAAGAGCTGTCAGCCTGCTCTCTGGGATTCTGTCACTATTTTGCCTGTAAGTTAATTATGTTCTTTAGATTCCACATATGAGTGAAATCATATATTTGTCTTTCTCTGACTGGCTTATTTCACTTAGCATAATGCTCTTCAGGTCCATCCATGTAGTTGCAATGGGTAAGATTTCCCTTTTTATGGCCACAAAGGCCATTTTTTTAATAATAAAAGGATCAATCCTTCAGGAAGATATAACAATTATAAACATATGCACCTAGCAACAGAGCCACAAGATACATGAAGCAAAACTGGCAGAATTGAAGAGAGGCAATTCGACAATGTTAGTTGAAACTTTCAAACCTCCATTTTCAATAGTGAATAGAACAGCTAGTCAGAAAATCAACAGGGAAATAGAAAACACTACAAACCAACTATATATGACCAATATCTATAAAACTCTCCACCTAACAAAATATACATTTTTCTCAAGTGCACATGGAACATTCTCTGGAATAAACCATATGCTAAACCACAAAACAAGCCTCAGTAAGTTAAAAATGATGGAAGTCATACTATATCTGTTCTCTGACCACAATTGAATAAATTAGAAATCATTAAGAGAAACTTGGGACAATCTCAAATATGTGGAAAATTAAAAGTACAGTTTTAAATAGTCAATGAACCAGAAATAAGTCACAAGGGAAATTAGTACTTTGAGGTAAATGAAAATAAAAACATACCAAAATTTATGGAATGCAGCTAAAGCTGTGCCTAAAGGGAATTTTATATCTTTAAATGGCTACTTTAAAAGAAGATCTCAGGAGACTTCTGGCCAAGATGGAGGGGTAGGTAGGTATACTGTGCCTCCTCGCACAACCAAAAGAAGGATAACAACAAATTTAAAAACAAAAGCAACCAGAACTGACAGAAGATCGAACTGTATGGAAGTCCAATAACCAAGGAGATAAAGAAGAAACATCCATCCAGACCAGTAGGAGGCGTAGAGATGGGCAGCCAGAGCAGAGAGGATACGAGGCAAGGCAGTGGCTGGAGGACCAGGTGGGTGAGGCAGCGGCTGGCAGAGCTGGTGGTCCCACATTTGTGTGCTGATAAACTGGGAGGAACAACTGGGGAGCGAGACAGACCGCACAACCCAGGTTTCTGTGGAGGGGAAATAAAGCCTTAAAACCTCTGACTGAAAAAATCGGTGGGTGTTGCGGCAGCAGAAGAAACTCCCGGTCTCACAGGAGAACTCATTGGAGAGACCCATAGGGTCCTAGAATGTACACAAACCCGCCCACCCGGGAATCAGCACCAGCAGGGCCCAATTTGCTTGTGGGTAGCAGGGGAAGTGACTGAAAGCCAGCCAAGAGCTGAGCAAGCAGCACTGTTCCCTCTCAGACCCTTCCCCCACATACAGCCACAACACAGAGATGTGGGTTGCCCCACTGAAATGAATACCTAAGGCTCTGTCCCTTACTATGTAACAGGTGCACCAAGACAAGGAAAAAAAAAAAAGCCCAAATGAAAGAACAGATCAAAGCAATGAGAGATAGCCAACCTATCAGATGCAGAGTTCAAAACACTGGTGATCAGGATGCTCACAGAATTGGTTGAGTATGGTCGCAAAAGAGAGGAAAAAGTGAAGACTATGAAAAGTGAAATAAAGGAAAATGCACAGGGAACCAACAGTGAGGGGAAGGAAACTGGGACTCAAATCAACAGTTTGGAGCAGAAGGAAGAAATAAACATTCAACCAGAACAGAATGAAGAAACAAGAATTCAAAAAAATGAGGAGAGGCTTAGGAACCTCCAGGAAAACTTTAAATGTTCCAACATCTGAATCATAGGGGTGCCATAAGGAGAAGAGGAAGAGCAAGAAATTGAAAACTTACTTGAAAAAATAATGGAGAACTTCCCCAATCTGGCAAAAGAAATAAACTTCCAGGATATTGAGGAAGCTCAGAGAGTCCCAAAGAGGTTGGACCTAAGGAAGCACACACCAAGGCACATCAAATTTACATTACCCAAGATTAAAGATAAGGAGAGAATCTTAAAAGCAGCAAGAGAAAAGGACACAGTTACCTACAAAGGAGTTCCCATAAGGCTATCAGCTGATTTCTTAAAAGAAACCTTACAGGCAAGAAGGGGCTGGAAAGAAGTATTCCAAGTCATGAAAGGCAAGGACCTACATCCAAGATTACTCTATCCAGCAAAGCTATCATTTAGAAGGAAGGGCAGATAAAGTGCTTCCCAGATAAGGTCAAGTTAAAGGAGTTCATCAATACCAAGCCCTTATTATATGAAATATTAAAGGGACTTATCTAAGAAAAAGAAGATGATCAAAAATATGACCAGTAAAATGATAAAACTCACAATTCTCAACAACTGAACCTAAAACACACACACACAAACTAAGCAAACAACAAGAACAGGAACAGAATCACAGAAATGGAGATCACATGGAGGGTTATCAGTGGGGGTTGGAGGGAGAATGGGGGAAAAGGTACAGGGAATAAGAAACATAAATTAGGCACAAAATAGACAGTGGGGGTAAGAATAGTATAGGAAATGTAGAATCCAAAGAACTTATATGTGCAATCCATGGACATGAACTAAGGGGGCAGATTGCTGGTGGGGGCGGGGTTCAGGGTAGAGGGGAATAAAGGGCAGGGAGTGGGGAATGGGACAACTGTAATAGCATAATCAATAAAATACATTTTAAAAAAATCTCAAATTGCCCTGGCTGGGTGGCTCAGTTAGTTGGAACATCACCCTGTGCACCAAAAGGTTGAAGATTCGATCTCTGATTGGGGCACATACAGGAGGCAAATGATGGATATTTCTCTCTCACAGTAATATTTCTCTGTCTCTCTGTCTCTCTCTCTCTCCCCACCCCCTTCCCTCCCTCCCTCCTTTTCATCAGGAAACATTGCCTCATGTAAGGATTACAAAAAAAAAATCTCAAATCAATAATCATTAGGTTTTTATTTCCACCTTAAGAAACTAGAAAAAGAAGAATAGGTAAATCCATCAAAAGTAGAAAGAATAATAAATATTACAGTGGAAATGAAGTAAATAGAGAATAGAAAAACAGTAGAGCAAATCGATGAGACCAAAAGTTGATACTTTGAAAAGGTCCTCAAAATAAATGAAACTTTAGCTAGACTGACCAAGTATATATATGGAGGGAGGGAGGGAGAGAGAGAGAGAGAGAGAGAGAGAGAGAGAGAGAGAGAGAGAGAGATAAAATTACTAAAATTAGGAAAGAAAGAGGGGCATTACTGCAACACAAAGAGAATTACAGAGGAACCCTATGAACAACTGTATGCCAATGAGTTAGATAACCTATACGAAATGGGACATTTTCTAGAAAGACAAAACTAATGACACCGACTCAAGAAGATAGAAAATCTGAATAGACCTAACAAGTAGAGAGACTGAATAATCAAAAATCTTCCCAAATCGAATTGCCCCGGATAGCTTTACTGGTGAACTCTACCAGGTGTTCAAAAAGGAATTAACACCAATCCTTCACAAACTTTTACGAAATATGGAACTGGAGGGAACACTTCCTAAGTGATAGTAAGTTAATAGTCTTGATACCAAAACCAGACAGATATCACAAGAAAGCCAACGAGAGGCCAGCATCTCAGGGAATAGATGAAATGGACGGGAGAGAGGGGTTCCAAAGGGGCAGGACACGTGGGGGCGGTGTTCTACTCCCTACCTTAATTGTGGCAGTGGTGTCGTGAGTGTATATCCGGGTCAAACCTACCAACGGGTACAGTGGTGTGTCTGGTGTATTGTCTGTCGATTTTACCGCAGTACCACACACACGCACATGAAGTTGAGACGCCTCGGGCCTGATAAGTTCCCTGATAAATCCCCGTTCCGAGACAGCGATTCCTAGGACTCAGCCCTCAGCAGGGGTCCCCACCCCCAGGCGACGGACCGGGTGCAGGGGGCCGCACAGCAGGTGACGGTCAGTCGACGGAGCGAAGCTTCGTCTGTGTTCAGAGCTGCTCCCCCTCACTGGCTTTACCACCTGAGTTCCGCCCCCTGTCAGATCGGCAGAGCCTGTACAATTGTCACAGGGGCCGGAATCCTACTGTGAACTGCCCATGGGAGGGATCTGGGTTGCCAGCTCCTCATGAGAATCTAATTCCTGATGATCAGAGGTGGCGCTGAGGCGGTGATGCTACTGCTGGGAAGTGGCTGCAAATACAGATTCTCACCTCCCCGCCCGCCCCATGGGACCGTCTAGTCAAAGGGAAACAAGCTCAGGGCTCCCACTGCTTCTGCATTATGGTGAGTTGTATAATCATTTCATCATATATCACAATGTAATAATAGTAGAAATAAAGTGCACAATAAATGTAATGCGCTTGAATCATCCTGAAACCATCCCCCACCCCCACCCCATGTGGAAACCTTGTCTACCATGAAACCGGTCCCTGGTGCCAAAAAGGTTGGGGACCCCTTGGACGGTGCCGTACCCCCTCCCCCAGGACCCCGCCTACAAGACGAGGGGGGCTAAACTGGCAGCGAGGGCAGACCATTTCTTGGAACTGCCTCTGCAACTCGAGTTGGGCTGACAGAGCAGTCAGCCAACTTTTCTCTCGAAGCCAGGATGGTGTGGTCCGTCCAGGGTCCGCACCAGCAACAGTCGGAAAGCGGTCTCGGGGAATGAGGGGGACCTTTGCAGACTAGTGTCCTCGGGCCCTGACTGATGGAGCAAACGAGAGTCACAGGGGAATACTGAGTTGCGAGGGACGCACTCGGTCTCGGTACAGTTTCAAACCGGCCCCTTCACTCCACGGTCTCTGTTCCAAGTCGGCCCTATAAAATGAACGGGCTAAGATCCGGCGGAAACAGAGGAGCTGCATTTTCCCACAGGCTGTAGGCACTGTTCCTCCTTCCGGCGCTGGGCAGGCACGCTGGCGGCTGGCGTGCACTGTTCCATGGATCCTGGCGGCCGGTGGCGGGGCTTGCCCAGCGCGCCCAGCCTCAAGCACTTGACGGATCCCTCTTATGGGGTCCCGCGGGAGCAGCAGAAGCCGGCGCTGCAGGAGCTGACGCAGGCGCACGTCGAGTCCTTCAACTACGCGGTGCGCGAGGGGCTCAGCCACGCGGTGCAGGTGAGTGCGGCACCTCCTGGCTCCCAGCAGCTCGGTGCTCTCTGGCGCCTCTAGTCGAGTGGAGGAGAGGGCCCGGAGGAGCTGGAGGCGGGCGGCGGGTGGGAGACGGGGGAAGGGGAGACCCAGGAGGTGGAGTGGGGAGCAGGCGGGACAGGGTTCCAGACAGATGAGAAGGCTGTGAGATCACAGTATACCGTAATCCCAAATAGCTGTGCTTATTGATCGTGCCAGACTCAGCGCCCGGCATGAGCTCAAGTTGACGAGGAGATGTATTTGAGATTCCTGAATTTATATGGGATTGGGAACCATAGTGTTTTGTAGGACAGTGGTTACTGTGAGAGTAAGTGGCCCGTATGGGTTGAGCTTCAACCGTAATGGAGTGTTCATAGTTAATAAGTAGAAGAGCGCAGGGGAACAGCAAAACTTTCCCCAGGGGTTAGAAAAGCAGATTCTGTGGAAGGGAAAAACCCACCGTGATAGCACCTTTCTCTTTGCGTGGCTCCAGCTTAAGTAAAAGAGCACGCAGAATGAAATGTGCAAATATCAGCCTAAAGAATGGCATTAGAATGTTGGGTCCTGAATCACTTGATGCTTCCATATCCTTGCTCTGTTAGCAGCAGTCCCGCCAGTCTTGCTATGCATGTGGAGGGTACAAGGTAAGAAGAGAGAAGGCATTTCTTGATTCAGAGGAGAGCTTTGTTCTGTACACAATAGTATTCCTAGCGTCTACCCAAGAATCTGACACATGGTAATGTGATTTAATGCCTTATGGGTTTTGGTTCATAGTGAGGGTATGAGTAGACTGGATGTAGCTTTAACTGTCTTTTTGTATGTGTCACATTAGCATTTTAGGCAACAATATTTGTAGAAAATTCATGGTATTGGTGAAAAGGTACCTTGGATATGCAAGCAATTAATAGTGCAAATTGTATTTCAGGCTATACCTCCGTTTGAATTTGCTTTCAAAGATGAGCGGATCTCTCTTACTATTGTGGATGCTGTCATCAGTCCCCCCACAGTCCCCAAAGGGAGCATCTGCAAAGAGCTCAACGTTTATCCTGCAGAATGCCGGGGCCGGAGGAGTACGTACCGGGGAAAGTTGACGGTGAGTGCAAGTGACTGTGCGACTCACACTGTACATGTCTGAGAATACTGGTGTCCCATAAAATGTAGCCAGAATTCTGCTTGCTTAGTACTGTTGTCCAAGAGATCCCAGCTTTTAAATCTGAAACATAAGGTCATCTAATATATAGTCTTCTTTCTCTTTTAAAGTATTCGTTTCTTCTTGTAGATCGAGATATTTTTCTTTTTTTGTAACTAATTTGTTTTCATTTAGGCTGATATCAGCTGGGCAGTGAATGGAATCTCAAAAGGAACCATTAAGCAGTTTCTTGGTTATGTTCCCATCATGGTGAAGTCCAAGCTTTGCAACTTGTACGGCCTGTCTCCAAAAGCCCTCATTGAGCACCACGAGGAACCAGAGGTAATTTCAGGGGTCCAGGGCATTGAATGGCCAGGTGACAATAGAAGGGGCCCGAGCTGGGAGTGAGAAGATGTGAAGCTTGCCAGTGGGAGTCATTTTCTTTCTCTGCCTCCAATTGTGGGTAGTTAAAATGGGGTGTATATATCTTGTCTGCCTACTGTGCACGGCTCATAATGAGTTTCAGATGGGGCACTGCATGAAAAACTGGCTCTGCAGCTAGCGGATAATATTATTATTGGGAAAAAATTGGTAGGTTTTCTCCCCTAATTTTCTGAATGGTATATATTTAGAGACGTATTTTGTTTTTAAAACCATCTTAAACCACAAAACATCCAAAATACCTGCTTTACAGACAGTAAGATTCTGTGAGCATATTAAATGCTTCGTATGCCTTCCCTTCGCATTTCTTTTTTTAGTTGTGTTAGGCGGCTTTGCAGGATCGTGTTGAAGCAATCCAATACATGCAGACTGCCTACAATAGAGACTGTTATCTGCCGGGAAGAAGGTTTTGGTGTCAGATCTGGGTTTGACACTCAGCTGCCACACTTACCAGTTGTACGGCTTTAGGAAGTTAGTTTCCCTAAGCCTGTTTCCTCCCCTAAGAATGGGCACAGTAGCTATCTTACTCCTTGTTATGAGGTTAAACGGTATGATAACATAGAGCACATAGTGTGATGTGCCTGCTTCATAGTAGCTCTTTCTTTATTACAGAAATGTGATATATACTGGAGGGATTAAAAATATTTTTCTGTTAATTTGAATTTCTGGTTTCCGGGGCTTTCATACGGTCATCAGTTTTTAAACTTATTTGGGAAACCATACTTGTCTGGAAGGAAAATGGTTACTATTTTCATTTTTAGACTTTTCTTTGCAATAATTTGTTTGTTTGTTTAATGTCATGTGAAGACTAAAGTCCTTTCAGGAAACAGAAAGGCAAGTTAGATCAAACCCGTCTGGTAGAGAAAGTCCCCTGACTTCCTTCCATACTTTCTCCCCGGCTTCTAGACCTCCTCATGTACTTGAGAAGACTTAATTTACACACTGCCAGTTTCCCAGGGATCCGTGGCCTCTTTCCCCTGCGTGTTCCTCCTCTCCTGCACGTTGCCCTGGGTCTGCTGGGAGTGGAGTTGGTGTTTGCACTAGGTCAGTTTCATATTTACAGTTAGTTATATTTGTTTACCAAATTATAATTCATCTCTTTGGTAGGAAATGGGAGGCTATTTCATAGTCAATGGCATTGAAAAGGTCATCCGAATGTTGATTATGCCTCGGAGAAATTTCCCCATTGCGATGATCAGACCAAAATGGAAAGCCAGGGGACCTGGCTATACTCAGTATGGTAAGTTGTAGTGATTTTTAAAATGTTCTTTTAGAAAACTTTTAAACCTTTTTGTTTTTAAAGGAGATGTGCCCTGATGGTGTGGCTCAGTGAGTTGGGCATGGTGCCACAAAGCAAAGGGTCGCCGGTTCAATGCAGGCCAGGTGTCTGGTTGGGGGACTGTGAGAGGCAACCAACTGATGTTTCTCTTGCACATTGATGTTTCCCTTCCTCTCTTTTCCCCTCCCTTCTCCTGTCTCTGAAAATAAATAAGTAAAATCTCTTACAAAAATAAAAATTTTAAAAAGGAGACGTATCTAAACAGAGTCTGTGATATTTTTTCTCTCATATACAGGATGGACCAAAGTAGGTTTACAGTTGTTTGTATGGAAAATAATACAATAATTAATAATCGTACAAGAATAAACTATCTCATGTACTTACAACTATAAACCTACTTTTGCCCACCCCTATGTATAAATTTTTGTTTTTGTGTTAAGCATTTCTGTGTTAAGATTTCATAGTAGCAAACCTACTTTCTGTTGCCTTTCAAACTGAAAGGATGTGTATTTATGTTCTTGCATCTGAAGCTGAGGGCTGGCCTGACTTGGCCAGAGGTGAGTGTGGGCCTCAGAAGTTTTCTGGTTCAGGCGCCATGGTACCCCCCTGGGGGTCTCTGGTTGACAGCCGCCTGGCCTCTGAGGGAGATTTTGCACCCCAGGGGAAATTTGGCAAGGTCTAGAGCAGGGGTGTCAAACTCATTTTTATTGGAAGCCACGTCAGCCTCACAGTTGCCTTCAAAGGGCCGAATGTAACTTCAGCTCCTTAACAGTTAAGGAGTAGTTACATTTATACAGTCATAAAATTATTTCCGCCCTGTGAAGGCAACTGTGAGGCTGATGTTGCCCCTGGTGAAAATGAGTTTGACGTCCCTGGTCTAGAGATATTTTTGGTTGCCAGTCTTGGCTACACTTAATGATTTAGCTCTAATTATTTCTAAGAGGGTAAAGATAATTCCGAATAAAATAACTGAAGCAGTTATAGTGTTACTGAGTTTCTGCTTTCGTTCTGTTCCAACAGGAGTGTCAATGCACTGTGTGAGGGAAGAACATTCTGCCGTCAATATGAACCTCCACTACTTGGAAAATGGCACGGTTATGTTGAACTTTATTTACCAGAAAGAGTTATTCTTTCTTCCTTTGGGATTTGCACTTAAGGTGTGACTTACTGAATATATGTCTTTTGTCAGGAAAGAGTCATCGGAAGTCATAGCCTGTGTAGAATGAACAGGTTCTCCTTATCAGAGCTATACTAGCTGCCTGCTGCTCTGCGCCACATTGCCTTGCAATTCAGTGGTTGAAAACACCTCCGTGAATATTCCTCTCTCCCAGTTTCTTTGGTCAGGAGTATGGGCAGCTCTGACCGGGTCTCTAGGTGGCAGGGCAGTGTCAGGAGGGGCTGCAGTTGTGTAGAAGGCCGGGCCAGGGCTGAAGAATACACTTCTAAGGTGGTTCCTTCCTGGCTGGAGGTCTCAGTTCCTGTCCGCTGGGCCTTCCCATATAGGCTGCTTGGGGCAGCCGTCTTCCCCAGAGAGTTAACCAAGGAAACGAAGGGGAAGCCACATTGGCCTTTGTGACCTGGCCTAGAGAGTGGTATGTTGACGTTTTGCCACATTCTCTTAGTCACGTAGGCTGTGATTTGGTGTGGGAGGAGACTGTGCGAGGTTGTGAATTCCAGGTGGTGAGGGACACGGGGGCATCGTGGTGTCTCTCTGAAAAGCAGTGCCCTTCAGGTTAGCCATAGTGGAGTGCTCATTTTTCTTGGGTGTTGAAAAACAAAAAAGACATGTTACTGAATGAATTGGATGGTTTAGTTATTGTTAGCGATTCAAAAGAAAATCTCTTTTCTGTTCTAGGCACTTGTCAGCTTTTCCGATTACCAGATCTTTCAGGAGCTCATCAAAGGAAAAGAAGACAACTCTTTCTTTAGGAACTCGGTTTCTCAGATGTTAAGAATTGTAATGGATGAGGGCTGCTCCACACAAAAACAGGTCCTTGACTATCTGGGTGAACGCTTCAGGGTCAAACTCGGTCTTCCTGACTGGTACTCAGACGAACAAGCCGCCAAGTGTCTGTTTGAGTATGTGTGCTTTTGCCTGAACTGGTTCTGGTGGCAGGGGAGGGAGGGGTTACTGGTCCTTTGTGCTGATGTAGTCGGGGCTGAGGAGTCCTCTGGGAATCCCAATGGACCTGCCGGTAGAATTCTGGTCCAGCGAAGCAGCGGCTGTCTCCACCTTTCTCTGGTTTTGTGGTAGTATCATTTTATTCTAATGTACTTTTTAACTTTTATTTTGAATAACTTTGAACTTCCAGAATTGCTGCAAAAATAGTACATTGGATACTTAACGCTGACTGACTGTTAACACTTATTACATTGCTTTGCCTCTCTACACATAAATGTTTTTCTTTCCGTTTAAAAGTTGTAGGCATCGTGTTCCTTTATTTCCCAAGGCAAGGGCTCTGTCGTCAGTGACCTGCTCTAAATCGGTGTGGTCCAGTCCACGGTCATGGGCTGTGTCGAGCACTTGAATGGCCCGTGCAACTGAGAAACTGAATTCTTAATTTTATTCCGTTTAGTTCACTGAGACTTGAGTTGCCTGTGTGGGTTGTCACTACCACGTTGGCCCACACAGCTCTAGACCTTGTTTGTGACTGTGTCCTGTTCTTTTGCTGATACTGCCTGTAAGATAAAAAGGGATTTTGTGAATATGAGTAAGAACTTTTAAGTAAACATGGATTGGGGGCCCTGGTTAGTAGAATGGCAAGTAGCAGTAGCCTCTGCATCAATCATCAGCTTTTTCTTTCTATTTTGACAGCCAGTGCATCTGTATCCACTTGAAATCTAATACTGAAAAGTTTTATATACTTTGTCTCATGACCCGGAAGCTGTTTGCTTTGGCCAAAGGAGAGTGCATGGAGGACAATCCTGACAGTTTGGTGAATCAGGAAGTGCTTACACCTGGGCAGCTCTTCCTCATGTTTCTGAAGGTGGGTGCGTGCGGCTCTCAGCCGGGCCCTGAGTGCCTCTGTGGTCGGGGTGACAGCATCTGGTGATGTTGTTTCCTGCATGATTGTAATTTCTCGCTTTGGCAACGTATATCATCTCCTTTTTCCACTTTCTATTTATCTACCAGTAAGGTACTTAATCAAACATCCTGGCTCGTACCGGGTTCAGAAATGTCTGACATTTTTATGTGAGCCAAGTAAAGACAACATCAAATCTTGGGCCTGACACTGATGATAAAATGTAAGCAGCCTGTGTACATATAGTGCACAGTCCCCTCGTTTGCAGAGTCCCTGTTTCCAACCTCCCCTGCTCACGGAGATTTTCTTGTAACCCGGTGTCCGTGCTGGCAGACTGATGGTCCTCTGCAGACTTGCACGGAGGGGTAAAATGCTGCTGGCTGTGAGTTCGATGGTAGTGAATCAGCATCATAAAGCAAGGTGTCTCCCATCAGAAACACACATGAAACAAGCTTATATATTGGTCAGTTGACAAGAATGTTGTGACTGGGGGATTTCAGGAACCTAATCCTGTGTGCACTGAGGAGTAACGGCTTTGTGCAGGGGGTCCAACTCATTTTCACCGGGGGCCACATCAGCCTCGCGGTTGCCCTCAAAGGGCCGAAATAATTTTAGGACTGTATAAATGTAACTACTGCTTAACTATTAAGGAGTTGAAATTACATTCAGCCCTTTGAAGGCAGCTGCAAGGCTGATGTGGCCCCCGGTGAAAATGAGTTGGACGCCCCTGGCTTAGCGCTCGCTAATTCAGTGTTCACAGCATGTTACAGAGCGTAGTTGCTGTCAGTAACGAGAGCCGTGTGCGTGTGTGTGGAGAGCAGTTTCATAACTTGGTCTGGTGGCATTTCGTATGTTGAATATTAGCCCTAAAATGATTTAGTCCAAGAGATAACATAGTGGGATGAAAGATGGAGAAGACTAAATTAAAAATGTCCCAGCTCTCTATCTAGTGAGAAGTTCTTATTTAAATTCTTACTGAGAGGTAAATACTTTTGTTTCTGTCTGCTCTGGACATAAAATGAGATTCAAAATTTTCAGCAGCCTAGAATTTCCCTGATAAAAATTGGTAACAGGCAGAAGTTTTCTGTTACTGGTAATTTTAGTGTAGCCTTTCAAGTAAACTTTAATTTTTTTTCATTTCAGGAAAAAATGGAAGCATGGTTAGTATCTATTAAAATAGGTTTAGACAAGAAGGCTCAGAAGACCAATATGTCTATAAACACTGAAAATTTGATGAAGATTTTAAATCTGGGGACAGACCTTACAAAACCGTTTGAATATCTTCTTGCTACTGGGAATCTGCGTTCTAAAACAGGTGAAACTAAATAGATAGGCTTCAAAAAATTGCTGTTCATTTTAGTTTTGTTTTTCAAATTATTTGCTTAATGTAGATTTTTACCCTGCGAGAGGTTCTATTTAAATAGGTGAACTTCTAAAGGCAGGTTTCATGTCGTAAGTTTTGACAGATGTGTTATCAGTCTGAAGAGCTTTTGACAGGTGCCTGAGTGGCTTAAATCCAACTGTAATGATCTGAGGAAACTCCGCCTGCACAGGTGGTCTGAGAGGGTGCTTACACCTGCCCTTCCCTGAACCACTTCCATCGGAATGGCCTGGAAAACTTAAAAGCGGCAACTGAGGGCCCAGAAATAGGCATTTTTAAACAGATGAAACTAATACAGTTTCTTTTAGAACTCATGACTGCTAGAATATTACCCAGCCCTGTCTGATGAATCCCATGTAATTTCTTACTATTTTGTTATCTTTTCACAGTTTCCCCACAGTGGAGGCTGTGGAGGAGATAGGGAACCAGTCAGGGCTGATACAGTTTGTGAAACCTGGAGATTTTTACTGCTTTTTGTAAAGTATTCCTGTTCATCTGAACTAGTAAACTTTGTAATAACCCACTCTGTGATTTATAATGTGCTCTGAGGTTTGTCATCAGAGCCTCTAGGAAAAATTGTTTTTTGTTAAATTTAGCGTGTTTTTAAATGACTTTTGTTTTATTAAGGCCTTGGCTTCCTGCAAGATTCTGGACTTTGTGTTGTGGCTGATAAGCTGAACTTCGTCCGCTATCTCTCCCACTTCCGCTGTGTGCACAGAGGGGCTGACTTTGCCAAGATGAGGACCACCACAGTGCGCAGGCTGCTACCGGAGTCTTGGGGTTTCCTTTGTCCCGTGCACACCCCTGATGGGGAGCCCTGTGGTTTGATGAACCACTTAACTGCCACATGTGAGGTCGTCACACAGTTTGTGTACACGGCCTCTAGTCCAGCTCTGCTCTGCAACCTGGGTATGTGGCGGGGTAACAGTCTGGTTGGGTGTGCGTTTTCACAGGGTGACGCTGTGAAGTTACACTGCCTTGGGGCTGAGCAGAGAATTCCTGCAGGAGTTGTTTTACTCTTCTGTGCAGGAATTGGGCCCACAGCCCCGGCACGTGCCCTGACTGGGAGTCAAGCCAGCGACCCTTTGGTTCACAGGCCGGCACTCAATCACTGAGCCACACCAGCCAGGGCAGGTGGCAGACATTCTTAAGCTACTAGAAGAGCATTGGGTCAAATTTCTGCTTAAAAGTATTACTGCCAGGTAGGCCATGGCCTTTCAGAAGGGATCCCCAGGGAAAGTAATTCACAAATGCTCCAGATGGAGAGGTCGTAATCAGTGTAGTTTGCAGGTTCTCTCTCTCCAAGGAAAAGAATCATTTTGTTTGCTGCCAGTGACTAAACTGTCAGAGTGTAGGAGAGGGTAGAAGGAGGAAAAAATGTGGAGAGGTGGAGAGAGTATCCCATGCTGAGGAAGTGGAAAGGCTCTGGACTGGGAAAGAAGACAGAATGGAAAATACCTAACACCAAGTGGGTAACCTGTGATACTTCGTACCCTTGCGGTGTTCAGAAGGTATTTATGGATTGTGGACAAGTACTCTTTTTTTTTTACTTAATTACAGTTGCTTCTTGATGCCTGTGGTACTTCTGTTCTATAAAGTCAAAACTAACCGTGAATGTAGGGAAGAGCCACTGCTCCCACCAGGAATAGAGGTTCAGCTCCTATGAGCCTCCGGGCACAACATTTTTGTTATGAGTTGACACACAGCTTTGTTTTCTGTCTCTGTTCATTGTGGGTCACTACATCGAGGTCTCAGCCAGTAGCACCGTATGCTGCTCTATCACGTGCTTTCCTCGTGGGGCACACGCAGCCTGTGCTCAGCCACACTGCGCAGCTCTGCGCTCGGGGGGCCACGTAATCAGTGAAACCCTCCAACAGCAGCACGAGCGCTGCGCACGTGGCACTGAGCAGGAGGCCAGGCGGGCTTGTTTGCAGTCAGCGGGGACAGGAAGACACGCTGGACTGCCGCTGGGGGTGCGTGTGGTGGTGCAGTGTTGTCCTGAGTGACCCCCAAAGCACCATTAGTTATTGGTACTGGGGTTACAAATAAATTTTGGCAAGTCAGCAAATTTGCCAATACGGACTCTGAATAACAGCGGTCAAGTTAGTTCAATTATTGGGCAAAGGTATTATGTTTTCATGGCTCAGAAATGAAATACAAAAGGTGTACAAGGAAAGCCTCCTGCACACCTGTCCCTGCTGGTCTCCCCACAGGCCGGAGTCACGAGTTCTCGTGTGTCCTTACTGATATGACTTGGAACCTTACCTCAGAAATATAAAAACATTCTGGTTCAGAGACAAGATGACTAGATATCTAAAATGACGGTAGAGCTGTGGACCCACCTGGAAGGAATTTCTAACGGTGGAAAGGGCATCCTGGTTATGACCCTGTCTGTGCCTTCCCCAGGGGTTACTCCAGTTGACGGAACGCCACACCGACCTCACGCTGAGTGCTACCCTGTCCTGCTGGACGGCGTCATGATTGGCTGGGTGGATAAGGAGCTCGCTCCCAGCGTGGCAGCTTCTCTCCGGCATTTTAAGGTGAACTTGAGTCTTTGTGAATTGTTCCTCCCTTGATCTTAGGTTTCAGTCCAAGTCTAGTTGTGGAGGTAGCCCCAGGGCATTCTAGAGTGCTCGCAGGACTGGGGCTGGAAGCTGATTCTGAAAGTGCCTCGCGTCCCCTGGTACTGACCTCGGGGGTTGGGGTCAGTGACAGGTATTTGACCTGTCCACTTCTCTTTGTTACTTTAGTAGTTTCACTAAGGCCGTAGTCTGCTACCTAACAAATTTTTACTTCTTCGTGAATTCTAGTGGCATGTAGGGGACCTCAGACATGAACTTTATATTTCAGTGAAATATAAGTCATCCCCTGTTGCCTTCTTGGTCTTGAACATGTATTAAAAAGTCGAGGAGAATGGCGTTCTTTGGGATTTCCTTCTAACAAGGGTCTTAGCTGTTAGGAGACTTGTTCTGTGGCAGTTGGATGAACTGTAGTTCATGCTCTGTTTTATTCCATTTAAGTTTCCGGGTGGGGGGTTGTTTTGTTTGTTTTGTGTTTTTTTTTGTTTTAACCTGGATTTTGTAATGTATAATGCGCACTTTTTTGCCCAAATTTTTGAGGGGAAAGTAAGGATGTGCGTTATACATGTGTATAATATTCCCGTGTATAATGCACACAGAATGTGGGCACGCATTATATACGGCAAAATACGGTGGTTTTTAGTTTTTGAAATTGTCTTACTTTGATATAATTTACACTTAAAAGGTGTTCGGACAGCACAGAGAACTCCGATATGCCCATTGCTCAGATCCACCAATTGTTACCATTTTTTGGCTCTTTATAAACATGTACATTTTTTCTTCTGATCCATTTGATGGTAGTGTGCAGACATGTCCCCTTTTCCGCGAACACTGCAGTGTATTTTACAGCAAGAACTTTTCCTCTGCAGTAGCCACAGCACTTTATCATCCGGGAGAGTCAGGTTGGCAGAGTCCACAGCTCACGCTCAGATTACACCAGTTGTCTCGGTAATGGCCTTCAGAGCTTCTTTCTCTGGTCTGGGACGACCGCAGAATCCTGTGTTACATGTTGTCATGCCTCTGCATTCTCCTTCGGCCTGCGACAGTTCCTTAGCCTTTCGTGTGTTGACTTTTTTTAAGAGTACAGGCAACTGTTGTGCAGACTGTCCCCTAATTCACGGTTAGGTGTCACTTCCTTATGATGCCATGTCAGGAGGCTGTCATGTCGGCTTGTTCTGTGACCAGTGATGTTCGTGTCTGATCACTTCGAGGCTGTGTTTTTTAGGTAATGTACTGTATTATTACAGGTTTTCTCTGACCAGTAATTCGTGGAGAGGATTTGGAAGCCCTTTTCTTTCCCTCGTCAAATTCCCATCCAGTGGTTGATGTGATGCGGCCTCTGCAGAATTGTTACTGTGCCGTTGCGATTCTCTGCCGAGTTAATGACGGCTGTTACGGGTGCCCCGTCATTTGTTCTGTTTGCTGCCATTCTGTGTGGGAGAGCTTTCCTTTCGCCCCCGTGTATTTATTTGTTCATTTGTATACATCTGCGGGGATTTTATAGATGCTTGTTTTATTTTGTGAGTATTCTGTTACTATTGTTTATTTCGATTCTCTCATTATATCAGATTTGACTCTCTACCCTGGTCTCTGTAGGGTTGGGTGTGTTTTGTTTTTGTAACTGTACATAAAATTTACCATTTTAGCCATTTTCAAGTGCATGCAGTTCAGTGACATTAAGTACGTTCATACTGTTGTGCATCCTCCGGACTTTCACGGGGCCCAAGCTGGGACTTGGTGTCGTTGCACAGCAACTCCCCATCCGCCCTCCCCCGCCTCCCAGTACCTCGTGTAGAGCACAGTGTGCTCCACAGTCTTCCGCCGAGGGGCACTCGGGTTGCCCCGCCTTTTGGCTGCTGTGAGTCGTGCTGCCTGGGACATGGGTGTGCACATTTGTTTGAGTCCCTGCTTTCGATTTTTTTGAGTGTATATCTGGAAGTGGAATTGTGTCATCTGAGATTGTGTTTAATTTTTTGGCATCTTTGTGGAAAAATTGTAAGATCTTTCCCTTAGACATATTAGGTGAATTGTATTAATTCATTCCCTAATAATAGTGGTGAACAATGAATCTTAAATTACTGGAATAAATTCTACTTGATCATGTTGTGTTCTTTATTTAAGAAACATCGATAGTTTCTTGTACTAATTTATGAAGATTTTTTAAATCTCCATTTTGTCAAAAGAATGAAGGAGTTTTCCTTAAGTTTTCACTGCTCTGGAGCAGTTTGGGGAACATTGGGAACCCCCATGAGACCATCTGATGCTTTCTTTGGCGTCTTTATTTTTAATGTGGAAATCCGTCTTCTTTAAGCTTTCTATCTCTACTGAGGTTTCTTCTGGCGACTCCGTTTTCTCCATTTCATCTTGGTTTCCTAGACGTATGCAAAGTAGACCCATAATTTCAGGTTTTATCTTTATTATAGTTTCTTTACCTATACTTTTTTTTAACTTTTAAGAATTTAATTCACATACATTCATTTTTTAAATTTTTATTGTAGTGTGTTCTGATATATAGGTTTTCTTATTTTTTTTCAGATATCTGTAATTTTGGTTTGTATTTTTTCTTCCGCCCAGGAGTTAACTAATAGAAGGTTCTTTTGCTTTTTAATTCCCAAGTGGAAGGGCCTTTCATTAAATACATTTAAAAATAAAACCAGTAATCTGTATTTTATACATCAGAGAGTAGAATTTCAGTTAGTATGTCTGCATGCACATTCTTGGTTTACGTTTTCCCGCAGTCTCAGTCTTTAAACCAGTACCGGTTTGCCTGATAGTGGAGCTGAGCCCCCAGAAGGTAGAGCTTTTGCCAGCTGTGGGTGTGGGGCGAGTGGCATTCTATGAGGGGTTGTGGCTGGTAGGGCACTGTGTTTGTTACCTGCGTAACTAATGTAAATTCTTCAGATACTTCTTTTCGTATTTGACCTCCTTCCCCATTCTGCCAGCTTCCCGGGAGGCAAGGGATAGATGTAAAACGCATCACTTGTCTTGGTTTGAACTCTTTTTTTGTTGAAAACAGGTGTTGAGAGAAAAAAGAATTCCTCCCTGGATGGAAGTGGCCCTTGTGCCCATAACAGGAAAACCAAGTCTGTACCCAGGACTGTTCCTTTTCACCACTCCTTGTCGGCTGGTGCGGCCTGTGCAAAACTTGGAATTAGGCAAAGAAGAGCTGATTGGAACTATGGAGCAGGTGTGTGGACTGTGTGTTCGGTGGGTGTATGTAATCATGTCATAGGCAACTTCCACAGACTTCAACTGTTGCTTTTTAAAAGTGTTACCGTATAGTAACAATTCAGCATTTGAAAGAAAGCGAAAACTTCCTTCTGCTTCCTCTGTGACCAACTGGAAGCAGTTTTCACATGCTCCCCACTCCACTCACACCAAAGTGTTGACCCTTGAGAGGTGGTGTTGTGTTGCCTGCCCTTTCCATCCTACCCAGCTGCCCGAGCTCCTTGCACCCGGCTCTGCCTCGGGTGCTGCAGCTGAACTGTTCCCTTAGATGCACTCACAGTCTTCGCCTCCATCTCCGCTGTTGCGAGACTGCGGCTTGTCCTGCTTAAACATTTCTTTCTTTCACTCCCCCTTCACAGTGGGTCCAGGGTAGATTTGTAATATGTGTAAGGCATGTGGTAGTGCTGACTGGAGGCTTCCTGGGGCTCCTGCAGTGTCCAGTGTGCCGGGTGGGGAAGGTTTCCTCTCCAGACTTGAGTGCTGACCTCAGAGAGATAGTTAACATGTGAGCGTTCGGCCTTCCTCTCCAGCTCTTCATGAATATTGCTGTCTTTGAGAACGAGGTCTTTGCTGGAGTGACCACCCACCAAGAGCTCTTCCCTCACAGCCTGCTGAGTGTCATTGCCAACTTCATCCCTTTCTCCGACCACAACCAGAGTCCGAGGAATATGTACCAGTGCCAGATGGGTAAGGTGGCTTGGGCATGCTGGCAGGCACACTTCCAGAAGAGAAGTGTGTATAACTTGTTTTACTTCGAAATAATTTCAAGCTCAGAGAAAACTTGTGAGACTGGTACAAAGAACTCCATAAACCCTTACTGACATGTTGTCAATATTTGCCCCATTCGTACTGTTTCCACTTGAAGGTAAGTTGCAGGCCTGGTGCCTCTTAACCCTAAATGTTTCAGTGTGTATTCCCTAACGAGGATGTTCGCTCGTGTAACCGTGGGCAATTATTAAAGCCAGGAAATTTCACATTGCCATTATCACACCATTTTATAGTCCTTATTCAGACGTTGACCAGTTGTACCAAAATAGGGTTTATGGCAGTTTTTTCCTGTGTAGCGTCTAGTCCAAGGTTACACCTCATAGTTAATTGTATTGTCTCTTTAGTCTCCTTTAAGTTAGAACAGAACTTCAGCCTTTCATTGTCTTTCTCGTTACTAACATTTTTGAAGAAAAGGGTAGTGTTTGTAAAATGTTCGACGACTTGAGTTTGTTGAGACGTTGTGATTCCGTTTTTGACGGCTACAAGCCGCCCGCATCATTCTCTCTCCAGTGCTGTTCGTTCCGGCCTGACATTACCGTACTGTTTCATAGTCCTTATTCAGTCTTTGACTAACTGTATCAAAAACTGTGGTTTCGTTTTCCTGGAGTGTAATTTCCCTTTGGCCTGAAAACTTCCTTCAACATTTGTTACAGTTGCAGGTTGCTGGCTACAAATTCTCTTAGTTTTTATTTCTTTGAAATACTTATCTTTATTTCCTCTTCCCTTGGAGGAACTGGGTATACAATTCTGATTTGACAGGACTTTTCCCCACACACAAAATACTAGATTGGCTGTCTACTGTTGGTCTCTCATTTCTAATTAGCAGTCAGTGGTTGTAGGTTGTTTCCCTGTATGTATTATGTTATTTTTCCTCTGTCCTTAAGTTTTCTCTTTATTTTTGGTTAATAGCAGAATGACTATGGTATACCTACATAAGACAATCTTTGAGTTTGTCTTGCCTGGGGTTTGCTGGCCTTCTTAAATCTGTTTTTTAAAAACCTTAATAAATTTGTAAAGTTTTCTGCCATTATTTCTAAAAATAATGCTTCTGCACCATTCTCTCTGTCCCAGGATTTCAGTTATGTATCATGTATGTTAAACTTTTAATGTCCCATGAGTCAATGGGTTTCTGTTCTCTTTTTCCATCTTTTTATTTCTCTTCAGATTGAATCATTTTTATTGATCTGTCATCATGTTCAGACTTTTTGTTCCATTTCAGATATTTCATTTTCCAGAATTTCCATTTATTTCTTTTTTATGGTTTTAATTTTCTCTGAGATTATTATCTTCATTGTGAACATGTTTTCCTTTATATCTTTGAGTAGTTATGCAGTGGGTGTTGTAAAGTCATTGTCTGCTGATTCCAATGTCTGGGTCATCTCGGGATGTGGTCATTCATTGCATTTTTTTTTTAGTATGGTCAATTCTCAAAATAGTTTCCTGTGTCTTTTATGTCCAGTGGTAATAATACTGGATCATATCATGGACATTGTGAATGAATGGTATGTTTTAAAGACCATGGATTCTGTTACGTTCCTTTGAAGAGTGTGGGATTTTAGATTTAATGGTAGATAACTTAGCTGAACACAGCAGCTGAAGTCGCTCTTGAGGGCTGCTTGGAAAGGTCCCATGCATGCCCTGTGCAGGACTCCACCGGCGATCTGGGATCAGTTCATATAAAGAATTTCAGGCTTTTCCTGTGTGGTTCTGTCCTTTCTGAAATTTACCCCCTTTTCAGTTGCTGGCTCTTAAAGTCAGTCAGACTGGGGCTTTCTGTCTCAGTTGTAGCCACTACCCTGAGTGGGCCAATAGGCCAAATAATAACAATAACATCAACAACTGACCTAGAAACCCACCCGGTGCAGTTCCTTCTGCCCAAATGTAAATTCCTCTCCAGTTTCTGACTGCTTTTGGTTCCTGTTCCGACTTTCAGGTGGTATGTATGTGTATGTGGTTGGTTTTGTTTTGTTTTTTCTGGGTCTTATTAATTACATATTGAAAGTGGTTGTGTAGAAAGAATCCTCTACTGCTGGCAGTCTCCTTTTCTATATTTTAAATAACTCCACTATGCATGCATATTTATTTTAGTTTTTAAAATCATTTGTGTCGAATCGATACTATAAAGTGCTACAAAGAGTCTTAATACCCCCTGTATGGCAGTACCCAGAATTAACAAATATTCACATTTTGCCCTGTATGTGTGTATAAGAAAGTAATTAAATGATGGTTACTGTCCCCTTTTACGTCTTCTCTCCCCAAGTAATACCCTGTAGTGTTTGTACCCTTTACATCCCTGCCCCCTTCTGTTATATTACACATGTCCGTAGACGGGGCGTAGAATTGCTTGGGGTGTGTTACAAATATGTGTAAATGGCATCATGTTAAACACATCTCATCCTTTTTCCCTCTCAGCACTGTTTTCCTGGTCTGGTTGTGACACAGATGCGTCGTTCATGGTCACGCTGTAAATGTAACCGCTTGACTGATTTGTTCATTCCCCTCCTGTGAATGTTCCCTTGTTCCCAGTTCTGTGCATCACTTTATAATCAAGGGGAGAAACGAATTGCTAAGGTGTTTCTCCCTTTGTAGGTAAGCAAACTATGGGTTTCCCACTTCTCACTTATCAAGACCGATCCGATAATAAGCTCTATCGCCTTCAGACCCCACAAAGCCCCTTGGTGAGGCCCTGCATGTACGACCACTATGACATGGACAACTACCCCATTGGGACCAACGCCGTTGTGGCTGTGATTTCCTACACGGGCTATGACATGGAAGATGCCATGGTAAGTTTGGCCAAGAATGGTCTGTTCTTTTAGCATTTTACTATTTTCTTTACTGTGAGGTCACTGGAGGACTATTTCTTGTCCCTGGGTGCCTAGTACTTGGCACGGGAGTGTTCTGTTCAGTGGTCAGTTCCGGGTCTGAGTGGAAAGTGGCGGCCTTGAGGGTTACGCCCTGAACATGCAGATAGGTGTACTTGGGGCGCATTTGAGTGTGAGGTTGAGTAGAGGCGGAGTGAATGTGAAGTAGACTTGGCTACTCCTGCCTTTTGTGTTTGTGCGCGTTTTAGGCCATTTAGAAGCAAGTGTCTGGGCTTTGGCAGTTCGGGTGGGTGGCCAGCAAAATGTGCATAGTTTTTAAATGGAATGCCAGTTAACCTAAACCGAGTACAATTCTGATCAGTTTTATTTCGAAAATCCTCATTTTTCTTCACTCCCTTGATTCTTTGACCTCACAGATTGTGAATAAGGCTTCTTGGGAACGAGGCTTTGCCCATGGAAGTGTCTACAAGTCTGAGTTCATAGATCTCTCTGAAAAAATTAAACAAGGAGATGACAGTTTGGTGTTTGGAGTCAAGCCTGGTGACCCGCGGACTGTGCAGAAGTTAGATGGTGATGGCTTGCCGTTTATTGGAGCCCAGCTGCAGTACGGGGATCCGTATTACAGCTATGTAAACCTCAACACCGGGGAGAGCTCCGTGATGTTCTACAAGTAAGCCGTGCTGCTCATGTTGAAGGCCATTTCTCAGTGAAATTGCTGGAAGTTGTTGAAAGTAATCTTTTAACAGGAGACTTTTTGGAGAAATAGGAGGGTAGCTCAGTCACTGATGCAGTCGTAAGTGAATGGGTATTTACATAATGAGACAAAGTTGCTGTCTGTTGTGCTGCCTCTGCTTTGCTACTTGTCTATTATAATTGATGAGAGTTCTGGTTTAGTTTAAAAGCATATTATTCAGACTTGACCATCTCTCTCATGCATATTAGGAATGTTTCCTAGCTAAAATGTTGAGTTAATAAATAATTTTTTAGCTTATTTTATATCTCTAAAAGGGGTTTTAACAGTAGGTCTTCATACCAGTTTCGTAATAGTTGTTCTAAGGACCAGAGTTCTGTAGTGAACCCGACCAGCAACCCTATTCATAGATACTCTTAGGGATACCAACTGTGTTCATATTAGAGAAGAGAGTTAAGAATAAGTTTTGCAAATGCCCTTTATGAAACACTAATTATATATAAAGCTTACATACCTGTGTAAGTTTAGAGAAATGGTTTGACCTTTTGTATGGTTTAATTTTTCCTAGGAGTAAAGAAAATTGTATTGTGGATAACATCAAAGTGTGTAGTAATGACACCGGCAGTGGGAAATTCAAGTGTGTTTGCATCACGGTGAGAATCCCTCGGAACCCAACCATCGGAGACAAGTTTGCCAGCCGTCACGGTCAGAAGGGCATCCTGAGCAGGCTGTGGCCAGCCGAGGACATGCCCTTTACCGAAAGCGGGATGGCCCCAGACATTCTGTTCAACCCTCACGGGTTCCCCTCCCGAATGACGATTGGTATGTTAATAGAGAGCATGGCCGGCAAGTCTGCAGCTCTGCATGGTCTCTGTCACGATGCCACACCCTTCATCTTTTCAGAGGAGAACTCAGCCTTGGAATACTTCGGCGAGATGTTGAAGGCTGCTGGCTACAACTACTATGGCACCGAGAGGCTGTACAGTGGCATCAGTGGGCTGGAACTGGAGGCAGACATTTTCATAGGCGTAGTTTATTACCAACGGTTACGCCACATGGTCTCAGACAAATTCCAGGTCCGAACCACAGGAGCCAGGGACAGAGTCACTAACCAGCCCATTGGGGGGAGGAATGTGCAGGGCGGGATCCGCTTTGGGGAAATGGAGCGGGACGCTCTTTTAGCTCATGGAACTTCTTTCCTCCTTCACGACCGCCTCTTCAACTGTTCTGACCGGTCAGTAGCCCACGTGTGTGTGAAGTGTGGCAGTTTGCTCTCTCCGCTGTTGGAGAAGCCACCCCCGTCGTGGTCAGCCATGCGCAACCGGAAATACAACTGTACCGTGTGTAATCGCAGTGACACTGTCGACACCGTTTCTGTGCCTTACGTTTTCCGGTATTTTGTAGCTGAACTGGCAGCTATGAACATCAAAGTCAAACTGGATGTCGTTTAATTTCATGTGGCCTTTTGGGTTCGGCGTTCTGTCAGGTTAAAACAAAATGTCACTTCAGTGAAGGTGTTGCTGGGTTACTCTGAATTTTTGTCAGGGTTGCTAGAGCTCTCAGGTAAGACCTGGCAACCAAGAATTCAAGGTTCTGAGTCTCTCCGGTAGTAACCACTGAAGTTGATTTTCATTGTATTTGTTCACAATTTCCACACTGATAAATAGGATGAACGGGGGGAAGTTTCTAACCCCAGGTTCTTACTCTGCTGCTTTCACAGGCAGTGACTGTCAACCTCTCACTGTCCGTCAGAGAGATTGAGAGTGCAAACGTGGTGTCAGCCGTGTGTGGTTTGTGTTTTCCAGCGTCCACATTGGAGTAAAAACAAAAGGTAGAAATATTTTTAGACAGCTTTACTGAAGTGTAATTGTACCAAACACTGCGCATCTTTAGTGTTCCCTTCACCAGTTGGGGTAATAAATATCACCTCGGAAAACTTCCTGTGCCCCTTTGAATTGTTTTTGTTTTGTTTTTTATATATTTTTTGCGTGTTTTCTAGCTTTTATTATTTGTGAACACTAAACTTGACATCTGCCCTCTGAGGGAATTTTTAGGTGAACCAATACAGGATTATTACACGGTGCTGCGAGCAGAGCTGTGGACACTCACTGTGTACTAGTGCTTTCTACCCACTGAACAGCAATTCCCCGTTTCTGTCTCCTGCCAGCCCCTCGTAACCACCATTCTGCTGCTCATGTGAGTTTGACTATTTTAGGTGCCTCGCAGAGGTGAGTTCCTGCGCTCCTCAGCCTTCTGTTGACTGGCTTGTTCCGCTCGGCATAGTGTCCTCTAAGTTCATCGAAGTTAGGCAGATGGCAGCATTACCTTTGTAAGGCTGAATTATCCATTGTGTGTTTATAGTACATTTTTTCATCCATTTACCTCTTGATGGATATTTAGGTTGTTTCCATAACAAATAACATTAATACTGCATTTTATTAAATGTAATATAGCCAGAATGTCATTTCAACATGTAGTAAATACTACAAATGTGTTGAGCTATTTCACATTATTTTTTCATACGATGTCTCTAAAACCCAGTGGCCGTTCTTTCCTTTTCTGTGTATGTCACTTTGTATTTCATTGTTCTGTACTCTGTTGATGGACATTTATTTGGGCTGTTGCGTTCTTGGCTGTTATAAACGATGTTGGCAGTAGATGGCTTTATATACACTTGGGCCAAGTATAAGATGTTATATAAGTTAAAAACCTCCTGAGATGATGATTTTCTGAGTCTGGCTTTAGGTGTCTGTCACTAATTATGGGGCAGATAGGGCTAGCCTGAGAAATATCCATTCAAGGTATATCCTGGTTTTGCTTCATGAAATGTGAAAAAAATTAGGAAAAAGACCTTGATGTTTTAGCTGACACCTCCCTCTATGTTAGTAGAATCCCAACTAGATTTTCCCACCCTATTCCAGTCTGCCTGCCTCACAATCCCTCAGCTGACATCTATTGTTCAATTTTCTTCAGATTTTTTAGCAGCACCAAAAATGGTAAAAACATAAAAAAAAATTTCTAGCTTTTATTTTAAAATTATAGATTCACAACTGCAAGGTTGACATTGAGACAATTTACAGAGTTTGGCCACTTTTCACCCTTTCACACGCACTCATTTGTGCATGTGTGTACAGTCTGTTCACTTTTGTGCAGATGGGCGTGACCACCGCAGTCAAGGCAGAGATGCTGCATTTCCACAGACTCTGCCGTGTGCTCTCCTGCCTTACAGCTGTCCCCACCCCAAACCCATCTTTAATTTCTGGCAACTAAGAATCTGTCTCTCATGTCTAATTCTATTTCTAATTTATAAGAATATTATATAAATAGAATCATAGTTGTGAGCTTTTGAGATTGGCCTTCCGCTCAACATAGTTGCCTTGAGATGCAATGAAGCGATTGTATAGAACATCAGTCATTCATTCCTTTTTGCTGCTGTGTAGTTCTCCTTGGGGTGGTTCCACCAGTTACCTGTAGGAACACAATTTGCTTGTTTCCAGTTTTTGGTGGTTATACATAAAGCTGCTCTGAACACTCAGGCACAGTTTTTGTGTGAACATACATTTTTGTTTCTCTGGGACAGATGTCTAAGAATGAAATTGCCAGGTCATGTGGTAGTGGTGTGTTGTTTTAGAAGAAACTGCCAAACTGTTTTCTGAAGTGGCTGAACCATTTTACATTCCCACCCACCAGCAATGAATGATCATTTCTTCTACATCCTGACCAGCACTTGATGGTGCCCCTGTGCTTTATTTTAGCTGTTCTGATAGGTGTGTAGTGCTGTCTCAATGTGGTTTTGTTTTTAAGATTTTATTTGTTTTTAGAAGGGAAGGGAAAAAGAGAAACATCGGTGTGTGGTTGCCTCTCCCACGCCAAGCCGGGAGCGCAAGTTGTTGAGGGGTGGGCCGCTAGACTCCAGTCGGGTGTCTGGGACCTTGTGTGATTGTGGTCCAGTCCACAGGGACTCGCAGGGCTGAGCGTTGCCTGGTGCGGAAGAAATGCCGTGCCACCCAGTATTTACTTCCGGCGGAGTCTGGGGACCACCATGGCAAAGCCGGAAAAGAAATGGCTGGGGCCACTGGGCCAGCGGCACTGTCGTTGCAGCCGGACCGGAAGTGATTAGCAGGGAGCTGCCATTGCAGGTCTGGGCGGAAGTAGAGTCAGAGAGCCGCTGCGAAGGGTTGGCGCTGAAAGTGGGTAGGGCAGCTGGGCTGCAGTGCTACTGGCTGAAAAGGCCAGAGGGCCCGCTATGACAACCTGACACCGGAAAGGGCTGGGCGCTCCTTCCCGACTGATTCTCCTGCACGCTTCCTGACATGTGAGTAGCGGGAGCGCCTCCTTGGGCTTGCCGCGCACACCTTCCCCTTTTCGGTGACCGGGACCTGGGAGGAGGATTGGCCTCTTGTTATTCGGAGCTCCAACCTCCAGACTCAGCTCCGTTACCCGCTACCCACATGTCCAGGCCCCGCCCCCTCTTTGGAACCTGGGACTTTGAGGTCCACTCTCACACCCACGCCGCCCGCAGGACTCCAAGCCCGGCCTTGGAGCGTCACGTTCCGCCTCCTCCCCCCCCCCCGTCACCCCACCTTTTCTCTTGAGCCTTTCTGATCTGCCCGGCACCCCAGAGCTCCGCAACAGGCCCACAGATTCGTTCCAGACCCTGGCCCTGTGCTGCCCTCCAGACCAGTCCCAAGAGCTCCCCTGTATATAGGATCTTCTAGACAAACCCGCTCCCCAGCCTTATCCAGCGCTTCTACATAGTGTCCCGAGGACCCTGTGACCCCTCAGGGCCTCCAGTGCCCCTCCAGTGCCCCCGTTCTAAGAGCTTTACCTGGACTCTAGGCCCCGACACCCACCTGTGGCTCCCAGGCCCTCCCAGAGCTCTGGGTCCTACTTCTAAGGCCCCGCGAGGAAATGACTGGGCTGCAGGACCCTCTGCTAGGACCCTAAGCTCGCCTTAGAGTAACCAGACCTGACTAAGGGCCCCCACCACCTACCCCGAAGCCCCCAGCCCGCTCCACAGCCCGGCACCTGCGGGCCCTGTTCCGGGACCCGCCAGACTAGGGGACCCAGCCCAGAGCACCCTCTACCCCTACCTGGACCCAGGTCAGAACCCCCTTACCCGCATGTCCCACAGGCAGGCGGCCCTGGAGGTCACTGCCCGCTACTGCGGCCGGGAGCTGGACCAATACGGCCAATGTGTGGCCGCCAAGCCCGAGTCCTGGCAGCGGGACTGTCACCACCTCAAGATGAACATCGCTCGATGCACCTCCAACCAGTGAGTGTGGGACAGTGCGGGGAGGAGGGCAGTGCAGGGGTAGGTAGCTCGGACAGTGGAGAGGTGGCTATCGCGAGGTTGGCAGTTTGGGGATAGTGTGGGGGAGGGGTTATTGGGTGGGTAGTGGGAGTATGGGGGCGGGCAGTGCCAAGGGCATTTCAGGGGTGTTGGAGGTGGGTAGATCTGGGGCAGGCCACGCAGGTGGGGGAGGGAAGGGTGGACAGTGGGGTGGGGCAGACAGTTCAGCGGAAACCTAGACGCCTAAGGTACCCTCTCCGCAGCCCAGTCATCCGACAGATCCGCCAGGCCTGCGCGGAGCCCTTTGAGGCCTTCGAGCAGTGTCTACGGCAGAATGAGGCAGCTGTGGGCAACTGTGCGGAGCACATGCGCAGCTTCTTGCAGTGTGCTGAGCAAGTGCAGCCTCCGAGCCCATCCGCAACTGTGCAGGTAAAGACCTGGTGTCACCCTCAGCCCTACCCTCCCAGCACGGACCTTGTTGTGCATCCAGAATCCACAGCATTGTCACTTCTTGCCCCAGTCTCAGCCCCTGCTTTAGGCCAGCCACATGCCTCCTAGGACATCTATCCCACTGTCCCCCTGGCCTCCCTGAATCCTTGGGTACCTGCCTTTGCACAATGGCAGGAGAGCACTTAAGAACTGACAACTGGCCTTGGTTGGGTGGCTCGGTTGGTTGGAGCATCCTTCCACACACCAAAAGCTTGTGGGTTCGGTTGCTGTCAGGGCACATACCTGGGTTGTGGTTTGATCCTGGCAGGACATTAGGATGGGTTAAAAGGTCTCCTTATAATATATATGGTATATAAACAGATATAGTATATTTATAGTATTAGAATTTCATGGATGGTCACAGTTTAAAATAAATGTCTAAAAGTACTTCTTGGGGGGGTGCAATACTGAAAAAAAATTGAGAAACCCTGGTTTAGTTGTTTACAAGACTGTGAGCTCCAAAGGCAAAGGTCACCTGTCCACCAGCCTCTCTGTCACTCTCTCTTCTGCCCATCTCTGTCCCTATGGCCCCGTCTTCCCTTCTTGCTCCCAGGAGAGAGGCATTCATCCCCTTCCGTGCTCCTCTTACTCCTTCCAACCCATTCATTCGCTGTGATGGTCCCCGAGTGTTCCGAGGAAGTCTGACTGTTTTGCTGTACTTAAAAACCTTCCCACAGGCCGGTGTCAACTCGGTGCTGCCTCTGGGCCCTCATCCCCCATCTCGAGCCCTGTGTTCCAGCCCCAGGAAACGGGCACTTACTGGAGCCCATGTCTGTCCTGCTGCCAGGCTTTTATCCAGCTGTTCTCTTTTGCTTGGATGTCACCTAGTGCTGCTGGCTGATTCCTACTCCAGCTTAGATGTCACCTCTCAGAAAACCTCCCCCAGTGGCCCATCCCTACAGCGGACTCCCACAGTCCTTGAGCTCCCTCATATGGCTTACGTGGCACTGCTTTGTAACCACAGCCCTCCCATCACCTGTTTCAGAGGAGTTCTTGCTAAAGACGGGACAGAGGCCCTGTTCCCAGGACCTGCAGCCTTGTGTTTTTATGAGACAGGGATAAGTGAAAGGTTCAAGTCCCAACAGCTGCTAGTAGAAAAGACTTTTGATTCTTTTCCGGTATCATTCAGTAATGATCACATACTGTTCAGGCTGGTTTCTTAGTCACGTGTTGGTGATGTTTCTTTCAAGTTTTTTAGCATCTGAATAGTAAGGACCTCACGGTCCCATCTCAGGACCAGTTGTTTCTTCCCTCCTGGGGCAAGCAACCAACATGTCCTCATCTCGTAAAACATGCTGTTGGAACACCTCGTGTTCATGTAGCCACCGATTTAAAGTGTCACTGATATCCGCCCCCTCACCTCTCTACCCCGACTTTGTTTTCTTTGTAGATATCAGCTGAAATGTTTTTGTTCATTTGTTGTCAGTCCCTCCCTAGAGTCAGAGTTCTGTGCCTGGCGCATCCCATGCTCAGTCCCCAGTACCCGTAGCAATGCCAGGCACACAGCAGGTGTTCAGTACCTACGGCAAAGCTGCCTTCCCTGCTCCCAGTGACAGTTCACTAGGTTCCGTGTTCATGGGCTCTGCAAGGGCAGCCTCCCCATGGCGGCCCCAGGGCCAGTCATGAAGAGAGGCTGGTATGTGATGTTGTGTTTTTTTCCAACAGGCACAGCCACTTTCTGCCTCCTGAGGACTCTGGACTGTAGGAAAACTGGACAGGAGTGACTGGCCACTTAATGTCCCCAGCCCTGAAGAGTGGCCAGTTACAAGGTCCTGAGGGCCTTGAACGTGGACCTGGTCTCTGGACATTAGGACTCACAATAAATAAAGACTGTGTACACCAGGCTTTGATTCCTGCCTTCAACACTTGTGGGCTCTGGAGAGCTGGCTGGGCAGAAACACCAGTCCTCTGTGCCTCGGCGTCACCAAGTGTGACAAGGAAGGGCCTGTCTCTAGGGCCAAGGTCACCCCTTCTTCCCTTGCTAACTGCCACAGCCATTCTTGTCTCCTGCTGCATGGACATGGGGACAGGCCTTTTCCTCCTGCCATGCCAGCACTTGCCAAGTGTTTATTCAGGCCTAGAGGGCATAAAGTACACATCTCTTCCTGAGCTCAGAGCCAGGGGAGCGATAGACTGGGCAGGTGGGGCTCAGTCCCACCAGGGACTTCTGGGAGGTTGCATAGTGCACCCATCAGTTACTGTCCAAGGGGCATCTCCGCACCTGCACTGAGGGCTGTTTTTGTGGGCGCCGACCGTCTAGCACTTCTGCCCGCGCTGTGTGGTCGAGTGGCCGCTGCCATCAGAAGAGCCCTGAGCAGAGGGAGTTGGTGAGCAGCACTCAACACACACAAGCTGGTGCCAAGGGGACCTGCGCAGTGGCTGCTGCAGGGACTTCCTGGCTCCACAGGGTGTCAGGTTCCATGGCACAGCTGGTGGTCACAGGCTGCCACAGGTCCTAGAGGGTAGGTCTGCAGGAGAGGGATCCCAGAGTGCTGAGCTCAACGTGCCCAGAGTCACCATTTAGATGAGTCGCCCCTGCTGGAGATGACTCCAGACCTCCAGAAATTGGAAGTGACTGGCCAGTGCTGACCAGACTGGCCATTTGGAAGCTGAGGCTTGTGCCCTGGCTTGGAAAAAAGCTGGAGTCTGCCCTGGGGGGTTGATCTTTAAGACAAAGGCAGCTGGCCGTTGGTGTAGGAGCTAAGGTGGGAGTCCCACTGGTGGCCCCTGAAGGGCTGTGGGGACCTGGTGGCTGCTGTGTCCAGTTCCAGCGTCCTTGGGCTGTGGACCGAGCCCTCCAGTTTCTGCGTGTGTTTCGGCCAACCTCAGTTTTCCTGAATGTGCTCTGCTCCGTGTAACTGAGAAGTGTGATGACAAACGAGACTGAGCTACGTTTCAGAATCCCCTCCGGTAGGCGTGATCCGCTCCCTCGGCAGTGACCTCGGGGGCGCAAAATCGAAGCCTTAGGACTACCGCATGCTGCCTGTTCAAAGCAAGTCCTGAGACCACCCCAGACGAGGGAGTGGGGGTGGAGGGGCTGGCACCTCTTGATGGCATTTAGCTGCAAAGGATTTTTGTCCATGATTAAAATACAATAAAAATTTAATAATAGTTCCTATTCCTGTGTATTGTTGAGCTACTTCTAAGAGTTCTTAACATGATCTGAATTTTCATATTGCCATAAATTTCTTGAGTATCATAATTATTTTTTTTAAGGTCTATAGAATCTAGTGAAAACCGCTTTTTCCTTTTCAGTTTTGTTTAATGAATTTAGAGAGAGGGGGAAATATCCATTTGTTGTTTCAGAGAGCGAGGAAGAGAGAAACATCAGTTTGTTTTTCCATTTATGCATTCATTTGTTGATTCTCATACGTGCCCTGACCACGGATCAAACCCACAGCACTAACGCATCAGGGTGATGCTCTAACCAGCCGAGCTGCCCCACAGGGCCTAGCTGTTTCCTGTATGTGCCGTGACCAGAGAGTGAATCTGCAACCTTGGCAAATCGGGACAGCGCCCTTTTTCCTTTCTGGTGTTGGTTATCTGTACCTGTGGGGAACCGTTCCAAGTGTGGGAAATGTGGCTCAGCCCCCACTCGGAAAAGCCAGTGGGGAGCGAGGTTGGTGGGCAGGACCTGCGTCCATGGGTAAGTTCTCCAGTGGGGAATCAGGCCTGCATTGTACCTAGACTGCTATGAGACTTGCTCTTGCTAAAACTCCCTCACCCTGAGGCAGCAAATGTTTACTGAGTATCTTCATCTTCCTAAAATCTGGGCTAGACCTTCCAGGTATGGAACCGAGCCTTTTTGGCCACTTCTCCCTTTACATTGCAAGTATCCTCCTTTGATGTATTCAGCAACACCCTCTCCTTTGTCTGCAAAAGGTAATCACCCAAAACAAACCTTTGCATAGTAAAGGAGGACCTTCTTTGATGTAAGGGGCCTAGAAAAACAATAAAAGCCTGTCAAGGCAAGGGTTGGGTCGCTCCCCTCTTGAGGGAGTGGCCGAGGCGCTCAGGGGCCCCCTCCTCTCCAGAGAGTGGCCACTCCGTCCCTTTTCCCCCACAGGACCTCTGTCGTCCGTGTGTATTTGAATGCTGCTGCCACAACGGATCCTGTGGGCCAGGATCCACGTTGTGTACCCTTTTCCTTTCTTTTTCATCAATCTTGACAGGGCTTTATCAATTTTATTAACCTTTTCACAGAACCTGGTTTTGGCTTTGTTAATGTTTCCTTTGTATATTTGTTTTTAACTTTATTCTCTTTTTTATTATTACCTTTATTTTGGATTTAATTTTCTGAGGGTTTTTTTATTTTTTATTTTTGACATGAATGTTTAGCTCACTGGTTTTCGGTCTTTTTCTTTTCTAACCCCTGCACTCACATTTCCCACAGAGTGTGGCTTTCTGTTTTGCTTTTTTTTTTTTTCACTTATTTCAGATTTAGTTTAAAATTATATTTCTTAATTTCTAAACATGGGAATTTTTCTGGTCATCTTGCTTTTGCATGTGGGATGGGAGCGTGTTTCTGATTTCAGGTTTTTTAAACATGTTGCGTCTTTATGGCTGGGTCCGTGGTCGGGTTTGTGAACGCACCGGCTGTGTTTGAATCATAATCCTTGGTTCATGGTGTGCTGTCGTCACCCGGGTTCTCCCAGAAACAGACTCGGGGCCCAGGGTTTGAGAGATGCTCTCAATCTGCATTAGAGGGCAGTGAGCAGTGACACAGGGCAAGAGAAGCAGCAGCCCGGGGGCATGTTGTCACGCAGTTACCCCTGTGGGTAACAGCATTATTCTCTGGGGACAGCTGAGAACACATTCTTCCCACACAAGAGGCACGTGCCCTGAGTACAGATCGAACCCAGGACCTTTTGGTTTACAGGATGACACTCCAACCAAGCGAGCTGCACCAGCCAGGCCTGGAGCCTGGAGTTTTAATTCTCTGCCGCTTCCTGGTCATGACAGTGGTGGCCACATTGTGGTCAGTCACTTCAGTGACCATGACCTGTTGCGGTAGCGCCATTGCCTCAGCTTGTTTATGGTTGCCCCAAGCAGCAGCTGCCACCCGTCATCTGGACCACCCTTGCCGCCGTCACCGCCACCACCCGTCACGTCCGTCAGAGCCACCATTGGTGGAAGCATTGCCATAACAAGAATGCCTTCAAAATGCTTAGCTCAGTTCTCACAGTGGTCACATTCCTCCAAGCAGGCCGCCTAGAAGTGGGCGAGCAGGGAGAACTGGGTGGGGAATGGGGGATAGGTGGCTGTGTTGGGGGTCGTGTGCAGATGCTGAGCGGACTGTGTGGTCAAGGGAGTGAGGGTCTGTCTCCAAGCATCTCCATTTCACCTCTGATGGGGGAACTGACTTTGCTGACAAAGGTAATCGCTCTCATGATGAGAAGTATTCCAGTCAGCACTTAGACCTGCAGGGGATGAGCACCTCGTTTATGGTGCCCAAACTTTCAGGCAGAATGTGCCCAAACAGAAGCCAGATAATCGAAGGAAATCACTCAAAGTAACACCAATGGCTTCTACCATAAGGTGTGCTGCTTCTCAAGAGCCCTGTGCCACACCGCAGGCCAATTAAATCAGAGTCTCTTGGGGGTGAGACCCAGACGAAGGCATTTACTTATTTTAGAACTTACTGGGTGGGCCCAAAAGTCCGAATGATTTTTTTCCTGTAAAATAAAAAACACATTTTTTCCATTTTCATCAATAACTTTATTGATTTGGATATTTTGAGTATGTTGGCTGTCTCCCACTATTGACTTCTAGTGGGCAGAGGCCAGGGGTGCTGCTAAACATCTTCCAATGCATAGGACAGCCCCACAGCAAAGAGTTATTTGGCCAAAATATCAATAGTACCAAGAAACTTGCAAACCACTTTTGACACATTCGATTAGTCCCAGCACCTTCTCCATACACTGCACAAATCTTTGTTTCAGTTGTGTTTTTACCTTTCTTGAAATAATGAAGCATAATATGTCAAACAAGTTGCATATCTTGTTCCACCTTCAATATTAAAATGGCTGTACAAAAATTCACCAATTTTGATAAGTTTCTTTTAAATGCACACTGATATAACAGCTGTCACAATACAATCTAATAAAATTGTTTCAATGAAGTTGAAGACAACTAAGCACTAGTAGAACCATCGTATGGCAAAAACTGAACAAACTTTTTGGCCAACCCAATACTTCAGCTGCCTCCTCCCAGCTCGTTTCCCTCCCACCCCCGAGTACAGTAGCGTTTTCTGTACGGGTTCTCCTCCTGGCTTCTGTTTCCTTCCCATTCCCAAGTATAGTAGTGCTCTCTGACCCTTTTCTCTATGTGGTAAACGACATTTGAGCGGAGGCTTGTTGCCATGTCATGGGTATGGGATCAAATCCCGGGTAAGAGGCAGCACTGGGATATGGCGGAAGTTCATTTATCTGCTCAACCCAGTGATGCTCTAGGGCTCAGAGTCCTCCAGCTGACCTTTGTGCTCATGTCAAGCACATGAAGGGAGAGAAGCTTGAGGATTGCAGAAGACTTTTTTAGGTGCCAGTTCTACAAGTGCTGGTGTCCATCACCACTGCCATCAGCCAGAACTTAGCCCTTGCTCACTGCAAGGCATACTGGGAAGTGCAGCCTACCGTGAGCTGCAGATGGCAGGCAATGGGCACTCGGTGTCGCCTCTGCCACAGTGATACCCGGCACAGTTCTGGGACAGTACTCAGCTTTGTAGTATTCCTGAAGTCACGGGCACATGCTGGTGTGAATGGAAGAGCTGGGTGGCCTGGAACAGCCTTTCAGTTCATAGAGACGCTATCCTGTCCCCTGTGTTCATGGAGGAGAACGACCTTGAAACAGGCTTGGTCAGCTGTACGGAGCTTTCCCTCCACCCACGTTTTTTACACAAAGGGGTCAGATTCCTGGAATAAGTCTTCTTGTTTCTAAAGCACGTTAAACTCACTGTCTTGGCAATGTCCCCAGCCCTGAAGAGAGGCTGGCAGTCCATTTTGACCTGATCAAATAGTGCCTTGGTCTCATGGACTTCATTTGATGGAGCTGCTCCCTTGCCTTTCATTTTAATCTTGGTTACCTAACAGACTTGGTAAGGAAAAGAAAAAGGGGCTGATGGCCTAAATCACAAAGCAGAAACAGGCAGCTCTTAGCTCGCCCCCAACATTTGCAGCCAGGGCTAGAGTGCAGTGGAGGCTCTTGAACCAATATGTCCAATATTTAAAATTAGTAAGTCAAGCCCTGGATGGTGTGGCCCAGTGGACTGAGCACTGGCCTGAGAACTGAAAGGTCACCAGTTCAATTCCCATTAAGGGCACATGCCTGGGTTGCAGGCCAGGTCCCTTTCTTTCTTCCTCCCTTCCCCTTTCTCTGAAAATAAATAAATAAAATCTTTGAAAAAGTAATCAGTCAAGCTAAGAAGATGTTAAATGAAATATGTCCTGTTCTTCTGCCGTGATAAATATTAAAAAATTAAAAACATGTAAAGCTATGGCTCTTATATAATGAATATCAACACATCAAAGGTGACCACATTTAATATTTATTGCTCATGTCTGGTTGGTGATGGTTGGATGAGTAATAAAGTAGCAGAGTTATTAATTATTTCATTAAATTATTTTTTGCCTTCATTTCAGCAAAATCACCAACTTGTTAAAAGTTAAGATTTTTACTTTTTTGAGAAGCAAGAAAGTGGGTACATGGCACTACTATGCAAGAATCTGTGGGCCCTGGCCGGGTGGCTCAGGTGGGTAGAGTGTCGTCCCGACACACCAGGGTTGCAGGTTCGATCCCTGGTCGGGGCACATGCAAGAAGCAACCAACGAGTGCAGAAATAAGTGGAACAACAAATCGATGTTTCTCTCCTCATCTCATCAATTAAAAAAATTTTTTTTTAAAGAATCTATGGAATTTATGATGCAACTACTGTGGAAAACAGTCTGGCAGTTTCTCAGAAAGTTGAACAAGGAGTTACCATATAATCCAGCAATTCCACTCCTGGGTATGTTCCATCCAGGAGAGTTGAAAACAGACGAGGTCAGTCCAAAAGATATCCAGTCATGTAATATGGAAAATAGAGACATTTATTGAAAAAGACACAAGATGCAAGAAACATTGTACATAGGACAATGACGCCTCAGTCCCCTTCAAAGCAGGCACCTTGGGACCTCACACAGTTCTCCCAATCGCCTTCAGCTGCCCCATCATATTTTCCTGAATCTCATCGACAGTCTGAAATCTCGTCCCTTTCAAGGGGTTTTAGTTTGGGGAAGAGCCAGAAGTCACAGGGCACCAAATATGGACTGTAGGAGGGCTGAATCACCTGGGTGATTTTTGATGTTTTACAAAAAACCTGCACAAATGTGACACATGAGTGGGTGTGTTGTCATGATGAAGCTTCCAATCACCAATGGCCCGTAGCTGCGGCCTTCTGAATCATCTGAATAGTTTCCGCAGAGGAATGTTCAAGCTTAACACAAAATTTGATGCAGATTCATTGCTCTACTTGCTCAGTCATTTTGAATGCGATGGCCACACAGTACACATGCTCACTCAATGGCGTCTACCACCCCCACTGACTAGTACAGTGAAGTCATCATTGTTCACACATGCACATTCCAGTCCACTCTCCTTGGCTGCCAGGTGACATCAATGTCACTCAAACCATTCTTGTTATATTTATAATGGCTGAACTTTTTCTGGACAGACCTCGTATTTGTGCAAGAATGTTCATAGCAACATTATTCATAATAGCCAAAAAGTGTAAACAACTCACCTATTCATCAACTGATGAACAGATAAACAAAATGTGAGCTATCCACACAGGGGGATATTATTAAGCCGTAAGAAAGGGCGAAGTACTGATACCCGTACAACACGGGTGAACCTTGACAACATGCTGCTGAAAGAGGGAGGGCAGCCACCAAGGTCCACGTCCTGTACCATTCCACTCAAATTGTACAGGTTCTCTCCCTCCCTTTCTTTCTCTCTCTTTCTTTCTTTCTCTCTCTCTCTCCCTCCCTCTCTTCCTCTCCCTCTCCCTCCCTCTCTTCCTCTCCCTCTCCCTCCCTCCCTCTCTCTCTCTTTCTTTTTTAAGCTTTTATTTATTTAGAAAGAGGGGAAGGGAGGGAGAGAAACATTGATTGGTTGCCTCTTGCACACCCCCAACTGGGGCCTGGCCCACAACTCAGACATGTGCCTCAACCAGGAATCAAACCCATAACCTTTCGGTTCACAGGCCAGAACTCAACCCACTGAACCACACCTGCCAGTGCACTAGGGAGTGTTTAAAACTAATATGGAAATGGACTAGAATGATGAACAGCCATCCAGCCCTAATGACAGCTCTGGAAGACCAACCGCAGAAAGGGCCCTTAACACAATGGGCTCCTCAACCCCATCTCTATTGGCGTTCTGGCCTGGGTAATTCCTTGTGGTTGGAGGGTGCTGTCCTGAGCATTGTATTATGTGTAGCAACATCCCTGGCACCTGCCCATTAGATTCCAGTAGCACCCAACCCACAGTCCTGATACTCAAAAATGTGTTCGGACGTTGTCAAATGTCGCCTGGGAAACGGAAATCACTCTTGGTTAAGAACCATTGCCTTATGATACTCGAAGAACCAGTCATGTATTTTTTACTGACTCTTGGACTGTCCGCAGTGCATGAGCCATCTGCTCTGTTCCTTGGGAAACTACAGGCTGGCAAACTAAAGACACTGCTCTTCGGACTGCAAACTGTGAAAGAAGTAACTGTGGTTGATGATCCAGCATAGTGGGCCCCGGGTAAGGGTCCTTTCTCTGCTGTGACCGAGAGGGGCAAGCTGCTGGTCAAGTCTGTGCTGTCCCGTTTGGCCCCTGGACCTGCCACTGTCCCGAACACAGCACTGCACCACTGTCCTGCACTGAACCCGAAGGAAACGGCTCTGTTTCTGACGGACAAGACTCTACTGCGTGCCAGGCTTGTGAGTTTTGCCAAAAGTTGCCCCCTTTATCTCGCAGCGAAGGAAGCCGCATGCAGGATGCTTTGGCCCCACCCACTCGTGACAGATTGGCAACATCGGACCTTTGATTCTCCAGCTTTCCAAGGGTGTCGTTTCAGTGTGGTTGGCAGACTCTGGGCACACCTTTGTGACCTTTGAAACTGAAGTGTCATGTGTTTGTCATGTGTTTGCTCCCTGGATTACACACAGCCTGGCAGTGTGCACCTTCTGTAACAAAGCCTGCAAAGCCACCCGACCTTGGACTGAGAGTCAAGGTATCCAGTGACTCTACTCACCCTCTGTCATCCCTGCTGGTACATGAGCCCACTGGGCACTGGCATCACCACCCGATTATGTTTGTGAAAAGCTACCACCTGGATTTGGTTCAGGCCAAACGTGTGAGTTAAACAAAGATGTGGTGGGAATCACTAGCTCCGCATCTTCTGAGTGCTGGACGGCGGCCCCATCGGTGGGGCCTCCCCTAGGGGCAGGAGGCACTTCTTGGTTTGGGATCTCAGTAGTGAGGTGGGCAGGGAGCAGTTTCAGGAGCTTCTGCTTGGCCTGTCCCTTCATAAAAGCCTTCATTCTTTGGGTCAGGGGAGAAACGTGAAGATTCTGTCAGTCATGAAGTATGTCTGAGGTGACTGGGGAATAAGACTAGTCCAGGGTCTCACTGGACTCTGTGAACTGAATTCCAGCCAGAAGTCGGCCTGTCTACTGACCACGGAGCGCTTTGGCTCCGCAGAGATTAGCGTCAGACACAAGACGGCATCCACTCTGTGGCTTCCTATGGAGTGACAGGCTTCCAAAGAGACCAGGATCTGATTCTCGTGCTCACTTTTTTCCAGAATTTTTTGCTGGGAGGGAGAGGCAATATCTTTCAGCTCCTAGAGCCTGTCTCCTCACCTGTAAGATGGAGCTAACGATCCTCACTCAATTGTTGGGAGGATCCGGTCAGACGACCCGTGTCAGGTGTATCCGCTGTCACCTGGGGCACAGTCTGATGACAGCAACACCACCCGCTGCTTTGGAAAGAAAATACCAGCCTCAGTCATTCCCATTCCTTCACCAGCATTTAATACTTACATTCTGTGATGTTTTCTTATTTTCCTAATTTACTTACAAATGTTTTGCATCATTTAATTATTTCTTGGAAGTAGGTTGAGCTGATATAAATTTCCACCTGAGAGTACAGATGACTTGCCCCTTATTTCCAAATAATGAGCTATACAATTTAACTTATAATTGTATCCCTATAGTAGTGTTTAATTTAGCAAATTACTCTTTTCAAATGTCAGTGAGGGTGCAGGGGTGTGTGTGGAATCCTGCGCCGTGGTGGACGCCTGGGCTAGTCGGTCAGGGACCTAGAAGGAGCAAGATAGGAAGATTGGAGCCAAGGGGATCTGAGGAAGACACTTCTGGAGGAATCTATGCACGTGGGTACGAGATGTGGGCATGAAGATTGTGCTTCCTGCCAGTGCCCACCAAGGCCATCCACCTCAGATGATGTGCTGAAGGGCCAAAGAGATGGAGTGACTTACCTGGGGGTGTCACCCGGCCACCCTCCGTTACAACTCCAGTGCTTGTTTGGTGGATACACGAAGAACCAGCATGGGCTCCCTCTCCGTAGGGCTGACCTAGCTCAGCATTTATCTGTCACCAGCGGAGGCCAGCGCTGTGCAATATGGAGCCATCTCTGGGGGGCACATGTCTGGTGGCAACTCGGCTACCTCGGACCTCTTCTACTCTGGAGGGGACAGGGTTTGTTGCTACTGACACCTGCCCCACATGGGGCTGGGCTCTGCCAGCTCCACTTTGTGAAGGCTTGCTGAACGCCTGATTTTCCAGTGAGGGCTTCTGGGTAGTGTCACCTCAGAACATGGGACGTGTGAGTGTGAATGAGATGCAACAATAGGACCAAAAAATGGGATTCACTGGTTCTTCCATATACCATCCCATCCAAAAGCGTCCAGCGAGGTAAAAGTTAGGAGTGGCCCATTAGACACTCAGCCCTGGCACTGTCTTGGGGACAACTTTCAGGGTGAGAACATTCTCCTCCCCCCAGGGCTGCTGTCTATGTGCTAGACCAGAGTATACCGGCCCCGGAGTCAGGGGCAGAGGTGAGCGTGCCTTTTCTCCCCGGCAGTCACAGGGAGCCAGGAGCATCCTTGCAAGTTGAGGCCCTACTGTACCCAAGGGCTCGGTTCACAGAAAATGAATACCGCACTAGGGGAAAAAGTAAGGTTTCAACTTCTGTGGATTTATTTTGTCCTTTTTACAACTTCTTAAGTAGGATACTTGCATTGGTCTTTAATTTTTAGCCTTTATTTTTACTCTAACATGAGCCTTTAAGGCTATAAATCCCTTAGTGGTGGTGTCATTATCTTGCATTTCTGCACACTAAGCGATTTCTTCCATGGTTTCTTCTTTGGCACATGAATTATTTAAAAGTTAGTTCATGAATCTCCAAATATGGTGTTTTTCTAATTTTCTTTTGGTTAATAGTTCCTAATTTAATTGTACCGCAGTCAGAGAGTGATCAGTCCTTCGAGATTTGGTGAAATACGCTCTGCGGAACATTTTTCCACGACAGCTCTCTGCGAGATTCAGAACAGCCTGTGCTGCGCAGCTGTCGGTCTTTTTCCACCCCAAGGTTAAGCTTGTTGGCTGCAGAGTTTGCCCAGTGTGGTGACATCACGGTCTAAATATTGTGGAAAGCGATGCGGAGAGCACGGCGTGAAAGGTGGCGCGTGCACTTGTCCTTGTAGTTCTGTCCGTTCTCTATTCACGTACAGTGTTTTGATGCTGTTTAGTTGGGTTCGCACGTATTTATATTTGTTTTGTGTTCCTGGCGAATTCAGCTTTTAACATCATGTGGTGGTCCTCTTTTTTGCTAGCAATGCCGTCAGCATTAACTTCTACTTTGTCTGATGGTAGCATGGCTATATATACTTTGCTTTTGTTAGTTTGTCTGCATATGTCCTTTTGCATTCTTTTACTTTAAATCTTTCAGGAAATCAAATATTTAGATGTTTCTTGTCAACAATATTAAAGCTATATTTTCTATAACCCATTCTAAACATCTTTGTCTTCTTTAAGAGAAAAATTTCAGTTATCTGTATTATATCTATTTTATTACAATTGATGTGGTCCTTCAGACTGTACGTGGACCCCTGAATGCGTGAGCCTCACGCCCTCCCCCGCGTGTTGTCCGCCTCATCGTTTGCCGCCGGCAGACTCGTTCGAGTGCCTGGCTGCATCAGTGCTCCTCACCCCTTCCGGCACCACCCATCTTTTCTCTGCACGGCTTCCCTTCTGTCTAAAGTACATCCTTTAGCATTTACTAAGCTCTCTTGGAAGCAAACACAGCATTTTGTTAACCTGAAGATGCCCGTACACAGCAGGCCCGAGACTGCTGTCCTTGGAAAGGCCTGCTTGCAAGGTGGGCCCTCGGTGGCATCTGGGCCCTTGATTTTGGAAGGGTTCCCACTATTCTCCGACTGATGAGTGGCTCACGGTGCCTACCCTGTTTGTACAATGAAGTTTATTGCGGCCATCCGCTTTCCTGCTGGGAGTCTGGCATTTGGGTCCGTGCTAGACACAAGATACATGCCGTGTGACCAGTTCCCAATAAAAACCTTACATGTGGAGCCTCTAATGAGCTTCCCTGGTGGACATTTCACGGGAGTGAGTATCTCATCTTGCTGCTGGAGGAACTGAGTCCTGTATGACCTTCCTGGGAGAGTGTGGTTTCCTCCTGACGGTGTTCCACGTACCTTTTCCCTTCGTTGATTTTGCATTGTGTCTTTTTACTGTAATAAACCATAATGGGGATCCTCTAGTGAACTGCTGGGCCTGGGGTGGTCCTGGGACCGCCGACGCTGGGTATATTCCATTCGCCATCTTCTGGCAAGTAGTTAGCTGTAGGTCCAGAGGTGTTACCCTTACATTTTCAGCACTGGCACCGTGATTGGCATACAGTAGGAATGCAAATACCTCTCCAAAGGATGGAAAGAGGGAATATGTAGAAGAAGAGACCTGAGGTTGTTAAATAACCAGAGATTTTCCCAGTCACCATAACTCGCCCCAGGGCTGCCTGAAAGATTGCTCAGGCCTGAAACTGAGCAAGAAACCACCACAAGGTAGAAGTTTAGAATATTTTTTAGGGGGAAGATGGACAGCTCTGGGGCATTTGCCTGTGTCTGCCGGACTCACATTAATGCCTCATGGCAGGTTAAATGGTGCTGCACAGGCGGGGAGCCTTAGAGGCGGAGCGTCAAGTGTTGCTGGGATGCCCACAGTGGAAAGGCAGGAAGAGGCTGGAAGTCCCTGCTAAATTTCAGGTGAAAGGAGCGCAGGCTTCCCGTTTGCAACGGCTGGGATCTGCAGGGCAGAAAATTGGGTCTCGGCTGAAGGGCTCACAGAAGTAACCCTTCCATTGTTTCAAGGTCTCTGGCTCAGTCCATCCAGCAAGAGGAGTTGTGGGCAAGTACTAGGAGTGAACAAAAATCCCCAGACCTTGTGTCCCTAAAGGGACTCCAAGTGCCCTGAACACAGTTCCAGTGAACACTTCAGTTGGTGTACTCCTGCTGGTGACAGACACTGCACGGTGTTTTTTACCTAACCCAGACTTCTCTCAGGGCCCCTAATTCTGCCCCACTCCCTCCTTGGTTATAACCGGAGTGTGGGAAAGTTACACCCTGGGCAAGACTGTAAGTTCCCGGTAGGGATGAAGAACAGCCCTTTGCCAGACCGCTGATTGTGGACCTGGTATCTGTATACCTACCCTGAGGAAGCCGACTGGATGCGTCCTCGGCTGATGTAACACGCAGGGCTACTCTGGTTGCAGCTGCAGTCAGCCACTGTCTTCTGCTAGTGTGCAGCGGCCCCCCTCATCCATGGAGGACACAGTCCAGGCCCCCCAGTGAATACCCGAAACCACGGACCGTATCAAATCCCATGCATACCCGCCCATGATAAAGGTTCATTATGAATTAGGAGGTGTAAGAGGTTAATGCAACGGCTAGATAAAATAGAACAATTGTCACCCTATACTGCAATATTGTAAACGTGATGTGAATGTGGTCTTTCTCTTTAAAAACATCTTACTGTGCTGTGTGTGCAGCGTGGAGATGCTGGGCCAAGGGATGACTCACGTCCCGGGCAGGATGGAGCAGGACACAGCGGGACAGGGGAGATTCGTCATGTTACTCCGACTGTTGTGCATTTAAAACTTACGAACTGTTTACTCCTGGAATTTTTTATTTAATGTTCCTGGACCACAGCTGACTGCGGGTAACTGAAACACAGGAAGTGCGACCCAGAGGAGGCGGGCCGACTGTACAACTGGTTTGTGCACGAACCAGACGTGATTTCAGTGGGCGTGCCAGGCACTCCCCCTCTGCACTGTCTCATCTTTGTGGGGGCACTAGTGAGTGCCACTCCCCGCCAGGTGTGGTGTCATCTTTGATATATTGTTTTGGTCTGCGAAGCAGTTTCAGAGTGTTCCACTCGACCTTTCCGCTATGACAGTTTTTTCCTACAGGCTGAGGACCACAAGGGGGATTATTCCAACGGTCAAGCACGTCCCCTCTGCTTATAACTCTGTAGGTGGGAAAGTGCCCATCAGGAGGACCCACGGCTGAAGTGGACCCCCTGGGTCTTGGCCTGGCCCAGGACTCCATTGTAATGGTGCTTCAAGTGTCTGGTTTTCAGAGTTAATACACACCCAATAGTCCTAAAAATGTCTGGCTGTGCCCCTGTCTTCATGTCTAGTTGCCTAATCACACGGTGCCCCTCCCTCTGGAGAAGGACGGAGGGGCCGTATCTGTTGCAGGGGCCATGATGACGCAGGGTCCGTCCTCCCGCAGCCAGGCCTCCCTTTCAGCCAAAGGCCTGCAAACTAGGCGAGGGGTCCTAACTTCTTAGGGTGGCTGCCTTGGGCCTTTGTCACCCACCCAGATTCCCTTTGGTTACGTAGATGAAGCTCTGTCTTGCCCCCAGGGGCACTGTGTCCGCTACCATCTCTTAATCCTCTCCGGAGACAGGCTACTCCGGCTGGCTTGATGGCTTCTGTTCTGGCCCTGAGTTAGTCATCCCACACAGCTCTCTGGCAGTGAGTGTTGTCACCTGGCTTCTATTATTCCAGGACCCTGTGACCCCCACCAGGGTCAGGAGCACAGTTCTGCACTAGCATCTCCCACCACCTGTCCTGGTCCAGAGAGGAGCCACCACCGAGCTCCCCTTTCACCAGCACACTCCTTAGCCCTGGGATCAATGGGATGTCCTCTAGGTCCCCACAGCTGCCTGGTGGCCAAGCTGTCCTCAGAGTCTATTTACTGCAGCATGCCCGCTTCTCTGAGCCTGCTGACCCCTCCGTCCACTACGTGCCATGGCAGCGATGGCAGCTCCGTGGAGTGTTGCTTTTCCTAAGCTTGCCTGAGCCGACCCTGTACAGCAGCAGCACCACGTCCAGCTTCCTGCCAGGTGTCAAGTCCTGTATCACAGGACTGCGCTCCCAAATCAACAAACTCCTTCCCAATTTTGTGTGTCCCACTCCATGTAGCACGAGGAGATCCAGTCCTATTTCTGTCCATCTCTCCTGCTGGACACATTGGCCATGGCCTGCAATTCCTTGGTGTCCATTTCTCACCTCCTTGGCAGGCCCAGGAGCTTCCGGTCAAGTGGCCGAGCAGGCCCTGAGCAACAGCACGGTGGCTACAGCTGCGAAGGGTCAAGCCCAGAGCAGGGCATGGTGGGCGTGTTTGGCCGGTAAAGCACCAATGAGCCTTTTCCTAGATTAGACAGCTTACTGCTCATATGGAGACAGACAGTATGAGTAGTCAGAGGCACCAGATCCCTATGGTCCTTGTGCAGGGTGACACCGAACAGAAGGGACCAATGACAGCAATGTGGATGGTGGTGGTACCTGTACTGGGCTGCAGCCCTGCTCTAAGGGGGCGGGGATAGGAGGCAGAATTCTAGGTGGCCCCTGAGACCCCCACCCCTGCTGCACATGCCCCATACAGTTCCCTCCACTTGAGTGTGGATGCCGTCCCTCAACTTCAGAGTGCTGTGGGTGGGGTAGCAGATCCACACCCAGAATGTGTGTGTGTTAACTTGCCTTCATTCCCCGTGCCGTGCGCCTTTTAAAAAACTCATTACCTAAGAATATTTTTTATTGATTTTAGAGAGAAGGGAAGGGAGAAAGAGACAGGGAGAGAAACATTGATTGGTTGCCTCCCATATGTGCCCTGAGTGGGGATCGAACCTGCAACCTTTCAGTGCACGGGACAATGCTCCAACCATCCGAGCTACACGGGCCAGGGCCCATGTGTGTTTTACACTGATGAAGCCGGTGATGTCAGTGCCAAGGCTGTGCAAGTCACTAGCCCGGCATCTTTCAAATTTTTTTATGGAACTAATGCCTGCAGTGTCACCAGGGTCACAGAACTGCTTTTAGGTTATTATCGTGGCTGTAGGAGGCCCTTTCAAGGACTTCAGTTGGCCGTTTTTACCACAATAGACCTCACCCCTCTGGTCAGGGAAGTGAGACCGCAAGACAGGCATACAGTGTGTCTGGGAGCTCACCGGGCCCTCTGTGAGACGGACTCTGACCAGGACTTGTCTCCCTCCTGAGTCCCTGCGCCTCTCTCTCCAGTGACTCGCAGTGCTCCAGGGATTAGGCTCAGATAAGCACCAACATCTCCAAACGGCTTTCCGCAAAATGGCACAGACTGCTCCTCTCTTTTGCTTGGTGTTTACCAGGCAAGATGCTTAAGGCCCTGAGCATGTTTGCTCCTCTGTAAATTAAAGCCCAAAGTATTCTTCTGATTGGTGTTTGCTCTGAAGTTGTAAGGTTATATACCAAGTGATCCACCCACTGCCTAGAGTGCAGCCTGACAGCCATCAGTACCACTCACTTCGGGGAAGTGTAAAGAGGAGTAGAAATGTATATTACTATCTATCAGTACATTAACAACTCAGTTTATGCATTTTGAATTAGGAATTAGACCTCATGTGGAAGGGAGAGAAGAGAGGGAGAGAAACAGATGTGAGAGAGAATCATTGATCGGTTGCCTCTGGTACGCTCCCCCACTGGGACCAAACTGGGAACCTAGCCATGAGCCCTGACTGGGAATCACACCAGTGACCTTGTGCTTTGTGGGTGAGGCCCAACCCACTGAGCCACACTGGTCAGGGCCAAATTTGTCAATTTTTAAAAACAGAGAATTTAAGGACAGGAATTTAGGACCAGGTCAACCTGGTCCTAAAACCACCAGTTTGAATGAATATTCTTACATGACATATTCAGTAGTCTAAGGCTTGATCCTTATTTTCAAATAATTGAGCTATAAGACTTATCATTTCCTTCCGAACATATAATCTGTATCCCTGTCAAGGATTTAATTTGGAAAAAAATTTTCAAAATTTTGTGAGACTAGAAAGTGTGTGTTGGGACCATAGCTGATAGGCACGTGAACTCATGAAGCGGAGCCAGTGTTGAGGTTTGTTAAGCTGCAGACTCCTGGGCCCTGACCCCGGAGTTTCTCCTCACGTGGACCTGGGGCAGGGCCTGACCCTGATGCTGCCAGCCCACAGAGCACACTGGGAACTCAGCGTAAATGAAGATGAGCAGCCCCCGCCCCAACACCTGCTTTGGAAGCTCCCCAGGGCCAGTCACCACACCCACCTGGTTTCACAGGGCCTGCCCCCTGGCACCCAGGAGCATGGTGTTCATGAGGATCTACAAGAAAAGGGCAGCAGACTTTCTGGGGGCAAGGGAAATGGGGGGAAGGGTGCGAGTAGGCATAACTTTTACTGACTCTGTTCAGCCCTTCCAATTTTTCTTACCAATTGTTTAAAACAAAACAACAGCCCTGGCTGGTGTGGTTCAGTGGGTTGAGTGCCGGCCAGTGAAACAAAGGGTTGATGGTTCGATTCCCTGCCAGGTCACATCCCTGGGTTGCAGGCCAGGTCCCCAGTAGGGGGCGCATGAGAGGCAACCACACATTGATGTTTCCCTCTCTCCCTCCCTTCCCCTCTTTCTAAAATTAAATAATTTTAAAAAAATGTTTTAAAAAGGTAATCTTACCTTAAAAAAAAAGACAACAGACCCGAAATGGATTTGATGGTAAACCCCATATCACCCAACTGGGACTTACCCGGTACCATAATTAGTTTCAGCTTTCCCAGAAATGGAATCTCAAACCAGTCAACAAGCAATCGCCTTTTCAACACTACCTAAGCAACCTGCCTGAGAGACCCCTGACAGCCCCCGGAGAAAAATGACTTGGCAGTAACCAATCCGCTTCTCTGCCTTTATGACTTCCTTGTCTCCCCCTCCCTTCTGGCTATAAAAGTCCTTCATTTTGCCCAGCTCCTTGGAGCTTCTTTCTGTGTGCTGGATGGGAGGCTGCTGATTTGAATAGACTTTTGCTCACACTCTTAAAATTTTTAATATGTTTCAGTTTATTTTTTAATACTATATATGCTACATAGTGAACCCACCCCGAAAAGGTTGGATCCCTATTTTTGATTAGGAAAAACAAGTTATAAGGAAAACAGGCATAAAATGAAAAAGCAGAGGGAGCGCCTGCATGAGTGTGCACATGACTAGTTAGATCACTGGACAGAGCCACGTGAGGGCCTGAGACAGTCCGGAAGGAAAGTTCCTGTTTACTGAGCCTCCTGCTGAGTGGCCCTGGGCCTAGACTTAAGGCCCCACCCCAGCCCTAACCTGAAGCAGGCCCTGCCCCAGGCTAACCCCAGGTCTCCCTCCTGGAAACCAGAAGTTTCTGCTGGCCCATCTTATTTACAAGTGTCAAGTAACAAGAGTTACTACTTATGGGGATGGGGGAAGGTAGAAGGCAGGTAGACAGGCCTATGGCTTCTTCCAGAAGTAGAGAATATCTTTAAGTCCAATGAACTAAAGGCCAGATGAGAATCTGGATGTCCAAAAGAGAGTCAGAGGACATTGAGAGAGAGAGAGAGAGAGAGAGAGAGAGAGAAAAGGGAGAAGCTGTGGACTCGTTCTGACCTGATTTGTAAGCATCTCTGTGGAGAGCAGGTGACTGGGTGGAGGAATTAGAGGAATTAGCAGGGATGCCTTGGGCAGCGTTGGACACCAGGTGAGGCAGTTTTGAGCCCGGAGAGCCAGGCAGAAGGACCTATCTGTTGGAGGAATTTCAGGGAGAGGGATGATAAGCTCCTGAACAGAGCTGGGAGCAATTTCCGCGGCAGGCAACTACTGACCCACCTACTCATCCAATGAATATTTACTCAGCACATTGTTGCATCAGCCTTAAATCAGAAAAATCATTTTGGTTAAACACAGAAGACTTAAGTGACTCAAAAATATCTTCCTAGAGACCTTTTAGAAGGCACTGATGCCACAAGGAGAAGCCAAGTCTTCCTGGGACGGTGGCAGGAAAGCAGCGGGCTGCATCTTCCCCTTCCCCTTCCCAACCACAGATGTGGAGTAGCTGGGAGAGGGGAGCCTCTTCCCCACTGGATTTTTCTGTTGCCTCCGGCCCCACAGCAGCTGCTGCGGTTGCCCAGCTGAGGGCAGCCGGGGCCTGATACCACTTTTCTAGCCACCTGCTTTGGAAAAAGGACAGATGGGTACCGAGCCCCTTGCCGCCTGCCCACTGAAGATTGGGCACCAAGCCAACCTTTGGTGACAGCTGCCCTAGAGAAATAGGACACACTGGGAAACTGGGGGAAAAAAGCTGTTTGGAATTCTCCCCGAGCTGTGTGGGTCCCGCCTGGAAGATGCTGGGCTGGCACCCTTCCCTGCTCACCTTTGAGAGAATTCTGAGATGAAGGTATCACAGGTAGGCACAGGTAACCAGGTTCTTGGTGACTGCAGACAAAGAATTGAACCGAACACACAGAGAATTTATAGCAAAGAGAGAAAGCAGATTTATTAAGCGATAGTACACTCCATAGATTATGGGAATGGGCCACCTCCAAGCAGAGATCGACCCCCAGCAGCAGTAGGGATTCTATTCTTATAGGACAGGTATTTCCTGGTTAGTTTTGGGGGGCTTTTATTGTACATGCGTGAGTAGTCACATGACTTTTAAGCTACTGCGCATGCGATCTCCCATGATCTTCCTTGATTGCCCACTTTTGTGGGGCGCACAGTGCTAATTTATTGCAATGCTGTTATAAGAGGTCAGGGGTCATGCAGCATGTTCTGCACAGGTGCACCCATGAGTCACCATGATTCAGAGCTTTTCCAGGAAGCGGGACAACCGATCTTAGAACAGGGTCTCTGTTCTGTGTCAGTGTCCCTTGTCCTAGTCCTGGGGCACCTCTGGGGTTTCCTCATTCCTGACTCCCTCCTGCCTCAACTTCCCCCTGAGAGACAAGGTTCTCAGAAATCTTTTTGGTGCTGTTGAAGGGCGATGATCATTCTTCTGTAACTTCTTGCAGCGTAGACAGGCAGCACTCCCTCTGCAGAGACGGGCACGGATTCTCTCCCTATCCTACCTAGAGGTTGAAGAGGCACCCCTAAAACCGTCAGGGATGCCATCTGTTGGTCTGCTTCAACATCATCCTTAGGGATTGGAGGGAAACCCTAGTGCATCATCATCTTGACATGGAGCTACTTAAGTCTAGAAGACACAAATTTAACAAGTAAATTAAACAAGCAAGGTCCTAAAAGTAGTAAGAACAGTGATGTTATTAAGGGACTTCAGAGGCCTAGTAGCCATGTTAAGGTCGGGAGCCAGGAGGTCAGGGTATCCCTAATTCCTTGGCCCTGTTTGTTGTATTTATGTAGCCACTCTGCCTGTTCATAAGTTGTTCTTATGTTAGTTTCAACCATTCCACAATTATTTACATAAAAAGTGCAGTAGGTCTTATTGATGATAGCGTATACCCCACCCTGTTTTGCCAGACGATAGTCAAGGGTGAGGGGTTATCCGTAACTGCATTGGTCATCGAGTCTACTGTTCTTGATGGTCCAGCTAGAGCGTCGGCAGTCTCTTTGGAGACTTCTTCTCTAGCCTTGGTGAGCTTCCGTAGGGCGGCCTCACGGTGGGCAAAGCCTCCCCAGGGCTGCAGTGGCCACAGTGGCAGCAGCTCTGGCTATTACTAACCAGAGCTTGCTTGGTGTTCTGCTGAGAGACTGCCCTCCAGGACCCTGGGTTATGTTCATAACAGTAAGGTTTTGAGGTGTCAAGGTCCCTAAGGTACAGTCACCCCCATGTTTAGAGTTGCTGAGATGTGTATAAGCAATAGCTTCTAGAAGTTCTGAGTGATCTGTCAGCCAGTTATTGGGAGCCCCACAGAGCCAGGCGAGGCAGGGGCGCTGCACTGACTGTGTTTGTTAGGAGGGCGTGTGGCGGGCGGGAAAGGCAGTCCCTAAGGGGCTACGCTATCTCCCTGATCCTCCCTTTCACACAAGGTGGTAGGAATTTTGTTAATATCCCTCGAAGGGCTTGGCCCAATTTCCAACCAACACGCCCTGTAGTATCATTGGTATCTGCATTATTAGTTTTGTCAAAGTAACAATGGGTATTATTAGGAATGCAGTTAGAATGATAATTTGGGGAGCGCACTACATGTGTCCAATTCAAAGGTTTAAAAACTTCTCCCTCAGAGAGATTCTCTAGAGAGCCGGGACTTGAAAGAGAGGCCTGAGCTCCACATGGTTCATGGCCACTGCACGAGTATTATTACAGCGTGGGTTCCACCCTATAGTACTGTCGCTTTTAGGAGCAGTGCCGGAGTAATGAAATGACTGGCCTGCTAGCGGGGTCATACGGAAGCACAAAGGAGGGCTCCACTCCCATCTGCCTCTTGGAGAAAAGGGAACATATGTAATTAGCAGAAGAATTTAAAGCATTGATTAAGGGTTCATTAGCTATTGGGTGGGCTTTTATATGAAACTTGTATCTACAGGAGTTTCTGGGTTAGGAGGACACACCCAACTTTGGGCCAGATTTTCTCCTGCTGCTAAGGTTCGAGGAGCGGTTACTAAAAATTTCCATCCGATTCCCTACACAGGGCGTAGGTGAGTAGAGGATGATCAGTAGAAACAACAGAGAGACTTTCACTTCGGACACTTACAGATATGATTCCACCCAGAGGGAAGTATACAAGCGTTCATACAAAAGACTAATAGAAAAACTCCAACATCATTAATCATTACTTCTCTACTAGGGCTTCTTCCTTTTAAGCAGGAACCTGAGGGCCTCCAGTGGCTCGCAGGTGTAGTCTGGGCTTTGGGCCTCCAGCTGTCTTAAGTTGGATTGGGATCAGTGGGAGCCGGCTTTCCTCTGGAAATACGAACCCAGCTACTGACGCCTGAACGTTTTACAGCCACAGCAGTACTGAGGACTACCAGGCACGGCCCTTGCCGTTTAAGGCTGAGTTGGTCTGCTAGTGATCCCTTCCTCCAAGTTTTAAGTATTGCCCCATCCCCTGCAGATATAATAGTTTGATGTTTCCCTTCTGGGGCTGGTAGAACTTTGTTTCCATATCCCTGTAAACTTTTTTGTACTCGCCCTAAGTTTGTTATAGACTTACCTGCTTGATGAGTCTCTGTAACACACGTTAGATCTAGACTTAAAAAGGGTCGGCCGTGCAGCATTTGGAATGGGCTGAGCCTAGCACTGGCCTCAGGGGAGCCCCTAATTCTCATGAGGGCTACAGGGAGCAACTTAGCCCAGCTCTCAGAAGTCTCCTGACAAAGTTTTGCTAAGGTCCTTTTCAAGGTCTGGTTTGCCCACTCTACCTTCCCAGAGGCCTGCGGTCTCCACACGGAGTGGAGATAATATTTTATGCCTAGAGCTTCAGAGACTGCCCTGAGTGATCCTAGAAGTGAAGGATGGCCCATTATCACTTTGTAGGGATTGTGGGAGTCTGAATCTGGGTATTATTTCCTTTAGGAGAGCTTTCGCCACTTCTATAGTCTTCTCCGTCCTTGTTGGAAAGCCTTAGTCCATGCAGTAAAGGTATCTGTCAGGACTAGCAAGTATTTGTATCCTCCACAAGGAGGCATTTTGGTAAAATCAACCTGCCAGTCCTTTCTCAGACAGGTCCCTCTTCGCGGAATAGGTTCTATCCACAGGGCAGGGATGGCTTTTGCCCAGGGTTGTTGTAGGCACAAGGAGTATAAGCCTGGCAATTATTCTGTATAATAGTAGCTGTTCCCCTGCCTGGGAACAATTTATTAACCATTGTTGGAGCATCCCTTCCTATGTGGAAGGGGTCAAGTGAAGCCTTTAAGAATTTCTACTGGGAGGCCTGGGGAAGGAAGAGTTTCTGGGTAATATATATCCAAGGTCCTTCATGGACACCACCTTGCTTGGAAGTGCAAGATATTTCCCCAGATGTATAGTTGGGCTTGATATCTGAGCCGTTCACAGAGGGGAATAAGGCCATTTGTTCGGCAGTCCCTAGTGCTGCCACCTTGCCTCTTGGTCTGCCCTTGTATCTCCCTGGGACATAGGGGACATATCCTTCTGGTGACCTTTGCAATGCATGACTGCCACTTGCTCCAGGAGCTTAACTGCTTCCAACGGATTTAGGATTTCCGGTCCATGTTTAATAGGGGAATTCTTAGCAATGAGGAGCCCTCTTTCTTTCCATGTGGCAGAGTGAGCATGCAGAACGAGGAAGGCATGTTTGGAATCTGTATAGATGTTAATCCCTTTTCCTTGTCCTAGAATAAGAGCTCAGGAAAGAACCATAATTTCAGCCTTTTGGGCCGAGGTCGAGGATGGAAGGGGTGGTACTTCAATGGTGTCATATAAGCTAACTACTGCCTATCCTGTCTTTCTCTGCCCATTCTGTACAAAGCGGTTTTCATCAGTGAATCACTGTTCGTCAGGGTTTTCTAAGGGTTGGTCTAGCAAGTCAGTCCTCTGGAATAAGATTAAAATTTCTGAGCAGGAGTGGCTCAAATCTTAGGATGATTCTATAGGCATTAAGGCAGCTGGACTTTTACAATTAACTCAGGATTGCCCAGATGAAGTTCCTGATATTTGGTCAGTCTATTTCCTGTTAGCCAGAGATGCCCTTTTATTTCTAATATTCCTTGTACCTGATGTGGAGTTAAGACCTCCAACTTCTACCCGAAATTTAACTTGGCAGCTTCCTCAGTTAGCATGGCTGTGGCTGCAACTGCCCTGAGACATGGAGGCCACCCGGTTGCTACATTGTCTAGCTTTTTAGAGAAATATGCAACCAGCCGAGGTTTATTCCCTAGTCATTGGACTAAGACCCCTAAGGCTACTCCCTGCTTCTCTGCTGTGTATAGAAAGGCAGGCTTGTTTAAGTCAGGGATGCCCAAGGCTGGAGCTTTGACTAGGGTCTGCTTGATTTTATTAAAAGCTGGATCATATTCCTTTTCTCATATAATGGGGTCAGTGTCTGGTCCATTAGTATCTCTGTGCAAAGGTTTACTAAATAGTCCGAAGTTGGGGATCCGAATCCTGCCAAATCCTGCCATGCCTAAAAAGGAGCGAAGCTGCTGTTTAGTACCAGGTGGAGTTAACTTAGTAATGGCTTTAATTCTCTCCTGTGATAATTGCCTAGACCCAGGAGTCAAAACATACCCTAAATAATCTTTTTATTTGGTAACCTGCGCCTTCTTGATACCCGATATCCTCCTTCAGCTAGGAAATTCAGAGTTTGCATGGTATTTCAATCAGAAGCCTCCTTGGAGAGGCGCAGATGAGTGTGTCATCTGCATATGGTAAAGCGGCTCCTCCTTGTAACTGTAGCTCTTTAAGGTCCTTTTCTAATACCCTAGCAAAGAGGTGGGGACTGTCCCTGAACCCTTGCGGCCATTCGGTCCAAGTGCATTGCTGGTGTATCATTGTCATCGTCATCTTTTTGAGTGGATCAGTCCACTCAAAAGCAAACACATACTGAGAGTCAGGATGCAAAGGGATGCAAAAAAAAAAGAAAAGAAATAAAAAGGCCTATTTTTAATCTAGTACTGAATACCACCGGCTACCGTCAGGTGTTTGTGAAAGCAAAGTGTAAGGACGAGCTGCTATAGGAGCTGCTTCACTGACTAACCTTAGATCCTGGACTAGCCTGCACTCTCTGCTGGGTTTTACCACTGGTGGAAGATTTCCAAAGCCTCGCACTTAACAGGATACTGCTTCCTGTGAGGAAAGTCTGATCCCAGCTTTCACGGGATTTTAACCGGTAACGAAGTCTCCGCTCTTCCTGGAATCCCAGGCTCCCAAACCAGCGGTTTTACTGTGTCCGGAACTGAGCCTGGGATCTCCGCCTGGTTTTGGCTCCCGCCGATTATCATGACCTTGCTTAACTCAAGTGGCTCTTCAGGGAACAACAAGATGGTTCCCATGCAGGCTAAAAGGTCCCGGCCTAACAGAGTGATAGGGCACCAAGGAACAATCAAAAAGGAGCGTTTGACTATTTGACTCTCAAATTGACAAGCAGTATGGAGTGTATAGAAATAGGCCTTAAGGTTTCTTTTGACCCCCATTATCTTAGCTGATTTGGGGGAAAGAGGTCCAGAGTAAGAGTTAAGGACAGAGTAAATGGCCCCAGTATCAACAAGAAAGTAGATTTTCTTACCTGCCATATCCAAAGTTGCCTGGGGCTCCTCGGTAGAAATGGGAATATGAGTATTCACTGGGGCCAACCTGTTCCCTGGGCAGCCTCAGTCTGTGAGTGTACACATGACCTCAGGTGATGACCCCTGTCTACTCTGGGAATGAGGGCAGTTGACCTTCCAGAGCCAGCAGTTAGAACTGATGGTCTTGCCTAGAGGACCGGGTCCTGGAGGTGGTCGAGTCCAGCTCTTTGCCCAATGTCTGAGGTGCTTGCACTTGTAACAGGTCTGACCCTTTTGAGGCCTCCCTGTGCTACCCTATGTGGGGCTGGTTTCCATCAATAGCACTACTAAAAGATAGTGTGAGGAGCTCAGCTTGCTTCTCCATTTCCTTCTTTCTCTTTCTTTACTCCAAATCCCTACTGTTAAAGACTGAAGAGGCCATATCCATGATTTGGTTGGGGGGGGGGGGGGAACAGAGGGGTGGGGGGGGGTGTCTGTGGGCCCATTTGTAATTTCTGAAACTTCCTATGAATATCTGGGGCAGACTGGTTTATAAAATGCTGTCCTATCAAGATTTGACCCTCCAGGGAGGACGGATCCAAGTTCATATATTTTTGGAAGGCTTCTTCTGATCTGTTTCTGAAGAGAGCTGGGATCTCTTCCTGGCCCTGGGTGATCTCTTTGACCTTTTCATCACTTACAGGTTTATGGATGCAGTTTTGCTTTCCCGCTAAAAGGCAACCTATCACTGCATCCGTACACCGCATTCCCAGCTGGGACCGTGGTCTGGGACGGCCTGGGCGGCAGGCTGGTTCGCGTTGGGATTTTGGACATGCAATCGGTCTGCATGTTTAAACCTCTCCATGGTGTATCAAAGGCCAAAGTAAGAGCTCGGAAGTTACTAGTGAAGCAGCAGGGCCCTGCAAGAAACCTCCTAGCCTGTCCTTGCACTGCCTTTACAGAGAAGGCACTTGCCTCTTCAGGGCCTTTGGCAACTGCTTCCTGCCTCCAGGGCAGGAGGAGTGGTAGGGAGATGTGAAGCCCCACTCCAAGTTTGTCCTGCTGGGCTGGGGGTTTCCTCAGCTGGTGGCTTCGGGTAGACCGGAGAGTAAGGTGGTGGAGAGGTTGGTCTCTGAAGTAGGAGCAGAAGCTCCTGGACTCTGGGCATCCACTTAATTCCCCCTGAGAGACAGGTGGGGAACTGAGGAGGGCATCTTCTAACTGATCAACACTTGAGGCCATAGGTTCTGTCTGGGAGGGTTTGAAGCAAAGCAAGGGATCTCGGTGCCATAAAGGGCTGTATGTATGGAATTTTGGACCATTTGCCTTCCCTCTCTCTGGCAGACTTGTAGTATGGCATAATTATCGCTCCCGTTCTCAGGCCATACCCCTCTGCCCTCTAATTTATATTGGGGCCATGCAGTTAGTTTACAAAAGAAAACTAATGTCTTCTTTTTAAAAATGTTTAGGGTCAAATTTATCCCAGTTTCTAAGAATGCAACCCAATGGCGATTTGATAGGGATGGAAAGCGTGGTTCCCATTTCAACCATGCCGATGCTAAAGAGGAGAAAACAGGAAGCTACTCCCTTGCAGTCTAGAGGCATCCCTCTTTGCTTGCCTCAGGAGCCTTTCCTAGTGGACTGCGGGGCGTACCCCGGGATCTCACCATCCTACCAGATGTCTCTGGCGCAAGATACCCTAGTGAGTGTTGGCCGACAGAAATCTGAAAGAGTTGAGAGCTGGATCGCCACAGACTAGCTCTATTTCTTTTCCTATGCTCGATTCAGAAACTCCGAATTCCCTGGACATTACCTGCCTAATTCATGGTCCTAGTGAGTGTCCAGGTTGCACAGAACAGTAGGGTGGGAACTACTCCAGCATCCCTGAGCAATTGCCTATAATCCTGAAGAACCCAGACCCACTGCTCTACCCAGGTGGCCTGAATATGTTTCCGTTCCTGTATTCTCCATCTGCGGAGACCCTCATCTTTCTGTAAGCCTTCAAGTCTGGGGCAGAGGAAGTGTCTTACTAGCGAAAGAGTTTCTGGCCCCATAAGCCATCAAGAGGGGCACTGAGATGACCTTATTATAAAATGATCCTCTTCCAAATCACGAAGAGGACACTTGGGTATTCTAACTAATCTTTCCAGAGCTTTGAGAAATTGTGGCTGAGTCTGAAATTTCCCCAGAAGGGACAGCAAGAGGTGTCTGAAAGAGGTCCCTTCTTCACATTGGAGGTGGGTCTCATAGCAGGATGACTGAGGAGAGGGGAAGTGAAAACACCCCTACAGAGGTGAGTACACCACTTTAGAATTTTAAATTCAACTAATTGGGTAAGAGTGTCCCCATGTGGCCACTTCCGGTAACAAACACCAGCAGGTGCCTGTTAAGCAGCTCTGACCGACCTTGCTGCTGGCCATGATAGTGTACACATGTGCAATGGGGGAGTGACTCATTCCTGCGGCAACACTTAGCGACAGGACTATGGAAATAGATATTCTGGGTACAAACACAGCAGGAACCCTTCCTACACAACAGGCAAGCGGGGCACAGATGCAGGTGTAAAGGCCAAAAGTCAGTTGGGGAGGACTGGTGTGAAAGACTGTCTGTGGGTCTGATGAGGAGACTGCAAAAGGAAGTCACAGCGCAGGTGAGGCGGTAACTGGTGTCTCTCATGAACGGTCACACTGTGCCTAGGAGGATGCGGCCGAGGAGTGAGGTGGTGTCTTCTGGTTTTTCACAGTGTGCCTGACCAGCGTGCGGACACATTCTCGCACTTGGCACGGACTAAGTGCTCACTCCGACCTGCACCCAGGTTGTCCTCTCACAGGGTCTTCAAGTGGTGGGCGCCCTTGTGGCTTTTAACTGCCTGAGCCGTGCCCACGGTGTAGCAGCCCATCTTCTGTCAGGGAACGTCAGCCTCACCAAAACAGAACAGGAACATACAATCAAGTAGGTGGCGATGGAAAGGGGGTATTCCCAAGCACTGGGGCAGCAAAGGGGGCTCAGCGCTCCAGTGTCTTCTCCTTGGCTGGCTCACCAAAATCTGTCACAGCTGTCAAAATCTGGGCACAGGTAACCAGGTTCTTGGTGATCATGGACGAAGAATTTTGAACCAAACACACAAAGAATTTACAGCAGAGAGAGAGAGCAGATTTCTTAAGTGATAGTTTATGGGAGCAGACCAACTCCGAGACTGGCCCCCGTGACCACAGGGATTGTGTTCTTATAAGGCAGATGTTTCCTGGTTAGTTTCGGGGGGCTTTTATTGCACATATAGTCATAGGACTTTTAAGCTACTGCGCATGCATGGATCTCCCATGGTTTTCCTCGATTGCCCACTTTGGGGGGGGCGCAGTGCTAACTCACTGCAATGCTATTATGACGGAGCGGGGGTCACGCAGCACGTTCTGCGCAGGTTTGGTCATGTTCACCACGATTCAGCGCTTTGCCAGGAAGCAGGTCTTAGAACAGGATCTCTGTTCTGTGTGGGTGTCCTTTGTCCTCGTGTTACAGAACAGACCGGGGGTGGGGTGAACAATATACTATTACCAAAAGGACCCCCCTTTTTCTCTAGGGGTTCCTCCCCTGTACTAGGTTCGCCTTGCCCGCCGCCAGAGGAAAGACGCCTCTCAATGCCAGAGACTGGTGAAAAGGAAAGGAATTATTTATTTAAAAGTTATACAGACTTAGAGTAATGACTTAATGTCTTCATTAAAATATTGAAGTTCTTTAGAATACCCACAAACTCACAGTCCTTCCTTCTCCCTCTGCCCAGGCTGGGGTACTGGATCTCAGGAAAAGAAGTAGAAGTCTGTGATTCAGGCTCCCAGCACCATCAGCTGTGTCGCCACCCCAATCTCCAGTTAATCCAAAACCATGTGGCACCTTCTCATGGCTCACCAGCAAGAGTCCTTTCTCCCCTTTCCTTCCAGGCAAAGTCTCTCCTGCTTCCTCTGCTAAAGCCGCATAGTCCCAACCTCTGGTATGGCTGTCAAGCCTGGGTTTAAATCCCAGCGTCAGTCTTCCTCTGCAGCCCCATTTCCGACTCCTCCAGCAATCAGTTACACCTGCCAGCATTCCCTATTCTTCCAGCTTAACTGGGCTGCCACAAGTAAGTCCAGACAGGTGTCACCCCATGGCGTGGAGCCAGTCGTCTCCAAGCTGTCATGCGGGCACTGTAACCAGGGGGAGCTGCCTCCCAGTTATATCCTGGGTTGAAGTCACTTCCATCCCCCTGGCTCAAAGCAAGGCCACAGCCATTTAACACATCCATGAAACCAGTTAAAACTTATAGATATGTTAAATGACCATGCCAGAGGTTAGCTGCAAAGCTGTTGCTATACAAAACAGCTCTCAATGGCCCTGCTCCATGTGTCCCATCCCCCAGCTCAGACTGGTGGGGGTGAGGACATCTTATATCTATTTTTTCCTAATATTTCCTGGACACCCTGAGTTCTGGACCCCATTACAAATCCCTATTTGCGCCCCCACCCTGGCTGCACCCTATTACACTAGTCCTGTGGTGCCTCTGGAGTTTCTTCATCCTGACTATCTCCTACCTCAAAGGGTCACGTGCTTCTCATCCCAGAGCAAGCCGCTGGCCCTGTTTCTACAAACTGTTCAGATCTGTTTCTTGGAGGTGTAGACCCCTAGAGCCCCATAGCAGGAAGTGACCTGGGAGCTGCTAGTTCAGGAGTCACCACCTCAAATACCTTCCAAGGCAGTAGAGGCCCTAATCATGAAGGCCACTTTGGGTGAGATGGTGGGGACAGTGGTGGCTGCAGTGACCTGGAGAGACAAGCATTGTGCAAAAGTTCCTAAACCCAACTATCTCGTGGGAGGGAAATGACGCATGGCCATGGACGGAGTTGGGACGCTGGCTCCAGGTCTCCTCTTCTTTATACAGTGAGAAAACCAAGGTCCAAAGAGGGGGAGCTGATTGCGCAAGAGAGGCCCCAATCCCCTTCCTCCCCAGAATCCCTCCTCCTTAGTGTTTGTGCCTGGGGGCACGGGGTAAACATCAAGCTGCAATCTGTGGGGGTGACTTGGACTTCGGGACCTGCCAGCCCTTGGCCGCGGACGAGCCTTGGATTGCTTCATTTCCTTCCTTGGCCCCTGATCCTGTTTGGAGAGAGCAGCCACTCTGAGAACACAGGGCGCTCCTGTTCTTGCAGTGAGTCAGCCTCCGAGCTGACTTGGGGCAGCTTGACTCCGAGACAGAGCCTTTCCGTCCACTGCTTTTTCCAGTGAGTGCCTGCAGCTGCGCGCTCCACTTCCTCTGCCCCCCTCCCTGTGGCTGCAACCTTTGTTTACTCAGGTTTTTTTCCTCCTTAGAATGAGGTCCAACTGAAAAGTACCCAGGAGCCTTTTAACCTCGATTTGTCAGATCTCACGGAGAAACAACGATCAGAAGCATGAAGTGCTGTTTTCTCATTACGTGTGACCTGCAGGATGCAGGGTGTGGTGGCTGTTTTTTGTTTTGTTTTTAATTCCCTTTTACACTCAAGCAACTTGACACTGACCTCTCGGAGGAGGAGCAGACAGCCACAGGGAGGGGGGTGCCACAAGCTTTAGTCTCAGCCTCCCGAGTAGCAGGAACTGGGCTGTGGCCCCATTACCGGTCACGGGAACACCTCTGGGACCTGGAGCGAGTGTTTCTGATGGAGCCAGCCACGTGAAGACAGCAGCGCACTCTCACCGCGGCTAACCCCGTCGTCTTGGAGCCCTGCTTGCCACGCCTCCCAGGCAGCAAGTGCACAGGGTTCTGAAAACCTGGTCTCAAAAGTATCATTTGAGAGGATGAAATAAGAACATTTATCCCTTTATTCAGGGAAAAAGAAACAGTGTGGATGGAAAGGGGCCACACACTAAATCTGACAAGCTCGGGGAGGCTTGCATGGTGGCCTTACAGACTCAGAGACAAACTCAGGAACCACACAGGATGGGCCGAAATTCCTAGGCCGGTATTTTTCTCTAACAAAGGTCAATCTTTACCTTCACTGAGCCTGTCTATTGTCTTTTTTTTTTTCTTTTTCTTTTTTGCACTATGATAACAACATAACTTTGGAATATCAAAGTAATTTCCTTTTATCTGGACCCCTCAAAGCACAAATACCTCCTCAGAGCAGGGACCACAAATCCCCTCATTGTTAGTGTTATCGCCGTAGGTGGTGACTATTAACTCTCCGCTACCACCTGTGTTATAGAAGTATGTGTCTATCATTTCACCTGTTATCCAATCCCAGAGACTTGGCCCTCCCTCCGGTTTTTCCCGCCTCCCTGGTCTATCACCGGTGGATTTCATGTAGCTTCCTTTGCCTCCTCCTTTGGTTATAATGTATTCAATATAAAATAAGGTACAGACTGCCATTCTCTGGAGCATTTTCTCAGTCTGTTGAGATTTTGCTTCCCGGCAGTTATCGTCAGTTTGGCTCAGATAAACTCATAAAAATTCTTACAGGTTTGGACGTTTCTTACTTTGATGAGAGAAAGAAAAACAAAGCAAAGTGAAAAAAGAAACGAGTGAGACCAGTTACCTGCAGGGCGTGTCGGGAGCAGGACGGGGAGAGGGACCCAGAGAACATGTCCTCACGTACTGTCTTGTCCTGCTTGAGTGTCAAAAATTTATGTGTCAAATTTATTTTATGTGTCAAAAATAAATAAAACTCACAAAGGTAGGGAAAACCCTAGAATTGAATATACACAGAAATAAGCGAATAGAAAAGAAAGCACTTTGACATCTATTGTACAAATTGATAGTGAAAATAATTGCCCCTTACTACGTGTTCGACGTTTGCTTGTGGTTTCACGTGGCCTCTGCGACATCTCTGCGTGGTGGGTGCCATTTCCTGCGCAGTTTGTGAGGGGACGGCGGGCCTCAGCGAGACTAAGGAAGGGGCAAGGACTCGAACTCACACTTCACATCTGAATTGTGTTAGATCTCAGTACTGAGCTCCTGTCATCTATTCAGCTCTGTGTCAGTCACAAAAGTGTGACTTAACATTCCTGGGTTACATGAATCTGTGGCCTCTGGGACAAACAATACTGGGAAGCTGAAATAAAGGAAAAAATAAGTCCCTTATCACTCCGGAAGATTGAAGGCCCACAGGAACTTTTGGAATTCTGAGCACTCCTGTGGGCTGGCTTCCTAGAGGATACGGCATCCAAACCAGACCTTGTAGGGAGGATTCCTGCAGGTGTGGAAAAGGGCGCAGGAATTTCAGGCAGCAGAACCACTGGAAGCACAGGTGTGGAGAGGGGCCTGGTTTGCAGGAGCCAAGGAGAAGACCAGCCTTTGCAGACAGTCCACACTGAGGAGTCCACATCTGTGGAGCTCAGAGTGGGGGTGACTGTGCGGGAGGTAGGGGTCCACTTGCGGCTGGGTGCGCTTGGTGAATCCTCAGCCCCTAACATCGGCCCCTTGCAGCTGCACATGTGTACTTGACATTTGTGGGTCCGTCCCAATTGCTGGGCTCCAACACCACTAGGAAGGGCAGACACTGTATTCTGGACCCACAGGTAATGGCTGTTTTTGTGTGAAGGGGAAATAAAATGAAACGGCCCCTTTAGTTGCTTTGCTTTTCTCTTCCATCTCTACTTTCTCAGCAGAGACTTACAGGCAGGAAGAGGCCACTCCCTGTTTGCTGAGCTGAGAACCAGCCCTGCAGTTTCTTTCCAAATCCCCCTTCAGACCTGTCCACAGGTATGTGCAGAGAGGTGCTGGTTCTTGTGCCCTCCCCAGCCAGCCGGTTTGGTGCTCATCAAGGACAGTGGGCTGGAGCACAGGCACCAGCTCTCGGGCTGCTGGCCAGCAGGGCGGAAGCATGAAGAAAATCAAAATAGGAATATCTGGATCACATAGTGATGGACTGTATCCTAAATTTCATCAGAACCAATGTTCAGAGAAACCTGAACAAACCCTTGAACACGTGCAGCCCTGGCCCTCAAGGTGCCACCCTCCACATCCTTCACGTTGGGGACAACAGCAACCATCCCACCGGACAAGCCATCACGTGTCCCCTTCTGATCTTTCACCCCTGTGTCACCACTGTCCCTGCACCCTTCCCCCGTACCCCCTTCCAAGCTCTGTGTTCACACCCATGGACGCCATTTCCCTCCTCCGCTCCCAGGCACCCTATAGGAGCAGCCGCGGGCCACTTCCTCTGGGAGCACTGGGGCCCCTTTTCCAAGAGTGCCCCTTGTCGGGGTGGCTTTCACATCCTTCACAGTGTCCCAGTCTCTTCACCCCGGATTCAGAGCTTCTTAGGGGCAGAACCCAAGTCATGCTCTCCTTTTCCCTAGAACAAGAGAACAAGATACAGTTTTTGATGATATTTGTTTAATATTGGGTGAATGGGTGTTTGCCCCTTAAAGCAATGTTTCTTAAACTTTTTTAACCACAACCCTTGGTAAGAAATATTTATTACATGTGAGCCAATTGACACAGACTCACACACATGTATCATGAAAAAAAAAAGTCAAAAAACAATATTACTATGGTGGGTGCATTCTGAAGATTCTTTCTTTCTCTCTCTCTCTTTTTCTTTGGTGCTTATCGGGACCGGAAGGTAGAAAGCCAGGATCCTCAAGCACAACGAGAAGCTGTCGTTGCTAACGTGAGAAGAGTTTCCCTTCCACGTGGGGATCAGGTTAGGTCGAAGCTTCAGGAAAAAGGGCTCCAGCTCTGAGCTGGATGAGTCTGGGCCTTCAGCTGCAGGCGACAACATCCTGGGCCTGCCCTTAGCAATCTTCCTGTTCAGCCCTTTGTAACTTCCCCTCACGCAATCGCCCCGCTCTCAAAGCATTCCTCAGCAGCTTGCTGCCTGGTTGTATTCTGTGCCAACCTCTCTGATCACTCTTATTACACTGGACTGCAATGTGGGTCCTTTCCAGGGGCTGGCTGCTTGGAAGAGCTCCTGGAGGGAGCCTGCCCTGGGGAGGCTCGCCACCAAGCAGGCGTCATCTGACTGACGAGACAAGTGGCAGCACGCTTGGGGTCTGCACCGTGCCTGTGTGCCCCATCACTGCCTGGGCAGAGGAGGCAGGCCCAGGAAGCTGCCTTGGAGCTGCCCAGGCACAGACCAGCGACTGAGGTCGACAGTGAATGTACTAAACTCAGTCATCTCTTTGTGCAGAAACCTCACAATTAAGACATTAAGACAATGAACCTGGGATTCAGGTTAAACTTTAGCATTCAGAAGTGGCTCTTAGGACTGGAGTTGCTGGGGAACCAGTGAGAGTGGCAGGTGACAACAAACCCAGGGCAGGACACGGAGAGTCCCAATGTGACCCGCATCACTCCCTGCAAAGTCACCAACTCTGGTGCCACCGGAGCACCTCCCACCTCACTGCGCCTCACCCTGAGCACGAGTGAGTGGGACACTGTGTGGGGGGTGGGTGCCCCGCGCTCCGCCCCCCACCGCCCGTTCCAGTAGACCAATATTCCATTTGGAAAACTTAGTCACTGTTGGAAACGACACAGATCACAACACATGAGACACAGAGTTGCAATGGGGACATAAGTTGTGGTCCAGTTTGTCCTGTGATGGGGGTAGCCGCACATTTTTCATAAAGAAGGAAACAACGACCATCGGCAGCTGATTCCATAGCAGGTCCACCACCTCAGAAAGGAACTGGGTCAGAACATTCCTGAATGTTCCATCTGGTTTCTGCCCATGTCTGGGCCCTGCTCATTTTGTGTCTTTGTCCTTTTCAACCTTATTGAATGCCTTCCAGGAGGAGAGGGAATTTAATTTTTAAAGTGAGTTTGAGCAACTCTATAGATTAAAAATAAACAAAAACTAGTAAATGTTTCTCTGAACCACTTACCTAGCTCTGTGCTGTGTTACATGCCCTGGTTGTGACCCATCACACACACTGTCTGTCACACAAGACAGAACGCGGCCCTTGTTCCCAGGAGCTTGCTTTGTCATTTAAGGACGGACAGAGCGAAGCCCTGGCCTGCGCGGGACAAAGGGCCCGAGCTAACGCTGCGCTTGGCCACCTGCAAGCCCGTGGTCTTGGGCAGTGACTGACTACTCCTGAGCCCCCCGTGTCTTGTCACCTGTGGAATTAGGATAAATGTACTGTTTCCAGGCTGTGAGGGGGAAAAGAGGGGACAAGCACAGGAGTGGCTAACATTCCTGGGGAAGTGGTAACTTTCTGAGGTGACCATGGGAACCCACTGTGCACAGAGGGTGGGGGAGATGACAAGCCAGATGGGGCAGAGTAAATTTTTCCTGTTGGGAGTCAGTGGAAAATAAAGCTGGTGGACAGAGGAGGCCCTTGGTAGAAAGCCCCAGACAGACAACCAGACAGAGCTCAGTAGAGGGGAAAGAATTCATGAAGGAGATGGTTTAACGATGAGTGTGAACCCCTGTGGGGCTGGTTGCAGGTGGGGGGAGGCTGGAGACTGGGAATAGCTGAGTGGTCAGGCGGTGAGTGCTGGACTTAGAAAGCTGGAGCTGTGAGATGAGGGGCCCCAGGAGGACTCAGATTGGGGTCCCCTACTGCATCCTCCTCTTGGTCTTTGCCTTTCTCCTCCATGTGCTCTGTCCCTGCCTTTCCACAGCAGCCCATGTCTTTCTGTCACCTGAGTCAGTGCATCCAGAGGCTCAGCAAATGCTTCAGATGAGAGTTGCAGCCAGCAGGCCATCCAGGGGTTGACTTGGTTGGGCTGGCTTTGCTAGAGTCATCAGCAGGAGGCGCTTTGGGGGTGTTGTGAGCCCACTTTTTCTTTGGAATGTGAGGGAGAAAAGCTGTTGCTGGTTAGACCTCACAGGAAGCTAGAGCCAGTTGGGAGCACCTGGCGCCAGGCACAGCACAGCTGCTGGGTGAGAAGAGGAGGTGACACCTCGGGCCGCTGAGGCAGTTGCTCCCTCTAATTCAGGCCAAGGAAATCAGGTCGCCCCGCCCCCATACACCCTGCCAGACGCTGAGGGACCCACTGCTGCCTCTGAGGAATCAACCCTAAAGGAGGATCATGGAACAGCAGCCAGGGCAAGCCCCTGGTGAGGACCTCAGCCTGTTTACCCTGCGGATGGGCCTTGTTTAGTCTACACATCTCCTCTTACCCCCAGCTCTGCGCTGTTATGTGCCTCCCTCTCTCCCTTCCTACCTCGTGTACTTGCCTTCTGTCTTACCCCAGAGCCTATGAGTTTACCATCCACGTCTTAGCAGGGCATGGAGAGAATCAGAGATGCTCTGGGACCTGCTGACAAGGCTGGGAAAACAGAACAAACACACAAGCCAAGAGGGCTGAATGCCAGACCCAACTATAGAGGAGACCCCGTGTTCTGGAGTGGAGTTCAGACGAGACACCGTCTCCCACTGTGGTCACGAGAAGAGGGTGTGTGGAGGGAGGTGCAGAATGGACCTTGCTGGGAGGGGAAGGTCAGGAGGAGCTGGGGGAGGGTTCCTAATGGGGAAGGTCTCCAGAGCTGGGCTGCATTCCACACATAGGGGGGGTGTGCTGGCGGGGAGTAGGGCCGAAGGCACAAAACCAAGAAAGGTGAGGGGCGGGGCTGGGAGCTGAAAAGAGGCACCAATTTGGGAGAAATTTTGAAGGCTGCAAGACTCATGCAATGTGTGAGTGGAAGGACTCAGAGGAAGGGAGTCCTGAAGCCTCAGAACATCCGAGAGACACAGGGAAGTCCAGAGATGGCTGCATGGGGAGGCTGTAGGAGTTGAGAATCTTTGCTTTAAATGTGTCACATTTGCTGAAATTTGTAGCTGTGGACCAGGAGGTGGATGTGGCGAACCCAGGGCAGCCATGGATTAGGTGGGACTCCAAGGGAGATGCGGAGAGACACTGGGGTGGGGTGGGAGGAGGAGCCGGGGAAGAGGCTGAGTGGAGGTGGATGGGAGCCAAGAGAAAAGACAACCTTAAGAAAGAGGCCTGCCAGCATTTTCTACTGCAGAGGCTGTGGGAAGACCAGAGCAGGGCAAAGGCGGTGACAGGGCTTTCATCAGGTATGGGCAGGAGGCAAGGGATTTCAGAGTCAAGGAGAGCAAGTGCAGAAGAAGGGAGGTAATGAATACAGACCATTATCTCAGGAGTGTGGAGAGGTTGACCTGACGGTGGAGCAAAAGGAAGCTCGTGGGTGTTTGAAGGCTGAAGGAAAGAACGCAACTGGGGGACAAGTACTGACTCTGCAAAGCAGACAGGAGAAAATGAAGAGAAAGGGCCAGTCATGGTGGAAGCGTAGGTGGAGATGCTGACCTTGGATTTCACAACAGGAACACCCTCTCACCCCTCAATCTGGTGTCAGGGCGGGGCCCGCCACTGTCTGTGGTCTTCATTCTTGCAGTTGGGCGGCAGAGGGAAGTCAGGTGGTTGGCCAGGCTGGGCACCTTCTGGGACCCAGAGCACCAGCGATTGATTATTCCTTTCCCCTTTGCCGTGGAGTCCTCTCTCTCTTCCCTGTCAGTTCTTCCCCTGAGAACTGCTGGCTGGAAATCGCCCAGAGGGTCATAAACATTAGTGACACCCTCTGATGGCCCCTGTTTCAGGTGGCCCAGGACAAGCAGACAGATGGGAAGTGGAAGTGGTTAACCCCTGGGGAAGGGAGGGGAGGACTGGGTTAATCATCAGAGTTCTTGGCAGCGAGCACTCAGCCAGCCTTTGCTGAGATACTGAGTAACTACAGATTCAAAGTTGTGAGCAGCAAAGTCTGTATCTTTAGGGTCTGGTTACCCATGACGGTCCTACAGCAACTACCATGCCACTAGGCCTGTGGAGGGAGGGACGTCAGCAGCCAGGACAGGACTGAGAGCAAACATAAACCTGGAGTTGGGGGCAGGCTGCTGGCAGTGGGCCAAAAGCTCTTCTGAGGTTTCAAAGTGGGAAGAGGGTGGATGGAGTAAGGAAAGCGGACTTGATGGACTTGGGAGGGACGGTAGGGGGAGGGGGGAGAACGGGTTAGTGCAGGAAAGGTAAGAATAAAGGGAAAGAGAAGGGAAAAGCCTTTCCCTCTGAGGGAGTGTGAAGAGGCTCTCAGAGGGAGGCTGGTGTTGATAAAGGACCTGTGGGTGGGCCTTGGGGCCCCAAGCGAGTGTGACCTGAGGATCTGAACATCCCCATGCTTGAAACTGGTGTTTCCGCTTATGGACTGGCTGGGAATCTAAACCGATACAGTTTGGTAATACCACACAGGAGGAAACCATTTCCAGAGCCCGAGAGCCAGCCCATGACCCTCACACCAGGACACACACACACAATTTATCATGGACTTTTGTGCAGATGTTGGAGACAAGAATCAGGGTCTCTATATGCAGTGTTCCTGAGGCCAGCTCAAGTGAGAAGAGCAAGTTGCATACCTGTGCACAGCATGATTTCATCTGATGAAAAAAACGGTATCTATTATAGTATAGAAAAATATAAATACCCTGTGTGTTTGTCTGCGTGCAACGCAGGAATTTTTTTAGAAACCAGTTTTCTGAGGTGTGACTGACATGTAAAATCTGCACATGTTTAATGCATGCAACTTGAGAGCTCACAAGAACTGCTGATAGTTGTTGGGGGTTAGGCTAGAAAGGCAGCGTTCTCGGGAGGGGCGCTTCTGTATGGTGCGGTTTTTAGCGCAGGCACACGTCAGTTAGCCTGAAAGTTTCAGCGACCACATTTTGTGATCTGAATAGGAGAACTCAGGCTGATAAATGCACATTCTTACGGGGACAATGGAACAGAATATTTTCAATGACATCATCCTAGAAAACGAAGTACTCTGTCCTTTCTTTCCTCTCCCTTACGTGGCCTGAAAGCTCCATGCTGAGTCACTCCTGTAGTTTAAATCTGGAGGCAACACAGAGCAGTGGGAAGAACACAGGGCTTGGGGATTCACTGAACGCCTGCCGGAACCCCGTGCCAGGACCCCAGGACCGGGTGGCCATGGGCTCTCGGCGTTCACTCCCCTGTGAGGAGGGTGGCAGCTCTGGCTTGCCTACGTCACACAGATGGGAAGGTGAAATGGAACAATGCTTTGCAGGTACCTGGAACCAGGAGGGCAAGAGCCCTACACCCTTAAAAACTTAAGGTTTTTATAAGTCATCATCTGAAGAATTATCCAAGGTCACAGTTAAAAAGCTCGACTCCCTGCAGATGGTGAGTATGGAATAAATTACGTGGACAGTCACCCCACTTACTGTTACCCCCAAATGGGTGCATTTGGGGGTAACAGTAAGTTGCCCCTAGGAATAAAGTCATGTTTGGAAAATAACACTGGGAAGAATCTGCATATAGTAGATGAGACTACCAATTACAGAAGCATTCATCCTAGCAGACAGTGAGTGTAGTTTGTAGAAAACCTGGGGACACCCAAATCCAATGTGTGTCCAAATGTACTGACTGCTTGTTAAACGCCAGGTACGGTACTGAGCACTTTACTTATTTAACCCTTGTAACAACCCTACTATCTCCACTTCACGGAGGGGAAATGTGAGGCAGAGAGAGCTTTAGTAATTTGCCCAAGTTCATAGCAGGTAAGGGGAGAGCCAGGGTTCCAACTTCAGCGAGTGCAACCCCGAGGCTGTGCGCTGAACCACTCCTTAGCTCAAAGGCCGATGTGCTTGCTCAGGAAAACAGGACTTCATATAGAAGTGGTGGTTATTCAACATCTGTCTGAAAAAGAATGCATTAATGGAGTCTCTACATTTACCAGGGAACAAGAATCTTTACTCTTGTACAGTTATGCATCCATAATGACATTTTGGTCAACGACTTACTGCATACACGACGGTTGTCTCACAAGATTAGGAGGGAACTGAAAAATTCCTGTTGCCTAGTGACGTCACAGCCATTGCCAGGTGAGAGCGCCACTCACACTCGCACGCTTGTGGGGATGCTAGTGTGAACAACACCGCGCTGACAGTCGTAGAAAGTAGAGCACATACGGTTCCGTGCGTGATCCTTGGTAATGATAACAAACGCCTGTTTACTGGTTAGTGTATTTACTATGCTATAACTTTAACATGTACACTTTCTACTTATTAAAAAATGTGCTGTAAAATAGTATGCTGTGTTAGGCCGGCACGCAGGAGTACATAGCTGAGAAAGAGACGAGAAAAGGAAACCCCCAAGAAAATTCACAGTGAAGGTTTAGCAGAAGCTTTTGCAGACCTCAACAAGCTCCTTGAAAAGTCTGAAAATATGGACCCCAAAACCAAAAGATTTTTACTCGTAGAAGGAGTATTCATGGTGCATTATTCGTTTATAAGCAAATCTATGGTGGAACAAGGAACAAACCAAGCAAACCGCCGGGGCCATATTTCTGAAAAGAGACACTCCTCAAAAAGAGCCTCAGACAGGTCCTTCAGGACAGGTGTTCCAGAGGAAGGCGTTGCCATCAGAGGAGGTGACAGCTGCAAGCGTGTTATCGCCCTGGAGCTCGTCCAGAGGGACGCCCCGTGGGGCCGGAAGACAGTGTGCTGAGGGTCCCGAGCCTGTGTGGGCCCAGACTAATGTGGGCGCTTGTGCCCTAGTTTTTAACAACGTAGTTTAAAAAGAAAAAGTAGGAAGAAGCTTGTAAGAACAAAAAGAAAATATTTTGTATAGCTATACAATGTTTGCGTTTTAAGCTATGTTATGACAAAAGAGTCAAAAAGTTGACAAAATTTTAAAGTTTATAAAGTTAAAAAGTGACAGTATCCTAAGGTTAATTTATCATGAAAGAAAAATTTTTTTATACATTTAGTTTAGCCTTAAGTGTGCAGTATTTAAATGTCTCCAGCGGGGTACAGTCAGGTGCTAGGCCTTCACCTCCACTCGCCCCGCATTCACTCACTCACCCAGAGCAACTTCCAGGCCTGCGAGCTCTATTTGTGGAAAGCGCCCTCTACAGGTGTCCCAACTTTTATGTTACATTATATCTTACTGTATTTTTTCTCTGTTTAGATACACAAATACCATTGCGTTACAGTTGCCTACAGTGTTCAGGACAGTAACGTGCTGAAAGCCTGTAGCCCAGGGGCAATAGGCTTACACCATACGGCCCAGGTGCGTAGCAGGCTGTGTCATCCAGGTTTGTGTGAGCGCACCCTACGATGTGCACACGATGACAAAATCACCTAACAACGTATTTCTCAGAACACATTTGTCGTTAAGCATGACTGTGATTGCTTCCGATCTGTAATGTGCACGTGAATCACAGGGGGACCCGGTTAACGTGCAGATTCTGCTTCAGTAGGTCTGGGTGGGGCCTGAGATGCTGCAAACACCCTTCCCACTGGCTGGCCAGCAGGCCACGCTTTGAGCAGAAAGGCCAGAGGTAGAGGCAAGAGAGTCCCCATCACTGGAAACAGATTTCCCCACTGAAAATGAAAAAATTGGATTCTGTTCAGAACTGCAGTTGCCCATGAGGCAGTTCCCAAGAGCTGAAGCCCCTCATTGAGCCCCAGAATTCCTTAATTTCTGGGCCTGCAAAGCTGAGGAGCAGGCCCGGGCTCTGGTCACTCCCCCAAGACAGGCAGCTTTTTCTCCAGCTTTGCCCACCAAACCCTGAGGGGTTCTCTCCTCAGAGAGCTGTCTCCAGCTGACGGTTCGGATGATCGAGGGACTCTCAGCTGGCTGGGGGTGGGGGTGTTCTGTGGAGAGCGGGAGGTTCTGCAGTGTGGGAGGGCTGTGGGATGCATGTCCCGGCACAGGCTGTCGCGCTCTTCACTGGGAGAGTGAGTGATAAATAAGGATGGAAGAAGAGCTGCATGGCTGGATACAGGAGTGGGCGGTCTGGTGGGAGTAGAAGGTTGACTTTGCCTCCTTGGTGGTGATGGTCAGGGCTGGGCTTCAGTGTGAAATTCCAGGTGTAAGGAGTTTGTGTTTTGTGAGGGCATGGGCTGGTCAATCTTGTTGATCCATCAGATTCACTGCAGACTATTTGTTGAATGAATGAATTAACGAATGGAAGAAGAGCTAGGGAAAGCGATGGCATGCCTGAAGCTGTTGCCCTTTACCTCCTCCTTGGGCTGGCTGTGGGAATGACTCACATCCTGCTGCCCACTCACTCTCTCAGCCTAAAGCCACATGTCCCGGGGTGTGGTGGCAGTGAGCCGACCCCTCCTTGTTTCTGCCACAGGATCTTCACGACACAGAATTCCTGAGTTTCTAGCAAGTTGCCTTTTATCCCTGCTTTCCTGGTATGTGCTGAGAAGCTCAGCCTGGAGAAAACAGGGTCTCAGTTTAGGTTTCCAGAGAGGTCATTCTGAAGAAGTGTTCAAGGACGCTGGGCTGTGCTGAAGTTGGCTCAGAGGGAACCGGAGATGTGGGGACTATTTCAAGCTCCAAAAGCTGTGCTTCTGCCCCCTCTGTCTGGGTCCTGAGTCACATCACACCCAAATGTGTGAATTCAAAGCCAAAGGGAAGAGCCTAGGCGATGAGCAGTTGGGGAGGAGGCATGTAAAGTCTGGAGTGGGGGGGCCCACTGCCCACGCCTTGTGTTGGTGGAGGAACAGGCCAGTTTGCCTGGCACAACCAAAATCCAGCTCCTTTTTGCTGTGGGACGCTGACCGGAAACCACCCCAACCAGTGAGTCTCTGCATCACAGCTTGGCTGTCTGGGCGCTTCAAAGCACCCTCCCCCTACATGCCATCTCTGTCCAGAACTTTCCATGGGCCTTGTGGGGGCAGAGCCATGGATGCTGGACACTGTCCTATGTGATGTGGAGTGAGGGTGACCACACCCAGCACAGATGGGAAGGGATGGTGGTGACGGCGATGTGTGGTCCTTGAGACATTATTTTGAACCTACTGCTGTAGGACTTGAACATAGGTGGGGGCAAGACAGATTTCCTTTTTATTCCTTTTTTTTATTGTATTTTTTTCCCATTACCATTTAGTCCCCTTATACACCCTCCCCCACTGCAAACACCACACTGTTGTCCATGTCCATGAGTCCTTTTTCCTCTTTGCTTAAAGATTTCCTTTCTTGAGAAGTCTCAAGAGAATCGTTTCCAGTAACTCTAAGACATGGTCCGGCCACTGCGTCAACTGTACTTCTGAGGAGAGCAGGTGCCCTGGCTTCCTGCCGCTTCTTCCTGGGAAACTGTGGACAACCTTGGAGTCAGATCTCCTAGAAACGCCCTTTTCTACTCTGACAGGATTTGAAGAGGCTTAAAATACAGGCTGTAAAAGCAACAGAGTGAATTAAAAAATAAGGAGGAAAAAAGGGGAAGTAAATGTGTTAACCTAAGTGCAAATAAGAGTTAACACCCAAGGGCAGCATGTTTGCCTCTGCCCTTACTGACACCCAGGGAAAAATAGCACTTATTATTAACAAACTTGAACTTTGTTACATTCCTCACTGGTTTAACTGCTGCATCATCATCTGTGCCTCAGTTACTTCGCCTGTAAAATAAGGTAAAAGTACATCGGCAGAGATGCACTGAGAATGTCACATGAGATAACACACGCAGAGCCCCTGGAATGATGCCCAGCACAGTAGGCATACAATTGCCTTGTAGATACTGTTATTACTACTTCATTCGTCTGAGACTGTAGCCAAGCAGAGGGCAGGGGTGGGTAGAGAGGGTGATGTTCTCATCTTCTTAAAGGCTTCTTCTACCTTCTCCTCCCTGGACATTTTCCCCCACCCCCTCCCTGCTCCCATCCAAGTCCTAATGGACAGCCTCTGAATTGCCTGGCCCCACAGCGTTTGCATCCCCACTGAAGTTCCCTTTCATGCAAGTAGACTATTTTCAGGATACTTACTTTATGTCCATCTGTAAAGTGAAAGGCAGAAACTAGACATCTTGGGGCTATTGCCATTGTTTAAGCTATTATTTTTTAATGCTCAACTAGCTATATATATTTTTCTATTATCTGGAGCAAAGTATACTTTTAAACATTTATTCTGGAACTTGCTTTACAGGCAGCCCCTCAGGACATGACAAACATACTTTCTTAATCTGTGACTATAAGCTACATGGCAACCAAAGCAATGGAAACATTTAGTTAAAGCCTACACCTGTATATAAATTAAGAATTAAAATTCTAGCTCTCTGAAATATAGGAGGATTAAAATCACAAGGGGCGCAGCTATAGTCACATGACTAGTGAGTGGCAGAGCCTGTGGTATTTACAGTCTGTGTTTAACCAGTGGACCAAACGGCCTCACTGAGGTCCTAGAGAGTGTGCCAACACCTGGATTCTAACATCCCCTTAGGACCTCTGCCCTCTTTCCCGTGTTCAGCCACAAGGTCAGAACCCAGTGTCATTGTGTGCGAACTCGTGGTCCTCACACCTCCTCTTTTTCCCCACTTTCAAGGCACTGTAACTTCTCTCCACAGGCACAGCCCTACTTTTCTTCCCCTAGGGGAAGATAAAGGCATCCAGAATAAGGCCAGTCCAGGTCTCTAAAGACATTTCTCCCCAGGTGAGGTGGTAAGGACTCACCTCACTTCCCCTTTTTACATGGGTTGGCAGAGGTGCTGAGTTGAACAGGGGAAAGGATAAGATCATTCTAGAGCCTGAAGACATGGGCAGAATTCACTTGTAATGCAAGGTGAGTTCTTTGGAATCTCCCACTCCCTCAAACCCACCCAAGGGGCTTGGAAGGGGCTGGATGGATAATCATCTGGATGGATATTTGAATGGCTGCCCCACCACCTCCACCACCTCACACAGCGGTTGTCCAGCAAGTGTTTGCCAAGTTTAGGAGCTACACCACAGATAGACCAAACTACGCCCATGGACGCCCATGAAAAAACATAGTGGGAATAGTTCTAGTTAATTTCCTTATAACTGCTTTGAAAATTGTTTTAAATGGCAAAACTCTGAGCTCCTTTTATTCAAGTTTTTCATAACCTTGAAATGAAGTAGGGTTGCCCTGGCCAGCATGGCTCGGTTGGTTGGAGCATCATCCTGTAACCAAAGGGTCGCGGGTTTGATTCCTGGTCAGTGCACATCCCCAGGAATGTGCACTGACCAGGTTGTGGGCTCAATCCCCAGTTGGGGTGTGTACAGGAGGCAGCCAATGGTGTCTCTTTCTCACATAGATGTTTCTGTCTGCCTTCCCTCTCTGTTGAATGAGGAAAAAAATAAACCTTAAAAAAAAAGTAGGGTGGAGGGAGGAGGGTGGATGCCACAATTGCATCTGAATTGCACTCCTGGATCAGTGTTCCCGGACAAGTACTTTCTTCCTCAGGACATGACCTTGGGACCTAGAGCCCTAGAGCCTTGTAAATTACTCACACAACTCCATTATAGGTAGATGAGAGGATGCTCAGGCGGAGTTTAAGCTTCCACAGATGGCTCAGACATAGCAACGACTTAGAGTATCTTTGTTATCTCTTCAGTGCGCAGCTGCTAGAGATGGCAAGGGGAGAGGGAGGGCTCTAGAACATTCTAAGCCTGGTTGGTCTTTCTGGTTGGAATTCTTTAGTCTCACTACAACCCTGACAAGAGACCACGATCTTACTCTTCCACGGCATGATTGGTTGTCTTAATCTCAAGATGTATGATGAAATGCCACCAAATGGCAGAGCAAATTTTATTAATGTGAAAACCACACCATAGAGCACATAGAGACCAGAAGTCAATATATCTTCCGGGTTCTCACAAGGCCTTCCATACTTTTCTACATCCTAAAACAGGTATATTCTGGGAACGAGCGAACCAGGAATTAGCATTTCCTGAACGCCCTGAGTTCTAGTCACACTCAGACACAGAGACACTGAATTCCCGCCACAAGGCAGGTACTGATCTCTAACAACTGCCATTCGGGGCGCAGCGGGAGATTTGGGTGACGCAGTGCAGCGAGCAGGAGTCAGGACTGGACTCCGCAGCGGTATTCTTTTTCACACACCGCTGCGGCGCACAAATCACAGGCGTTCGTGGGGATCGGTGACCCGGAGCGTGCCGAGGGGACCGTCAGCTGTCGCGGATGGCATATTCCCGTGGCTGACCATTCTACCTCCACCCCGTGCGCGGCTGCGGGAGCAAAGCCAACGTGTGAGCGTCTCCCACCTCCGGGGCGGGGCAGCGCCAGTCCCGCCAAGGGCATCACAGGGGCGATGACATGCAGGGACTAGACCCGCAGCGTCACCGACGAGGTGTGGCCTCTGGACGCGGCGGGTTCCAGATGCGCTGGAAGTGCGGATTCCGCACAGCCCGCTCCGTAAAACCGGAGCTTAAGGGAGAAGCCAGGAACAATCGTGGTCACAGGCGCTACGACCCCGCAGACGACCCCCGCAGTCAACCTGCTGTGCTACGAGACCCGCCGGGCGCGGCAGCTCGCCTCCTCCCCGTGAGATCAGCTGTTCACGGGGACCTGGCCTCCGGCGCCCCACTGGCCAATGAGCGCCCACGCGGGGTTTCCCGCTGGGCCCGCCCCGCCCGCGGGCTGGAGTCTGGGAGGGCGGAGCTCCGGGCTCTCGCGCGCGCGCGGGCGCGGCGGGTCACGTGGGCTGCGCGCAGTCTATAAGGTGCGGTGGCTGGGGGTGCAGTCTGGGTGATGGCTGCCGGCGTGCGTTCCTGGTTTGTCCTCCTCGGTTGCTGAGACTTCGCTGCTTCCCGGAGGTCCCAACCCCTCCTGCTGTGTGCTCGCCGCCTGGACCTCCCCGTCCTCGCTTGGCCCTGGTCTCCTGTGGTGAGTGGGGCGCCGCGATGACCGGCGCTCTCTCCCGGGTGGGGTTCGGGCCTGTACACTTCCACCCAGACCGTGGCCTTTTTTGGCGGTCCCGGCGCGCGGGAGCATGAGCTGCCTGTTCCGGTGTCCGCCGTGGGCGCCGGGGCGGGTGCGTGGAGGGGCGGGCCACGTGCTGGCCGCGAGTCCTGCCGCGGGCGGTGGGCAGTGGGCGGTGGGCGTACGCCAGCGTGGTTTCGTGTCCCCCCAGGATGATCCCGCGTCCCCGCGCGTCCCTGCCATGGCCTTCCGCGCCGCGCCGCTAGTCCCCCGGAGCCCGAGGCGTCCCGGACCGCAGACACCCGCGCGCAGCGTATAGCAGTGACCAGCCCGGTGTCTGCCGCAGTTTACAGTATTTAATTTTATGTAATATATATTATTTATTAGAGCGTTTGTGATACCTCATACTCATTCTGTTTACACGCCTGAAACCGCGCAGTAGTTGTTAGCTAAGGCCGCTGCTCTGAGGATGGCGACCACCGCGACCACGCTGGTGGCCAGCACCGTGGCCGCCGGCCCTCTGGTGGACTACCTGTGGATGCTGGTCCTGGGCTTCATCATCGCCTTCGTGCTGGCCTTCTCCGTGGGCGCCAATGACGTAGCGAATTCGTTCGGCACAGCTGTGGGTTCTGGGGTGGTGACCCTGAAGCAGGCCTGCATCCTGGCTAGCATCTTTGAGACCGTGGGCTCTGTCCTGCTGGGAGCCAAAGTGAGTGAGACCATCAGGAAGGGCCTGATCGACGTAGCCATGTACAAATCGAGCCAGAAGCTGCTGATGGCCGGCTCAGTCAGTGCCATGTTTGGTGAGTTCTGTGGCATGTCATCCTCTGTGTTGGGTGAGCAGATGCCTGTCCTGTACTTTCCACGTGAGACTGCACTGCGTACATAATGGAATTTTGCCATTTACTAAATAAAACTTGACTGTGTTTCAGGTTCTGCTGTGTGGCAACTAGTGGCATCATTTTTGAAGCTTCCCATTTCTGGGACCCATTGTATTGTTGGTGCGACCATTGGTTTCTCTCTTGTGGCAAAAGGGCAGGACGGTGTCAAGTGGTCTGAACTGGTAAAAATTGGTAGGTTTAATTCAGAATGGCTTCTTAATTTTTATTCTTGGCATGGTCCAGGGTATTCTGTACGGGAGTATATTGTATAAAAGGGAGGGATACACTAGAATTCTGAAGACAATACTGAAGTTGAAATTGTGTTTTGGTTCCTGTTTTTCATTAGTTGACATTTTTCTTCATGTGTTCTATTCCAGTGATGTCTTGGTTCGTTTCTCCGTTGCTTTCTGGTATCATGTCTGGAATTTTATTCTTCCTTGTTCGGGCATTCATCCTCCATAAGGTAATCTTTCTCTCCTCCCTTCCCCTCACCCCCTTTTATGACCTTTAATGAGTCACACTCAGTGGTATTCAAACCAATAGCATTCTTGCAAATGGGATTGATGTGTGGTATATGGCTTTGGAAAGCTGAAAAATTCTTTATGGTCTGTACCCCCTTTATATGTTGCTGTATTCTCTGAGAGAAGCAAGCTTTCTGTACCAAAGAGGGCGTCAGGAGGGAGAATTGAATGAGTGCTGTGTTGTGCCAAGGAATGAGAGACTGGGAGTGGAAAATTGGGGAAGTGTATTTAGGATTGCTTTGTCTAACTGTATGCAGATTATTTATAGGATTTTTTTAAAAATTAAATTTATTGGGGTGACCTTGGTTAATAAGATCATACAGGTTTTAGGTATACATTTTTATGATACTAGTGTCTTGTACTGTGCGCCCACCACCTAAAGTCAGACCATCTTCTGTCACTGTATGTTGGGCCCCCCTCTACCCCCTCTCGCTTTCCTCTGGCAGCCACGGCATTGCTGCCAGTCTCTCTGAGTTTCAGTTTTATGTCCCACACAGGAGTGAAGCAGATTACTACTTTAAACCACCACTGTGCAGACCATTTCGAATCCTAAGCTCGGGGTTCAGCAAGTCACAGTGTTCACTGTGGCTTTTTCTTCGCACCACCGAAGTGGAGTAGTGCGGGTCTACAGTTAACTCAGCAGAGCTGATTATCATAACCTGTTTATAAGCTTCTAGGTGGGGAGTCTACTTCCCACAGTGACTGGACTCTAATTTCTCCCGCTAGGTAAAAAGAACCAGTAAGAGTAGTTTTGTTTTGTTTTTCTTGGCCAGAAAGATAATCCAGACAGCCATTTAATTTCCTGTCCACTTGAAAATCCCTTCTCAGGGACCCGACAGCATTTCTTTTATCAAGGAGTCTGATGCTGGCTCCAAAGTGGACAAGAAAGGGTGTTGTCATTGGACTGAGTTACAGCAAGAATAAATGCATTTTTCTAAAGAAACAAAGTTGTCCTTTTTCTGAGGTGAATAGCTCTTAATCGTCCATTGTAAGTGCATAAAAATGCTTCTAAACTGTAGAAATCTGAGTGAAGGAAGATAGGTAGCTTAATCCTCAGGAGTAAGAGTATGTTTAGACTCACTTGTTGGGTCCGGTTCTAGGCTTCTCCAGGGAAGGATGTGAACCTCTTCTCTATAGAAACTGACTGGTGAACCGATTCCTGATCGCTGTTTCCCATGGCATGAGTCTGGCAGAATAAAGCAGTTCAGTACTTTGAAAACTTAGAACGTCTGCAGCCTGGAATAATTTAAGTGGAAGCAGTTCATTGATACTTACTGACTCAGTCGGAGTTTGGTGCCGTTTGTACAGCAAGCTGACACGGCTGCTCCTACTCTCCCCTCCCACCGCTGTCTCATCACCACGCGCGGTGCCCGGAGTGGAGGCTTCCCGCTAGGCCCAGACCAGACGAGGTTGCAGGGTTCTTGTAGAGTCGCACAGCTTCACACCAGAGAACCCCGGGAACTGACGGGGTCCCCTGTGAGGGGTCCGGCTCATGTAAAGGTTTTACACCACGTCTCTGTCGATTGGTTATTGGGAAGCAGATGCATCTGATTCTGGAGAGGTTTTGTGGGTCTTGGACAGAAAACTTGCCTTCTTTCCAGGGAGTGGTGGAACTCTGAGGTACAGAGGGAGATTTTGAGGTGCACAGACCTCTTGTTTGAAGAATGCATGCCAGGTATCTTTACCCCCCGTTACTGAGAACTTCAGTTAGATGTATTAACTTCTTAACCCTGTATTCCTTGTTTGGGTATGAGGGCGGACATGATCAAGAGTGATTGAAATAGTGTTTTAAAACAACATTGAGGATCTTCCTCACCTTTAACCCCCTCCATCTTCCTGCCCTGGGCTGCTTGGTCTTGCACGCCGCTCTGTGTCCAGTGTAGCAGTAACATGCATTTTCAGGCAATGAGTGTGCGAGTGTGCATACTTCTGGTAAGGTAGGTTTTAAATCTCAAGAAAACACCCTCAGGTGACTTTTGGGGGTTCTGGCTGTTAAAATCTTCCAACCTAAGTTTTTGTTTTGGAAATTGTCATTGAAACTTTTTTTTTAAACATTTATTTTTAGAGAAGGGAAGGGAAGGAGAAAGAGGGAGAGAAATAGCAATATCTAGTTGCTTCCTGTGTGCCCCCCACTGGGGGCCTGGACCCAAAACCCGGGCGTGTGCCCTAGACTGGGGATTGAACCGGCGACCCTTTGGTTCTCAGGCCAGCACTCAGTCCAGTGAGCCATACCAGCCAGGGCTGAAATTGCTTTTTAAGAAGTTTCTATTCTGTAAATGTCTGTTCCAAGGGCACTGAGTAGTATAATAGGAAAAACAGAATGGAGATGAGATACTTCTCTAAGGGTTGGGGCAATAAACAGGAATAGGGGAAGGGAAAGTTTTCCTGTTGGGTATTTAAATTCTAGTCAAAGAAAATGGGTCTTTCATATTCTCCCTTTTATTAGGAATCACATTGAATATATCTAGGACATCTTTTCAAACTCAGAGGAAGCTTTTCTTTAGACAAAACTTACTGGACCATTCAGTATGTAAAATATAAAACTGTTCTGGTTAAAGATGGGAGGGTTATGGAGACCCCTTTCCTGACCCACGTAAATGGATGATGAGACACATTTCCAGGTAAAGTTTTGGGGGCAGGGTATAAGAGGAATAAATGGTAATGGAAAAATACAATAAAAAACAAATGTAAAAAAGTTTTAAGGGAGTGTTAGATGGGCCACAGGGTAATAAGTATTGCATAAAATTGTCAGTCCTGGTTACCTCTTGGGAGTGACTGAGGAGTCTGGACTAAAAGGGAGAGCCAGGTTGCTGAGGTTTTCCCTTTTCCTAGCCTTTTATGAACCGTGACTTGTTAAAACCATGAGCCTATCATTTCATAATAAATTATTAGTGTCATTCATTCCCTTTCCTACCCCCAGGTAATCTATTACTGGTTATCTTGGAATATGTAGTTGTGCTGTACAGAAAAATAAACAACTACATGGGCTACTTCCTCTTTGACCAACCAGTTACAGTTTGATTTGTTACCAAAATACCAAATATTTGAAAATCTGTTAAGAGAAGTCCCTACTTCAATCTGTGGGAACCCTAGTGGGTTTTGATTGGGGTAGGGGTCTTAAGTCCCTTGGAGAGTTTTCTTAAAACCATGGATAGTTCTAAAAGGAAAAGGTGTGTACACCTCAGGTTCATAACCTGTCGACTACCCTCGGGGGGTGGTGCACAGTGTTGAGTTGCTCGAGGGAGCTTTAACAGTGCCTAGGTTCTATAGCTCATTTGTCGTCTGCACTTTGGCTATGGATCTGTAGGTAAGCGAGCTGAAACTCCAGCATGCTTTTCAGTGAGGGCCCATCTCCACTCATGTGGAATGGCATCTTTTTCTTGTTTCCGAGGTCTTCAGCCACTGCCTCCCTCTTCCCAGTGTATTGGTTAATCTTACCGGAAGCTTTAGGACCACATTTGGGTCTTTCCCTCTGTCTCTTCCTCCCCAAGATTTTCCCTTGGATTGTGATTAAGATAGACCTTCAGCCTTTCCATGTGTTCAGGCCCATGCTCTTCAGAATGTTTGACTTCAGTGTTTTCCTGTGGAATTAATACACATTTCTTATAAGTGGAACTCTTGTCTCCAGTAAAATTGGCCTCTTTGCTGTTCTTTAAATACTTCAGGCTTTTGCCTCAAGGACTTTGCGCTTGCTGACATTGTTTTCTGGAATGTCCTGCCGCCCCCTTCCTCCCCCAACACCACCCCCCCCCCCCCGCCCCCGCCCCCTTCCCCAGGCATATATGTGCTTGTTGACTTACACATTTATGTCTTTGCTCCGCTGATACTCATCCCCCCTTTTTGAATTAAAATGTCCGCCTCCTTCCATTACTGCCCCCTTACCTACCCTTCTTTACTTTTCTTTATACCTTTAGTCAGCACTTGGTATTATTACCCTGTGCTAGAATGTAATTGTTAGTTCTTTGAGAGCAGGAACTCTGTCTCATTCACTTCTGTATTTCAGTACCTAGAATAGTGCTTGGCCCAGTCAGTTGAATGATGGGTAATCTAGTGTGTGATTGGTTTTTATTTTAGCACTTTGGTAAATCATTACTAATGGTGTACTTACCAGGTATCTAGGTGAGGAGGTTGTTAATAGGTAGGTGTATTCTACCACATACTGTATTTTAAAGAAGTCTTTGCAGGTACGTAGTCAGGTGGGAAATGTTCTAACATCTCATGGTCTGCTTCTTGATGCCTCTTATAACTGTGGTGCACCTGCAGGCGTGTGCTTAGCTTTATATCTGGACAACAGGGACCTTAGAACCCTGGATGTTGAAACTGATTTTTTGGGACATTGCCTGCCAGTCACTGGTATAGGTAGTCTTGTTAAAACCTGGGCAAAAAAACCAACCAAACAAAAATTAACACCCCCCTGCCCTGCAAAACCAAACATAAATGTAAATTCACGGAGCTGGGGATCAGCCCTGTTGGCCGGACTTCCAGGAACAGAGGTAGAAGAAGCCTAACCGGCTTCGGGAACTAGTGTGAAGAAACAGGTATGGGCACCGGAATTCCCGAACCTGCCCTTTTACCAGACTCTGTAGATACGGGTTAATTTTCACAACTTACCGAGGTGTTAATCTTAACGTTATTTTACAGGCAGATCCAGTTCCCAATGGTTTGCGAGCTTTGCCAGTTTTCTACGCTTGCACGGTTGGAATAAACCTGTTTTCCATCATGTATACTGGAGCACCTTGTAAGTACATATCAAAATATTTAGATGTAAATTTAAAGTTATTTACAAAACTTGCATTAAATGCCCGATTTACCCCTTTTTGCTTTACAGGGCTGAAATCTCCTAGAAGGTGGCTGGCCTGCACCCATTGCAGAAGGCTGCAGGCTAGTGTATGCTGAGTTAACCTAGATAGTTTTTCAACCAAAGAGACCTGCTCAGATTCTAAATCACAACAGACCTTTACTCTTTAGTCTTCACAGGACCCAAGATAATACGGTCTTCTCCCTCCCTTTCTCCTGTCTGTGCTAAAAATACTGGCATTGGTACGGGCCTCAACTGCCGACTGCTGAAGAGACCTTAGTTAAATCCGGTCTCCAGTAATCAGCCATTTAGCACTGGTGTGCTGGATATTCTCATTTTTCTCTCCCACACGGAGCTACTTTTGTTTCTAAGTACTAAATTTACTCCCCCGAACCTGCTCGAATGAGAAGAGTTGGGATGTGTAACACCTGGTCTAAGTGCACGTGGAAGAAGAATTCATGCAGCTAAGAGGAAGAGTAATTTGTGAGAATGTAAAGATTGAAATACTGATTACGTTGGGGCTGAGGCAATTTATGGGTTAAATTATGATGCATGTTAATTTAGCAACTGAAAAGGACTGCCAACTTGTGACTCGTCCGTTAGGGCTGAACCTGTGTTGATCAGCTCAGTTGTGCGTCTAGAATCATTTGGCGTGAGGATCTTTGACCTTTAAGTCAGTGCTTTTGACTTTTGACGGATGCACTGGACGAAATGCACGTGTGTTGTTGCCCAGGACGCACGTGCCTACAGCAGGGAGGGGGGGGAGGGTCTGGAAGCTATGTGACTTCACAGTGAGGCTGTGCTCTCCTATTTTCAAGTAATTCTTTTTACTTTAGTTTTTTTTTTTTTTTTTTAATACTTGTGGCCCACTAAAATGATTTCATTTCTCATTAATGGATTACCTCACTGAAGTAATATCACCAATCAAAAACAGAGTTAGCTAAGTATATTTAACCTTTGTCTTTATTCTAGTAGTAGTCAGGAGAGAAAATGGACACCTTTATGAGAATATTGGTCTTCCTTAGGGCATACCAGCCTCCTTACCAAATAGTGCAGGCACAGAGAAGCTTGCTTGCAGCATTTCCATTCTGTTTTCAGTTGGGTTCTTCATGCTAAACTAAGACATTTCCAAGAGGCTCTGAGCGCTGGTGTTTTATGTAGTGAGCGGCAACAAAACTCATAGTTCAGTGAAATTAGAAACTATACTTCATATCATTTTTGAAAAGGGAACTTGGATATTTTTGTTCTGACCTTTGTGGATTATTTACAATAAAAAAGTAGTCTCATTTCCCCCTTTTGACATGGAACATGGGCCAATTTAAATTGTGTTGGAAGTAGATTGAATTTTATCTGTATTTTAGTTTGTGTGACTATACTACATGATCAGGCTTGATAGCAGGAATTAAAATGGAAATGCTGTGGTCCCTGTAAAACTTTCATTTTGGAGGTCCTCAACTTATATCTGATTTTTAAACAGTAATTTTGGAGGTGCTAGAGGATTTCTATTTTTTATAAGTAGTTTAATTCCTAATAAGCAAAAGAAAGCAGAACAACCATAGTAACTAAGCTCTTCTTGGATAAGCTAGAAATCATAACATCTTTTAGGCCTAAATAAGATTCTTTGGTGTTTTGCTTCTGTTACTAATCATACACTTGGAGCCTGTTGGCATTTCAGTGATAAGCAGATGGTGACTAATATTAATGATTCCTGAGCCTTACAAAAAGTAGACAAGTTTCTAAGATACGGCTTATGAGTGAAACTATCACTAAACTTTTCTTTTTGTGAAAGACAGCCTTTTGAACTGTTCTAACCTTTTGATAGATAATATTCCTGTTTTTTATCTTAGTTTGATAATGAGCTTAAGAGAGAATCTTGTTAAAGGATTTTGCTGGAGGCTAGCACAATGGCTGTGATAACTCCACAGAAAATTACATTAGTATGATGGATGTGACTGTGGGCACCCTTTCTATGAAACATGCTCAACCACCGTCTGTTTTTTTCATAACAGTTGTAGATTCTCAGAGTATAGTAAGCCCTACCGTCGTGGAAAGCAAAGAAAGGAAAAAAGCTAGTTTGCAAAGGAGCTTGGAGACGTCAGTCTAGCAGGTGTTTAAAGTGGGCCATAGTGGCGTGGGTTTCAGGTGACAACTGGATTTTCCTCCCGGCTGTACAGCCACAAGCACAGTAGTAGATCCCGTGGACCTGAGGCTGGCAGCCACTGTCAGGGTGTGGGGCTGGCTGGGGGGGCCTGAGTCCCCACAGGAGGGTTTGCTCACTGTTGCAAGGGCTGTGGCCCTGGGGTTTTCAAGATGCACCATTTTATCTCCTAGTGCTGGGCTTTGACAAACTGCCTCTGTGGGGCACCATCCTCATCTCGGTGGGATGTGCAGTTCTCTGTGCTCTTATCGTCTGGTTCTTTGTATGTCCCAGGATGAAGAGGAAAATCGAACGTAAGTAACACGTGGCAGAAGATCTAACTTGTAATGTTGTGCTTATTTTTGTTCGGCCACCTATACAAATCTACTGTTTGGTTAGATTGGCAAAGTGAGAAATTTTAAATGGGTATTTGAGGATGTGGGTTTATTGTCCAAAGTATGTTCTTATTGACTTAAAATGACATGAGACTGGTCCGAAGCAGTTTTATACCTATGCTTTGGACACAAGCTGGGCATTTAATCTGTGATTTTTATTGTACCTTGATTGCTTGCCAGTGATAGACAAATAATAGACTTTGTAGCCTACATTGAATGAGAATACTTACGGACACTTAAGGGTACCTTAAGAAAAAATAAGGGGCAGGTACAAAATGCTTTCGTAGAGGAAACATTTCCTGAATTCTGTGTGTAACTTCAGATTTGGACATTGAAAGCTGTGGTTAATGTATACATCTGCATTGACAGTCTCAGAATTGTAGCACACACTCTAGAGGTGAACATTTTCAAGCGTGAGGCATCACTCAGGCAGGCCCTCACTACACATAGTGTCGTAGTGTAATTAAGCATGAAATAAATTTTGGTTAGTGTCGGTCTTAAATCTCGTATTTTTTCCTTGCTGGTGGAGTTCTCTTAATATAGCATCTCTCTGCCCTTCTCACTTGCTAGCGCTCAGTCAGTGGTTTAGTTTGCTGTTTGGAAGCAAGGCAGCCCCGGCTGCAGTGGCCTTGGGAGCAGTGCTGTGTCATGCGGCTGCACTGAGGCGCCTGCGTGCGCAGTGGGAGTGGGGCCTCGGGACTTGCTGACCTCCTTTCCCCTCAGTCTGGGAGAAGATGATACAAGTCTCATTAATGTCGTCTCTCCTAATCTGTAGCTCGGCTGTGATGCCCGAATGAGCATGTAAGCACACTGGGCGTTGGCACGATGGGCAGAAATTACTCCTACCTGGCTGTGGCCTTTAGAATCATAGGCATGTCTCTGTTTTACAGAAGTGGAAGTTAAAGTTGTCGCTTTTAGCTGCTCGCAACGGAACGTGTTGTTTGGCTTGAACTCATGGAGGGGATTTGGGGGGAATTCCTTTTTTAAAAACATAAACTAGATACAGTCCAAATTTTTAACCCTTTACCAGGCCTGGCTTGAGTTACCTTTCACTACAGAATGGGCCGGCAGGGAGCTAAGCATGGTTTAAGTGTAAAGGGTTTGTAAAGTGCAAGGCAGACACGCTGGTCCTTTATGCAAAGACTTTGTAACCTCTGGTGCCGGGTGTCCTCTGCATTGCTGGTTTCCTCCCAAGAAATAAGAGATGTGGCAGGAAGGTTATTCTGAAGTCCACATATGTTCATATTTTGAGACGGGTTCTTTTTGAGATGGAGAAAGGGGAGAAGTGGAACAAGTGGGTGTGGTCAAAACCAAACAAAAACTCCTTCTTTTCCAGGAGAAATAAAGGCTAGTCCTTCAGAAAGTCCCTTAATGGAAAAAAAGAATAGCTTGAAAGAAGAGCATGAAGAAGCAAAGTTGTCTCTTGGTGACGTTGAAACCAGGAGTCCCGGTTCTGAGACAGGGCCTGCCACCTTGCCCCTGCGGGCTGTGGTGGAAGAGAGGACCGTCTCCTTCAAGCTGGGAGACTTGGAGGAAGCGCCGGAGCGAGAGCGACTTCCCAGCGTGGACCTGAAAGAGGAAACCAGCCTGGATGGGGCCACGAACGGTGAGTGGAATTTCTTGGGTGGGGAAATAGTTTCACTTTTCTGCTGGTGTGGAGGCTCACTGGGTCCTGGTGCTTTTTGGGTTGAGTGTTACCTTTTGTTCTTGACCAGGTGCAGTGCAGCTGCCGAATGGGAACCTTGTTCAGTTCAGCCAGGCCGTCAGTAACCACATCAACTCCAGTGGCCACTACCAGTACCACACGGTGCACAAGGACTCCGGCTTGTACAAGGAGCTGCTGCACAAGCTGCATCTCGCCAAGGTGGGCGACTGCATGGGAGACTCTGGTGACAAACCCTTGAGGCGCAACAACAGCTACACTTCCTATACTATGGCGATCTGTGGCATGCCTCTGGATTCATTCCGTGCCAAAGAAGGTGAGCAGAAAGGTGAGGAGATGGAGAAGCTGACGTGGCCGAACACGGACAGCAAGAAGCGAGTTCGAATGGACAGTTACACCAGCTACTGCAATGCAGTGTCTGACATTCACTCGGCCTCTGAGATGGACATGAGCAGCAAGGCAGAGATGGGCCTGGGCAACAGGAAAGGAAGTGGCAGCTCTCTGGAAGAATGGAACGACCAGGACAAACCAGAAGTGTCTCTCCTCTTCCAGTTCCTGCAGATCCTCACGGCCTGCTTCGGCTCGTTTGCCCACGGGGGCAATGACGTCAGGTCAGTGGCTTTGAAGTTTTGCATCTCTCTGTTTTCATGCTGCTCACATTTTCATAAGGCTGAGCTTGCAGCCGTGGTGCTGGTGCCGTCTGTGGGACTCCGAGTGTCTAGGTAGGATGAGGTAATAACGTTGTTGACTTAACAAAATAAGCAGTAAAATTTTTGTCGTCAGAGACATTTTTTGGATGATAAACACAGATATTGTTTAGAGAAGTCTTTTTGTCTATGGAGGCGGGACCCAGTTGTTTGATAAGAAATTTGGGGTGTAAGATGGAAGACTTAATTAATTCCCTGAGGGGTGAGTTTGCAGGCCATTGGCCTCAGTTCTGTGGTTCACAAACTGTTGTTGGAGCCCCCGGTTGCTTTAGGCTCCCTGTGGGCAGACGGGCCCGCCAGGCGTGGGTGGTGTCCCCCCTGAGCAGCTCTCCTTTCCTTCTGTTCTGTATGTGGGTGCCGCTCGCTTCCTGTGAGACAGACCTGTTTGCTAAGTGAGCTTCAGGCTTCACTCAGGTCAACTAGTAAGTTGCTTAGCAAACTGGAGCTCATCATTTCTGCCTGAAAAGCTATCTCTGCTCTCATTTTTCTTTCAGCAATGCCATTGGCCCCCTGGTTGCTCTGTATCTGGTTTATAACACAGGAGATGTGCGTTCAAAAGAAGCATCTCCGATATGGCTGCTGCTGTACGGCGGTGTTGGGATCTGTATCGGTCTGTGGGTCTGGGGAAGGAGAGTCATCCAGACCATGGGCAAAGACCTGACGCCGATCACACCCTCTAGGTAAGCTGGACACGCAGGCCTTGTTCCTGAGGTACGTAGTGCTGCCACACGAGTCACTCTGTAGGTGAAGTAACCCAGTTTGTAGGAGGTTTTGATGTTCTTGTTGCTGTGAACTGTCTAGATTTTACTTACTGTCTGGCCCTGAAATCTAATTTTTCTCAAATATTTATTCAGCTCCAGTGGTCTCATAACAGAATTAACTTTTTCTGAGGAAGATAGGTGTGCTAAGAGTGAATTGCTGTGCATACTCAGTCTTTGTTTTACTTGGGAGCCAAGACTGACGTTTACTAAATTCTTCAAAATAAAGGGTAAATGTTATTAATGGGCTTCCAGAAAACCTTAAACCCTCAAACATTGAGAAAAGGGAGAAGAGAATTCCCATGGAGTGATCGAAAGGAGATTTTAAGAGTTCTAGCAAATTGAAGAGGTCCGTGGAGGCTTTGTCACTGAGTGGGCACAGCGAGACGGCATTAGTTGTGAGGTCGTGTTAGCTCGCGCAGGAAGTCAGACTCCATGCTTGACACGCCGTCTCTGTGTGTCTGCAGCGGCTTCAGTATTGAGCTGGCGTCGGCCCTCACCGTGGTGATCGCATCCAACATCGGCCTTCCCATCAGTACCACACACTGTAAAGTAAGTGGGGTGTGCTGTGCTGCATCATTTGAATGGTCCTGGGAATAGGTAGGCCTTTTGTTCCTGATACTTTGGTTTAGAAAGTTTCATGCAGTGGAGCGTTGAAGAGTGGCACGTTTAGGGTGCGAGTCAAGAATATGAAGGCTTACATTTTACAGTTTCTTGTGTCTGTTACTGCTACTGAGGCAGGTAATACAGATTCTCCCCAGATGATGCCCACGTCCTTTCATGTGGAGCCAGCACGTCTGTGAGGCTGCTGGACAGTTGAAGGGCAGTGCATGCGAACGTATTGAGCCCTAAGGTTGCTTGGTGGCCATGTAGTCGCTGCAGGGACAGAAAGAAACACTTCCTAAGAGGGGAGTTCAAGTTGGCTCGTCATGGAGCCTGTGAGTCACCCTCTTCTTTCAGGATCTCTTGCCAGGTGATCGGCTATTAGGTCTAATATCAGCCTCCCTCTAGAATGATCTTTGGAAAACCTACAACTTGAAGTAACCTATAAAGCAGCTAATTATTATTAGTGCAGTTCATTACATTCCAGTAGCTCAGAAGGGAAAAAGGAAGTGTTCCTTTCCTATCATATTTTATCCCAGTTAACAAATTTAGTGATTGGGCTTTCATGTAGCCTTCATCCTCCCATGAGCAATCTCCTTAATGTGTCACAGACCAGCTTTCATGGGCTCGGTCTAGTTCAGCAGTCTGGGGTTCTTTACTTATTTTAGGTCATGTGTCTCTTTACCAGGCTGCCATTGGCACTTGGGTAACCATTGGTAACCAGTTCCCTTGCTTGTTTTTCTCCTAGGTGGGCTCTGTTGTGTCAGTTGGCTGGCTCCGATCCAAAAAGGCTGTTGACTGGCGACTTTTTCGCAACATTTTCATGGCCTGGTTTGTCACTGTCCCCATTTCTGGCCTAATCAGCGCTGCTATCATGGCAGTCTTCAAATATGTCATCCTCTAGACCTGACCAGTGGCTCGGTTGGGCGTTGTCCTGCAAAGCGAAAGGTTGCCAGTTCGTTTCCTGGTCAGGGCACATCCCTAGGTTGTGGGATCGGTCCCTGCTCGGAGCACGTGTGAGAGGCAACCAATGGATGTTTCTCTTTCACATCAACGTTCTCTCCCTCTCTCTCCTTTCCCCTCTCTCTAAAAAATAAATTTAAAAAAATGTAATCCTCTGAGCGGGAAGCCATTTGAGATGAGAACCGTGCCATTGTTTGGGCCACCTTAGCATTCCTGCTTCTCTGAAAGACCGCAGTGTTACGGAAGACCCAGGACAATCTTCAGAATGTGGGAGCTGTGAGAAGTATTACTTGTGCTATAATTGCTTTTGTGCTAAATATGACTTGTCTCAAAATTAGCTATTTAATAGCCAGGTCTCCACTGGTTTCTATTGGCTGTGACTTCCTGTACATATTTATCTACTTTTTGTACCCAGCTGCAATTCCATTATGTTTAAATGAAGATAACTTGTGATTTTTTTTTAAATGCCATTCAGAGCCATTCGACAGTGTGCTCTGCTTGGTGGTGTCACCAGCTTCTTCCCGAACACGCACAGGGACTTAAGACAAAAACGTACCTGAAGCTTCCCTTGTAGCCTTTTAGACAAATAGTCCCTTGCACTCTGCCTCCTGTCGGCAGTGGCGGGTTCTGCTGGCGTTTGTGGAAACTTGTGGAGGGACGAGGTTCTGGGCACAGTGAGACTTTACATTAGTAACTTCTTTGCAACCAATTTACTGACTTGCTGCCATGAGGAAGTAGGAAGAAAAGCCTCTGGCAGTCGTGGTTGTTTCTTTAAGGTTTCTGGCATTGTGGGATGGATGACTGACTGGAGTGTGAACTTTGGGCAGGTTAGATGGGACAGCCTTTCATGTTCATCTGTCTACCTCTTAACTGAATAAAAAGCCTACAGTTTTTAGAAAATTTGTTCTCGTGGTTTTTGTTACATGTGAAGCATGGGCGTTCCCGATCAGTTGATCTTACGCCATTAACAAGTGGGACCTACACCCGACCGCAGGTTCTTCACTCCTCCCTGTTATGGCTCCTGTGGCCTCGGGGTACGTGACATCCACCGTGGGGACTACTAGAAGTATGGTGCTTTTCCCTTTAAACATTTTTCCAATTACAGTTGATACTCTGTCTTATGCTAGTTTCAGGTGTATGCATTTTTTCTTTAAATAGCACAGCCTGGACATTTTCACGTTGGCACATGCAGATGTAGTCGCCTTTTAACATCCACAAAGATTTCCTGTTTGAATGGACTATTTTATGATTGTTTCTAGCTTTGCTATTACAAAAAATGCTCGTGTGTGTGTGTGTGTATGTGTGTGTGTGTGTTGGTGGTGGTGGTCTGAGTTTCATTTAAAAATTCTCGGTATTGGGTTCTTCAGTCCTGACCATTATCTCTTTTACCCTTGGTCAGAATTCTTAATGGAAAGTGTTGCTTTGCACACTAGGCTGATGGTTCCTGCCCCGAGAGCTAGTTTTAGGAGGGTGTTTTTGGCAAACAGACTCGAACAAGGATAAGGTTCTGCCTGCCTGACCTGTGTCTGAGGGATTAGACCACTGGTTGGGTGCACACCATGGAGCCGTCAGTAAGTGTTCGCCAGGCCCTGCACTGAGCTTTTGTGCACACTTAGCCCTTGGGGCCTGCATAGGTCTCACCCTTACTTTACAGATGATGAAAGAGGCTTGGAGAACGTCTATGTTTTACAATGTATTTTAGCAGAAAGTGGAAAGTCGTTTTAGCCTTGGGGGCTGGCTGGTGTTTGAGGAAGAAAGTGGGGCTATGGTAAAGGGAAAACTGGTGCTGCGCCCTGAGCTCAGGGCTCCGGAGGGGACCTTCTGAGCTCCGGTCCTGGCTTCCTCTCCTGGAGAGAATAGATGACCTCAACAGACATCAACGGATGACCTCACACTGTCCAGACGCTGCCTACCCCGTGATTAGATGGAGAATAGGAACTGTCCTCACCACCTTCCTGGTGGCTCCGGGAAGGACAGCTGGGAAAATACTAGAACCAAGGATGCGAGGAGCACCTAGACCTGGGGGGGAGAGACCCCAGGAACGAGGGAGAGGCCAGAGAAAGTGTTTCCGCGCGGAGTGACGCCTGCCGTGACCAGGGACACATGCTGGTGGAAATCCTCCCCTGTTTTCCTTCCGTACATATATTGCCTTGTAATAGCCACCCCCTCCCACAAAAAGGTGTGTTTTTTTGGTTTTTGTTTTTTCAGTGAAGGTCGAATGTGTGCATGTTAAAGAGTCAGGTGATTCGGCAAGACGTACAACAACAACACGACTTTGCTGAGGCTTTCAGTCCTGGTTACCTGTATCCCAGTGACGCTGAGTTCAGACTCCCCTGTACCTGCACAGACCCTAACCTCCCACCTTCACTGTATAACTGGGTCTGAGTTTTGGTAAGATCGATATTCTGAGTATTTAAAAAATGCCAAGCTGCTGAGTCATACAATGACTATACTGTGATCGCTTTTCCTGACTTTTTGATTTTCCTGCAGTAAGTTATCTTTTTGTTGTTGTTAATTGTCACTAATTCATCTCAAAGCTCCCCTGGTTGTCTGATTTTGTCTTAGGGCCCTTACAAACCACAGGAGTGGTCTTCATCGCTTAGGGAAGCCTCCCTCACGGCTTCTGATCTGCTCCAGGCCAGACAGGTCACACATCTGTGTCCTGAAATCTTCCTTATCAATCTGGGGATTTCTTTTACCTCCTGTTTTAAATGTTCCATTTCCTTAACCCATTTTTCTTCTCTCTCTCTCTTTTTTTGTTTATACCCTTGTTTTGTGGAGAATACCCTCTAGCAGCTTCCCGAGAAGTGTCGGGGAGGATTTTTTTTGAGAACTTGTGCGTCTGGACGTGTTTTTTATTCTATCTTCACATTTAATTGACAATTTGAGTATAGAGTCTAGGTTGGAAATAATTTCCCTTCAGAGTGTTGGTGGCACTGCGTTAAGTACTGCCGTGGAAGTTCGAGTCCTTTCTGAACACTGTGTGTGCCGGTGACCCACTTTCCCCTGGGAGCTCTTTGGGATAGTTACCCCCTAGTGTTGGAAGTCTGACAGTGAAACTCGCTGATACTTCAATGGGCTGACTGCCTCATTCCTTCCAAGCTCAGAAATTCGCATCCTTCTGTTCCCGGAACTTCCGGAATTACCTTAGTATCGTCTGCACCTTTCTTTCTTTCTTTTTGCTTTCTTTCTTTTCCTCTATAATTTCCCAGTTTTTTTGCTCAGTACATTTTTGCTTTTCTGACCTTGTCCTTATGTCCTATTTTGTGGATGCAGTCAGTATCTCTTTTTTTTGAAAATAATGATAATTTTAATTTGTTAAAATGCTTCCTATTTTTCACTCTGGCTTTTTGCTGTGGCCTGTGTCACACCAAATGCTCTCCTTGGCCGTGTCATCTCGTATTTAAGAGCCGACTGAAATGCTGGTGGGAAACTCGGTGCATGGGAGGCATAGCTAACGCTGTGGGGCCTTTGTCTCAGGCAGTGGTTCTCAACTAGTTGTGATTTTTGTTCCCCTGCCCCCAGAATATGTGGCGATATTGGGAGTTTTGGTTGTCACAGTTGGAGGATGCTACTGGCCAGAGATGGTGTTGTAAACACCCTCCGGTACACGGGGGCAGCCCCGCAACAAAGGATTATCTGTTTAAAATGTGCAAAGTGTTGAGGGAGACGAGCCCTGGGCTAGGGGGGTCTGGTGGGCTGTTTCTTGGGGGAATCCTGGGGAACAGGCAGGTCCAGGTCTGACTCTCAAAGCTGTGGAGCTGGGGGAGAAGAGGCCGCTCTTCCTTGTGTACAGTTGTGAGCACACAAAACAGTTTATTCTTGTATCATCATGTTCTAGTTACAGTATTAGTTTCCAGGTGAACAACTGTAAGCCCCCTTTTGCCTCACCCTGTATTCGTATCTCCCTTTTTTCAGCATGGGTAGTTCTGGCTGTGCGGCTGCAACATGTATGAATTCGATACCACGGTTTGGGCAAATAACCCAGTCACCCGATAACGTGGTTCAAGTTTCAGTTGCTGTGGTCCATAGCGGTCAGCGTGATGTACAAACGTGAAGGCTGGCTCTTCAGTCCAGAACTCGCACTTACAGAACAGATGCACATCGGCACCCATGGCCTCCCAGGGTCTGCTGGTGATTGGCTGCTGCGCATCCGTTACCCTGTTCACTCATAGATGACAGGGCTTCTGTTGGTGTCGCCTGCTGTTCTCCCAACGGTAGGGACGCTGCAGGGATAACGCTTTCAGCAGCCCTGATGGGTTAGCTCCAGGTTCTCGTGGGGGCTTGAATGAAAGTGTGAGAACATGTTTTCACCATCAAACACAACTCACCGACTCAGCCAGTGGACAAAGAGGTGACTTCAACTTTTCATGGACTTTGGGGCAGGTTATTGATGCTATAACTGCAGATTTTGCAATTTCTTTAGCTGAGGCTTGGAAGAGATCGAAAGCATCATAGCAAAAAGTGATGGTCACACACAGGGCGGCAGGGTTCACACTGGATGGAAACAGACTTGTGTGTGGCCGTTGGAGGGCTGACGCCGCTGCTGCCTGGGAGGCAACTAGTGAAGGCCACCTCCTCAGTGTGAGGGAGGACAGTGATGAAGAGGGTGCAGATGTCCCAGAGGAAGAGACCGCCTGAGGCGGCACATGCTGGTTTCTTGGAGGCGGTTCGCAGCAGACGAAAAGGGGATGGGATTACATTGGAATCCCATCCCCAAACACTTTATCCCTGGTAGTTCTAATGATTTAAACTACAGTGTACTAAATAAATAATAGTTTTGCTACTATTTGATTTCTGTACACATTTATGACTGTCACTTTTTTTAATGTTTTGACAAATAACTTTAAAGCTTGTGGGACAACCATGCTACCCATTGATTATTGGGCACCTTGCGTGGCCATGTTTGTGGACCACGGCTGCTGTGCAGAGCGACGGCCACCTTTGTGTTACTTGCCCTCAACTCTGACTACAGCTTCCCAACCCGGGGACCTTCTGTCGTGCCCTTTATAAAATACACTTCCAGCTGACGCCACAGGGAGGACAATGCCTGACGGCAGCGGGGCCTGGGGCCTGGGGGCTGAACTGCTGCTGCTTAAAAAAGTGAGTTGCGCAGCCTTTAAAGGTCCCCGAAAATAGAGGAGTGCAATGAACACTTCGTGCCACATGCCCACCACCGTTTCCAGGAACAGCACGCCGCTCTCATTTCTGCTCCTCTTCCTCACGCTTTTTTTTAATCTTCACCCGAGGACATTTTTTTTTTAATTGCTTTTTAGAGAGAGGGGGAGAGAGAGAGAAACATCAACTGGATGTTGTGCCCCAACTGGGGATCAGACCTGCAACCCAGGCGTGTGCCACGGAACCGAATCCTCAATCTTTTGGTTTATAGAACGATGCCCAACCAACTGAGCCACACCGGCCAGGGCTCACTAACATTCTTTACTGGAGTATTTTAAAGCAAACATCTCACCTGTACATTATGTGAGGATATGTCCAGAAGATAGTGTTTTGTTTTTAAATGTCACCACAAGGTGCCCTGGCTGCTCCCTGGACTTTCCCCCATTCTGGTTCTCCCTCGTGTCTTTTCTGGAGTCACCTGTGGTCTGGCGCAGAGCCTTTCAGGGCCAGCTCAGCCTCGGCCGGCTCTGGTCGCTGCCTGCTCGCGTGTGCTGTCCGGCTGCCGCGCTTCCGTGGTTTTGTCTCCCAGCCTGCTGACTGTCTCTGTAACAGCCCCTTACTGCCATTTTCGTGGTGTTTCAGAGGGATTTTAAGGTAAATGTTTCAATCTGTCTTTACCTAGGAATTCTTGACTAACTGATATTTTAGTAATGTTTTTGAAAAGTGAAAAATTTATTGGAATATTTAAATTGAAAAGATTTTTGAACAATTAAGCTTATCGGGTGGAGGGTGAAGGACCCTTACTTGCTCTTCCACTTCCCAGACCCGCTACCCAAAGGTCAATAGCTTGCGTATCTCCTTAGAATTTTGCCTGTGCATTTGTGTGTGTACACATGGGCACACAAACGCACACAGGCACACACTCACACTCGGCATGTTTCTGAGAGATGAATCTGTTTCCTTCTTGGTAAAGCCCCCTAAATGTCCAAAAGTTAAATGGTGTCGTTCCCACGTCAGTGTTGAGTCCCCTGTTACCTTACTACAGTAGCTGAGAACTAGGTTCACGTTACACAACCACGCCCTTGTTTACTTGCCAGCGGCCATCACCATCACCTTCAGGCTCGGCTGGTGGTTTCAACAGTTCATTTTCTGGCCAGCCAGGAAGTACTGTAATGGATTTGTTGTCAGCCCACCACACTCGACCTCAGGCAACTTCCAGCCGCTTGGAGAGCAAAGGTGACAGTTAAGACTTGCTCCCTAAAAGCTGGGTGGTGCTGTTTTCTATAAAGTCCAGTGGCATGGAGACACCCCGTCTGTTAACCCCTCCTCCACGGTGTTGGCGCAGCATGTAAGGTTCGCGAATATCGTAAGTGCCAATGATTTTCTCTCGCCTCACGCCTAAGTCTTGTTCAATACTCCAAATTTCAGTAAGGCTACTGAACTCCTACCCTGAGGTGTGAAAGTCATTTCTCCTTAGCACAGCTTGCCTCTGTGTGAGAGACTGAGAGACCTAAATTTTAATTTTTTAGCCATTCACTGTCTCACCTGGGACCCAGGTGTCTGAAAAGCTGGGAGGGGTCAGCTGGCTGGAGACGGCTGCGTGGTTCCTACCCAGCTGTTGCTGTGACAGATGGAGACTTTCGAGACTATTGTCTCTGAGAGGAAAACAGCAGAGCTGCCTGCGGGCAGTAGTCCTTGCCTCCTGATGGCTGTGCTCTTGTGCAGACGCCTCTTGTGATGCTCAGACAGGGTGCAGGTTTCTTCCTCTCATCTGAACAGCTCGGTGCTGCCCGCTCAGAGGAGCAAGATGGTCACTTTCTGGGACTGCCGGAGTCACAGCACGGCCTCCCCTCCCGGAGTACGACTGCTGAAGACCTAGATAGCAGGCTTCTACCTCCTATTCACTTCTATTTCTAGAACAAGCAAATGCTCTCTAATTGCAGGCTTGGGCGGAAAGCCTCAGCCGTGTTTCTCACTGTGCTAATTGGAAAAATATAATTTTCACTCACTGTGTCCTGCTTTGCAAAATAATAGTTGGCAGCTGAGTTGCCAGTATGGTCCCTAAATGAAACATTACTATTCAGCACTGAGGATGGAGGACCTTTGGAAGCCCCCGGGAGGCCTGTGCTATGTACAAGGACTATTAGAGATCAGACTTCTGCCTGTGACAACCAAGTGCCTATTGATTTGATGTCTTTTTCTGGGATCTTTTATTAAGTTAAATTTCTGTTATAAACTTTGGGAGGCCAGCTTCTGGGAATGTTAGTCAATATTGCCCATTAGTTGAATAGTCATATGATGGATCTTGTGTGTTTCTTACTGATTTGGAAGGGAGGTAATTTTCTTTAAGCTAAGATCTTGGCTTCTGGCAGGCTCTCCGTCAGCCTTAATGTGGTTGTCCTTGCCAGCTATTTGGAAATACTGTCAGCTTGTGAGTATAAAGTTGGCATGACACTCAGTTTTTCTCTAAGTGTCTTCGTCACATCCACACAGAATCACTGTCTGGCATAGAGAAAGGCTCTGCATTCAGTGTCCACGGGCATCAGGCGTCGTAAAGGCAGTCGGTTACCCCCCGTGTCCCGCACGCTGTCGTGGTCGGAAACGTGCGCTCTGGAGCCGGGCCTGTCTGGGTTCTAATTCCAGCTCCACCGCTCCCGGCTGTGTACCCAGGAGGTTATCCCACCTCTCTAAGCCTCAGTTCCCTTGTCTAAAGATTGCTGGTAATGATGGTACTTATGTCACCAGATTTCCCTGAGGATTAAGTAAAATAATGCACGTAAAGTGCTCAGTGCCTGATACTTGATAAGTAGCGTTTATTAACTAATCTTAGCACTCAAACAAATATATGTGACTTGGCTTCACATAGTGCTGTTCAACTGGACCCTGATTCCCCAGATACCTTCTTCGACTGGTGTGATAAGTAATTTTCCTTAATGATCCTTTATTCAATCTGAAATGAAGGATTTAATTTAACGGCTTGCCTTTGGAGACGAGTATATAAGACACTGTATACATTAGGGTTAGGTTAAATCTAGTGGCAGAAAATACCAAGAGCAGAAGGAAGTGTATCTCTCCCCCGAGTATAAGAAGCCCAAGTGCTGGCAGAGGGGTGCCACGGTCACCAGGGCTGGAGGACGGGCTCCATCTTCCACGTGGGATTCCCGCCTCAAGACCTAAGGACCCAAAGATGTCGGCTGTCGTTACTGATAATATTGAGTTTGGTCACTCAGAATCCCGAGGCCTTAGTCAGGTAAAGGCCCATGACCAGAGGGTGCTACTACAGGAGCCCCACTCTGGGTACCAACCTCTGTATCAGAATCCAGTCGGAGGACAAAATCATAGGTGTTTAACAGAATTCAGTCAAGGGGTTGTTACCCACATAACTGAAATGGCTCAAAGCAGACACTAAGGTGTCGGAGGCAGCAGCTGCAGAGGCCGGAAAACACATGAGAGGTGGGAGTTACTAAAACTTCTGGAGCTTGGACAGGAGCCCTGTGAGGCTGATAGACCTCTGGGGAGGGGCAGCTCTTGGCTGGTGCTGGCATCTCAGCTTGGATGCGTTGGAGGGCCTGGCACCCACGCCTGGAGGCAGGCACGGTGGTGGCTGGTGACTGGTGACTGGGAGGCCGCTCTGTGAGGGCTGCAGATCCACCAGCAGGATCCAGGGCAGAGGAGGGAACTGCTGCGTCGGAGGGAAGCAGTGTGAGGCGACCTTCACAGGGACAGGAAGCTGGCACGCAGGAAGTTGTCCTCTCTGTCGGCTCCTCTCCGCTCCCCTGTCACAGATCGCAGCAGGGGAGCAGCTGCTGACAAAGGTGGTCCCGGGAGTCACTGGCCCCAGCGTCGCCACAAAGTACAGAGGCTCAACCACTGGCACAGGGGTGTCTGCCAGATTTCTCCACTTTAACATACAGTATCTTTGGAATAAGTTCCTGATCATGGGGTGAAACTTTAAGATTGTAGGAATATTCAATCATCCAGTGGCCTTAGTGTCTGCCGATGAATCTTGCCCCAATCAGGTATTACTTAGGTGGTTGTAATATGGTGATTTTCTGTTTCTCGATCCTTGTACATTTATTAGTTGGCATCCCTTGGGGAAGGAGAGCTTTCCTTTCTCCCTCGCCCCTTGCCCTGGGAAGTATGTTTCCGGTTGGGTGGCCCCATGGCCAGAGGAGCTGTACTACCGAGAACGGGGAGAGCAGACCCTGGCTTGGTGCTGGCCTCCGTCTCAGTTCCAAACCCAAGCAGTCTTATCGCTGCACCTGAAGCCACAACTGACTTGAACTGTAAAAGCTCCAGAAGGAACAGGAAGGAATTAATTAGTGTTTTACCTAGGAAAGCACGAGAGAACACGACCTGATTTCACAGGCAGCATCTAGTGTCTCGGGGCCGTCATTCTCCTGAGAGGACCACGTGGGCCGCGCATCGGTCTCCCCCTGAGAGCTGGGGCCTGGGCCGCATCCAGGCCTCTCAGAAGCTCTCTGGAGGATGCCAGCAGGCTTCCAGGTTGAGCACTCTGAGAGCAGGCTCGCAGACTGCTGGTGCGGGGTGCCTGAGGGCTCTTTGTTACGTTCCATCAGGTGCGGTGAAGGAACTGAATGAGGTTTGCTGGCACATCTTACTTTCAAGTCAGCCTTTTCAAGGTGGACTGCCCACTGTCCGCGTTTGACCACATGGCATATTTGTACATTCGATTTTTCCCTTTCAATAAAAATAAGTTGACAGTTCTCAAAATGCCTTCTGCCTCAGCTGGTCCAGATTCAGACAGCCGCTTTCAGAGTGCTTCTCGTGATGTTAGCTCACAGACATTTGAGCTCATTAAAATGGAAGCATGTTTCTCTGCCTTAAGGACGGGTGAGGAGAAAACCCGCAGGTGAGCAAACACTCGGGCTGGGCTGTCGGAGCGAAAGTGGCAGCCGCCGCTCCTCTGTGCTGAGCCTGTCACAACCCCCACATTGTGCTCCGCACTTAACATAAAGTGGGCATTTAAAACTTTTAAAATTTGACATGGAGTATCTCTTGCATAGAAAAGGTTATATAAGGAGTGAAATAATGAACACTCATGTGCCCACCATGTGGCATAAGATTCCAGGGCCTGGTTTGCTTCCCCCTGGTACCATTCAGGACGACTAACAACGGACCGAGTTAGTGCTCACTATTTCTTTTCCTGTTGTTATGCATGTGCAAATCCCTGAGGCACACATACATTGTCTGCATGTTTCCAAGCTCTGTGTAAGTGACCTCACGCTATATGCGCTCTCATGCAAGTGACTATTTGTTGTTCAGCCTTGTAGTTGTGAGACTCCTCCATTCACGCTCACACACAGTTTATCTGTTTTCCTGGTCAACACTTAGGTTCTTTCCAGTTTGGGGGGATTAAAAACGGTGCTGCCGTTAGCCTTTTCCTAGTGTTTCTTTGGGCACCTGTACAGGAGCTTCTCTGGGGTCTCAGTCAAGGCCTGGAATCGCTGCATTGTAGTGTATGTTCATCTTTAATCTTATCAGATCTCGCCAAGTTGATGTAAAAATTGAACCAGCTTATACTGTCATCGTCAATATCAGAATTCCAGTTTTATGCCTTTGGCAACACTTGGTATTGTCAGACTTTAGAATTTTTGCCAAATACATGATTTCTTAATCTCCCAACAATGCTATGAAGTAGACCTCTTATTTCAGGTGAAGGAATCAAGTGTCAGATATTCAGTCATTTGTCCAGGGTCACGACAAGTAGTTGATTCCGCTGATTCTAACCCAAGTCTACCAGATGTCAAAGCTCTTGGTTAAGAGGAAGTTGTGACTGTAACTGCAGCCCGGCATCAGGTGGTGTGAGAGATGAGGATGGGCAAAGGACCAGGACTGGGAAGGAGTCAGAGGCTGAGGGGAAAGAGGCGGTTGTAAGGTGTGAGATGGTGGTGGCTTGGCTGTCACCCAGCCTGTGAAGCCTGCGTGAGGAAAGGATAACTGTGGCAGCTTAAGAATGGCCACAGATCCTTTGACCCTCTTCCGACAGAGGTGGCATCTGTTTGCCCTCTCCTTAAATCTGCGCGCACTCTCTCTGCTTTAAGCATGGAATTTAACAGAAGTGACCGCCAACTTCCAGGTTTTGGTCTGATGAGGCTGACAGCTGCCTCTGTGAGTCTGTCAGCACTGGGTCTGGGGAAGAGGTGGTTGCCATGTGAGAAGTCTGACCACCTTGATTTGGCTGTGTTGTGAGTCAGGTGGCGGGACTTACGGAGGGGAACCAGGGTTACCTGGCTGACAGCCAGCACCGCATGCCAGCCGTGGGTTAGACTGTTGGAGGTTCATTGTCCAACCTCGGTTCAAGCGTCTCAACCGATGCAATGGAGCAGGGAAGAGTAGTCAGCCTGAGCCCGCCCCAGATTCCTGACCCTCCAAGTTGTGAGCAAAATGAAACGCTTGTTTTAAGCTGCTAAGTTTTGAGATCATTTGTTATGTAGCAGTAGACACCAGAGCTGCAGCTCATGCAGATGCTAGAGGATAGACGTCCTTCATCCTTCATGGATATCACAAAACACGTATATTTAAACATTTCCAAATTGGAAATGCCCCTGTTTCCTGTTTGTGGGAGATCTTGGTGAGATCCTGGTAAGATCCCCCATATTGAAGACCCAAGGTGGAGTGTTGGACTAAGCCCAGTCTGCTTGAGCATCATTCTGAGGATTTTGCTACTGCTCGCATTTTCTGAATGCCTGGCTCACAGCTCCAGCGTCCCTAGCGAACCCAGTGGTTTCTGGCCACCTGGTCTATCCCACCTGCGGAGACCCCTTGACAGGCTGAGACTTGGTTTGCCCGTCCTGTGTGAGAGAGGGAGCCCTCTCGGCAGAACCTTCTGTCAAACAGCAGAGTCCATGAAGGAGCCACTGATCTTTTTAAAGATGAACTCACTGGGACATGTGGGTGAAAAACGTGTTTTGGCAAGACTGACAGGCTGTGCCAGGCATCGCCTTTGCAGAGCTGCTGGGCTAACACCAGGCCAGGCACTTCCTTGCTTGGTTCCTCCAGAGCAGACCTCCTGAAGCCGAGGAGCTGCCACCCATGTCGCAGGAGGGACAGCAGCCATGGCAGGTCAGCCTGTGTCACTGGGGCACTCTTTCCTGTGATAGTTGCAAATTGTTTTGTAGTCAAAACACCGTTACATGGCCCCTGTCACTCAGAGCTAGCCGCATGTCCCTTTATTGAGAGGGGCGGCTGGAACAGGCAGCGAGAACCTGCCTCTGTCTGGTCCCAGCCCTTCCCCAGGCCTGCATTTCTGCAGCCTTACACTGGGCCTGACAGGCTTGGAGCCCTGACCTTGGAAGAAGTGACCAGGATGCCATAAAGACAAATGATGTTATGATTTTATCTAAAATATAAAGGGCAAACTTTCTCCAATGACACAAGTATTTCTCTCCAGATTTCAAGGTCCAAACTCCTGCGGGAAGTGGTACAGTGGACAGCTGTGAAATCTCAGCAGCCCCCGCTCTCTGGTGGGGACTTCCGTAGGTCCAGCTGTGACAGCCAAGACAAGCCGAGTCTGCCCTCCTCCGGGGTGGATACGTGAATGAGTGTGGTCTCATCAGAGTGACTCTCAGGACGTTTGTTGGGCATTCTGAGGCAAAGAATTTTCTGCTGTGTGATGATCACCACATCCCAAAGCGAGGCACGCAGTCCCAGGCATCCTCTGGGGGTCCCTAGCCTTTCCTAAGGATGCCACCAGCAAGGGGGAAGACAGTAGAGAGCAAGGGGAAGAAACAGGCCTTCATAACGTCAGCGAACTACTGGGGCGAGCTTCCTGTGGACTCCTCTGTTACCTGGGCCTAGAGATTTCTTTTATTGTTTAAGCCAGGTTGAGTCAGGTTCCTGTTTCTGGCAACTGAAACCATCCTAACTGGTACCCTTGGGATGCCAGTCACTACTTTGAATGGAACTGCGGTCTGCGATGTGTAGAGACAACTTGGAAAACTTGGAATTACTGCCTGGGCACTTCTGGGAGTTCTAGAACCCTGAGCTGTGGGCTCTGGGGCAGACAGCCCCCATCTACTTATCCCAATAGTCCTGGCAGAGTGGGCCCTCCTTCCCAGAGGTGAGACGACCTAAGTCCTGAAGGAATTTACTCTCAGTCATGTCTGTGTGAATGAAGTCCACCCCCCCGAGTTTAAAGAGCTAACCCCCATGCGGAGTCTAGAAGCCCCGTAAATATTCGTGATGTCCTCTTCCCCCTCCCCACTTGGTAATACCAGCAGTTAAAACACAGTCTCCTCTTCCCATGTCTGTTTTCTGTAGCGGCTTCCCTTTGGGTCTCACCAGACGATCCTGGGGACGCGGCTCCCAGGTCCTATCAGGCGCCTTTCCCCTATCAGCCCTGGGCAGCCGTGAGCCTGCCTGTCCCACCCGGTGTGGGCTCTGTGACAGGAAGGTGGGGCCTCCCCCACCCCCCAGTCTGCTTGGGCCTCTTTCATTTTTTCCCCACCTAATTGATCAATAAGGCTTAGTATCATCTGCGAATGATAAAAAAAGACCGGAGAGCAAGAGCATACGCTGATTAGAAGTTAATACTCAATTTAATGCTAAAACTCAATTACATTACAACAGTGAAAGTACTCTGGTGGTATTTTCCATATAGCCCAAGAACAGACGTCAAATCATTGGAACTGAACAGACCCAAGTGTATACAATAATAATTTACTGTGTGGTACAACCTATGAGAGGTGGTTGGATGAGCTTCGACTCGCGGCCGCCTGTGGTTCCCGGGTGCTACTGTCGAGCTGACCAGCCCTGTGAAGGTTTGAGCCCAAACTCGGCTCATTCTTCTTACCCATTCACAGTTGGCAGTGAGAGTCTCAGGTTTTTGGAGGATAATTTACCATAGGGGTTTTTTGCTTGTGGGGCTGTTCCCTCACTGGGCTTTTGCCCCTCAGGTCAACACAAAGTAAAGAGTGGATGGGGCCCACTTTGGAGCCCAGCAGGCTAAGTCGGGGGTGGGGGGCTGGGCTTGGTGCTCCCCCCCCCCCCCCGGGGCGTTTCAGCTGGACTGGCCAACCCCAGCCTTTGTGTGGGGCAGGAACCGGAGCTCCTTTTTCACTAGGTCACTGAGGAAAATTGGGCAGAGCCAGGAAGAATCTGACAGGAACACAGTTTCATCAAAGTAAAAGCTGATTTTAAGAAGACATTTGGAAGTGGCTGCTGGGACAGAGGTCCCCAAACTCCTGGGGACAGGATTATCTTATTGGTTGACCAGTGAGGGGATGGCACAACTTGCTCCAGGTCAGCTGCTTTTCCCACTGGGAGTGGCTATTCTGGGGCAAAGATCTCAGAATCTTCAGCTGATCCTTTCAGCTGAAAAGCTCCCAGACATTTAGGTCGGCCAGGGACTCGCCAGCTGCCTGGTGTGCACACACTCGGGGAGAGGGGGAAGAAGGAGGGACGGTGGAAACAGGGCTGCGATAACCGTCAGCTCTGCACCGTGGCTTCCCTGTTTCCAAACCAGCGCTGCACGAGAGAAGTGCACACCAGCCCACATGTAGTTGTAATTTTTCTGGTAGCCACATTCTAAAAAGTAAAAAGAAACAGGTGAAATTCATTTTCATAGTATATTTGATTACCCAAATATCAAAAATATGGTTTTAACACATGATCCACATAACAAGTTTTGAGGGATTTTGTACTTGTTTTTTGGTATTTTCGGTAGCTGGCGCATGTTTTACACTCACTCAGAGCGTGTCCAAACGCAGTTCTCAATGCCACAGCAGACGGTTCAGTGAGGTTCAGAACAGGGAGGGTCCGTGAGGCCTGGAGAAGGTCAAGTTATCTCTCAGGCACAGGATGTCCTGGGCTATGGGTCTTGGGAGGGTGGGTCTTCCTAATTAGCTGCCCAGACAACAGGTTCCTGGAGACCTTCTTGAGGACCCACCGGCCAATTTTCCATGACCTGTGGTGTTCCTCTGTGCACAGCATTTTGGGTTTCCATGAGGCTTGCCATCCCGCACCGCCCACACACACACTGAGAGGCTTCGAATGCCCCATAGAAAGAAGACGTCATCCGCAAGTAGAACAGTGCTGTTATTAACATTATCCCATGAGAGTACCTGTGCGCTTCTGTACGACCACCTGTGTATCACGTCGTATGAAGACGGCTCTGCCCAGGGTGAAGCACCTCTGCCCCTGGCAGTGCAGTGTCCCCAACACTCCTGGGAGGCAGCCTCCTTCCCCCTCCCCCATTCTCAATGCAGGGCTGGCCTTCACCGGGACTGCCCTCACACCAGGGTCCTGCTGCCCTGCCGGGGTCTGCAGGCTGAGTTCAACCAAAAGATTATTCAATGTGATCCGTGAATTTAGGTGATTTTTCTACTGAAAACTTTATTCAAATAGAAGCACCTACCTACAAATCATGAGCTCCTAGCTCTATAGGCAAAAATTTAAGTAGGAGACAGAAAAGGGCATGGGTCACCCAGGAGGAGACTAAGCTGCTGAGTGAGGGTGGATGAGATGAAAAGATTTTCATCTGCCATCTGCCATGGGGACCTTCCAGGTGTGCCCGTTAACATTGCAAAGATCCAAATATGCACTAGGTGATTTTAATGACATAAAGAGGCCTATCTGACCATGTCAAACGGTGCTGGTGGATGCGTTACTTTTCAGAGTGCTTTTCTGAATTGACACCGAATTTCACAACATGACCTTGGTGAAGGGCCTGGATAATAGGTTCACTGCTTTTTAAGTTGCTCTGAAGGTAAGTTAACAGTTTAAATGAAAGCACCTGTGAGCCTGAAGGCTACAAACACATGTAGGTTGTTATTGTTGTTATTATTATATTATTATTATTTTTAACCTTCACCTGAGGATATGTGTATTGATTTTAGGGAGGGAGAGAGAGAGAGAGACAGAAAAACATTGATTGGTTGCCTCCCATACGTACCCCAGCCAGGGACTGACCAGGAATTGAACCTGCAAACTTTTTTGCAAACTTTTGCTGTATGACACTCCTACCAACTGAGCCAATTTGCCAGGGCTGATTAATCATTATTATTAATTTTCTTTTTCTTTTTTTAAAAAAGATTTTATAATTTTTAGAGTGAGGGGAAGGGAAAGAGAAAGAGGGAGAGAAACATCAATGTGTGGCTGCCTCTCGCTAAACCCCTCCTGGGGACCTGGCCTGCAACCCAGACCTGTGCCCTGACTGGGAATCAAACCTGCAAAACTTTGGCTCACAGGCCGGTGCTCTCAACCCACTGAGCCACCGGGGCTAATTTTCTTTTAATGTAGTTTCAACTGGTATTAATTTTGGGGCTTCTGAGAATCTAGTCACCAAAAACCCTGCGGCCTTAAACTCCCTGGATAAGAACATGAATTTGCCCGCAGCCCAGGGCCCACCTTCTCATTCAGACACAAAGCCACCTCCAGTGGCCAGGAGCTGGCTGGAACTGGAGCTCTCTCAGCCTCTCCCTCCTGACCACACCTCTTTTTATGATCAGATAAGAGAAGTGTTCCTCACACTGTTCTGTCTTCTGAGGTCAGGTGTCAATGATAGCCCTGTGGTCTAGGATGGGTAGGGAGGGGTCAGGACTCCTGCCCCCAAGGGAAGAGCCAGCAGACTGAGTTGAGGGCAGGCAGGGCAGGGGCCAAAGATCCCCATTGCCTCTGTCCTCACCCACAGAGCCAGTGGTGAGGTGTGTAATGCCCAGGGCGGAGGCCTCACAGGCAGATGGAACTCTCAGCTGATCGCAGCCTTCAAGGTTATTTCTTTCATGATGTTGCTTGTGTGTTTCCCTCTAAGAATGATTCAAGTCTCCACTTGCAGGCTCCCGCCAGCCCCACACCTGTCGCTGTCCTGAAAGAGAGGTCAAAGTCCTGGGCTGGGCAGCTGGCCCTGCTGAGTGATGATGGAATGCCCACACCTTTGCTGCAGGGGGCAGGGCGGGAGGGCCCCTGGCCTGCTCACCTTTGCGTGGTATTCCCTGGGTGTCTGGGCTGAAGATGTGGGGAGGTAGAGGAGGCTCTGTTGCCTCTGCCTAGTCATGTCCTGAATCCAGCTGGGCAACAGGGCCCCCTTCATCGCTCATCCATAAACACCGCCAAGTGTACACACGGCGTAAGTGCACCCAACATCTCAGGTTCTCTCCCAAATGCCCTCCTCCGCGTTTTTGATACACTTTATTAATACATACTTCGCATGTGATAAAATGCACCCATTTAAAGTATACAGTGTGATGAGTTTTGGCAAATGTGTACAGCAGAGCAAATGTTAGCGTAATCAATGATCAACAACTCCTATCACATCCAAAAATTCAACCTCTCCTGTTTCTGCTTCTGTCACCGTAGTTCCGTCTTCGTAGAACTTCGTGTGAATTTAATGCAGCAGTGTGTTTCGTTTGGGTCTGGCTTTCTCAGTCACCACAGCGAGTGTCTGTGACGTTCTCATGCGCTGCCATGGGTACCAATAGTGTTTTCACTGCTGAGTGACATTCCACTGTACGGGTTAAACATCACATTTAAAATTTATTTCAATTACAGTTCGCATTCAATAGTATTTTGTATTAGTTTCAGGTGTACAGTGGGGTGGGTAGACAATCATAGACTTTACACGGTGTCTTCCCCGATATTTCCACCTGGCACCATACGTAATTATTACAGCATTATCGACTACATTACTTGTGCTGTGCTTTACATCCTAGTGACCGTTTTGTCACTATCAATTTGTACTTTTTAATTCCCTGACCATTTTCACCCAGCCCCCCAACACCCTTCCCATCTCACAACGATCAGTTTGCTCTCGTATCTGAGTTTGTTTCTATTTTGCTCGTTAGTTTATTTTGTTCATTAGATTCCACATATAAGCGAAATCATGTGGTGTTTGTCTTTCTCTGTCTGAGTTATTTCATTCAGCATCATACCCGTCCGTGCTGTCACAAGTGGCAAGATTACACTCATTTTTTGCCTAAGTAATATTCCATTGTGTATATGTACCATTTTTTCTTTCCCTTGTCATTTAGCAGTGGACCATTACTCCATGATCTTTTACTCTTGACTTTGCAAGAGGTGGTCTTTCCCCTCCCAATGGGTGTGACCCTCTGGGCCGCCGAAGGTCTTCTGTGTGCACTGAATTTTACCTCCTACCTCTTCCTGCGAAACTAGGCCCTTTCTCCCATGCCTGCCCCCTCCTTTGCCTCTGGCCTTCTGCCAAACAGAGCTACTCTTCTGCTGGTGGTTTAAGATTATGTTAAAAATAATCACTTACTGTACAAGTAATATAAAGTGACATCAAGAGACACCAAATAAAAACAAAAAAAAGGGAAAGAAAGAAAGAAGGAAGGAAGGAAGGAAGGAAGGAAGGAAGGAAGGAAGGAAGGAAGGAAGGAAGGAAGGAAGGAAGGAAGAAATGTGTGCACTTCTGCCAGCCGAGCTTGCATTTAGGATTCAGAACCAGCTTTAGCAGACGGCCAGTTCCTCACCACCTGCGCTTGGAAATGCTTTCCTTGTGCCAGATGCATATTTTACTTCATATTTCCTCTTATGTAGACACTGTGATTTATTTGTAGATGTATCACCTTTTAAAAATAATTACTTTAAACTTTAAAAACATTTAAAAACAATATATGAATATGGTTTTAAAAAGGTTCAAACAGTACAGAAGACCGTAAAACGGAAAGATACATCTTCCTCCCCTGTCATTCTCAGTTCTTGGGTGGCCGCTGCGAGCAGGCTGGTGAGAGTCGCCCCCGGCATTTCCAGGCGGATGTGCACTTTGTTTAAACCCTAGCAGAGCTGGGCCTTCCTGTCCTGGCTTTGGCTCAGTGACAGGTTCAAAGGAAGCACATCTGGCCGCACCTTGACAACAGTCTGGATCTTCGCTGGGTCTCTCTGAAGGCGTCTGAGGGCGATAAGGAGCCAGCACACGGCACAAACGTGTGTCCATCGGGAAGCTCTGTTTTCTGTTAGACAATACTGGGTGCTGACATAGTCTCTGCATAGCTCACAGCTGGGGGCTCTGCAGAGAGACAACTCCCCACATTAAAACCGATGGGGTGGGTTTTATTCATAGAGGCTTCACGGCACCACTTTCTGGTGCAAACACTGGGTGAGTCCACCCCACTGGTGGAGCCATGTGGTTGTACCCTACCTGCCAGATGACCTGGGGAAGCCAGCTTCTGGATCTTTGCTTCTGTTGTGAAAGGGATTCTCCCCTCTAAAGAGGGGGTTCCCTTAACAGAGACAGAGGTTGGGGTGCTGGACAGCATGAGGAATGAAATCGCCTTCTACAGTACCCCTGCAAAACTCCTTTAAAAGATCATCTTTTGCTCTGGCTGGTGTAGCTCAGTGGATTGAGCGTGAGCTGTGGACCAAAGGGTTGCCAGTTTGATTCCCAGGCAGGCCTGGGTTGTGGGCCAGGTCCCCAGTGGGGGCCACGTGAGAGGCAACCACACGTTGATGTTTCTCTCCCTCTCTTTCTCCTTCTCTTCCCCTCTCTTTGGAAATAAATAAATAAAATCTTAAAAAAAAAGTTCATCTTTTATCTGAGCCCCAAATCTCTCTTGCCCCCTCTCTGTCTCCTTGACTCTTCACCTTGCTCATCCTCCCCTCCTACTCCCTGTGCAGCCCCTTCTCCCCGGGGGTGGTGGGAAAGTCAAACACACTGTAATAATTTGTCCCTGCCATATATACATGTGAGGAGGACCAAAATATGTGCGCACAAAGTGGGGGTGCCTGTGCACAGTGTTTGGCACCTTGCTTCTACCAGTGCGGACCGGAGATCATTCTGTTTGATACAAATGGAGAACTAGAATTGCCGTATGCTTTTGGTGGCTGGGTAGTGAATGAAACATGGTTTATTTATGGTGTTGTCAGCCTGTAGGAATCCACTGACTACAGTTTTATTTTTTTAAAACAAATGGCTAATACATTAAAAAAAAAAAAGGCCCTTGCCCTCCAGTAATTTGTAATCTAACAACATTATTAATGAGAAAAAATATTTTCTCATGATGTCACAATGTGAGGCTAAAAAATATTCAACACACTTTTAGTTACAAAAGTAATACAATGCATGCGACGAGGAGAAACGGGAACGCTGTGCACTGCTGGCGGGAGTGTGGAACGGCGCAGCTGCTGTGGAAGACAGCATGGCGGGTCCTCAAAAAGTTGTGCATAGAACTGCCGTAGGATCCAGCCTCTGGGACGATCGCTGGAAAGTTCGAAGGCAGAGGCTTGGAGAGGTGCGCACCCCTGCGCACAGCAGCATTGCTCACAACAGCTGAAACACGGAAACACCCAGTGGCCATCACAGGTGAGTGGATAAATGAAATGTGGCCTAGGCCTACAACGGAACACATTCAGCCTTAAAAAGAATGAGATTCTAACACATGCTACAACATAGGTGAACATTCCACACCATGGAAAACATAGGCGAAACAAATCAGTCGCAAAAGGACAGATGCTGTGTGTTTCCACTTACATGAAGCACCTAGAACAGACAAATTTGCAAAGACAGAAAGTAGAATAGAGGTTACCAGGAACTGGGGAACAGAGAACATGAGGAGGTGGTGATCAATGGGACAGAGTTTTGGTTTGGGAAGGTGAAATGTTCTGGAGGTGGATGGTTAATATAGTTGCACAACAATATAAAGGTACTTAATGTAAGTGTACTGAACTGTATACTTAAAAATGGTTAAAGACACAAGTTTTATGTTATATGTATTTTACCATAATAAAAATAGAGTATTGGGTTGGTCAAAAATTTGTTTAGTTTTTTCCGTAAAATAAAAGACATATTTCTCATTTTTATGAATAACTATTGATTTGGATATTTTGAGTATGTTGACTATCTCCCATGTGGAAGAACACTGATTGTTCTCAATGTCTTGATTTGATCCCTACCAACTTCAACTGGTCTACCCAACTGTGAAGCATCATCATCTAGTAAGAAATCTCCAGTATGGCCCTGGCTGGTGTGGCTCAGTGGATTGAGCGCTGGCCTGCGAACCAAAGGGTGGCCAGTTTGATTCCCAGTCGGGGCACATGCCTGGGTTGTGGGTCAGGTCTCCAGTAGGGGTTTAGCAACCACACATTGGTGTTTCTCTCCCTTTCTCTATCCCTTCCCCTCTGTCTATAAATAAATAAATAAGTCTCTCTAAAAAAAAAGAAGAAATCTCTAGCACGAAACTTCCCAAACCACTTTTGACATGTTGGGTCAGTTGCAGCACCTTCTCCGTACACGGCACACGTCTTTTATTGCATTTTAGTTGCGTCTTTATCTTTCTTGAAATAATAAACATACTATACTAAAAATGTTGCTTATTTCCTTCCATCTTCAACATTAAAATGGCTACACAAAAGTTTACCAATTTTGGTAAGTTTTTAAAAAAAATTCACATTGTTTTGACAGCTGTGACAATACAACCTAACAAAATTGTCTCAAATGAAGTTAAAGATAACTAAGCGCTACTAGAGCCATCTTACGGAAAAAAACAAATGAACTTTTTGGCCAACTCAATAATACATGCGCTTCATAAGCATAATCTATCCAAGAAAGTGACTGCTTTCCAATTGGTCTTCCCCGTCTCCTCCTTCCACCACCACCCCTGGCTCGGAGTTACCCGTTATTGACAGATGTCGGTGGACCCAACAGGCACATTCCCACAGCTATGTAACAGACAATTAATGTGGCATATAGAGATATTTAATGCATGGTTTATAGAGCAAAAATATGGAAGCTACCCAGGTGTTCATCATCAGAAAATGGGCTAAAATACAGTGACCCCCTAAACGCAGCGCTCAGCAGACTGAGGGGGATTTCAGTGCGGGCTGAAACAGAAAGGCGGCTGTGATGTTAACAAGTGAAAAACAACTATGCAGTATAATTAACAGCATATTCTATTTGTGTAGAAAGAATATAAGGACAAGCAAAACCTTTACTTTTTCCATAGTAACAAAACTATAAAGGAATAAAAATAAAATGCGCATCACAATTTCTCATAGGCGGTCCCACTGGCTCTCTGACACCCAACTGCTGGGCACACTCTTGGTTGTACTGTGTCGCATCCCTTATTAGTCTAACATTTTGTGTGCTTACATGACTTAAATTAAAATGTTTGGGTCTTACACATGCTTTTTGTCTTGTCAATACAGAGTTAAAAATACTTCTTTCATTCCAAGGAATGACTCTTGTGTTCAGGGTATAATTTTATTTTTGGTTACAATCACACTTTGCTTCCTGTAGTTTTTAATTTAATTTTTGAACAAGCAATACATTTACATGGCTCACAATTCAAAAATATGAGCACGTGTACTGTGAAAAGTCTCTCCCTTATTTCCCATCTACAATTCCTACCCCCTTCCTGGTCCTCTGAAACCGTGTTTTAAAGTTTCTTACAGATTCTTTTAGAGTTTCTTTATGCAAAAATTAATACAAGCAAATATAGTTATAGAGTCTTCCTACATAGAATGTAGTGTGCTGTCTGTTCTGCCACCTTGGAGATCTTTCCTTGTTAGTAAGTAGATGGAGAACTTCCTCGCTCTTTTTCAAAATTGTGTGTATATAATGTATCCCATTAGGGAGGGACCTTCATCATTTCCCCAGCCCTTTATTGACTTTACTATTACGAACAGTGCTGCAATGAGCACCCTCGTGCATGTGGACATTTGGGGCGTGGACAAGTCCATTCGGAGTGTAAAAGAGGAACTGTCGGGTCAAAGGTTTATCTGACTTCTGACAGACGCTGCCAAATTACCTTCCCAAAGGGGCTGTGCCAGTTGACACTGTTGCAAAGGTTGCTTGAGAATTCCTCCTTCACAGCCTCGCTAACTGTGCATTATCAACTGGTTGGGTTTTTGCCAACCTGATACGTGAAAATTGGCATCTGTAGTTTTAATTTGCACTTCTCTTGTGAGTTTGATGAATTTACTTTACATGTAATAGCCATTGTATTCTTTTTCACTGAGTTACTTCTCTTTTTTCTCTTATTAGGTTATTGACATTCTTCTAGAAGTTCCTCGTGTGCTGGGGAGCGCTCACCTCTGTGAGACGAGTTGCAAGCCTCCTCCCCTGCAGTCAATCAGGTCTTTTGGCTTTGTGTGTGGTACATTTTGTTGTCGGCTTTTAATTGTCATTGCCTTTCTTTTCTTTTTACTTTTTTTTTTCTTTATCGAGGTCGGAGTTGGATCTTTCAGTCTCCAGTGCCATCTTTTTACTTTCTTAACTGAAAGAATTGACAATTTTTTTTCACATTTCACAATTGTGAAACCTAAGGGAGAAAAAGGCACCTACTAAGAAGGGCCCTTGGTGGCTAACTAGGCTCAAATTAAAAAACAAAAAACAAAACAAAACACAGTTAAGCTGCCCTTTCTACACAGGGACCTCTCCCGCAAACTGCCCTCTAAGGAGAAGCCTGTGCTGAACTGCCTGCCTACACTGTGTTCCAGCATAGGAGGGCGAGGAGGGCCTGGAAGGCTGGGGTGAGGGGAGGTGGGATCACTGCCCCTGCAGGAGGCAGAGCAGAGAATGGGGTGGGTGGTACCCTTCCTTGTCAAAATGCTGCAGTTGTTTCATCAGTCAGGCTCTGAGCCTGCTCCTCCTTCATTTCTGATGGCAGCCTTTCACAGTCTCTGCAGTCTTAGCTCCTGTTCCCTGGGTGCTGTCCCTGTTCCAGAGGCCCTCGCAGAGGGACGGTCATGGGTCAGGTGTTACTGCAGTATCCAGAACAACTTGGGCTCGTTGCCCTGCAGGCTGCTGGCCACTTCATTCAACCTAATTATCCCTGCTTTCAAATTCAAAAAAATTGATATAATTTCAGACTTTCCCTGTGCCCTTCTCGCAGACTCCCCTACTATTAATACCTTTCATAACATAGTATGATTACTGAAACCAGAAAGCTAATATTGACTGAGTACTGTTAAGAAATCTATAAATTATATTCAGGTTTCCCTGGTTTCTCAGCTAATCCTCTTTTCTGTCCCAGGATCAAATTCAGGACCTTTTTGCATTTAGTTTGCCATGTTTTCTTCGTCTTCTTCCACTGGTGACAGTTTCTCAGTCTTCTCATGTCTTCCGTGACCTTGACAATTTTTAGCGGTCACGGTCAGGCATTTTATGGAATGTCCCTCAGTGTGGATATGTCTAATGTTTTCTCGTGGTTAGAATTGTGTTGTGCATTTTGGGAAGAACAACACAGACCTGATTTGCTTTCTCAGCCCGTCATAGGGGGCACCCGTTGTTAACACTGGTCATTGGGTTAACGCGGTGTTTGCCGGGTGTCTGCGTGTGAAGTCACTATTTCCTTCCTCACAATGACAAGTGTGTAGGGGAGATGCGTTAAGGTTATGCAAGCAGCCTAGTTTTCCTTAAACTTTCACTCTCTAATTTTAGCATTCATCTGCGGATCTCGTTTATAGCCAGGACTAGCTGCATAACTTGTGGGGCCCAGAACAAAATAAAAACGCAGGGCCCCTTTTTCTAAAACAGAATTTCAAGATAATGAAGCAAAGTGTTAAACTAAGCACGGAACTTTAGTTTCCACTGTGGGAGTTTCTATTTCCCTCATTGCTTCTACAGCTATTCTTTGGAATTTTTCCGTAAGAAAAAGCTGTCCCTATTCCCCAATTTATTTTTTTAGTAAGTTATTTAGTCCATAGGGGTTTGCAGATATTCACTCTATGCTTTGGGTTATAAGCCAACACTACTGTTTGTTTTGCTGCTCACGTTGCTCAGCTGTGACTGCCCTCACCAGTGCCGCTCGCCCGGGGTATTCTGCACTCAGCACCTTTGCTCTTGGAACCTGGTGGGCAGCATGGGCTCCAGGCTCATGCAGACCCAGGCTTGGTTTGCGCTCCAGGTTCCATGGCATCTAGACATCCGAAGAGCTCCCCAGGGCCCCCCCACCATTTCCCTGGTGACGGTGCTCTCGTGTTGTCTTTGACTTTAGCTCCTGCTCCCATGGGTGCCGACCCTGTTCCACGCATTCAGACGGTGAATGCTAGCCCTTCAGATGTCTACAAAGGGACCTGCTCACACAAGCTTGTGGGGCATCGGGGGCTTTTCTGAAGATTGAGCAAACATGGGGACATGAGAAAGCAGAGGAAGGGTCTTGGCGGCTGGGAACACAGAAGCAGCCCCAGTGTCCCAGGGTCCTGTTTTGGGGGCACCACCAGCTTCCTTTGCTTGTGTGGCTGCCTTCAAGGTGTCTCCTCCTTTCTCCCCCATCCTCCACCTCCCTCCCAGGACCGGACCCCTGACTCATGCAAGAGAATTCAGCCCTGGCTTTTGATCCCACCTCACTGAAACGAGTTCATCTGGGAGGCCATACAGCGTGGTTGGAGAATAAATTTTATTTATTTATTTATTTTGCTTTGTAGTTCTTCCATTTTTTCTTCTGGGTTTTCCAGTGCTTTCTGGAAAGTCTGCTTTCTAAGGCAGTCAGTGTGGGAATCAGGGTGTGTCCCAGTGTGGGAGCAATGGAGGACGAGGCAGAGACGCTGTGACATCCGTGAGAAAGGATTGGGAAAGGGCAGCTTTTAAAATTTTTAATTACTTGTTTTTTGGGAACAGCAATATAAACACGAGGGGAAAAATCAAACTGTAAAAAGGACAACAGAGTGAAAAACAAGCCTCTCCCCCCCTACCAGTTGCGTAGTTCACTTCCAGCTCCTCACTGGTGTTCTGGAAATAATTTGCACACATCTAAGCAGAGCTCACATGCGTTGTGCGTGCGCTGTCCACCTTTACCAAGTACATGACAGTGTCTACAACACCTTTTCTTTTTAAAATTTGACAACGTTTCTTTACTATTTTTAATGGAACTACTTATGTGCGTGTAAACATACACACAAACATATTTTTTCTTATATTTGTGCAAAAAGGAAATCTAGGTGACTCCTTCATAAGCCCCAGGGAAAGCTTTGAGGGCGTGGGACTTGTCAGGGCCAGGGCCCAGGTGATAACGGACACGAGGTGTTCCGGAGGGCTCCCGTGATTGTTTCCCATCTTCTGCCCACTCTGTGACAACTCAGCACCCCCTGGATGTGACCCGTGTGTGTCCCTGTGGGAGGTGTGGACTCCTCCCTCTCGTTGGCCACATCACCTCACTCCGCAGTGGGAGTGACATCATGTCAAGGTCTGAAAAGCCAGGTGGGTTCTGCTCTGTCTCTTTGTCCTTGACCATGAGAATGGTGATGGAGGCTGTTCGTTTAGCCTGGGTCCCAAAACAAGAAGATGTTTGGAATAAAGGCACAGTTGACCCACATCCTTTGAGTAACATGGGTGAAAGACAAATCTTGCCGTCATAAATCCTAAAATTCTAGGGTTGTTTGTTATAGCAGCCAAAGCTAATGGAAGCTGACTAACATGGGGCTTGCTCAGCCACAAAGTCCCAGACAGCTCTGAGTGCCGATGAATAATGCCTACAAACAGTGGCTTCTGTGTTAGATCTGGATCTACCACCAACTGATAAAGACAGTTCTGGTGATTATTTTAGGAATCCAGACATGCCAGGGGCACCACAACAGCCCACTCTTGCGAGCAGCAGGACCAATTGCTTTGAATGTTTGGACAGCCATTTGGCAATATGTAACAAGGCAACTAATAATTTTTACTTCCGAAAATCTAGCCCAAGAAAAGAATGAGAGATACACAGGGAGGTTGTTGTAGGGTGATTTGAAAATTGAAAACAACGTCAATGCCCCATCGCAGGGGAGCAGAGCACACACATTATTCTGTACGATGGACATCATGCAGCCGGGAAATCAAGTACCTGAACATATAGCAGATGACAATCCTCACCTAAATAACACAGATGGGACTGTGCTGTTGATAATTTGTATCTTTTTCTCACTTACATTATGTGAACAAGCATTTTCTCCCAGGTCAAATATGTAAGTATGTGTAACACGGGGCTGAGAAGAACTAAGCAGAAACAGTGGTTATCTCTCTCTGGGCAGCGTTTTCTTCCATGTGCTTCCTGTATTTCCAAATGGCCCAGGACAAACATGGACCACTTTTATAATCAGAAGTAAATAACTGCTACTGCAGAAAAAGAATTTTTCCGGTCATTTCCAGGGCTGTGCTTTGCGTTGTGGATGCCCAGGGACCTTAATTGGGCTCTTGTCTAAGAATAAGCCTGTGTGTTTAATTAGGTCACTCGCCTGCCGACCTAGAATCCATCTCTGCACAGGGCTTAGCTTGTGCCGCCCCTACCTGGAGGGGCCTGGGAGGGGCCGTGTGCCCGCTTTTAGCTCAGTCTGCCGTCTGAGGAGTCTGTGAACTGTCACCCTGAGGGAACTACTACCCTGTGCCTCTCGAACTCTCCTGCCTTTAGGCCTAGGGATAATGTCTGCATCCCAGAGCTGAGGTGAGAATCCCGTGAGAAAGGGAACCGAGGACAGAGTCTGCTCTCAATAATCGCTGGATGTTTCCCTTGAGACACGAGCTTCCCAGGACCTGAGACGGGGGCCCAGGAGAGGACAGCCTTGTGTGCAGCCACCAGATCCAGCACCAGCATGATTTGTCAAATGCCTTTTTAAAGCTGAGGTTCTGAAACTGTTGTATTGAGAATCACCCAGGGAACAAAAGAAGCCCATTCCTGGGTCCCACCTGGGGACAGTTTCACATGAATCTCAGGAGGGAGGTCCACCCTCCAGGCTGTCACTCACACTGGTCACGGCCCTCCTTGGCTGGAATGACCCCTCCCCTCCCTGCCATTGCCTGACGGTTCTCACGTGTCGTCAGAAGGTTGGATTGCTGTCCAGGTGGTTCAGCTGTGCAAACTGATGCTCCACCCTTGCCCCTCAAATGGTGGGCACTACACTGGTGATGCATTAGGCATGTTGGGAATGCAGAATCCTGGCCCTACCCCAGACCTGCTGAATCAGAAGCTGCATTTTAACCAGACCCACCCTGGGTGATTCATATGCACGGTGAAGTGTTGTAAGAACATTTGTGGGCCTGGGAGATACGGATGCCAGGTAGGTGAAAGGTCCTGCCCCTGTGGAATTCAGGTTCCAGGGCCCTCCAGGAACCCGAAAGGGAGTTTGGAGGCTACACATCCGTGGCCTTTGAGCAGCATCTTCCTAGGCCTCAGGCCCCAAGTGGCGTGAGTCCAGCCGTGGCGTTACTGGGAGAGCGCACAAAGGAAGCCACGCTCCGCTGGGCGAGGAGCTCTGGGAAGCCCCTGAGCCCAAGGTCACCAGGGAGGGAAGCCGCCTTGGCTTTCTGGTTCCCAGTCTGTGCAGCCAGAGCGAGGTGGGGCTGGTGTCCTGTTTGGTGTCACAGTTTCTGTGCTTGACTGAGGTTTTCTCTCCAGGGGGACTGACAGAAAGCACAGTCCTGTCCCTACAAAAGGCCTGTTTTTGGTGAAACAGAACTCTCCTGTTGTCCTGCTTCTAAATTTTGCTCCCAAAGCCCCAAGTCTGTGATAGAACAGTCTAGTAAAAGCTGGACTTCTCATGCAACTCCTCACTCAAGCTCAGGGCAGTGACATCTTCCTGCCCTCCACAGCTTCCCTGCCACCCCCACAGCGGCCGGTGCTCTGGTTAAGTCACGCTTGTGCTTACAGCTGTTACTGTCCTGTCCTGGAATCGGTGGCTGAACTTGAGTCCAGTACAGCTTTCCAAGCTGTGTAACACCTTTTCATCCAAACTCATGCCAGCAACACAGGACTCTGACCTCCAGCCCTGGCCTGCAGCAAGTTTCTCTGACAGTCCCTCCTCCTGCCTCTCACTGCCCCGTCCCCAGCAAAGCTCTGTCCCCCAGCTCCGCTCCACCCAAGAGTGGTGATGTCAAGCTTCCCTGTAGAGAGCCAGCCCCTGTCCCTAACTCTTCCCCCCACTCACCCTTGTCACTGGTCAGTCTGTTAGCAATGTGCTTTATTTCCTGTATATTCTTCCGGGCTCTCATCCCCACTGGTGGCTGGTTTAGGCTCCCAGCATCCCTTGCCACAGTCACTACCCAACCTCTGAACTGTCCCCCGTGGGCATTTCCTTTCCACACCTCTGCACTGGGCTCATTGCTGCTACGTGAAATTCCATCTCTACACTAGTAAAAGCCCTGCATTTCTTTTTTAAACATTTTTAAAATTTATTTATTTTTAGAGCAAGGGGAAGGGAGGGAGAAAGAGAGGAAGAGAAACATCATTGTGTGGTCGCCTCTCATGCGCTCCCTACTGGGGACCTGGCTCACAACCCTGGCATGTGCCCTGACTGTGAATTGAACCTGAGACCCTTTGGTTTGCAGGCTGGCACCCAATCCACTGAGCCACATCAGCCAGGGCAACCCTATATTTCTTTAAATACCTTGTGCAAGACTGTGTGCTGTTAAAAAGCCTTCTTGGTGCATTGCTCCCATCCCCATGTCAACCCCCTATACCAGTTGTCCTTGTGTGCGAGGGAGCCCCTCACTGGGGAGGTTTCTGGTGGGCTTGACAGGTTTCTCCAAGCCCAGGGGGATAGAGGGCCCCTCCAGCCCCAGGTCGCAGGTGCTGAGTTGTAAGGCAGCTGTGGAACAGCTGTGGGCATCTGGAATAGTGCCTCCTACTGTCAGTGGAGGGAGACACGTGAGGGGTGATGGAAACCAAGCCATCATGTGCTGGGCCTGGACGCTCTTTGAACAGACGCGGTGGAGGTGTAGGAGTCAAGAGGAAAACTGCTCCTGGGCCACTGCGCTCTCCGTGGCCTGGAGGTGCTGACCTGGGGGCTCAGGGGAAGGTGGGAGGAGAGGAGAGAGCTCAAGGCCCACTGTGTGGGGGCCTGGGACACAGACCCTATTTTAAAAAATTTAAATTTAGAAAATAATTTCAAGTTTATGAGAAGTTGTGAAAATAAAACATAGTATAAAGGACATGTATTCCTGCACCCTTGACCAAGATTTCTGTCTGTTAACTACACTTCACTCCATGTGCCTTCTCATTTATCCCGGCCCAGTACACACAGGCGTGCTCACTAAATATCCACATTTTTTGTCTGAAGTGAAGCACACGTCATGACCCTTACCCTAAATACTTGAGTATCTTCCAAGAACAGAGCTTTTACTTTAAAAATATATATATTTTTATGATTTTAGAGAGAGAGAAGAAAGAAGAGAGAGAGGCGGAAAGAGAGGGAAGCGTTGACCTGTGCTCCACCCGTTTGGGCCCTCACCAGCCACCTCCCACCCGTGCCCTGACTGGGCATCAAACCAGCAGCCCTGGAGCATCAGCACAATGCTCCAAACACCGATGTCACCAGAGCAGTGTCGACTTTATAGAATTACATGGAGACAGCACTTTAACCCGCCATCCACAGTCCAGTCTTATGAGTTGATAAGGCCCTTAGTGTCACAGCCAACTCCCTGATTCAATGTCCAAACGCAGAGCTTGGTCCTGTCTCTTTAGCCTCTTTTCATTGGGACACTTCCTCAACCTTTCTCTGTTTTTTATGACATTGAAAAGTCCAGGGACCTTGGGCAGGGGTGGCTTCACCCAGTAGATGAGAGTACAGCTGTTGGTGCCCAGCCTCTGGGTTCAGTCCCCGCCCTGCCACTTATTAGCTTTGTCACAGTGGCTGACATGCTTAACTTTTTGGTGCCTCAGCTCTGCCATCTGTAAATTGAGAATAATGGCAGGCCCACCTCATGGGGTTGTAACGAGGCACACGGGATAAGCAGTGCACGGATTCACTTATTGTTACTATGACGAGCTGCCTTTTCCTGAAGGGTTTCTGAAGTGCAGCAAGCCCAAAGGGTGTTGGTGGCACAGGGTTAAAGGCCAAGAGGGCCTGTGACAGCCTGACATCCTCTCTGGCTAGACCTGCAGTTAGCCAAGGGGCCCTGGGGTCTGGACCAGTGGACATGTCCTGGCACGGCAGCAGAGATTGGCCAGCACACAGCAAAGTGAGTAGGTGCTGCCTTCCTGGCGGTGCCAGTGCAGGTCACACCAGGACCCACCAAGAAGTGATGGCCAACTACTGGCTACCAAGTGCAAGTTTGAACAGAAATCCCACATTGTTCCGTCAGCTTTGGGAAATGGCTAGGAGAGTACCTGGAGAAGTCACTTGAGGAACCACTGATGTGACTGAGTGTATCTATCTGAACATCACTAGATGACTTCCCTGTCCTCAGGTGGAAAGGAAGCTTGGGGTAGACCCTCAAATTTGGCTATAAGAAATAATGCCCTCGCGGCTGTGGCTCAGTGATTGAGTGTTGGCCTGTGAACCAAAGGGTCGCTGGTTTGATTCCCAGTCAGGGCACATGCCGAGGTTGCAGGCCAGGTCCTCAGTAGGGGGCGTGCAAAAGGCAACCACACATTGATATTTATCCCCCATCTTTCTCCCTCTCTTCCCCTCTCTAAAAATAAATAAATAATTAAATAAAAATTAAAAAAGGAAGTAAGTTACATTTTTGCACATTTGCTGTGCTAACCCCCAGTGGGAGGGGTAAGGCACTTCCCAGTGACTTCTCATAACCAGGTATTTCCCCTCTTTCTCTGTTTCTGATACAGAGGAACCATGCAATATAGAAAAGAGCAATTTTTAAAAGTGTCCCTGAGATGAGCAGAAAGCCCAGAATCATAGATGAAAGGAACTCTGGAAATCCTCCTGATTGCTGAAGTTGGAGTCTCATCTCACACCCTCAATAAAGGTTGCTATTTATATTCCATCTGTCTGTTCATTCAGTTTCCTATCCATCCATCCATCCAACCATCCACCCACCCAACCATTCATTGACCATCCATCCAACTGTCCAATCATCCTTCCAATTATCCAACCATGAATCTACCCGCCCATCCATCCATCCAACTATCCGCTGATTTATCATCCATCCGTCTAATCGTCCATCCATCCATTCCCCTGTCCATCCATCCACTCGATGTGGAACGCAGCTCTGGCAGCCTCCAAGCTCTTGCTTCACCATCCTAGTAGTTCTCATCGGGCATTGCCAAGGAACTATTTCATTGAGTTACCTTTCCCCCAAATAATTCTTACTCCTTTAAGATTGCCTAACTTCATTTAGTTTAGCCATTTTGGAAAGAAAGTTTTCTAAAATGCACCATTAACTTGTCTTTTTGAAAAGAAAAAGGATATGACACATCACAGAATTCTCTCTGGATGACTCGGGTCAAACTGTTAAGGGAAGTCATAGTGCTCTGTGGCAAAGGCAGTAGTGTGAGCCCTCAGCTCTAGAGCAAACAATTCCAATTTGCTTACTTTTGTACTTCTCTCCTGATTCTGAGATTCTAGTTATCTTCCACTTCTTGTAACTCTGGTATGTTTCTGAGCAATTTTTTAAATGGCCTTGGGCTGGTAACTAACTACGCCAAAATTGTGTGTAAAGTAAGAGCCCTGATTTATTTATTTGTTTGTTTGTTTGTTTATGACTCTTATTTTTTAAGCACCCGAGTCTCCTGCTTTTGTAACCCCCATGTTTGCTTCATTCTGGGTTCTTGGCTGCATTCTAAGTGGCCAAGGTCCTTGGGTGCATAAGCCCTAGAATGGGGTGGCGTACTGCAGATGAATTGTTCTTCTTTAATCACAGCTTCTCTCAGAGGTGGGCCTGGCTGATGCCTCCCCCACAGGGGAGGAGGTGGGGGTCCAGGGTGGGGCTGGCTGGATCTGTGGTGTTCCAAGTGTTTGAGGGAGAGGGGAGGTGCTGGGTCCCCCGGAGAGCATGCAGTGGCTGGGGAGGGGACTCCCGGTGGCCATGGCCAGTGTGGCTGGGGAAGAGCCAACGGACCCCAGAGGGAAGCCATGGGGCCTGGTCTCTCAAGGCCTGGAGGACTGGTACCAGCGGTGAGACGGGCACTGGGGCTGGGGTGGAGGTCTCAGCATGTAAGCACCCTGTTTCCTGACCTACCCTACGTAACAGCAGCCCCGAGAGTTGTTCCATTAAGTAGACAGGTATGGTGACACTCAGAACACAGACAGCGCCTGTGCCTGCGCTTACAAGGGTGGGCAGTGGTGCACGGGCCGGACACTGACTACACCCCCCTGGGGGGCGGGGCAGAGTGCTCTCCACTTCCCTCCACACGGAGACAAATGTGCCGTCTCTGAACCTAGACACTCTCAGGAAAGTGACAGCCCCCACAAGGCCTTCTCAGAGTGTGAGGCAAGGACATCCTGTACACTGGGCACCACATCTTTGGGGACATCCTCAAGGACTGGGCTGGTGGACTTCCTGGCGGTTCCTGAGCTGTCCCAGGGACTGGGCACCTGGGCCTGAGAGAAGGGTGAGCCTTGGGTTCGGGAACAGGTGGGGAGCTTGCCTCTAGCACAGAGGCTGTCCCATTGTCACTGTCCCCTCTCCTGCGGGGGGTTAGCAGTGACCACTGTCCCCTCTGGTTTATGAGTGGATCTATTTTTACATGCCAGGAAACAGAGACACAGAGAAGTCAAGCATCCCACCCAAAGTCACACAGTCAGCAAGAGCAGAACTGAGACTCAAACTCCAGAGCCAGGAGAAGTTTCTGTGACCTGGGCTTCCTCCCTCACCTAACCCCCACCCCACCACCTGCTCTGAGGACGTGTAGTGAGTGGAAGGTACTCTCCCCACGCAAATGACCTGAGGTATCCTTGGGGTCAGGAGTTGCTGTGAGCCCAAACAGTTCGGGTTGAGTCACTGTGTGTGAGCTGGCCCCCTGACTGGCTTTATACCTGTCCACGGGGCTTATGCTGTCCCTGCTGCTCTGGGCAGAGTGTCACTGATATGAGGAACGGGTGCCTAGGCCCCTGGTGACCCCTCGTCACCCTCTCCACATAGCTCAGCGGGGCGTGGGGCAGACGAAGGGTGCAGGGCTGTCACTCACCCTACTGTCCCCCATCCATTTTCAGAGTAGATAGAGGAGCTGAAGAGGCTGGACTTGCACCTGGCAGAGCTGTACTGGTGAGAGGCCTGTGGCCCCACGGGGAGCAGAGAGGGATGAGGGTGCTGGCCCACGTGCAGGCCTGGCAGCTACGTCCTGCCGTGGTTGTCAGGGAGTCCAGACCTGTTTGGTGCTGTGCTTTCCTAGTGAACTGGACCTTGGGGCTTTCACCCTCTTGGGGCCACCCTCACTGTGACCTCTTCCTAAGCCACCCAGCACAGACTCAGGTCACTTACCTCTCATGCCTGTGCACACAACCAGCCCAGTGCCCGCACGGGGTCAGGGAGGCCATGCCTGCAGCTGGGAGGTCCAGTCACACAGATGAAAGCCATCACGGGCTGCAAGTCATCAGCTCCACCAAGAGGGAGATTTGGGTAAGAGCAGGTGGCCAGTGAGGAGGAAACAGGCCCCAGTGGGGGGTGGGAGTGGGGTTGGGGGAATGGGAGAGTGGGGGTGGGGTTGGGCCTCCCAGCTATCTGTCCCAGGTGCCCCAGCCCAGTCATCTGATTCTCCCAACCTCCGTGCACGTCCCCCTGACCTTGTCAGGCAGCGTCCTCTGCTGGCCCATGTTCCCAGTGACAGCAGCAGTGTGCTCTCCTGTGGGGTGATTTGTGGAACGTGGCCCTGTTGTCCAATTGCCACCATTACTGCTCCCTGAGAAGCACCTGCCTGCTGAGTGGGGCCCTTCTGTGGGTGATGGGCAGCTCTGATCAGTGTCTGGAGTGGGCAGGCAAGGGGTCTGAGATGATGGGTCCTGGGAAAAGGAGGCAGGAAAACCTCTGTGGCTTACTGACCAGCCCCCAAGGGGATCCAGGGCACCTGGCAGCCAGGGCCAGCTGCGGCCAGCAGTGCAGAGTATGAAGTGCTGTGTGCCATGTGATCCTACCACAGCCCCAGGGTGTGGGTGGGCAGGGCTTGTCACCTTTATTTTACAGAGGAGGAAACTGAGGCTCAGAGAGGAGAACGGCATGTTTTCTGTCACTCTGGGAGTAAATGTCAGACCGGTTATTTAAAAGCAGGGCCTAGTGACAAGGAGGGGCCAGCAGGGGGCAGTAGTGAGCTGGCTGTGGGCTTGTGCAAGCCCTCTGTGGGCGTGTCCAGGGTGGTCATTCTCCAGGGCCAGGCAGGCAACAGTGAGGAAAACAGGGAGTGAGGCCCCTGGCATAGTGTGGAGCCACTCACCTCCCAGGGCACCGTGCCGGCCTTCATGGGGAACGCAGCTCCTTCCCTGTGGTGGATGAAGCCTCAGTGTCTCCAGTGACAGACCCAGGTGACAAACCCTGGCCAGCAGCTGGGCTTGTCTGTGGGTGACCCAGGCCTAGGCATGATGGACTCTCTGCCAGAGAGTCACCCGGGAGCTGGACCTGTGCTATGGTGCATGGGCAGCCTTTCCCCTGAGGTTTCCACCAGCTGCTCTTCTCCAGACAGCCGACTCACCATGCTGACCTCTACATGGTCATCTGACTCCACGTCTTGCACTCCCTGCTTAGCTCGCTGTATTGGGAGGCCCTGGAGTTGGTGGGTCCCTGCAGAACACCCCCATGACCCTGACATTCCACCCCGGAAGGACCCCCTGGGCCCCAGCCTCTGCTGGGGAAGATTTCCTCGTGCCAGCCTCATCACTGCTTCAAACCGGGAACACATCATCTCCTTATTCTGTAGTGGACGTGATGATGGCAGCTGCAAGGATGAAGGCTTCGGTCGGCCCCTCTACCCACAGTCCACACGCAGGGGCTGTGGAGGGGCGCACGAAGCAGTGGGGGTACCAGTGACCGCTGCAGCCATTCTTCCCCTGGAGACCACTAAGGAGCAGGGGCGTGGTTCATACAGAGCCGCCCTGAGCAGGCGGGCAGTTCTCCCAGCCACGTGGCATTGTTTTCATCTTACCAGATGTGGCGTCTGAGGTCTAGGACCTGGACCTGTAGCCGGATCTTCCGGACTCCTGCCTGCTTCCCTTGCTTCTCTCAGCTGCCCACACAGTTGAGGAAAGACGTGCCTGAGTGTCTCCTGCGCTTTCTGCACTGGGCTCAGTGCTTTCTCCTGCTCAGTGCTCCATGTAACCCTGCACAGTGGTCCCCTTATCTCGGTTTCACCACTGGCAAAAGGGAAGTGCGGTGGACCTGTGTGATCCAGTGTCACGCTGCTGGCAGACTAAAGCCAGGGTTTGGACCCAGTGCTATTGACCTCAGGGGACTCGCTCTGTCATCCACACCACACTGCCACGTGCTGGGGACTGAGTTGTCACAGTGCAGCCTCATCTCTCTCTGGGCTTTCAGGTGAGTAGGACTGGAGAATTCCTGAGGGCATAGCCGAGGGTCTGGGCATAGTTCTCCGTGCTGCCAGACGTTGCTGCTAAAACAAAGACCAGAGGGTGGTGAAGGAAAAGTGGAGGGCCAAAGTGAAATAGTTAAAGAAACTGGCTTTTCCCAAAATGAAATAAAGCAAAATATTCAGGGAACCAACAGTGACAGGAAGGAAACCAGGACTCAAAGCAATGATTTGGAACAAAAGGAAGAAATAAACATCCAACTGGAACAGAATGAAGAAACAAGAATGCAAAAAAAAAAAGTTTTACAAACCTCTGGGACAACCTGAAATGCTCCAGTATTCAAATTATAGGGGTGCCAGAAGGAGAAGAACAACAGCAAGAAATTGAAAACTTATTTGAACAAATAATGAAGGAAAACTTCCCCAGTCTGGTGAAGGAAATAGAATTCCAGGAAGTCCAGGAAGCCCAGAGAGTCCCAAAGAAGTTGGACCCAAGGAGGAACACACCAAGGCTCATCATCATTAAGTTGCCCAAGGTTAAAGATAAAGAGAAAATCCTAAAAGCAGCAAGAGGAAAGGACACAGTTACATACAAAGGAGTTCCCATTAGACTATCTGATTTCTCAAACGAGTCCTTGCAGGCAAGAAAGCGCTGGAAAGAAGTATTCCAAGTCATGAAAGGGAAGGACCTACATCCAAGATTACTCTATGCAGCAAAGCTATCACTTAGAATGGAAAGGCAGATAAAGTGCTTCCCAGATAAGGTCAAGTTAAAGGAGTTCATCATCAGCAAGCCCTTATTATGTGAAATGTTAAAGGGACTTATCTAAGAAATAGAAGATCAAAAACTATGAACAGTAAAATGACAACAAACTCACAACTATCAACAACTGAACCTAAAAAAACACACACACAAAATCAAAAACTAAGCAAACAACTAGAACAGGAACAGAATCAGAGATATGGAGATCACAAGGAGAGTTATCAGTGGGGAGGGGGAGGGGGACAATGGCGGGGAAAGGTACAGGGAATAAGAAGCATAATTGGTAGGCATAAAATAGACAAATAGAAGGGGAGAGGCCAAAAATGGCATAGGAAACAGAATTCGAAGAGCTTATATGTACAACCCATGAACATGAACTAAGAGCAGGGGCAATGAGGGAGGGTTGGGGGGTATAGGGCAGAGGGGGAATAAAGGGGGAAAATTGGGAAAACTGTAATAGCATAATCAATAAACTATACTTAAAAATACTTTTAATTGGGGCATTGGGTCCGACAGGGCCAAGAGCCAAGGCTCTAAGCCCAGACCCACAGTTCTGCTCAGCTGGGCCTAGCTGACTGTGTTGGTGCCTGGCCCCCTTCCAGCCCACTTTTGAATGATCCCTCTGACTAACCCATCCCTGCTGGGGGAGAAGTTGCAGAACAACGAGAGCAGGACTCCTGCTTTCCACCCCTTTGCCACTTGCGCTGCCTGAGCTCCTTTGACCTGAGATTCTGGCTGTCATGAGTGGCAGGCTAGCTCCTGTGGCTCTCCTGGCAGTCTTGGGGCTTGCATTTAAAGTGTCCCTCTCGTAAGTGCCCTTTAGCTGATGTTTACTGAGCTACTTTCCCATCCCAACCAGCAGAGAGCTGCGCACACTCCCATCACTAGCTGGGGCTTCTCTGGGGGTGCGTAGCTTGGCTTCTCTGCCCCTCATCTCCATCCCAGCCCAGAGGAGGGCATTCGGCACCTCTTCTACCCTTGGCTGAAAGTCACTGTGTGAGCTCAGCAGGAGAGGGTCCATAGCCACTTTTCTTTGTTCCCAACAAGGCACAGCGAGCATCGAGGACCAGGGGAGCTGGCTGAGTCCTGCACCTGGGCTGGCACCATGGGCCGTCCTCTACTCGAGATATTTTCCAGATAAAAGGAAAAGTATGGAAGAGAGAAAAAGCGCCCTGTCGATATCTCCTAAATGTGTCAGATTTGGAGCCAAGAACACTTTTTTTTAGGGGGAGGAGGTAGTGTTTAGCTTAGAAGGTGTTGCCTGGCCTTTGAGCCCCTGGAAATGTATGTAACAAGTTCCCTGATTGCATAATGTTCCACATGCGATTTTATTTATGCACATTTCTTTCTTTCTCTCCTTTTTTGAAATGGAAGAAATTTTATTGGGTGAGGGGATTTGTGGGAGGCAGAAGTGCTGGGCGCTGGCCATGCTCAGGGTACGCTCTAGTGTGCGGACCCACCAGTGAAGCCCCTGGCACGGACAAAGATGTAGCCAGGTGTGCCATCAACCTGGTCCTGGGCCTCTTCCCGGAGACCCGCCACGGTTCCGGCAGGGCAGCCTGCCCCCGCGTGAATGGAGAGCTCCTTGGGCACACACCGCCCTGGCCACTGTCCAGCCTGGTTAGTGTAGATAACAAAGGCATGGTCACTGGGGGTGACAGCCCAGATTCCAGGTGATAGAGGTGCTCCTACCAGGGGTATCCACCTTTTGCCAGTTCCATTATCTCCCCACTTGGGTCCACCTGGAATTGCTGGGCCAAGGCTTCTTCCAGCAAGGCCCGCACTGGTAGCCAGCTGTGTTGGTAGAGGTCTAGCCTCTGCAGAAATTCCTCTTGAACCCCTCCTCAGGGTGTTGGTTGGGCTGGTTCCAGGTGGGGTTCAGCTGGGCAATCCCCTCCCTCAGCATAGTGGTCGGCATCTATCCAGGCTATCCCACTGGGAGAGCACATTCTCCACTGCAGCCACTTCCTCCATGAAGCTCTCATACGTCTTGTCACAGAGCCGCCCACCCTGCTGTCTCCTTTGCTAGTGCCCAGCAACTGGGCCAGCAGTTTGTGCCTGAAGGGCAGGCAGATGAGTCCAGCGCTGCTCCGCTTGGAGGGTCATGGCCTCCCAGGGTACAGGAAGCTCATGGTCTCGTGAACGACCTCTGGTCACGCTCATATCTGTGTCTCTGAGGGTCGTACTCACCACCCACGTCTATCATGATGCCGCAAAAGTCCGTTCTTTGGGGTCCCGGGTCTGCACAATCTTTACATCCCCGCACATTGGCAAGAGGCCTAGCAAGGCGCATGCCAGGCCTCATCACAGTGGACCCTGCCGTTGGGCGTCCTGGTTCCGGGGGTCCCATGAGGCTGCTTTGGATAGTTTGGAGGGCGGGACAGACTCCAGCCTGGGCATGCCATTCGGGGCACGGAAGGGTGGTGGCAGCAACAGAGGAGACCGCACAGGAAGCAGACGGTCCATGTAGCTTCCTCTGCGCTCAAGAGGGGGCGCTGTGCACATTTATTTTAAAAAATAGCATTTCTGTGCACTCTTGATTCCGTTACTGGTGATAACAATAATATCTGATTGGCTGTAGATGACCTCATTCTAGGTCACTAGGAAGATAATAAATGCGATAGCCCCGATGTCCTTGAACTTGAAGCATTAAAACATGTAAGTCATGCTCGTGATTTAAAATGTGATTGTTTCTTTGGTAGGCGCTGCTCTGTGTGGCATTAAGCCCTAGCCTATCCTTGGTCTGATGTCACTGTCACTTGTTAGTGGTATCATCTGGGATACATGGAGGCTTAGAATGAGTGTATCTACATTTGAAATGACAAGAAAACTCTTGAAGGAATAGGCCTGTGACATGGCTTACTGGTGGCATTTTGGTGCATGAACAAGGGACACATTTGGGATGTCTGAAGATGGAAAAGGGGCAATAGCCGGGTGCCCTGAGTGCTCGGTCATGTGTAACATCTGCACTTCAGGTCTGGAGTCGCTGAGGCCTTTGCTTCGTCCTGGGCTCCCTGGGCCTGCCCAGGCAAGGACCGGGCGTCCCTGGCCTGTGTCTTTAAACACTAGATTCCTGTGCATTGGTACAGGGTAGCATTTTATCAGGAAAGACCAAAGGTCCTGCTTTTCTGCAGAGGTGCTATAATATGTTCAGTAGCTGAATCTACAAAAAATGGGGATGAAGAGCTTGGCAAAAGAACCTGAGGGGCTCTGAAGAAAAGGGGGTGCAGTGTGGGCAGGCAGGAGGGGAGGAGGCTGGGAGCAAGGGGAGAGGTGGCAGAGGCCATTCCCAGGCTCTCCTGAGCTTCCCCTGCCTCTTCCCCTTAAACTTGTTCTTCCCCAGGTCCCAAGGGGCCTCCCTGCCTCCCTGAGGGCGCCAGTTCCTTCCCTTAGTCCCTCTCCCCCAAACCTCTTTCTCAGGATTATCACACCTTTACATTTGTGATTCTTTAACATGCATCCTCACTAGACTCTTGGCTCCCTGAGGTCAGGTCACTTGGCTCATCACTGTATCTCTGGCATCTGCATCCACAGTGTCCTGTGCTTTATGGCGGGAACCATGACACCTGGTTTATTACCCTGGGTCAGCTTGTGGAGAGGGTGTGCCTTCCACTGCCCTTCCCCTCTCCCCTGACGGCAGTGTGATGGTGGCTGGCGGCCATCCTGGGCCCCGAGGAGGGCAGAACCGTGGCAGACCAGGGGGCCTGACACCATGAGCTCTGGGCTGTCTCCCACCGACAGAGATGCATCTCCGTGAACCCAGTCCCGAGCAGTCACAAAGAGACCAGAGAGGCACCCTGGGGTATTGATCTCATAGTATGCAGGTGATCAGGCACCTGTTTGTATGACAAATGAGTTTGGTAAATTGGGAACAGTTTAAGAATTTCTCAGCTGGCTCTTCCCTCATCACCACCCTAGTCCCCGTTTCTTACTGTAGAAACAGAAACTAAAAACTCTGGATTTGGAGGCTGGCAGCCCTGGCACTTTGCCGACTACTGCGCTTCCACACCTGTCATAAGGCTCCTGTGAGGGTGCAGAGAAACGACCTTCCCTGCCGTGGCCGGAGCTCACCCTGAACACGTCTCCTGTCTTCTGTCCCACAGTGGGAGTGCTAGTTGGGGTTCCCCCCGGGAACTAACAGAACCCTAAATTAACCTGCATAGGAAAACAGAATTCATTGCCTCACATCATTGGCAAGTCCAGGGTTTAGCTCCGGGATCAAATGAAGTCACTGGACGTGACCATGTTCTCTCTTGCTCTTGTCTATTCTGTGTCAGCATTACTCTCCGGCAGGTTTTTTCCTACACGGCTATAAGACAGCTGACCCCAAACTTCATCTCCATCTTTTCAGCAATTCTATCAGGAAGTCTCTTTCCAACAAAAGTCTGGGAATCTCACTGGTTCTGACAGGGCCCCATCCTCCAGCCAGGCTACTGGCTGGGCTCTGGCTGGCCAGACCTGGGTCCTGCGCTCACCCTGGGGTGCAGCCCATGCCCATTAAACTATGGACTATGAGTGGGAGAGGTGGCCCTAGGAAATTGGGGTGGTTTTATTAGGGCCCTGTGCCAGGCAAGCAAAAGCAGATGTGTTTCATGGCAGCTAGGAGACAGTGATAAATGTGGACTGTCGTTCCATATAGTGATGCCAGTACACAGCCTTCCTTGTTCACGTTCCTTTAAAACTGCCCCTCCACTCAGTACACTAAGAAGCCATCCCTACGCAACCTTAGAATTGATTTCTGCCAAGGCCCCACCTCCATTACAACCCTACGAACTTCCTCCCGGGACCAGAGCCTGTCTTCTTCCTGCCCACTCTCCCTCCCTCCCCCCTCCCGCTCTTTTCTAGGAACAGCTGTTTATGAAACAGCGGTCATGAGACTCCACAAGGCTCCAGGACGAGGGTGGTTTGGGCAGCTGCTGTGCTGTACACATCCACACCCTTCTGTATCAGGCGCTCAAAATCTCCAGTCCATCACTTTGAGCTATTAGTTACAGTGGTTTTGAGAAAAAAATGTAAAATCACCAGAGGCCTGTGTGGGGGTGGGTGCTGGGTGGCAAGGGTGGGCCATTCTGGAAGCCAAAGAAAGGGCGAGGTGCGAGGATGGTGGTGCAGGCCCACAGCCCATCCTGAGGACCCAGTCAGTGGAAGGAAGTGGGGTGCTGATCCCTGAGATGAGGACACTTCTAACATGGAGGGGCCTGCTTCATCCTCTGTCCTATTTTAAATATCAGTATTTGGTTTCTCTAACGCCCGCTTCCATGTGATCTCTAACCCTGTGGGCATTTGGTGGTGTCACCGGCAAAAGGGAGGGAAGGGCTGGCTGTGCATCCCTGGATTTGGGTTGTGGCGACAATCTACTTACTGAAACTTATTAGTCTATTCACATTATGGTCTTATAGCTCATTTTTGTAAACCTCATTATAAATGACCCCAATCAAGGTGAGCTCTGCAGGGTACTCAGGGTCCCGAGAGGCCTCTGGAGTAGCCTATTATTTCCCCAGACAGGCCCCTAATTCTCTAGGCCAAGCCAATATCGCCGTTTTTTTGTAATAAGGTAAATGAAGAAGCAGGAAAAAGTTTTTAATATTCTTTCGGTTAATATCTAAATATTCAGAAAGCTAAATTTAAAATACGTCGACCAGGGTTCTACACATTATATTTACATAGTGATTTTGATTTTCCCTTCCCAAGAGCAGTTGCCCAGAAAGGAGGACGGGCAGCTTGCTGTGTGTGGCTTCCCTGGCAGAGCAGAGAATTGAAGTGAGGGAGCAAGTGTCCCCTCCCCACCCCTCCCCTTGTTTTTATTTAAAGCGTTTCTGAATAACAAATGCAAAAGTTAGGTTTGGATATGAACAGCTAGGCGACCATCCCAATTCAGGATTGTTTCACTAGGACAACTAGTACAGAAAGGATGTGAGTGGCCCCTTACCACAAGGACACGGTGACAGAAGGCAAAGGTCACATGTAAGTGATTTGTGATCTCTGAGCAAAGGCATAGTGAGTATAAATGCATCTGTAAAATGAGGGGACTTGACCAGTGGCCTGCCATGTCCCATCCGATCTAAGCTCACACGGTCTGTGCTGGGAGGCCTTCCCTCTCTGCTAAGGTGGCTGTGCAGGGAGGAAGAGCGGTCACACGGGGCCCCACCCCCCAATACCCTTACCATACTTGGGGGACAGATTCGCACTCCACAGTGTGAAACTTCTGCACGCTGTTCAACTGGCAAACTACAACTTCAGACAAAAAAGCCAAAGGCCTTTCTGTGGGATGCAGAAATTTGAGCGGGAGCCCTGTGAGCTACCATCCAAGTCCAGAGTCTGCGTCCATGACAGTACGTTCCAGGTCCGCTGGATGAGGGCATTTCTTATCTCATGGAGGACCTGAAATACCTCTTTAATAAAAACCATCCAGAAATTATGACTCGAGGACTTGAAACCCTAATGTTATAGGCAAAGCCTCATTTTTACGGAATACAAAACACTCTGTGTCTTCCACTTCTAGCAGCTCGTTGAGAGAAGACACCACTAAGTCGTGGTCCTGCAGCATTTCTGGGTAGCGGGATACTGCTCGCTCGATCCTCGCCGACCGCCGCACGGGGGTGATCAGCTTCATGTCCCGCACTTCTGGCATTCCACTTATTCTGAGAGACAACAGAGGTGCACTGAAAACTTTGTCACGTCTTTTGAAACTGCACTCATTCTTTGTTTTTCTCATTCCATTAATAAAACACGATAGATGTTTAAATGTAGGTTAATGCAGGAGTGATGTCTAGAGCAGCTCTCACCCTAAGATGGCCTTTCCCTGATCGTCTGCATGAACTGGGTGGTGTCCCCGGATCTCAGATGGGGTAAGGAGAGGGAGTTACTGAATGAAGTGCAAGGTATGGCTTTTATATTCAAAGTGAACTGCTTGGCACTTGGTGTTTGTTTAGTCCATAAACTTTCAAAAGAATGGACAGGTTTTTGAGGAAAGTGGGCCTAACATCAAATGGGATTGGACTAACGAAATCTAAGACTTTTTCTAGCTTTGACAGTAAATTATCAAAAAAATCTATTTTCAGATGATGAATCAAACCACAGATTGAAACAAATCGGGCACCTTCCCTGTAAATTTTGAAGCGTTCCAATAAAAAGTAGCCTTGAGGGGAGGCTGCAGAGCCATAACTATGCAGACTCTGCTCTGCGCGCGCAAGGCCACTGACGGCACGCATGCGCATGCGCATGCGCAGAGCTGGCAGCCCCGCCTGCCCCCACCCGTGAGCTGACTGTGGTGGGGACATGCCGCGTCTGAGAGGAGGTCAGGACTGGAAGAGGCCTGGTGCTCCTGCTTGGAAGTTCCCTTCAAGATCAGGAACAGAGATTCATGTTACATTAACGTTTAGAAAATGACGTGGAAACCCTGACATGGTTCCTCAAATTACTCTGGAATCCGCCTTAAACTTACACTTTTAAAAAGCCAGCTGATACTCTGAGTGGTTGGTAACTAGTACACACCCAACCACCCGCCCTGTTCTTATGGGGCTGCTCACTGCCCCTCCTCCGCACCGCTACAGAGGTGGCCCTTGTTGGCACTTGGTGCTCCGCCCACCCACCCGATCTGTGCTAGGCTGTCAGGAAAGGAGGGTGGGGTCTGCAAGTGCAGGATCAGTGAGGGTGAAGAGGAACCCACTCCAAACCCTCCTGACTCCAGCAGCACCTCCCTGGCTGCAGGCCAGTTCTCACGTGGACTGTGGGAGGGGGCGGTGAGTGTGCAGGGAAAGGGCAGAGATCTCCATCCATACCCATCCTCCCCTCACCCGCAGCTCCTTCCCTGAATGCCAAGATTGGATTAGAGCACCTGGTCCTCCTGTGAGGCAGAAGGTATCCAAAAATTGCTGGCACTTGGATCTGTGGAGGAGACACAGAACTGGACCTGTGAGCAGGAAGCCTGCTTTAGGTGTGCTTACCTGGGGATGGGAGCCACCTGTAATTTGATACCAGGGTGATTATCCTCTTCTGCTTTGGTTATTTGGGGTGTTGCTGGAAATTGTTCTCTGTTTTTTGGAGAAAGACAAGACTTTCTTCCAGATTCCATGTCCCTGGCCAGCTCTTCTGTGGATGTTATATTGGTTTCAGCGACCACAGAGTTCGAGGTAATTCCTGTGTATGCAAGGTCAAGAAGGAATGCAAGATTTAACTATTTAGTACTTAACCAAAAATCAGTGGATTGACTCTATATGATGATTTCCTCATTGACCCCAGATACTAAAAAAGATAAATTGATTTGCAGCGGGACCTACAATCTGTTTTCTTGCTAAGCCCTGCACCAGTGCCCTGCTGCGTCAGGCTGCCTCTTGACCAGGTCCCTCCGTCCCCCACCAGCCTCTTTGAACATAGCCCCAGTCTCTTATTCATTCTCTAGAGAGCTCTCTTAGAGACCAGTCACTGACCTTTCACCTGTACACCATACCCTGGGGGCCATTTTTCTTGACTCACTAGGGTTAATTCACTTGACCCAATCCCCTCCTTATCCTTACCCTGGCTATCGCCTTGGACAGTGGGTGAGAAAATGTCTTGTGTTAACCCAATTTGCATGCCACCCCGATCACAATAACCAAAATAAAAGGAAGGAAATTAGACTGAGACAGGCAGATACTGTGACTGAGGCTGAGACCCCAAGAGAGGTCAATAGGGGTGAACAAGTAGGAAAACATGGATTCCTGTCTTCTCTTTTCGTCCTTTCGAAGAATATTGCCATGTATCATAAACAGACACCTGAATTTCAGCACCGTTCCCAGTGAGAGTGCCACTCAGCATGACTACTGTGTAACCTTATTCTCAAAAGGCCGTAGTAGCTGTAATCTCACATGACTGCTGCCCAAAGTTAAATCTACTCTTAGAGAGAAAAGATTTGTCACCTTCTAAACTCATAAAGATAATCCATTTTATCTTCTGAAGGTAGCTTGCTTTCCTTCTGCTCACAGAACCACCGCTCTCAGCAATTACAATGTGCCACCACTGTATCTGCACAGTATCTCTCACAGAAGAGTCCTCTAGAGGTTCTACAGTGACGGGAATGCTGAGCGCACGGCAGAGTGCTGCCATGGCCACTTCTAAAGAGCTAATGTGAATTTAGATGGAAAAGTGCTGGTGGGTTTGTTATGATGAAACCTGTGACTTAAGCCGAGCCACTTCCCCCTTCTGCCTCAGAAGAGCCGCTTGTCTCCTGTAACCTAGGACTCCCGGGAAGCAGGACATTCTTGTCCAGGCCGCTCAGTGCTGAGCAGTATATTTGCTTCTAATGACGAAAGTCAGTCAGCTGATGATACTGGCCGAGAGGCCCAGACCACAGAAACCAAGAGGGGAGAGGCATTTCAGAAGACTTCTTTTCTTTTTCATAGGTGCCCCTCAATGACTTTTACTTGTATCACTAAGGGGAACGACTTTAAATCAAGATAGCAGTACCGTCTCTGGTTCTGTTTGGGTCTTGCAAAATATTAAGAACAACTTCTCGTAACTCTTGTATTGGCTGGAAGGAAGGAAAATACATGAACAGTATTAAAAACACTCCTGAAAAAAATAATCTAAGAAACTCTATATAACATCAAATGAACTTATGTAATAAAAATGTTTGCTTTTTAAAAAATCTCTTGTCTAAATATAAATAACATTTAAAAAGTTTCAGACTTACAGCTTCATGGGAAAAATAAAGGAGCAAAGAAAATGTTGGTTAAATGCTGCAATGTTCGACTTTAATGGAAAGATGAATTGATGGAAAGTTGTCTATAATGAAACTTCTCTAAAACGAATTTATTTTCTTATTGACTCATGTGGCCCCATTGAAGATGTGCTTCCATATAAGGATCCCGGCCCAAGGAGATGAAGACAGCCATCCAGGAAACGTGGCATACACTTTATGAATTGTCTTAGTTAATTTCGGTTCTTATCATAAAGGTCATATACCTCATTACAACAAAAAAATTAATAATAGGTCAAGCTTCGAAGACATCACCCATAATCTCATCACCTAAATACAACCTTTAGTTAGCATTTTGGGCAATTTTCTCCCAGCCTTCTCATTCTTTCACCTTTTATTTGGTAATATAACTTTAAAAAAATGACAAAAAAGTTAATTTTTCTATAAAATTAGCCGAGAGAACCTTCCTTTGCCAAGGTCGGAAAGCCATGCCCTAAGGCAGCGCGTCACAAATGAGCTGCGCGTTCTCACAGGACACTGCAAGGGAGGTGGGTCTTCTGACCTGAATCCTGTGTCAAATAAATAGTAGGTATAAACTGACAACAGGGCATAAACGCAAAGGTGTCCAGATATTTTTATAAAATCTAAACTGCGTGAAGCTTAAAGAAATGGAAAGAATTATACAGAATATATTGTAAAGAACCTGAATTAAAATATTCATCAAGTGTCCTTTATGTTTTTACAAGCTTCTAGTTGAAGATGATGTATTAGAAAAATATTTGTTTCTAACTCTTCTTGAAACTCTGATTTTAAAAAAAGGGATTAAAAGGAGGAAATAATTACAAAAATTAGGAGAGAAGAAACAGCAACAAGATTTTGGAAGCTGGAATATCGAGGGAAGCAATAACCAACCGGGTCAACTCGGAAGAGCCGACTTCAAAGCTGGCAGTATGGCCAAGAAATAACCTGATCCAACCCCAGGGCCTCTGAAAGGCTCAGGGATGGATGGTGGGCAGGATCAGGAGGCCCCTTGAACATCTGCTCTGAGAGCAGCCAGGTCTCCCAGTCCACCCTGCACCCTGAGCTCCATGCAGCCTGGTGTCTGTGCCCCACCCCCAACAGAACATGGAGTACCTTCTCCAGGTCTCTGGGGAGCATCCTGCATGATGAAGGGTGGGGGCACTTACTGAAAAGAAGGGATTAAGGAAAGTCTCCTGCTGAAGGTCGAGAATCCCACTCTATTCTCCCCCCATAACACCGGTGGCCTGTTCCTGGCTCTAGGAAGGAAACTGGCAGAGTCTTCTCTAGAGAACACGACTTGTCTAAGAGGAGGGCCAAAGTACTGCTAGTGAGGGGGTCTTCCACCAATGGACCCAGCCAGGTCAACCACAGTAAAGCCCCACGCAGGTGCCCAGATCTTTTAATAAGCTTTTACATGCCAACAGCCCAGTTTCACTAGCATCTGAGTAGAGCCTTTAATGGACAATAGAGAACAGAACAAAATAAAACAAACGACCAGAGAGAGAGAGAAGGAGGGAGAGAAGAAGCAGGCAATGCGGGAAGTAAACTGATATGCCTCTAGGAACTGAGAGGTGCGGACAGAAGGGGAACTGAGGGCGAAGGGGAGAGGAGCCCCCATGCCAGCCAGTGAGGACTGGGGCAAAGCTGGCCTGTCAGGACTGGGACAGGTCACACGAGTCTGGGAGAAAGGCCTCAAAGAAAAAGAAATTAATACAATGTCTGATGTTTTGAAAGAATAAAGAAATGTAGACAATTAGAGAAGAGTTTTGGAATTAATTATACAATAAACACTCAGAAAACTGAACAATTAATTTCAGGAAAAGTAGAAAGTTGTGCTTGAGAGACAAAGTAATCATGGTATAAACTACGTGGCTCAACATACTCCTCCGTTTCCTACACATTCGTAACAATGTGAGCACGGAATAGTGACCGGGCTCCCATGACTCCAATGGAAGGACAAAGGCCGACACAGATACGCCAGGGTCACAGCGGGGTGTGAGCGTGTCGGGGGTCTGTGCAGGTGTGTGTGCAAGAGGCTAAATCCTAATCCTGCATATTTGGAAGTCCACAAATCACGTCTAAAACAGAAAAATCGGGAAATAGCAGTATAAGCATGTTACCAGAAACTACAGAGGTGAATTGAAAAATAATCAGTTTGTTCTGGGAAGCGAGAAATGGGAGGTGAGGGGAGCAGAGGCTCCATTAAAAGAACCTGTCAAACTATGTGGCCGTTTAAACTATGTGCAGGTACAACTGATTTTGAACAATCACAAATGGTACGTAGAATACACAATGACAGAAAGCAACATGCAAGGGAAAAGAGCTGTAAAACTCTTTGATTTTTTTTGTTAAAAATTATACAGAGATAGTTCTACCAGGTTTTGGAATTAAAAGAATTTCACGCAATGGCTCTGAATTACTGGTTTGTGGATATTGATGTGTTGGGTTTAACAGATTTCCAGGTTCTTTATGGTGAGGCATGGCCTTGTAAGTGTCGAATATTGATGTTATAACTTGCTATGCTACGACTCTCCGTCAGTGTGTATTTATGCAGTAAGCGTTAAGCGAGACACATTCACTTAACAAAAAAGTGATTCTATTAGCTTACAGGTAACACTGCTTTCTCTGGCATAAATATTTTAATGACAATGTTCATAAAGGGCATCCCGTACGTCACATTCCGTATATAACTTTCGGAAGTGAATTAGAAGTTATATTACATAACTGCCATATTGCAAACAACAGAACCCATGTGAGAGAGAATTTTCAAGAAATCACCCACCCAAGACAGACACTCACTGTTGCCCCACTTCTAATGGCCTCTTCGTACAGTCCGATGACATCAAACGTGCCTTTACTTGCCAAGAACTTGGCTTTGCAGATCCAGAACTTAGCAAATTTTTCAGCCTCAGGAATACTGGACAATACGGTAAATACTTCATTAGAAAGTACACCCTGGAAGAAAAACACCCAAAGGAAATTACGACCATCTCACTGCTACTCATGTCTCCTGCTATCTGCAGAGCAGGTTTGCAGAAATCAGTCTGCTCAACTGTTATTTAAAACTGAACTTTAAAAATAGGACAATTTTACCAAGGTTCAGTCTACACATAATAAGATGCACCCATTTAAATAGCACATTTCAATGAGCTTTGACACGGACGATGAAAAATTTGAAGAGTTACATGAGACCAAACAGACAGAAAAATGTTTACCATAGCTGAAGGAAGGAATGTGTTCTACATTTTCTTGTGGTATGAAACCAAACTAAACCGAACCCAAACCCCAGAGTTCACCAACCAACACTCACAGCAATGCGAACACGGGACAGAACCAGGCCTTCTGTATGACTCTAACAGAAGCGTAAGGGTGGCACGGGTGTGCCAAGGGCACAGGGGTGTGTGTGTGTGTGCGTGTGCGTGCGATGGGGATGTGTGTGGGAGTATATGAAAGAGGGTTAAATCCCACAAAAAGGAACTTTAAAGTGGCTTCACTGGTTTGGTGCCCTTCTGGCTGGTACCCAGAGCAGCACAGGGAAATGGACCAGGAGGAACGTGGGCCAGGTACCAGTGTACTCAGCCAAGCAGCACCTCCTACTCCTTGTGAGCTGGGGGGTGGACACAGAGGTGAGCTCACCGTCAAGAAGCACCGACACTACATGAAGAGGCATAACACTCACCAACCAGAGGGATAAACACTGCAGCCAATAGTTGGGGGAACAAAGAGGAATACGTTTTAAGAGTACCGTAGTCAGTATCTTCAGGGTGATGAGAGAATATTGCTATCGTGAAACCAGAACCGGCTGCTATGGAAGAGAATCAACACGTGGGCAAACAGTGGCTTGGATGCTGCTGAAGAAGAAACAGTGAGCTGAAAATCCAGAAGTGGGATTCTCGCAGAACCCAGTGCAACAAACAAAAAAACGGAGAGTATACAAGAGAAGGTAAGTTCCGGAGGATATATCTGCTATGTAGGAATTTCAATATCATGTAAGAGGATTTCTAGAAGGAAAAACAGAACAAAGTTGAACACACACTCAAAGCAGTTGTAGAAGAAAACTTCCAAGAACTGACCGAGAAAGCCAGTGTTCAGATTGAAAGGTCCTTACATAGAAAACCATACCTAGAAAACCATACCTAGCAAACCAAGGACAAAAAGAAAATCCTAACCACCTGTAGAGAGGGAAAAAAGGATTGTCGACAGAGGAATAAGAATTAGATTGACAGCAACTTTAATAAATCAGTAACTCCAGATGCAAGAAACAAAATGAAACAGTAACTTCAAACTTTCCAGGGAAAACAGTTTGAATTTAGGAACTTCCCCCAGCCAGACTAAATCTAATTTAAACATGTGGGCAAAATAATGACGGGGCCACAAGCATAAGGCCTCAGAAAGTTCACCATTCAAAAATCATGAAGTGACTAGTGAATAAACTGTAGAATTCAAGTGGAAGACTTAAAATAAAAGTAACTAGATGAAAAATATGATATGTAACTCTTGTACCATGTTTGAACTTACACCTACCATTTTCCTTTGTGACTTTAATTTATATACTTTCTTTATGAAATAAAGTAAAGTGGATCAAACACAGAAAAAAGGGAAAATCAAAAAGAATTCACACAGCCCTGACAGTGTGGCTCAGTTGGTTGGGCACTGTCCCACAAAGCAAAGTGTCACTGGTTGGCTCCTGGTCAGGGCACACGCCTGGGTTGTGGGTTCAGTCCCCGGTTGGGGTGCATACATATATGAGAGGCAACAGATTGATGTTTCTCTTTCACACTGATGTTTCTCTCCCTCTCTTTCTCCCGCCCTTCCCCTCTCTCCAAAAATAAATTTAAAAAATATTTAAAAAAGAATTTATGTGAATTGAATTACAAAATAAAAATGGCAGGCCTAAGTTTAAGCATATGAGTAATTACAATAAATATATATGAGCTAAATGGGTTTTTTGAAAAGCAGAGAATTCCAGATTTGGTTAAAACAATTCAACTGTATGTATTCATATGAGACATACTTCTAGAATTAGAGACATAGAAAAAGATTTACTTTACAAAAGCTAAAAAAAATAAAAAGCAGGTGTGGCAAGATTAAAACATCAGGTAGAAGAGAAATCGCAGCAAGCCATGAGTCCTTGTGCACATCCCCAAAGAACGGAAACGGTGACGGGAGGAGACTAGACTTCAGGTGGTGACACAATGCAGGAAGTACACAGATGTCGTGTGATAAAGTTGTACACCTGAAGTTTATATGATGTTATCACATGTTGCCCTGGTTAATTTAATTAAAAATTGGGAAGTAAAAGTGTGACAGAAATACAAAGAGAAACCATCAATCAGAGTGCCAGGGAGAGGCTCTGGCATGTTTCTTCTGGAAAGCAACAGACGAGCTAACAAACACAAATAAAGAGTTGTGCTATTTAAAGTTTCTGTTTGTTCTGATGGATACCCACGCGGTTTTCCATTCAACAGAGAATACACATTCTTTGCAAACACTTTTGGAACGCTCACCAAGACTGATCAGACATTAAGACAAGAAAATGTCAATAAATTCCATGCAGTACATTAAAAATTAAAATAGCCAGGAAAAAACCCAACACATCTGGAAGTTAGAAGATACTTTTGAAGATAACTTTGGGGTTAAAATGCTAAAAATGAAATCCTCAAACTTGTTAGAAATGAGCAACAAGGAGAACTACATGTCAGTTACTAAGCTACCGTCTCTTAGCTCCAAACCCTGTTTCTCCTCTGCTTTGTGACCCTGGGGCTAGAGTTCTGTAAACCACCTTCTGCTGACAACAGCTCCTGGCTGGGCTCTGCCAGTATGGGGCGCTAGGGAGATTGCAGAGCTGGAGAGGAGAGGAGAGGGGTCCTCCTCTTCCTCTTTGCAGTTATCAGTCAGCTATGGTACTTCACCGCAGCAGCAGCAACTGGTTCGACCTCTCCTTTTCCTTGGCATTCAAAGACCCTGCCCACACCAATGGGGGAGCATTCTTTTCTCAAGGTCTGAGCCCAGCCTGGCAGGGCCCCTTCCAGCTCTGTAGCACCAGCTTCCTCTGGGCAGTATGCCTCTTTATAGCTGGAGTTCCATTCCCAGCAGGGTTTGTCTCTCCTAGCTTTTATACTTAAAAAAAAAAAGTCCTCACCTGAGGATATAATTATTGATTTGAGAGAGAGAGAGAGAGAGAGAGAGAGAGAGAGAACATTAACCAGTTGCCTTCTGTAGGCACCCTGACCAGGGATCGAACCCACAACCTAGGTATGTGCCCTGACTGGGAATCAAACCCTCCACCTTTTGGTGTATGGGATGACACTCCAACCAACTGAGCCACTTGGCCAGGGCTCTTTTAGCTTTTAGATCTGATACCCCCAACATCTCCTGGTTCTCCTGGACCCAGAGTGTGGGTCCAGCACTGTGCGTAGCACCATGTCCCTCTGATGACCCCCTCACCATTTTTGTGCACACACGCTCACAAAATGCTGTTATGTCCATCAGCCAGCCTCTGCACCTCTTTGCATGTGTCATACTCACAAGTGTCTGGGACTTTTTGTCCCTGCAAGGCAGCCATTCATCTGTGTAGTGCTCTTGATCAGGACAAGCTCTGAGATGGTGTGACTCCCAGTGTCCCCAGAGCTTCCTGTGGGACTGTGCCACAGTCACCCTCTGTGGACTTTGCTGGGTACACACCCTGCTTGGCCTCCTTCTAGTCCCGGCCCCATATCCCACTCTCCCCTGTTTTCCTGGGATTCTCTTCCTAATAAATTCTTTCACACAAATTCTCCTCTTAGGGGCTGCTTCTAGGGACCTCATGTGAGACACTGTGAAACCAGTCCTAACACCACGTTCTTTGTAGTGTTATGATACCTGTTGTGGTTTCTATTTTTCTGACTTGACTCTAATTGATAAAGAACATTACCTATCAAACCTGAAGGATATGACCAAAGCTAAATTCAGAGGCAAATCTATAGCATTAAGTGTATTTAAAAAAATAAGACTAATATAAATGATCTAAGCTTTCAATGGAAAAAAAAAACTAGAAAAAGGACAATAAACATAAAAAGAGATGTAGACATTGATGTAGGAGAAAAAATAATCAATAAAATCCCAAACATGGCCTTTTCAAAACATTGAGAGAGCTCTTTAACAAATTTGATTTACATAAAAGGCATGGAATTACTAAAATGGCCCAAGAAATACAAACCCTAAGTTGACAAATGACCGTGGACAGAACTGAAAAGATGTACACACACAAAATTATCTCCCACAGTGAGTAGCTAAGTTTCTGTTTGACAGAGGTGACCTCCCCTTAACTATAGTTATGAACAATGGCCCTGGCTGGTGTGGCTCAGTGGATGGACTGTTGCCCTGTGAACCAAATGGCTGCCAGTTCGATTCCCACTGAGGACACACGCCTGGGTTGTGGGCCAGGTCCCCAGCTGGGGGTGTGCAAGAGGCAACTGATCTCCTGCAAATCGATGTTTCTCTCCCTTTGTTTCTCCCTCCCTTCTCCTCTCTCTAAAAATAAATAAATAAAATCTAGGAAAAAAGAAAGAAAAATGTCTCTGGGTCAAAGCTTTGGAGATTACCCTCCTCACTCACCCCTTCGATGAGCTGCAGACATTCGGTCAGAGTGCTGTTAATTTTATTGGACAATTCAAGTTGTGCTTTCCTTTCTTCTTCTTCTTTTTCCATGCTTTTCCAGAATGACATATTCATCTCCTCTATTATTTTTCTTTTTGTTTTAAGTTCCATCGGAGGCCGCTTATACATTTTCCCCTTAGATTTCTGCCATTCTTCCAGCTGTTTCCTGTTATGCAGTTAAAAGGGAAGAATGGTTTTAGGTTTTTGGGTACATGGTCAAGCTTCAGGGTCTAGGATGGGCAAAGACTGAGTACTATCACTGCACACCTTTAACTACAGACAAAGCCAGGAGACTGGAATGGAAACAATTTACAAATGGGTCCAGACAGCAGTGGGGTTGCCCCCTCTTCAGAAGGTAGTGGCATTATTAGGATTAGAGGTGATTGGCATCTCGGTCTTCAAGTCCTTTGACTTCAAGATTATTCATTCTTTTTCTCTGAAAACATTCATTTCACCTGTATGCTACTTCTGACACTTGCCTTCCACTTCTGAGATCGCTAACTCAGCACTCCGCTTCTCTCACCACACTCTTTCTATCGGCCACTGACCAGACCCACCAACCTGCACTTTGCCCTCCACAGGGTGTTGGCCACTCAGAGTGACCCACTTTACCCAGTTCCTTAGCCCACTCATGACCACATTTACTCTAAACAAGGCCAATAATTTCTTTTTGAAAGATGCTGACAAGTCCTAATCCTGCTCTTCCCCGGCCCACACACTATACAGTCTCCACCCCTGCTTCTCAGCAGCCGACAGACTGCTTGCTGCTGGGGAGCCATCAAGACTTGCAGACCCGAGTGTGGACGTAAACTCGCTGGCCTCTTCAAAGCACAACTAGATCACGACTCACAAATGTACACTTTAGCCCAGACCTCCCCCCGGAGCCCCAAACTTTGTAAAACCCACAGCCTACTGATATTTTTTATTTGATGTCTGGCAGGCATTTCAAATTTAGTATTGTCCAAAACAATGCTCTTGATTTTCATGTCTAGATCTGCCCCTGATCTGTAATAGTGTTTCCATCCACCCAGTTGCGCGGGCCTAACACTAGGAGCTGTCTTTGACCAGAGCTTTCTTTCCCTGCATCCCACACACCACCGTGTGGACAGCACTCCAGCACCATCACAGCACTGCCACTTTTTGCCTGAAATGCTGCAGCTGCAAATTTGGCCTGTGCACAAATGTGAGAATGATCTTTAAGATGCAAGCCAGACTGAGTCACTGCCAGGAATGAAACTGAAAATGCTTTCTATGGAGAACGGCAGTGTAATCTGAGTTCTGCCGGCCTCTCCAAGATTATGCCGCATTCCTCTCCCTCTCCTCACTACCCTCCAGCAGCTCGGGTGTCCCTTCGGCCTCCTGACCAAGCTCATCCCTGCCTCAGGGTTTGGCATTATCAGCCTCCAGTCCTTCCTGACTAGGAAGTTATCTGTAATTATCCTGTCTTAGTTAACCAATGTGTTCATTTCCCGTCTTCCCCACAAGAATGCAAGCTCTAGGAAGGCAAAAACCCTGGCTGGCCTAGCACAGTACCTAAAACACAGAAGAGTTCAGTAACATGCAGTAAAATTCACATATTTTAGAGTGCAGTCCTATGTTCTGACAAATGCATGAAGACATGTAACCGTAACTATGACTGCTCCTCGCCGCCTTACTGACTTTCTACAACTTTGCCTGCTCAGACTCATAAAAGTTTCCTATTCTTTCTTCCGCGATAACTTTTTTGGATTTAACCCCTGGTCAGCTTGACAAGGGACTAGCATCTCCCCACCTCCTCCTGGCCATCTTCCTTTGCTGTGCAGTCTTAAGCGCTTCCTGAGTGAGTTGTCTACACCTGCAACCCTGACTCCTTTACTCCATCATTCTGCTTCAAGCACAAAGGAAGTTAGCGAGGTGATTTACAACACACCATAGGTACCACTCAGTTCTATCAAGCCTTAATATTTAATATATTTGGGTCAAATCTTCTTTTCTCAGGGTTGAAGCTAAAAATGACCCAGGAGCCATTATTTATGGCCTACTGTCTGAGCAAGTACTCCTGATGGTCAATTTGCCTAATCACCTTAAATTGCAATTTTGGAATTAAAGCAACGTACCTTCGATCCTCTGCTGTGATCTTCTTCTTAACATCTGGGTTAGTCTGGGTTCTATTTAGGACTCCTCTTCCATTCATGGCTGTGCCACCAGTTTGAGTTTTGGGAGCTGTCTTGTTTAAACAATGATTCTGGGGAAGAGTACCTTTCAGCTTGGAGTCCAGGGTCCGTGCTTTCTGCTGATAGCTGCTGCTGTGTCTATTCCCCTTGGCTCTACTTGCTCTTGTGCTTGGGGTGTTGGGAATGACGGAAGTAAAGCTGCCAACTGCCACATCAGGCCTGCGGCTCACAGCTTTGGATTTCTGCTGCACACATGATGTCTGGGGCCTAGAATGAGGTTGAGTGGGTTTCTGGTCTTGCTTAATGTGTGGATGTCTGTGATGAAATCCTCCCTGAAGTAGACTGAGGCAGGTCCTACGTTTGGTACGTTCCACTTTTTGTTCAGTAACAGCATGTAATGGTAACTTAGCTCCACCTAGACCTTCATATTGATCATTATTAACCTTTATATCCTTCATGTCTTTGACCCCTGGTTTCTGTGATGCTTGATGCCTAGTAAGGGTCTGAACAAAGGGAGAGGGAACTGCCTTTGGGCGCTTTTCTCCTGGTTTCACAAGAGCTGTTCCTTTAGGGAGCTGCTGTGACTTTCGTGGTGGAACCCTGGTTTGTGTTTCCCCAACAGACCGCGTATTAGCTCTGTCTTTCAGAACAGCACGATTCACTGACCTTCTACCCAAGGCTCGCTTAGGGGCCAGACTGCTTTTGGTTTGACTAGAAGAGCTAGTTTTTGGTTTACTTTTGGTCCATACTTGAGGGTGTGGCAGCTTCTCAGAGTCCGGTAAGGTCTGGGGCAAGTTTTCTTTGTTCGTCTCTTTTAGAAAGTTGTGTACGGACTCACCCTCACCAGGGACATTGCCCACAGAGTCTATGTGTGCAGCGTTTTCTTGATCCGTCACCTGCTGCTTTGTAGCTTGCGGTTCCTGTATATTATGTGACCCCTCAGCCTTCCTTGACAGCTCTCCAGGGGATGACCCAGCTTTGCGCCGTTGCTGATGACTGCTGGAGGGCTTACAGTTTGGGTTGGAAGAAACATATCCTGAAGTCGGCCGTTTGCCCAGAAGTTTTGGTGGCTCCAACTTTGGCTTCTGGGACCCTGGGATATTGGCAGGTCTGGGCTGAAGTTTAATGTTGATGGGTTGTGTAGCTTTGACAGGCAAAGCAACATCCTTTTTGGGTTTAATACTCTAAAAATACAAAGACAAATGTCAAAAAAGTAAATTCACAAGAATAGCTCACTGTTTTTAAAATAAAAAATAGTTACTTTACTTAGAATTTCACTTATGGAAGTTGAAATCTGAGAAAATATAGGCTCATTAATATAGTATTAAAAAAATCCTTACCCAAGTATATGTCCCCTGATTTCAGAGAGAGAGGAAGGGAGGGAGGGAGAGAGAGAAACATTGATTGGCTGCCTCCTGCGTGTGTCTGAGTAGGGCTCGAACCCACAACCTAGGTATATACCCTGACTGGGAATCAAACTGCAACCTTTTGGAGTATGAGATGACGTTCTAACCAACTGAGCCACCAGCCAAGGCTAGAGGATTTTTAAAATGAGTTCCTATTAGAAATATCAGAATCTTTCAGCTTGGTAGAATTAAGCAGAGATGCAGCAAACATACAAAACTTGCTCTTTAAAAAAAAATAAATTTGCCTCAACCGAACAAGTACTTGCTAAACGCCATTTACATCCCAGTGAAGTGTCCCTTTGTGGGACCCTGGAAAGATACACACACAGTAAAGTTACGTTAGGGTACCACCCAAATTCCTCCTAGTCCTTTGTACTGCACTAATACTTTTTAAAGACAACGTTACCTTTGTAAAGGTCACTGTGTCACTCCAGAACCTTTGGCTCATCAGTAGCAAGGGCAGAGGTAAATGCTGGGACACCTGACAGGCTTCAAAACAGCTCTCCATAAGCATCTACCATCACAAGAGTTAGCCATATTTGTAAACTGAGGATGGTTTTAAGGCTATAAACCTTAAAATGGTTAATAACTCTATGTTATTAACAAGTAAATGTTTGTCATGTGATTTATCTTTGGACAAGAAAGGTAGGACTAGGTTACAGAGAACTTTGAAAAGTAGGGAGGGGAGTTAGAATTGATATGGTAGATAAAGGAGGAGAGAAAAGATGGTGGTGAGGTAGGTGGGAGAGGAGCCCACTTCTCCCTGTGCCCAGCTGGGACACCTAGCTCACCTTCTGAGGAACAAAGTGAACAGCCAATGCAATCCCAGCTTATATGAAGTTTGGAGGCCCAAAATTGTAGAGAACATTGAAAAATAGATGGTAAGGTCCCTGGGATCTGTGCAGGGACCAAGGCTGCTGCAGCCCCGACCCCGGCGCCTGCCCCAGGTTCCTTGGAGGAGAGTTAGATCACCAGCTGCCTCCCCTACCAAAGCAGGGAGGGCAGCGCGGCACCAGGAGGGACCTGGGTGCTTGATGTCGCTGGGGGGAATAAAGATGAAGTGGGAGACACACAGAGGTGGCATTCAGCCACTGGAACTGTGGATGCCGGCTAGGTCATTACTGGAGAAACTGAGGAGCCAGGTGACACCTGGAGAAGGGAGAAGCGTTTGGCCATGTCAGATCTGGACCCAGATAGTCTCTGGTCTGGTTAGAAAGTTGGGCTGTGTGAGAGGCCGGGCACTTGTTAAGGACAGTGGGCTTAAATAAGAATATTTTACTCAAAAAAAAAGGCTCTCAGCCACTGTTTAAGGAAGTCTCGAACAGCGGCTGGCTTGTGCCACTCACCAGGTAGCTGATGTGCACTGCTCACAAGGTGGCTGACTGGTGCCACTTGCCCGGAGGCAGGCTCCAGCGTGGCGGCTCGCAAAGAGCAAGGAGGAGGTGCACTGCATGGATCGCAGCTCAACTGGCAGACTAAGGTGCCAGCCTGGCGCAGATGGACGGTGGGGGCCGGAAGCTCACAGAGGACCTGGGCTGGAGGCTGGGCAACTGTGAAGATTACGGTCCAGACCTGGCCCCCATCCTGGCAAAACCATAGGGAGAAAAGCGAAGCCCCGCCCGGCCCCCCTGCCTGTGGCATCCAGGAAGACCAGCAGAACTTGCTCAGTGGATTTAAAGCCAGCAGGAGGCTTCCCCCCACCCAGCCCCCTTCCCTCTCTGTTTGTTTTCCTTCACCCAAGTGAGACAATAAGACCTGGAGCTGTGGAAGGTCCAGAGACAGATCCAAAGAGGGAACACAAAGCTAACCCCAATAATTGAGAAACTGAGACAAATTCCACTTTGCTCTCCTATAGAACTTGCATTTGTTTATGTGTACTAATATTATTTTAAAATAATTTTTACTTCTTTTATTTCATTAGCACTTTTTAGTCCTCTTCTTTCTGTTTTCTCCGTTTTATTTCTTTGTTTAACTGCATTGTTTGAATGGTTTTCTTATTCTCTCTTTCATATTGTATTTTAATCTTCCTTCTTTCACTTCACTAGTGTTCTAATAACACACTACTCTTGATCATGTACTTTCTATTGTTATCCAAATCATGTATTTCTTGTCATATTATTGCTGTTCCAGTACTACTGTAAATAATTGTTGTTCCATACAACTGTACATACTACACAGCACCCCTCCCTGGTCTTGGCCCATTTCACAATCTTTCTGAGCTTTATTACTGTTGTGTTAACTCTATTCTCTCGTACACTATGCCTACTTTCTATCCTTTACTCTCACTATATCTCATCACCTAACCTTGCACAAGCACTGTTTTCTAGATCCAGCTCACAATCCTTTCTCCCCTCTAACAAGAGTCTTATCTCTTTTTCACCTTTTATAAAAAGTGGCTAGTTGGGTGAAATATCACAGTTAACACTATACTTATTAAAAGGATATCCTATCTCCTCTACTTGTTGGTACTTTAATTCCCATAGAATACTCTCCTGCTATCTTAATCCATTTTGCCTTCCCCCTGCCACTGATCGCATAGAAGATTAGGTAGGAGCTGTGAGCATCAGCATACACGCTGGAGAAGAGAACCCATCAACAGAGGAACCACTAACAGGTAAAAACCCAAGTACAACAAGACAGCCCACACAAACAGAAGAAGGGGCAAACCTAGAGTGTTCACACAAGGGGATCAAAAAGGCCACACCACTGAATCCCATAGAATTCCCACCATAGAAGTTCACTCTATAAAGACAGCTAGCAAAGCGGAATATCAGGAAGCACAGACACAAACAAAGAGTCACCTAAAATGGGAGACAAAAAAAGAACCTACAATCAAAAGGAATGGAAGACTCCCTACTAAAAGAGCTAAATGAAATGGAGGTAAGCAAACTATCAGATATAGAATTCAAAGTAATGGTTATAAAGGATGCTCAAGGAACTCACAGACAACTATAAGGAACTGAGTGAGACCTATAACAGTATGAAAAAGGAAATAGAAACTATAAACAAAACCAGGAAGAAATAAAAAGTAAAATTTCAGAAATAAAAAATAAACACAGTAGAAAGAATTACACGCAGGCTGGATGAAGTAGAGAACTGAATTAGTGAGCGGGAAGCCAAGGTGGAAAGAAACACCTGGGTAGAACAGCTGCACAAAAATGACTAATAAAACCCTGTTTGAAAAAACAATGACAGAAAACTTTCTGAACTTGGAGAGGGAAAAAAACATGGAAGTTAAGGAAGCACAGAGTCCCAATCAAGATGAACCCAAAGAGGCCAACTCCAAGACACATCATAATTAAAACGCCAAGTTTTAAAGACAAAGAAAGAATCTTAAAAGCAGCAAGGGAGAAACAAGAAGTAACACACAAAGGAGCTCCGAGAAGGCTAGCAGCTGATTTCTCAGCAGAAACACTCCAATCCAGGAGAGGATGGCAAGAGAGATTCCAAGTAATGAAAAACAAAGTCCTGCAACCAAGACTACTCTACCCAGCGAGGCTCTCAATTAACATGGAAGGCAAAATAGGGAGTTTCCCAGACAAAAGAAGGCTGAAAGAATACATCCCCACCAAATCAGCATTGCAAGATATGCTAAAGGGACTACTATAAGAAGAGAAAGGAAAAGAGTGAAGGGAGAGAGGAACACAGGTATAAAGGGGGAAAAATGAATAAGTATCTATCAATAATAACCTTAAATGCCAATAGATTAAATGCTCCAATCAAAAGACACAGAATAGCTGAATGGATAACAAAACATGACCCATGCATATGCTGCCCACAAGAGACCCACCTCAGAACAAAAGACCTCAACAGCCTGAAAGTGAAGGGTTGGAAAAAAATATTTCAAGAAAATGGACAGGAAAAAAAGCTGGGGTAGCAATACTCATATCAGACAAGAGAGACTTCAAAACAAGGGCCATTAAAAGAGACCCAGGAGGACACTTTGTAATACTCAAGGGAATAATCCATCAAGAAGACCTAAACATTATAAAAATATATGCACCCAACATAGGAGCAAACAAATATATAAGAAAAATCTTGGAGGACTTCAAGAAAGATATTGACAGCAACACTATTATAGTAGGGGATTTTAACACCCCATTGTCAAAAATGGATAGATCTTCCAAACAAAATATCAACAAAGATACTGCAGCATTGAACAATGTCCTAGATCAAATGCACTTAACTGATATATATATAGAACCTTTCAGCCCAAAGAAGCAAAAATACACATTATTTTCAAATGCACATGGAACAGTTTCAAAGATAGACCAAAACAAGCCTCAACAAATTCAAGAAAATTGAAATCATATCAAGCATTTTCTCTGACCACAAGGGACTGAAACTAGAAACGAACCCCAAGGAAAAAACTCAAAAACACTAAACTTCATGGAGATTGAATAGCATGCTATTAAACAATGAATGGGTTAAGAATGAGATCAAGGAAGAAATCAAAAAGTTTCTGGAAACAAATGAAAATGAACTCACAACAGCCCAAAACTTATGGGTCACAGCAAAGGCAGTCCTGAGAGGGAAGTTCATAGCAATAAAGGCCTATGTAAAAAGATAGAAACACTTCAAATAAACAACCTAAGCCTACAGCTATAAGAATAGGAGGAACAACAACAGAGACAGCGCAGAGCAAGTACAAGGAAGGAAATAACCAAGATCAGAGCAGAATTAAATGACACAGAGACTAAAAGAACAATTCTAAGGATCAATAAATCCAGGAGCTGGTTCTTTGAAAAGATAAACAAAATTGACAAGCCATTAAGCAGACTCATCAAGAAAAAAAGAGAAAGGACCCAAATAAACACAATCAGAAATGAAGGAGGAGAGATTACAACTGATACCACAGAAATACAAAGGATTGTAAGAAATTACTACAAAGAACTATATGCCAAGAAATGTGAAAACCTAGGTGAAATGGACAAATTTCCATTTAAGGAAGAGCTAACCCCTATCTTTCACAGACTATTCAAAAAAATCCAAGAAGATAGAAGACTCCCAAACTCTTTTTATGAAGCCAGCATCACCCTAATCCCAAAACCAGATAAAGACACAACAAAGAAAACTACAGGCCGATATCGCTAATGACATAGATGCTAAAATCCTCAACAAAATATTGGCAAACCACATCCAGTAATACATTAAAAAGATCATACAGCATGATCAAGTGGGATTCATCCCAGAGATGCAAGGATGGTATAATATTCGAAAATCAATAAACATATTATGTCACATAAACAAAAGGAAAGACAAAAATCACATTATCGTATCAATAGTGTAGAAAAAGCATTTGATAAGGTATGGCACCCTTTTATGATAAAAACACTCAGCAAAGTGGGAATAGAGGGAGCATTCCTCAACATAATAAAAGCCATATATGAGAGACCTACAGCCAACATCATACTCAATGGGCAAAAACTAAAAGTTTTCCCACTAAGATCAGGAACAAGACAAGGATGCCCTCTCTCACCACTCCTATTCAACATAGTATTGGAAGTCCTAGCCACAGCAATCAGACAAGAAAAAGAAATAAAAGGCATCTAAATTGGAAAGGAGGAAACGAAACTGTCATTGTTTGAAGATGACATGATAGTGTACATAGAAAATCCTATAGACTCCCCCTCCCCACAAACTACACAACCTAATAAATGAATTTGGCTCAATAGCAGGGTACAAAGTCAATATTCAGAAATCGAAGGCATTTTTGTACACCAACAATGAAATATCAGGAACAGAAATCAGGAAAAAAAAATCCCATTTGATATAGCAACAAGAAAAATGAAATACCTAGGAATAAACCTAACCAAGGAGGTAAAAGACCTGTACTCAGAAAACTACACAACACTGAAGAAATTAAGGAAGATATCAATAAATGGAAGCATATACCATGTTCATGGATTGGAAAAATTAACACATCAAAATGTCCATACTACCCAAAGCAATTTATAGATTCAATGCAATCCCTATTAAAGTACCAATGACATATTTCACAGATATAAAACAAACATTTCAGAAATTTATATGGAACCATTAACGATCCCGAATAGCTGCAGCAATTTTGAGAAAGAAAAAGAAAACAGGAGGGATCACAATGCCTGATATCAAACTGTATTACAAGGCCACTGTAATCAAAACAGCCTGGTAAGCCTGGTACTGGCATAAGAACAAACACATAGACCAATGGAACAGAATAGAGAGCCCAGAAATAAGCCCAAGTCTCTACGGTCAATTAATATTCAACAAAGGGGGAAGCAGCATAAAATGGAGTAAAAATAGTCTCTTCAACAAATGGTGCTGGGAGATCTGGACAGCTATATCCAAAAAAATGAAACTTGACCACCAACTTACACCATACAAAAATTAATTCAAGGTGGATAAAAGACTTAAAATAAGTTGTGACACCATAAAAGTCCTATAGGAGAACATAGGCAGGAAAATCTCAGATATTCCATGCAGCAATATTTTCACCAATATGTCCCCCAGAGCAAGGGGCATAGAGGAAAGAATAAACAAATGTGATCTTATAAAAATAAAAAGCTTCTGCACAGCTAAAGAAAACAGCATTAAAATGAAAAGAGAACCAACCATATGAGAAAATATATTTGCTAATGATACCTCAGACAAGGGTGTTATCTCCAAAATATATAAAGAACTCACATTACTCCACTCTAGGAAAACAAAAAACCCAATTAAAAAATGGGTAAAGGACTTGAACAAACACTTCTCCAAGAGGACATTTAAAGGGTCCAGAGACATAGAAAAGATGCTCAGCATCACTAGCCATCTCTAGAGAGATGCAAATTAAAACCACAATGAGATACTACTTCACACCGGTCACAATGGCCATCATAAACAAATCAACAAACAAGTGTTGGAGAGGATGTGGAGAAAAGGGAACCCTAGTGCACTGTTGATTGTTGGTGGGAATTAAGACTGTTGCAGCCACTATGGAAAACAGTATGTAATTTTTTCAGAAAGCTAAAAATGGAACTGCCTTTTGACCTGGCAATTCCACTGTTGGGATTATACCCTAAGAACCCTGAAATTCCAGTTCCAAAGAACCTATGCACTCCAATGTTCATAGCAGTACAATTTACAATAGCAAAGTGCTAGATGCAACCTAAGTGCCCATCAGTAAATGCATGGATCAAAAAATTATAGTACATTTACACAATGGAATACTATGCAGCAGAAAGAAAGGAAGAGCTCCTACTCTTTGTGACAGCATGGATGGAACTGGAGAGCATTATGCTAAGTGAAATAAGCCAGGCGGTAAAGACAAATATCATATGATCTCACCTATAAGTGGAACCTAATCAAAACAAACAAGCAAGCAAAATATAACCAGAGACATTGAAATTAAGAATAAACTGACAGTAACCAGAGGGGAGGTGGGAGGGGATAATGGAGGGGAAAGGGGAAGGGTTTTCAGGAACATCTATAAAGGACACATGGACAAAACCAAGGGGGGGTAGGATCAAGGGTAGGAAGCGGGGATGGCTTGGGTGGGGGTACAATGGAAACAACTGTACTTGAACAACAATTAAAAAAACACATAAAGTTAAAAAAATATAAAAAATAAAAATAAAGTGCTTTTTCATTTGTTAAAAAGAAGAATTGATATGGTAAAGGACAGGACCATCAGTACTGAAAGCAATTACTCAGCAAGGTGAATTTGGCAGAGGTTTGTAGAACCAGAGGAAGATATATTTCCAGAGGAAGATATGAGAGTGCAGGAGCTACCGTTCTCTATGTTTCATTCAATATTTTCAAGAATTACTATATAAACTTTGTGAGTATGGAAAGAAAGTCTGTCACCAGAGCCACTTGGCATTCAGGGCAAGGCGATGTCCACTCTAGCGCTGTATGGGTATCTGTGGTGTTGCTGGGGTGGGAACAGAGATAGACGGTGCACCCACATAGCTACAGCTGGGTTACTCTCTGAGTCCCAACATTCATATCCATCTCTGATCTCTCCATTATCACTTACTGCTCAGGCAGGGAGGTTGGTATCAAAATGCGCTGTTCCTTAGTTGTTCTTTATTGTACATTAAAAACATTGAGATATAATTTGCATCCCATAAAAATTTAAAACATATAATTTAGTATATTTACAAAGTGTACAACCATCACCACTAATTCCAGAACATTTTCATCACCCCAGAGAAATCCCATACTTGCGTTAAGTCACTCCCTGTTTCCCTCTCTCCATAGGTCCTGACAACACTTATCTACTTTGTTTCCATAGAGCAGGCTATTCTTTACATTTCATATGAGTGGAATCATACAGTACAAGGCCTTTTCTGTCTGGCTTCTTTCACCTAGCATGACATTTTCAAGACTCACCCATGTTACAGTATGTACCAGTACTTCATTATTTTATTTTTTATTTAATAAATTTTAATGTTTAGAGCAGTTTCAGGTCTACATGCAAACTGAGTGCAAAAATACAGAGTTCCCATAAACTCATGCCACACATATACTTCATTACTTTTTATAGCTGAATAAATATTCCATTAGACCTTAAATATGTTGGGATACTTTTCCATTCTATCCACAATCTAGCTGAATGGAACTGATGAGGAAATATGTCCTTGTTAAGCAGCATCCCAAAGTGGTTGAGACTACAGGCTGTCAGCTCTGTCATTTAATAGCTGTCCTGTGACTCAGTTCCTTCATCTGTAAAATGGGGCTACTAACGGTACCTACCTCATAAGGCTGCAAGGACTCAATGAGTTAATACAAATGAGAAGAGTACAGACACATAGTAGGTGTTCAATAAATGTTAGCTATGAAGAAACCGAAGTGCACTTAAGGATTTTTTTTTGAGTTATCAAAATTGAACTATAATATGTTGTACTTTCCAAAAACAATTCTGTCCCTTGAACTGTTCTTATAGTTACAAAAAATATTTGTGTAAAACATGTTCTTTAGGTTGCTAACATCTTTGTTATTTTTATTACTAATCATACAAAATAGATATTTTTTAAAAGTCTAATTTCTACTTACAGATTTGGAAGGCAGAGGATTTGGGCAATTATTCTTGGCTTTTAGATAAGGCCTATAAAAGACAAAATAAGATTAATTCTTAGTATAGAAGGATCACCAAGACCTGGGAAGTATAGTGATTAAAAATGAAATTTAAATCATGAAAATTTCTGTTTATGGTAAAATAATTCAAAATGATATTCAGTGCAGTCTCCTTATCCTCCCTTCCTTACTCCCATTATTCTTCTCCTCAGAGACCATCCCTGCTCTTACCCACTTATCTGTGATCCCTTCAGAGATGTCCTACACCGACACAGTATTCTAACAATGTCTTTTCTTTATATTTGCAGTCTTATTAATTGCAACATCGGAACACTGCAATGTGCTCATCACTGGAGATACAATGCCAAACAAATTTAAAAAATCTTGTTTTAAGTATCTCTAAATAGTGAATTATCAGGGGGAAAAGTGATATAATTAAAAAAAAAAAACCCCAGGCATATATAAAATCTAGCTAGTGAGACGGAAAATGCAAAACGGGATAGGAAAGTAGAAGAGGATTTGGAAGGATTTAACCTCCATGGATCAAAAGCAGTTGCCAGGCTAATAGGCACTTTGACCATGATTTGATGTTTGTTTCTTCCATCCTGAATGTAAGCCCTGGGAGGGCTGGACTGCTTTGTCTTTTTTTCCCATCCTCACCTGAGGACGTGCTTATTGATTTTAGAGAGAGGGGACGAGAGGGAAAGAAACATCCATGTGAAAGAAAATGTTGAGTGGTTGCCTTCCCATATGCACTCTGACTGGGGATGAACCTGCAACCTAGGCATGTACCCTGACTGGGATTTGAACCCGTGACCTTTTGGTTAACTTGACAATGCTCCAACCAACTGAGCCACACCAGCCAAGGTAGGACTGCTCTGTCTTGCTAAGCACCATGTCTTCAGAACTACCAGCAATATATTATACAGGTATTAAATAATAAATCTGTTGAATAAATTTACTAAGTTTATTTGATCAAGGAAATAGAGTTGAATAAAAACCCAAAATAAAAAGAAACTAAAATAAAGGATGAAAGCTAACTTTGTAAAAATTCATTTTGTAAAAAAAAGTTTAGCAACCCAGGTGGACAGAAAACTTATCAGTGCTCAGAAGAGGGATAAATAACATCACTAAGATGGCAAGATGTTGACAAAAGATAAAAGTGAATCGATCATAGCACGTCCACCTCAAGAGTAAGTGCTAAGAGTGATTTTCAAGCGGTGTGCCACAAGAATTTTTAAAACATGCAGTACCTGACTATTTAGTCAGGAGCACTGACCTCTTCTACCTTAGATTGTCTAATAAAAAAATGGCAATAGCCAACACAACAATAGCTGTCTGGTGTGAATGAATGAATTAAAATTATGCCTATTGTTTCAGTTAGATTGGCAAAAGATACACTTTTTGGTGTGCTGCTGAATCTTAGTAATGAGTAAAGAGAGGAAAAGGCTGAAAATCGCTGTGCTCTGAGAATGACCAAGGAACACCATCAGGCGGAAGGATGTTCTCGTGCGGCTATGGCGGACTGAACGGTGCCTTCACAAGAACTACTTTCCCAGGAAAAAAAGCAGGGACAGGAAAAGCTTCCAGCATGGTAGGTAATATTGTAGATCCTTCCCTCCTTCTTTGGAGACTGTCACAATAATAATGCTTCAATCTGCACCAATGTACTAGCTACCGCCCAGAGGTTTTTGTCCTGCTTGAACTGAAATGCCCCTTTGACAGGGCTTTAAATTGCTATTAGCAACCAGGGCAACGAGAATCGTGTAACTGTGGGAGACAGACTCACTTGCTGTTTTGGCACTTCAGTTTTCCCTTGGCTGCTAGATACTCCTGGAGCTTTCTCTGCCGCTCTTCTGAAAAAGAGGCAAGCAAACAACAGAACTTCAGCTTGGGATTTTAACTAGTTCATTTATATTTTACAGGATGACACTTTTACTAAAGATTTCGGCTTTGGACCATGTCTCCAAGTTAATATCAAGACTACCATATCATATATATACCACATCCCATATTAAGCTCTTCACACTTACATTTACTCTACTCTGCACACCAATCCTGTGAGCTATTTTACTGTCTGAAAGGTAAAGAGGGTAAATGATGTGCCCTAAGTTACCCAGCTCATTTGCGGCAAGGCAGGATCTGAAGCCAGGTTCGTTCAACCCCAGAGCCCTTGCTCACAGGCTCTGTTCGCAGCTACAACATATGCTTGCCTGAATCAGTTCTGTTACTGGCCCACCTGAACTGCTGAGCCAGGTCTGGCTTTATTATATTTTTTCCAACAGGGATGATGATTTTTGCCTACAAACCCTTACTTGGTTACCTTTGGGAGCAAGAAGGCCAGGTTACAAAACCAGGAACTTTTTTGTTCCTTTGGGAACAAAATAGGCCAGGTTAGGGAGTTCATGGTAAACATCTATATGGTAGTTTTCTAAGCAAGGCATCTGTGAGAGGATGAAAGTCAGTATCTCTAAGTTTGAATGTAATAGTGGAGATAAACAACAATAATTACAATACAAGGCAAAACCTAGGTGCCATAAGAGGGTTAAAGAAAGAATTATGGGAATTCATAGGCAGGAACTGAGGGGAGTAGGTGGTTGGAAAAGGCTAAAATTCAATAGCTTAAAAAAAAAAAAAAACAACTACAGGTAGCAAATCTGTTCTCCACCTCACCTAACCAGAGCTGCTCCGTGTCCCCAACTGGCTCTGATGCACACAGGTATTAAATAATAAATCTGTTGAATAGATGGACTAAGTTTATTTCATCAAGGAAATAGAGTTGAATAAAAACCCAAAGTAAAAAGGAACTAAAATAAAGGATGAAAACTAACTTTGTAAAAATTCTTTTTGTAAAAAAAAGTTTAGCAACCCAGGTGGGCAGAAAATTGATCAGTGCTCAGAAGAGGGAATTTATCAATGGGAGCCAGACCACGCCAGGCAGTGGAGAGCAGGGGCTGTGGGGTCTGACAGGCCGGCTGAGACCCCAGTTCTGGGACGTCTGGCACATTAACAAAACCTTGCTGAGCTATAACGTGGGGACAGAAGTGCCCAACTTTGCGGGTCGGGTCTTTAAGTGAAGCGCCCAGGCCGCGTCAGATAAATAGATGTCATTACCTACACCATCCAGATGCCGGAGCACCAGGGAGGTGGGCTTCAGGAACCTACGCCCTCGAAGCGGGGACTGGATCCACCCCGGCCACTGTGCAGGCTCGGGCTGGCGGGGGGCCATCCCGGCCGGGGGTGGTTAGGGGGCGCCGGGCTCCACCTGGACGCTCAACCTGGCAAGAAGGGGACCGTGACAGCCCCGCAGAGCTGCTGCGAGACCTGCTGGGAAAGTGCCCACGGGATCAAACACCCCATAGGGACTCCGAGACAGGCGAGGCAGCTGGTACCTTCCGCAGAGACAGCCTGCTGCTCCCCGCTGTCCGAGAGCACTCACCGGCAGCGGCAGCGAGCGTAGACCTCGCCATACTGGCTCCTCCAGGACAGTTGATCTTCAAAGGCCTCGCCGGAGTTGCAGACGAGCTGGTCATCTGCGATAGCTCGCATTGGCTGCCAGGGGTTTGAAACCGCCAATAGGAAGCAGGGGAGGGCGGGACAAGAGAAAAAGATTAGCTTTGCAGTTGGCTCTGCTCAGGGCGTGGTGATGCTAGAGCTTCCGGAAACAGCAGCGCTACCTAACCTCTCTCCTGTCAGTCTCCCAAAAGAATAGGATAAACCCCATATAGATGCAGAAAAAGTATTTGACAAAATTCAGTATGTATTCCTGATTAAAACTCCCAACAAACTGGGTATAAAAGGAATGTCTCTCAACATAATAAAGGCCATAAATGACAAGCCCACAGCTAATATCTACTCAAAAGCTTTTCCCCTAAGATCAGAAACGAGACAAGAATGTCCTCTCTCCTCGTTTTTATTCAACATAGTACTGCAAGTCCTAGCTAGAGCAGTTGAGCATAAGTAAAAGGCAACCAAATAATAAAGGGAAAAGTAAAATGGTCGCTATTTGCTGATGACATGATATTATACATAGAAAACTCGAAAGACGCCACCAAAAGTAAATAAATAAATAAAAAACCTAGTAGTTTCAGTAAATTTGCAGCATAGAAAACCAATACACGAAAAATCAGTTTCATTTCTATGTAATAACAACAAACTATCAGAAAGAGAAATTAAGAGAACAACTCTATTTACAATTGTATCAAAAAAGAATAAAATACTTATGAATGAATTTAACCAAGGAAGTGAAAGATCTGTACAATGAAACCTATAAGTAAATGGTAAGATAATCAGTGTTCATAGATTGGAAGAATTAATATTGTTAAAATGTCTATCCTACCCTAAGCAATTGACAGATTCAATGCAACCCCTATCAAAATTTTAATGGCATTTTCCACAGAAATAAAACAAACAATCTTGAAATTCATATGCAATCACAAAAGACTCCAAATAGTCAAAGAACTCTTGAGACAGATGAACAGAGCTGGAATCATTGCACCTCCTGTTTCAGAGTATATTACAAAACTATAGTACTCAAAACTCTATGGTATTGGCACAAAAGACATATAAATCAATGCAACAGGATAGAAAATACAGCAATAAATCCATGCATATATGGTCAGTTAATTTTTGATGCAGGAGTCAAGAATATACATTGTAGAAAGTATAATCTCTTCAATCAATGGTGTTGGGAATACTGAACAGCCACACTCAAAAGAATGAAACTGTACCCCTACCTTATACCATACTCAAAAATCAACTCAAATGGATTAAAGATTTAAATTTAAGAGCCAAAGCTATAAAACTCTGTGAAGAAAACTGGGAGTAACTCCTTCACCTTAGCCTTGGCAATTATTATTATTATTTTATTGGACACTAAGACAAAGGCAACAAGCAAAAATAAACAAGTGAGACCACATCAAATTAAAAAGTTTTCTTACAGCTAATGAAACCATTAACAAAATGAAAAGGCAACAAACAGAATGGGAGAAAATCTTTTCAAACCATCTCTCTGATAAAGAGTTGATATCCAAAATATAGAGAGAACTCACACATCTCAATAGTAAAAAATCCAAATAGCCCAATTAAAAAAAGGGCCAAAGAACTGAATAGACATTTTTTAAAAAGGCCATACATATGGCCAATTGATACATGAAAAGATGCTTGACATTACTGATCATCAGAAAAATGCAAATCAAAACCACAATGAGATATCACCTCACACATCTTAGAATGGCCGTCATAAAAAAGACAAGAGGAAACAAGTGTTGGCGAGGATGTGGAGAGAAGGAAACCCTTGTGCACTGTTGGTGGAAATGTAAATCGGTATAGCCACTATGGAAAACAGCATGGAGATTCCTAAAAAAATTAATAATAGAACTACCGTGTAATCCAAGATTTATATTTCTAGGTATATATCAAAAAGGAAATGAAAATAGGATATTGAATAGATACCTGCATGCTCATGTTTATTGCAGCATTACTCACAATAGTCAGGCTATGGAAACAACCTGTGTTCATCAGTGGATGAATGGATAAATTAAAAATTTATTATAAAATATGTATACACAATGGAATATTTTTCAGTTATGGGAAGAAAGATATCCTGATGTTTGTGAAAACATGGATGGACCTTGAAGACATTATGCTAAGTGAAATAAGTCAGACAGAGAAAGATAAATGCTGCATGGTATCACTTATATGTGGAACCTAAATAAAAGTCAAACTCATAAAAACTTTTTGTGTAAATTGTTACTCTGTTCTGCAAGCATACATTCATTTAAAAATTCAGAAAAAAATATAACAAAAACCCTTATAAATCATTCAATCTCTCAGAGGTAAGGATTTTTAACATTTTGATGTATACCTTTCTATAACCATTTAAATGTAAATTGTATGTATTTTATTAGTTTTTAAAGATTTTATTAGTTTATTTTTACAGAGAGGGGAAAGGAGGGAAAAAGAGAGGGAGAGAAACATTGACATCACAGAAGAACATCAACTGGTTGCCTCTCGTAGGCCCCCCCAATCTGGGACCCACACCAAAACCCAGGCATGTACCTGGATTGGGAATTGAACCAGTGACCTTTTGCCTTGGAGGATGATACCTAATCAACTGAGCCACACTGGTCAGGGAGATTGTAGGTATTTTAAATAAAAACAATGTCACGCTGTAAAATGTTTGTAACCTATTCTTTATACCTGGTGAAGGTATAAAGGTGAAGAAAATAAAAAATATGGTGAAGAAAATAAAAATATATGGTGAAGGAAATAAAAAATATGCTCACCTAATTATAGATGCCACAAAGCTGAGAAGAAAAGCCAATGTATAAAAAATCAGAATCCTGAACAATCTAGATCTGAGACCAAATTAAGAAGATTAAATTTAATATGGATATATTGAAAGCTTGAATTTAGCTTGAGAATTAGCCTAGGTTTCAATTGCCTGCAAACACTATATGAATCAATGTCACTTGCTTTCAAAAAGCTAATGTCACTTTCTAACAAAAGCATGGTGTCTACTGTAGAAAGAACAAGGTTCCACTTTGGGTCCTACTGGTCTGACCATATTTTGAGTACTATACATAATTCTGGCCAATAAGTTTTATGAAAGATATCGACAACATTGGTCATGACTCAAGAGGGCAATTTTGACAAAAGTGTGTGGTTATAACACCACCATACAGATTTGGACTTCTGGCCATGATGGAGGCATAGTTAGATACATTTCGCCTCCTTGCACAAACAAAAGAAGGACAACAGTGAATTTGAAAACAAAAAATAACCAGAACTGCCAGAAAATTGAACTCTATGGAAGCATGACAATGAAGGAATTAAAGAAGAAACCTTCATCCGGACCAGTAGGAGGGGCGGCGATGGGCAGCCAGGGTGAAGAGGACTGGCGGAAGGTGGTGCCTGGAGGACCAGCATGGGCAAGGCAGTGCCTGGCAAACCTGGCAGTCCCACATTTGCATGTGGACAAACAGGAAGGAACAACTGGGGAGTGAGACAGACAGTGCAACCCTGAGTTCTAGTGTGGGGAAATAAAGCCTCCAAATCTCTGACTGGAAAAACCTGTGAGGGTTGAGGTAGTGGAAGAAACTCCTAGCCTCACAGGAGAGTTCATTGGAGAGGCCCACAGAGTCCTAGAACATACACAAAACCACTCCTTCCCCCTGGGGAATCAGCACCAGAATGGCCCAATTTGCTTTTGGGTAGCAGCAGAAGTGACTGAAAACCAACAGAGAGCTGAACAAGTGGAATTGTTCTCTCTCGGACCCCCCCCACATATAGCACCACAACACAGCCAAGTGGGTTGCACCACCCTGGCAAATACCTAAGGTTCCACCCCTTACCACATAACAAGTACACTGAGACCACCCCCCCCAATATATGTCCAAATGAAAGAACAGGTCAAAGCTCCAGAAAAAACACAACTAAATGATGAAGAGATAGCCACTCTATCAGATGCACAGTTTAAAACACTGGTAATCAGGATGCTCACAGAAATGTTTGAGTATGGTTGCAAAATACAGGAAAAAGTGAAGGCTATGAAAAGTGAAATAAAGGAAAATGTACAGGGAACCAACAGGGAGGGGAAGGAAACCAGGACTCAAATCAACAGTTTGGACCAGAAGGAAGAAATAAACATTCAACCAGAACAGAATGAAGAAACAAGAATTCCAAAAAATGAGGAGAGGCTTCGGAAACTCCAGGAAAACTTTAAATTATCCAACATCCGAATCGTAGGGGTGCCAGAAGGAGAAGAGGAAGAGCAAGAAATGGAAAACTTATTTGAACAAATAATGAAGAAGAATTTCCCCAATCTGGCAAAAGAAATAGACTTCCAGGAAGTTCAGGAAGTCCAGAGAGTCCCAAAGAAGTTGAACCCAAGGAAGAACACACCAAGGCACATCATAATTACCCATGATTAAAGATAAGGAGAGAATCTTAAAAGCAGTGTGAGAAAAGGAGACAGTTACCTACAAAGGAGTTCCCATAAGACTGTCAGCTGATTTCTCAAAAGAAACCTTGCAGGCAAGAAGGGGCTGGAAAGAAATATTCAAAGTCATGAAAGGCAAAGACCTACATCCAAGATTACTCTATGCAGCAAAGCTATCATTTAGAATGGAAGGGCAGATAAAGTGCTTCCCAGATAAGGTTAAGTTAAAGGAGTTTATCATCACCAAGCCCTTATTATATGAAATGTTAAGGGGACTTATCTAAGAAAAAGAAGATGATCGAAAATATGAACAGTAAAATGACAACAAACTCATGACTATCAACAACTCAAACTAAAAAAACAAAAACAAACAACTAGAACAGGAACAGAATCACAGAAATGGAGATCACATGGGGAGTTATCAGCAGGGAAGGGGCAGGGGAGGTGGAAAATGGGAGAAAAGGTACAGGGAATAAGAAGCATAAATGGTAGGTATAAAATAGACAGGGGTAGGTTAAGAGTAGTATATGAAATGTAGAAGACAAAGAACTTACATGTACAAGCCATGGACATGAACTAAATGGTGGGGGGTGGGGTGGTAGAAATATGGGTGGGAGGGGTATGCAGGGCAGAGGGGCATAAAAGGGAAAAAATGGGACAACTGTAATAGTATAACCAATAAAATATATTTTAAAAAGTGGAGATTTGGCTTTCCTTTCATCATTTTGGAAAGTGATGTATAAAGACCATCGTAAAAGAAATAGACTCCAGCAAGTTCAGTGCCTACACTGTTCAACCCCATCATGGTGAGCTTCTTACCATTTAGGCAGGGGAGATGACAGTGTTCACTGTATGCGTCCCTTCTCCTCTTTCTCTGATGTCACTTTTAGGATTTTACCTGCTATACACCTGCTGTCTTCCAAATCTATATCTACTTATACCTTCTCTTGAGTTCCAGATACGTTATCATCTGCCCATTCTACATGTGTCCTTGGGCATCCTGCCAGTAGCTCAGAATACATGTCTAAAATGGTACTCCTCTTACAGCATCCTCGTAGTGAGAAGAACTTCCTGTTTCTACCAAAAGTACCGATTGACAGAATCACTCACCCATTCTCCAGTACCAGGAAACTGAGTGTCATCTAAGGCTACTCCTTTTCCATTATTTTCCACATCTAATTCCAAGTTACCTTGATTTTAACTTTTTCCAACCCAACATGTTTTGTATCCATGCCTTCTAAATGCATTGATTACTTATTAATGTGGCTGGTGTGTGAATTTATGTGGATATTACACATTTATGCATGTGTTGTAAGTGCAGAATGTGAGCTACCGAGGATATTATCATTCTGATTGCCATTTATGACACTGGCTAGCTAATAAAAGGGAGAGAAAAACCATAAAACCTTGGCTTGGTTTTGTAAAGTAATACTACAGTTATTTATGTGAACTTTTATCATTGCTCCTAATTACCATGCAGTGAAATAATAGTTAAGACAATAAGTAATTATGTATCAGATTTACTTTTTTGTGATTTTTATTGAATTTTGATTGATAATGTATCAGTCTTCATTGTTGACAGTGATGTAACACTATGGTTTGATCTCAACTTTTAGAACCTAGAAGGAACATTGCTTATGTTCCAGAAAAGAAAGTTTAGATAACATTTGTTCCACAGTTGCCGAAGTTAAGTTCGTTCCATTTTAGCTAGCGGGGTTTGATAAGGTGGAATCGAATGGCACATGAGCAACAAAGCAAGGTTAAAGACAGAGGAGGGGAAGATTTTGGCCAATTATCAGCTCAAACAAACAGAGTAAATAATATAAATTTATTATTATAATTACAGGGATCCCAGACACTAGAATGCAGAACCTCGTGGTAATGGAAAAAGCACAGCTTGGACCAAAGTGCCTTAATGTAACTACATCAAACTCACTCAGGCTGGAAAACACTGTGTGTTGTTGAGGTTGCCCGGTCACATGCGAAGACTGCAAAGAATTGCCATAAATATACTAATATGTTATAATTACCTTAAATTATATTTATAAATATATATATATAAACAATAACTTAAAATAACATCCCATGCTTTGCCTCATTCTTGAGGCTCAGCTTCAAGAAGCATCTTACTGAAATGATTGTCATAAAATACTGCTGAGGCAGGAAGGACTTAAGTGTCGTTCTCTCCATTTTGAAGATGACCCAATTGAAGTGCTAGAAACTTACAGTATTTGATTAAGGGTTAATCAGCCACTTAAAGGCAGAAGGCAAAACAGTTGGAATGAAATCCTGGGTCTATTGCTTCTCATTCCAACTGCCATTGTGAGAATTTCTTAGTTTTCTTATGCCTCAGTTAACCCACATGTAACATGGGTAGAGTTTTTTTAATAGTCAGGAGCCCTGGTGCTCCCAAGATTGTTATGAAGAATAATAATTAAAATGATTGGTGGTTTGCATAGTATAGGGTGTTCCTTAAATAACAAGCAGCATTATATTTAGTGTTGGTGCACTAGACCTTACTCCCTCTCTTTCAAAGAGAGCAAACATTCATTTAGAATTACGAAGGCTCAGCACATGCTCCGTGAGTGACTAAGAGTAAAGGATTTGACTTCTTCATGTACATGGTACATACGGACTGTCAACATTTCACAAGTAAGTGGACTCCAGAGTCAAGGCTGGTCTTCCAGTATCTGAAAGTCAGTGATAGAGGGTTGCCCACTTGCCATGTGCACCAGGCCATCTTGCTTTGTGGCAATAAACAACTTTGGATAGGCAACTGACTCAAAGTAGTTCTTAGTGCCATGAGGTTCCCAGAAGAAGAGGAGGTTGGTCTCATCTTTGATGGTTTTGGGTGTCTCAGGCATCTCCTAGGATAAGGAAGGAGAACAGAGATGTTAGAGAACAAGATGCTAGAACAAGAGCTGAAGTTCAATCCCTTGGCACGTGGCCTCTGTGAGAAACATAACACTTCAGGATTATGACTCTGTAACGTGATGTAGGTCCTTCACTCATTTGTTCATTCAGCAAGCATTTATTACATGCCTATTAAATGTATGGCCCCATTTTTTAGTAGTTGATTTCCTTAGTTAACTGGAGAGAAATCCAAATTAGTTATGAAGACTGCCAATGACTCCAGTGTCTCCCTGGATCCTGGCTGGTGGGGTTGAGCTTCATTCTTGTCCTGCCTCCAACACAGGTGTAGGGTATTTTGCATCAAATCCAAGTATTAGTTATTCTAAGATCCCTAAAGATTTTGACCTGTAAGTGTGCAAATCATACCTTTGGGGAAGTAATTTATAATTTAGAGATGTTTATGTCCACATTAAGTCAATGATTGCAGGTTAAAAAAAACCAACACACACACACACACCCCACTTTCCAGGTATATTAGCAACTGAATCCTTTCAATCAATATAATTGTTGACAATTGTGATCTCTCTCTGTCTTTTTTTTTTTTTTTTACTAGATTTTATTTATTTTTAGAGAGTGGGGGAGGGAGGGAGAAAGAGAAGGAGAGAAACTTCAATGTGTGGTTGCCTCTTCTGTGTCTCCAACTGGGTACCTGACTCACAACCCAGGCATGTGACCTGACTGGGAATTGAACAGGGGACCCTTTGGTTCACAGGCTGGCACTCAATCCACTGAGCCACAGCAGCCAGGGTGACAATAGTGACCACTTTAGACTCTACTCTCTCTGTGGTTATAAATAGAAGAATCTAAAAATACTTCCATGGAAAAGTAAAATTCAAATTCCAACTCAAGAGGTTTATTCTTTACTCTTTAGTCTAAAGCAACTAAACATCCTTTTGAGATTTCCTTGGGATTTTCAATGTCAATAAGGATTTTATTTCTTAAGCCTATTCCTCTCCTAATTTTTCTCATCTCAGTAAATGGAGTTTTTCCTCATGCTCTTTTTGTTCTATCTTCAAAACATAATGAGATTCTGCCCTGGCTGGTATAGCTCAGTGGATTGAGGGTGGGCCTGCGAATCAAAGAGTTGCTCATTAAATTCCTGGTTGGGGCACGTGTCTGGGTTGTGGGCCAGGTCCCCGGTTGGGGGCACTTGAGAGGCAGCTGCACATTGATGTTTCTCTCCCTCTATTTCTCCCTCCCTTACCCTCTCTCTAGAAATAAATAAATAAAATCTAAAAAAAAAATGAGATTCTGTCTACTGCAGCCTACCTGCTCAGCACTTTCCGTACTGTGACTGCTGTCGTTACCTCCCGCTCGGGCCCTCTGCCTCCTCTATTGCCTTCCTTCTGATATACTCTCCATTTCAGAAAACATAAGTGAACTCCTTTTAATGGTTTTTAAAAAATTGTATCTCAGATGAAATCCAAATGCAGGGCTCCACCAGCACTAGCCTCAGCCTATCCTCCCTCCTCCCCACACTGCCCAGCTTCTGGAGTGTCCTGATCTGTGAAGCTGGCTTTTAAGCTCCTAAAGATCTACAGCCTGGGAGCAGTCAAACCCCTCTGTTTAGAATACCCTACTCCCACCCAACCCCTTGCATGATGGCAGGCTCCCTCCCTCCCATCAGCAACTCTCATCTTCTCTATCTAAACAACACTCCCCAACTTTTCTCTATCTCAGCATCCTATTCACTTGCTTTGCAGCATCTTGCACACTGGGCTGGCTGTTTGGCTTGTCTATTGTCTGTGTCCCCCAGAAGACTAAATTTTATAAGGCTAGGGACTTTGGCGCACCACTGTCTATACAGCTATTGCACTGTGCTTGCCAGATAAAAGGCTCTCAGTAAATGACACTTGCTGAATGAATTCATGAATGAAGCTATGCCCTACCCTGCAGTTACCACTTTCATTTCACTTGATCCAGGTAGAGAAACACATGCACATCATAAATCCTAGTGGGGGCAGGAGGTTGGATTATACATCTACTGAATAAGAGTCACCTACTTATCAGTGGAGAAAACATTTAAGACAACAGTGTGTGTGTGTCTGCATATTTGTGGGGGACGGTGGTAGTGGAGATGGAGCTGGGATGAGGGATAATGCTGGCACAATGGAGAGAGAGGCACTAGAGTCAGAAGGCCAGGGTTTGAGTCTTGGCTCCAGCTTTTTGCTTTGTGCCTCTGGCACATGATTAATTGTCTCTGATCTAAAGGACTTGTTTGAGTTTGTTAGAGACAAGTCCATCGTCCTAATTCTTACTGTCATGTAGGTCAATTAGTAGGTGTCATTAAGGATCAAAATGGATGGAATAAATGGATGCCCTGGGATGTAAGGGGAACAGGATCAGGCAGGGAAAGGTAAAAGACGGAAGAAGGCAATTTACCTTTTATATACTCTTGCACCTCCCTTTTACTCTCTCACAGATCCTGCCTAGAATTGCCTCTGGGGTTGAGTGAGAAGCAGGATGGGGGTGGGTGAGCAGGCGGGGACTGTGGTAGGAAGAGGAGAGGACTGTGCACCTGCTAGGGGTGTCTGTCTACTGGGGTCATTGACAAATGTATGGGACGTAATGAAGATAAGTTAGAGCCGGAGGACCACTGACCTTTAGCAATACAGGAACGTTTTCACTTTGGGCACTCACAAACAGCCGTGTTTCTGAGAGTCGCAGGGTCACAGGAAATTTAGTTTCTTCGTTCGATATATAAGCACCCATGTCAAATTTCACTGGTGGAGAGAAAAGCCAAAAGGAAAGTAAATCCACCGTGTTTATATAAAATGAAGTGTTTATGTAGACACTCTGTGGGTGTGAGTTAGGTCTCTGGCTATGGTAGAAGTGCTAGAAATGGAATTTGGCCCATCTTTGTGTCCTTCACAATGTCTGACATATTTACTAGGCAGGCAGACACTTGATTAATGTCTTTAGAATTTTCTGTGTTGAATGAATGCTTAGGGGGTTGAGTGTTAAATCTCTTGAATTATGTTAGTGGGATAAGACCCTGAAATTTGTAAGGTCGTGAGTTCATAATGACCTAAAATGGAGGGGTTTAGGAAAGCTGACGCCTATGTTGGTAGTGATAGTGACAAGTAGTTTAGTTTTTCTTAGAGAACAATGCTTAATAGGAGTTGTCAAGTGATATATGCTTAGCAACCCAGGAGTTTCACTTTTGAGGTATGTTCTAAAGAAATAACCTCATAGGAATACAAAGATATTTGCAACAGAATTACTTAGAGAAAACCTGATGCTCTCTCTCTCTCTTTCTCACACACACACACATATATAAAAATATAAAAATATATATAATATATATTACATATATACACATATAAATATATAATTACATATATGTAATTGTTATATAATTGTGACAATGATTGTTTCTAGTTTGGTGTTATTTTTAAGTTTGATTGGCAGGCTTTCTAATGAAGCGTGATGGCCCTCGTTGATTCTGGGTAAATCGGGGTGAGCCATTTAATATTTTTGAATCTCAGCTTCCTTGTATTTAAAATGGAGGACCAGACTGAGAGAACCAAGGGAGAAACTACATCAGAAAGCTTCACACTGATCTTAGTCTCTCATTGACAGGACACTTCTCTTGTGGGGTTGTCAGGTTTCGCTGAGGCTCCTGTCCTTGCCTGGGATTTTCAGCAAGGTGATATATACCTTTCTATTTTAGAAGAATTGTGCAAAGCCAGGAATCTGGAGAGGTATATACTTTGAAAGCAGAACACTTGAAAAAATACAGAAATAAGAGGAAGGGAGGATGGCCGAGTTGTCCATTTACCTTCTTGGTCCAGATTATTTAACGCGGTAGCCATGAGGTATTTGCCCGACGTGTCTAGAGTGATACTTTGATGGAGGGTGTCATTCAGGGTGCATCGGTGTTTGATGACCCTTCTGAAGTTGTACTTCACGTTGCTCTGGAAGCTGTTAGTTGCTGACCTGGGCTGGATGATTTCTACAACCGTTAGCACAAGCTGAAGTTAATTGTCTTGATGCAAACACATGACATGTCTGCTCTAACACAAGCACAGGAAGTAGCTATGGAAGGGATTAAGAATACTCCAATTCCGGGGAGGAAACAGAAGTGGAATCACCAAACAGTAGTGGAGTGGGCTCTAGGATCATTACTGTGGTAACTTATTCTTTTTAAACTTTGAGGCCTCAGTATTTTTATAGAAAAGAGATTAGTTGAACAAATTTCTCATTTTTGGTTGTTTGGAGGTTTCTAAGTAACCAGGAAGATTCCTAGTATTTTCTACTTATACTTTCAAATGAATGCTCTCTGAGAAAAGCAGTAAGTACATTAAATGTCTGTCATGCCTCTGAACAGTGAGGTCAATCAATAGCTTCACGAATTTCCATGGCTCTGCATAATTCTACTTCTAGGAGTCTATTCTAGGAAGTCAATGGTGATAGAAATGAAGGTTTACGGATACGGATGTTCATTGTTGCATTACTTATAATGGTGAAAAATTGCTAGTCTAAAATGCCCTTGATATATCGCTAAATGAAAAAAAAGCCAGATATAAAATCGTGTGTAGTAGAATCCTAACATGTTCGTATGTGTGTAAGTACATAGAAACAACGTTAAGGAACATATCATAGTGCTGGCAGTGGTAAATCTTAGTGGTAGTATGAGGATTTCTTTTCTTTCTTACATTTTCTTGTATCTCCTAATTTTCTAGGTGAACATGTATTAGTGTTTAGCTGTGACCTTAAAAATACTGAGTTTATGTTTCACACAGTGGCTTGTAGAGTAGAGGCATGGGAGAAAAATCATGATTTTTATAGTCAGAACTGCATTTTTTTGAAGCTTTCCCATTTAAACATTGTGTGACATTGGGCAGGTGACTATCTCACTGAGCTGAGTTTCCTCATATGTAAAATGGAAATGCAAGGTGGTTGCAAAGCTTACAGATAATGCAGCAATTAATAACATGGTATTGTTGGCAGTATTAACAAAAGTAATAGGAGCAGTGGTAATAGTAATCAGAACAACAAGAGCAATAGCTGGCACGTATTGGGTATTTGCTGCATGCCAGGCATTATTCTAGTCCAGAAGCTTGCAAGTATTAACACATTTAATCTTCGCAACAAGTAGGGGCTCTGATCATCTCCATTTTACAGTAGAGGGAACTGGAGCAGAGACAGGTTAAGTAATTTGTCCAAGGAGGCATATAGCATGTGGCAGAACATAGCTTGTAAATTGTTAACCACTATCAGTGTATACATGCTTTCTGCCAAGGGCTGAAAGTCACAGGACCTTCACAGTATGGCCATGAAATGAACATGTGAGCACATATTTTAGACTCAGGCCACTGCTGCTTTCCTTACATATGGATACCAGACTAATGCCTGGCTGTGACCTTGATTCTCTGACTCTAGGTTTTATTTGCACCTATACTCTATCGTCCCTATTTGCTTAAAAAAAACACAAGGATATTATTGTACTTGACTCCCTACCTTCTTCTGGATCATTGGCAATGACTTCCAGGTCATCATCAGTGATGAACTGGTTGAAACTTAGCCGTCTCTTCTTCAGAACCTTCCCGTTGGCTGCCACCACCACCACACTCTCCTTGAAGGTAAGCTGGGATGTTTTAGAGGTCTCAGAGGTGCTCAGAGACATGAATTTATCCATGCAGTCCTTGGGAAGTGGGTCATAGCTTACATCGTAGAAGGATTTCTGTGAGGAAGGGAAGTAGAAATTGAGAGGCTGCCCATAGCCATAAAATGTGAATCCTTTCAGCAGGAGTTTTTTCAACAGACTGGTGAGTAGGATGTTCATTATGGTCTTGGTTAATCCATGTTTCATCAGTCTGTCCGACCTCTCCCTCACTTCCTTTCAGGAGTTCCCTGGAAGATGCGCTCTCTTGGCCAGTCTTTGTCACCCATTGACTGACTCGAAAGTGAGATGGAGTGGAACAGGTTTACAAGTGAGATCTTAGTGAGTGGTAGCTTTCCAGTTAGTTCTCTGTTAGGAAGTTAGACTTTTAATGGACAGGGCACCAGTAATTTAGAAATAGTCCTTTGGGAATAGCTTTCAAAGCCACTACCAAAGACACACCAGGCAGTACTTGTGTGGTCTCTTAGCAAATCACACAGCTGGTGAATGGCTTGCTTCCTCTCCCTCAGCTTCATTGGCTATTACATTGCAGGACTATCTCTAATCTCCTGAGCTGGAGTCAGAGAGGATGATCCCAACATATCTCTTTAGGAGACAGACCTCTGGTGATGTGGCCCAAAGGGGCTGTCTCAGGGTAGCATAACTAACATGCTGATGGAGCCTGGCCAAGAGACTCCAGTTCTTGGGATTCATAAAGAAGGTCATCAACTCTTAGAGCAGCGAGCCAGTCTGCCCCACTTATAATGAAGAAATACATGTCTCAGGACATCTCATGAGGGTACAACAGAGCATCTAGAACTCAAGCTATTGCTGTTCTCTTCTGGTGGAGACAATATTACTGTGTCAGAATAGCAGTCCTGTAAGAATCAGTCATTTACTTACCTGATTCAGAGAGAGTTGGCCATTTTCGGAACTGTATTCTTCATTTTCACTGTCAAACAAGATGAAAAGAATGTAACTGTTTGTTATGTCACTAAAGTCACTGGGCAACATATTTTTTAATGACCACATTAGCTTTGGGTAAAACACATACAGGGCCACTACTGTCACCTTGGAAAAGGACTTCTATATTCACACATATGTATAGTGATTTGTCCCTCACTAACTTGGAATTACTAATCATCAGGGCAGTCTTTGAACTTTATCTGTGTTTTATCAATGAAAACCAGGGTTTGGATAACAAATTGAAGAGTTGCAATTAAATTTCAGAGAAAAATGTTAAGCTCCTCGAGAGAAAAGAAGTACTTTTGAAGAACCTCATTTTAATTTTAACCAAATAGATTATGTTACACATTGCTTTCATGTATTCACTGCAATAGACTTAGTCATTTATACTTGGCAACACACCCAGACAACACTTGGATGGCCTAGTGTGTGTTAGTGCATGTTACCAGGAGATGGGAGCACCATGTGTGTTTAAAGGGTTCTGTAAGTTTACCTTTTTATTTGTTTATGTTTCTCCTATGCCTGGATGAGGTTTGACTGTGAATGAGCACTCATGTGCTCAGATTGCTGTGGAGTCATTTCCTATTCCAGCCTGAGATCAGGAGTTTTCTGAGAGTGGTTTCTCCCTCTGACAGTCCATTAAAACCCATTATTGTATCAGAACATGTAACCCAAACCAAGGCTGTATCTGAGTAGATATTGAAATTCACTAGGACTTAGCAAGCCTTAAAAATAATTTTTCTATAGCAGCTGTCTCCTTGTCAATGCCATCTCAGTTTAACATGCTAGATGCTTAGAGTCCTTGGGTCTTTGTTGAACCTGCCCTGACTTTGGGGGTAGGACACATCTCTTCATTCCCTGCCAGTCTGGTTCCATGCTTGTCACTGTAACCCTTAGCTGGATTCTAATGTGCCTTGATCCCCTCATTGAATCATAAGAGAATCTATTTCCTACCTGTAACAGTTCTTTAGGTCTTCAAAGATGTCAGGGACCTTGGCCATCTTGACTTCTTCAACAGAGAACACCAGGGGTTGTCAGAACAGCCAGTCTCTGAACCAGATGCCTGCAAGGAGAACCACGTCTGCTTTCTACTTCTTGAGAAACTTAATGCATGACCTAGCCCACACTCAGCATTTTCCCCATTCTTCTTTTCACTCCCTTGAATTATTTGCATTGCATGTCTCCTCTACTAGATTGTAAACTTCTTTTAGAATCTTAGTTTCCATTATGTGTCTAACTCAATGTTCATGCACACAGCAGGCATTCAGTGGACTTTGGATAAGTTAAAAAAAAAAAAAAAAACAAAAACCCAAGAATGAAGTATTTGACTTCCGGACAAAATGGAGGGGTAGGTAGATACACTTTGCCTCCTCACACAACCAAAAGAAAGACAACAAATTTAAAAGCAAAAAATAACCAGAACTGTCAGAAAATCAAATTGTATGGAAGTCTGACAGCCAAGGAATTAAAGAAGAAACATTCATCCAGACTGGTAGGAGGGATGGAGATTGGCAGCCAGGGCAGAAAGGCCTCATGGCAAGGCAGCGGCTGGAGGATTTGGGTAGGGAGTTAGGGGGACTGAGGTGGTGGCTGGAGGAGTGGGTGGTCTCACATTTGTGTGTGGATAAACCAGGAGGAACAACTGAGGGGTGAGAGAGACCAAGCAGCCCAGGGTTCCAGTGTGGGGAAATAAAACCTCAAAACATCTGACTGGAAAACCTGTGGGGGTTGCGGCTGTGAAAGAAACTCCCAGACTCACAGGGGAGTACGTTGGAGAGACCCACATGGTCCTAGAGCATACACAAGCCCATCCACCCAGGAATCCCCCACCAGAAGGGCCCAATTTGCTTGTGGGTAGAGGAGGAAATGACTGAAATCCAGATGAGAGGTCAGCAAGTGGCATTGTTCCCTCTCTGACACCTCACCCACATACAGTGCCACAACGCAGAGATGTGGGTTGCCCTGTCCTAGTGAATACCTAAAGCTCCACCCCATACAATATAATAGGCCTTCTGAGACAAAAAAAATATGGCACAAATGTAAGAACAGATCAAAGCTCCAAAAATAGAACTAAGTGATGAAGAGATAGCCAACCTATCAGATGCAGAGTTCAAAACACTGGTAATAAGGATGCGCACAGAAATGGCTGAATATGGTCACAAAATAGAGGAAGAAGTGAAGGCTATGCAAAGTGAAATACAGAAAAGTAGGCAGGAAACCAACAGTGAAAGGAAGGAAACCAGGACTCAAATCAATGATTTGGACCAGAAGGAAGAAATAAACATTCAACCAGAATAGAATGAAGAACTAGAATTCAAAGAAATGAGGAAAGGCTTAGGAACTTCTGGGATAACTTTAAATGTTCCAACATCCAAATCATAGGGGTGCCAGAAGGAGAAGAGGAAGAGCAAGAAATGGAAAACCTACTTGAAAAAATAATGAAGAACTTCTCCAATCTGGCAAAGAAAAGAGACATCCAGGAAGTCCAGGAAGCTCAGAGAGTCCCAAAGAAGTTGGACCCAAGGAAGAACACACCAAAGCACATCATAATTTCATTACCCAAGATGAAACAGAAGGAGAGGATCTTACAAACAGCAAGAGAAAAGGAGAGAGTTACCTATAAAAGAGTTCCCATAAGACTATCAGCTGATTTCTCAGAAACCTCGCAGGCAAGAAGGGGCTGGAAAGAAGTATTCCAAGTCATGAAAGGCAAGGACTTAGATCCAAGATTACTCTATCCAGCAAAGCTATCATTTAGAATGGAAGGGCAGATAAAGTACTTCCAAGATAAGGTCAAGTTAAAGGAGTTCACCATCACTAAACCCTTATTATATGAAATGTTAAAGGGACTTATCTAAGAAAAAGAAGGTGATCAAAACTATGAATAGTAAAATGACAACAAACTCACAACTATCAACAACTGAACCTAAAAAACAAGAACAAAACCAGAAACCAACTAAGCAAACAACTAGAACAGGAACAGAATCACAGAAATGGAGATCACATGGAGGGTTATCAGTGAGAAGGGGGAGAGGGGAGAATGGAGGAAAAGGTACAAGGAATAAGAAACATAAATGGTAGGTACAAAATAGACAGGGGTAGGTTAAGAATAGTATAGGAAATGGAGAAGCCAAAGAACTTATATGCACAACCCATGGACATGAACTAAAGTTGTTGGAATGCTGGTGGGAGGGGGCGGTGCAAGACAGAGGGCAA